>NC_083435.1:4118733-4795612 GCF_020745735.1 Hemiscyllium ocellatum
ACACAGACACACACACACACACACACATACTCTCACACAGACACACACACAGACAGACATACACACACTCACACACACACACACAGACACACACACACACACAGACACACACACAGACACACACCAGCAGGTTCAGGAACAGCTTCCTCCCACCTGTTATTAGACTGATGGATGGACTCTCTAGCGTCAACAAGCAGTGTAACCCGTCTGCCTCTGTCTCGGTCTCTCTGATCTGCACATCCTTGCTGACCATGGTCTGCCTGTACTGCTCATCAACAAAGCATGTACACTGTGCTTCAGTACATGGGCCAATCAATCAATCAGTCCCTCCATTGCCATTTGCAGTCAAGAACTCCTCAGATTCACCCCCACATCTCACCAACCCTGAGAGGAGAAATTCCTCCCCGTGTCAGTCTTCAACCCCTTTACTCTGAGACTTTGGAACTCTCTGCCGCAGAGAGCAATGGTGGGAGTTGGGGGAGCGGGGAGTCACTGAATATTCCTTAAGGCAGTGGTTGGTGAGCTTCTGTTGGACGGGGGGATCAGAGATTGGAGTGGGGAGTGAGTGCAGATGGGAATGATCACGCAGAGTGGTAGAGCAGGCCTGAGGGGTGGGGGCTGAAACGGGCTCCTGTTTTCGCCCCTAATGTTCAGATCCCCACTTTACTGAATGGAATTTCAGTCTCACCCATTGTTGTCCCTCTAGTCCAGTGACAATACATCAGGTTGTTCTCATATTGTTGCCAACACGATGCTTTCGGGAACCAGGGGTACGAGGTGCCACCACAGACTCCTTCAGCACAAGCCATGGCCACTCAGCCCATTGCCACGCCACCGACCCTTCAAAATTCCTAGTCCCACTTCACCAGGCACCGCACGCTCCCCTTCCCCTCCCACACCCCCCGCTGCCTCTTCAAGTCCCTGCCCAGTTTTCGGGACAAGGTTTTCTGTGAATCAGCGTGCGTAAATAGATGGTGTGTTTGGAAACTAGATTCTTTGATCCTCAGCAGGGCTGGGCTGGAGGGAACGTGGGAATGATCTGATCCGAGATGGGCTGGGTGGGGGGGGGAAACATGGTGAGATAACAGTGGGTTGGTGGAGATCTGTTGTTTTTGCAAACTCTGCAGGCAAGGTGAGAGGTCAGGAGTGGGCACAATGCTAACCCAATCTTTTGCAGAGAGAGTGAGAGAGAGAGAGAACTACATAGAGATAGATAGATAGTAGATAGATAGATAGTGAGAGAAAACATAGCTACTAACTACTGGGTGTCCTCCATCACAGAGAGAGAGAGAGAGAGAGAAAGAGTGTTCCCTCTGATGATTAAAACAGCAGGAACTCTGAGCTGGAAATGACTCTGTAAGATTCATCGTCAGTTGCTGTGGGGGATTCAAGCCTGACCCTGAGTCACATCTATTTTGTTTTAAAAATATCTCTTGGTATAAATAGGCAGTAGGCAGAGAGAGAGAGAGGGGTGTCTGTGTGTTTGAGACTGGTCTCGCTTTGAGAGCTGCTCTCTCTCTCTCTCTCTCTGTGGGTGTGTTTTGTAGTTTAGACTCCAGTCCAGTTCAACTGAACTTTCCCCACCCCCCTCCTCCCCAACAATCTTTCTCTCTCTCTCTCTTTTATTGGAGTGCCTTCTGACTTGCCGGCTGTGATTCTCTCCCTTCAGCCAGGGGTTGGAGGGTTTGGATAGGAGGCTGGACCAGGATCCTTCCGCAATCGAAAGTGACTGAGTCATCCAGCCAGACTGGGAGAGAGAGAGACACACACACACAGCCAGAGAGAGAGCCAGAGTTTACCCCTTTGCCTTATCACCCCACAAACTCCATTCCCCACCCCTCTACCTCCTTCCTGTTGTTCCCCACCCCCTCCTCAATCCCCTGATGGCTTTTTTGATGAAGAGAAAGAAGTTTAAGTTCCTGGTGACCCTGACCCTGGAGGAACTCTCAGCCGTACCTTATGTGAATGGGATCCTGTTCTGTAAAATCCGTCTTCTCCAGGGAGGCTCGTTCAGTGACCTCTCCACCAGGTAATCTCACTCCTAGTCATGGGCTGGACTGTTTGAATTGTGCTCTGCCGCGATTTATTTTTCACCCTATTAAAATAATTGCATTGCATTTGTATATCTCCTGTCACCACCTCAGATTGTAGCACCACTTTGTTTTCTCCTCCTCCCCTCCCCCCCCACCACCCCGAAAGGGTAGACGGTTGGCTGGGAGGGGTCAAGGTGTTGGCGCCACCATGTGAGGCCACTCGGCCAATCACGTCTGTGCCATCCTGCCCCTAGGGCAGCCCTGTTCCCGCCAGTGTGCCCAATTTGCACACAGACAGCTCACACGAAACAGCGATGGCACCCATCTTTCAAATTCCTACTTGGGACGTTGGGAGGGTGTTTATTGCCTCCTTACCTAGACACTTAGACCCTTCGGCCCAACCAGTCCGTGCCATCCCTAATCCCAAACTAAACCAGTCCCACCTGCCTGCTCCTGGCCCATATCCCTCCAAACCTTCCCCTCCATGTCCTTATCCAAAAGTCTTTTAAAAACATCCACCACTTCCTCAGGAAGTTCATTCCACACCCTCTGTTTAAAAAGAAAATTGCCCCCAAGTCCTTTTTAAACCTCTGTCCTCTCACCTTAAAAATCTGCCCCCCCTCAGTCTTGAACTCCCCCACTCTGGGGAGAAGCCCCTTGTCGTTTCACCTTATGTATTGCCCCCGCCCCCCCGGCCATGATTTTATAGTCGCCTACACGGACACTCCAGTGTTAAAGGTCCCAGCTGATCCAGCTACTCCCTGTAATTTATATCCCTAGGAATATTTTCTTGTGGAAGTTTTCGGGATAGATTAAGGGTAAGGGAGACGGGATAACCTGCTTTTCAGAAAGGTGAACTCTGACACACAGGGGCAAGGGAGCAGGGGTCTGTCAGATAAAACCCAGCCACTTGGAGGACAGAGTTGCTTGAGGGGCCGAATGGCCTCTCTGAGGAGGTTAGTATGAGATCTTTTATACTTGGCCCAGGGCGACAGGTTAATGTTTGCTCAGGGAGACAGTGCAGCGGTCCATTTATACCGCCTGCAGCATTTGATCCCGGAGCCTACGATTTTATTTACTCTGTCACAGGGTGTGGGCATCACCGATGAGGTCAGAGTTCACTGCTCGTCCCTAATTGCCCCTTGGGTCCAAGTGACCAGCTCAGAGGGACGTTGAGAGTCAGCCCCGAGACCATGGGGTCTGGAGTCACGGCTGGATCAAACTGGGGAAGGACAGCAGATTAGCGAACGTGACGGGTTCCGACGGAGAGAGAAAATGCCGCGGCAATAATTCCTTGCAAGTCGCAATTCCGACCCTGAGCTGAGTTACGGAACCTGTAATTTGGAGGTTTCAAGGCTATTTTATGGACGTTTTTTTATCTGGAGCCCAGTGTTCCAGCAGCCGCACTGTTTGAACCTGTGACTCCAGGCCATTGACTGAGCTTCTCAGCAACACCGTCTCAGTAATACAGCCCCGTCCCCTCTGTCCCTCCTTCTGAACGGGGTGGCATTGCAACAGGAAAGCCAGGAAACGTTCGCGGTTAGGAGCAGGTGGTAGTGTCCCCAACCTTGGACCGGGAGGACCTTGTTCAAGTCCCACTTGCTCCAGGGGGTGTGGGGGTGGAAGCGGGTGTGTCATGACATCTCTGAGCAGTTTGGTTAGGAGACAGTGGGTTAAATCAGAAGGAGCAGGAGTAGGCCATTCGACCCCTCCAATATGTTCTGCCATTCAGGGGTTGATCATCCAACTCGTTGCCGAGAGGTAAGTGTTGAGCAATTCCTTTCAAGCACCTTAAACATTTCGGTTTGACTCTCCTATAAAGTATTGCGATTGCCCAACCAAATATCCACTGAGCTGAGGGGTGAGGAGGGGTGGTGGTGGTGGGGTTGGGGTGGGGGAGGTCAGGTAGAGAACTGGCCTCTTGCTACGTTAGGTCCTCACTCCCTCTCTGCGGGCACCCTGCCTATCTTTCACTCCTTCATCCTATCTGATTGATGGCAGCGCCAGAATCGTGTGCTTGTTCTACATCTGCTCGCCAAGGACTGGCAGTGGCAAGTTGGGCCGAAGGGCCTGTTTCGATGCTGTCAAGCACCAGGACTGCTCTCCCTGGGGTGGTACAGACCCTGCCAGTGCACCGGCGGGCTCCGGAACAATAATGTCCGTTATTATTTCATCCACGATGTGGCCAAAGATTACCCTCAAAAAAAACCCCAGAGGATGCAAAGTCACAGTCAGTGAGTCAGCAGGCAGAGCAGGGAACCGGGAACGCCATTGTGGATTCCCAGTGGGATTGAACAGAAATGTAAAGGATGAAAGGGGAAGAATCTCGGAGGCTGGGAATCCGAATCAAAAACAGAAACTGCTGGAGGGAGGGTCACCTGCTTCGAAGTGTTAGCTCAGTTTCCCTCTCCTCAGACCTGCTGAGTTTCTCCAGCAGCTTCAGTTCTTGCTGGAGGAAGTAAAGAGTCTCTCTTTCATTCCTATCTGTGAGCATCACGTCCGGAATACCGTGAGCTATTCTGGTCTCTCTGTTTAAGGAAGGCTGTGGATGTATTTGAGGTGGTTCTAGGAGGTTTTATTGGATCGGTTCCTGGACTGATTGGGACAGACCGTCTGACATAGGAGCAGAAATTCGGCCCATTGAATCGTTGGAGGGTTAGTGTGGATTTCTTGGGCCGGACATCCCCTCAGCACTGACCCTGTCAAGCCCCGATATGTTACACTGAGATCTCCTCTCATTCCTCTCAACTCCAGTGGGTAAGGTCCCATTCTTTGCAAGTCAGACAATCCCTCCATCCCAGGGGACATGCAGATAATGTCATCCACCCCCCCACCCCACCCAGCCCCAGCAAGCGAGAGTGGGAGCTGTGAGCCTGTCCAGGACAAGGGGTCATGAGGTCAGGCTGTATGGGTCAGCCCCTCTCAGACTGAGCTGAGGGAGATTGCTTCACTCAGACCTGTCCCTAACCCGACCAAATAAGGTGGTGAATATGTTTACAGGACCACTTCTGGATTACTGCGCGCAGTTCTGCTACAGGAGGGACGTTATTAAACTGGAGAGGGTTCAGAAACGATTTACCAGGATGTTGCCTGGGAATGGAGGGAGAGGCTGAACAGGCTGGGGCTGTTTTCCCTGGAGCGTCGGAGGCTGAGGGGTGACCTTCTAGAGGTTCATAAAATCGTGAGGGGCATGGATAGGATAAATAGGCAAAGGTATCTTCGCTGGGGTCAGGGAGTCCAAAACTAGGGGTTATATTTTTAAGATGAGAGGAGAGAGGTTTAAAAAGGGGCATGAGAGGCAACTTTTTTCCACACAACCACCTGATGAAGGAGCGGCGGTCCCAAACCTAGTGCTTCCAATTAAACCTGTTGGACTGGAACCTGGTGTGGTGGGGTTTTTAACGTTTCACACAGGTTTGTGTGTGGAATGAATTTCCCGAGGAAGTGGTGGATGTGGGTACAATTACAACGTTTTAATTACACTTGGATATATTCATTGTCAGGAAAGGTTTGGAGGGATATGGGCCAGGAGCAGGGATTAGTTGAGATCCAGAACATTCCCTCCTGTACTCAGACAGGGATCCAGAACATTTCCTCCCATACTCCGATAGGGATCCAGAAAAGTCCCTCCTGTATTCCGACGGGGATTCGTAACATTCCCTTCTGTACTCAGACAGGGATCCGGAACATTCCCTCCGTACTCTGACAGGGATCCAGAACACTCCTCTCATACTCCGACAGGAGGCCCAAACACTCCCTCCCATACTCTGACAGGGATCCGGAATATTCCTTCCCGTACTCTGACAGGGATCCGGAACATTCCTTCCTGTACTCTGACAGGGATCTGGAACATTCCTTCCTGCACTCTGACAGGGATCCAGAACATTCCCTCACCTACTCCAACGGAGATCCAGAATATTCCCTCCTGCAACAACAGCTCCCCCCCCCCCAGTCCCTCATGAGACTGAAGGGGGTGAGTGAAGTGCCAGACTGGAGCCAGTCAGAGAGCGGGGGAACACTACCAAGGCAACACGCGCGTGGCTGGCATTGGCCACTCAGATGGTCAACGGCGCCAACAAGAACAGGCGGCCATTTCTATAGCTGCCCTCTGGGCGCCTGCTGTGCCCGACAGATGCTTCAGGAAGAAAGGGAGTGATGACTGTGCGAACATGGGGGAGAGGCAGCGAATTTCCACACAGCGACAAAGCCCCATTGCTGCCCGTCCCGAAATGGGCCGTTTCAGACGGCACTGGTCTGGAGTTACGTGTAGGCCCAGACCAGGGAAGGACAGCAGACCTCTCTCTCTCTCTCCCTGAAGTGAACCTGACAGGGTGGGGGTAAGGAGTTTCACGGACAACCTCACTGCAGGAGCTTCACCAGTGCAGGTTCACCAATCGGAGAAGAAGGGAGAAACCACCGCCAGTCCATTCGGCCCACCATTTGGTGTGATTGCTACTGATCCGCTAAGTCCATGTTATACTCCCATTCTCTCTGCAAACTCCTTAACCCTTTCAGGATCTCAAATTCCGTCAATTTGCAGACTCAGACAGCATGGACACTGACGCCTCGTCCAAACAGTCAATCACACGTCATGGTGGCTCAGTGGTTAGCACGGTGCCTCATGGTGGATTGGCTGTGGGAAATTGTCCCATAGTGTCCAGGAAAGTGCAGGTTAGGGTGGATTGGCCATGGGGAATTGTCCCATAATGCCCAGGGATGTGCAGGTTAGGGTGGATTGGCCATGGGAAATTGTCCCATAGTGCCCAGGGATGTACAGGTTAGGGTGGATTGGCCATGGGAAATTGTCCCACAGTGCCCAGGGATGTGCGGGTTAGGGTGGATTGGCCATGGGAAATTGTCCCATAGTGCCCAGGGATGTGCAGGTTAGGGTGGATTGGCCACGGGAAATTGTCCCATAGTGTCCTGGGATGTGCAGGTTATATGGGTTAGACATGGGGAATGCAGGGTTAGAGCGAGACAGTGGGTCTGTGTGGGATGTTCTTTGGAGGGTCAGTGCGGACTCAGTGGGCCGAATGGCCTGTTTCCACACTGTGGTGATTTTACAAATCCCTGCCTGACTCTCTCCCTCACTGACAGGAACTGATGCCAACTTCCCAGAACAAGCAGTTGGCCAGTGGATTCTGCATAATCTTCTCAGCTCCTCAAGGACAATTGATAAGGTTCCTTTGTTTTTAATCATCAAATTACTTCCTCGTTCAGGCAGTGACAAACCAAGGTTGGAGTTCAAAGGTCACATTTCTTACACAATAGGCACAAACGCACACACACTCTCTCTCTCTCTCACACACGCACACTCTCATACTCACACACACTCTCTGTCTCTCACACGCACACACTCTCACACACACACACTCTCTCCCACACACACTCTCACTCTCACACACGCAGTCTCTCACACACACACTCTCACACTCACACGCAGCCACACACACACTCTCTCACACACACACACACTCTCTCACACTCACACACAGCCACACACACACTCTCTCACACACACACACTCTCTCACACTCACACACAGCCACACACACTCTCTGTCTCTCACATGCACACACTCTCTCATAACTCACACTCACACACACTAACTCACTCTCCCATACACACACTCTCACTGTCTCTCTCTCTCACACACACACACACACACACACACACACACACACACACACACACACACACACACACACACACACACGTCATGAATGCTGACTTTATTGAATCTTTAAAATTCTTTGATCTCAACTCCTTTCGGGCTCCTGGCTTATGACTGTGGAATGTTCCACCTTGGGGAAGCCAATTTGCCCGTTTCGTCCCTGCTAGCACTTTTATACGGCTATTCTATGAATCCTATTCGACCTGCGATTTTTCTCTTTAGTTTTTCAAGCTTTTAGCAACTCTCCTCTTGAATCGGCCTTGTTTTAGGCATGTTCTGAAATACAGCTAGTGATATTGATAAGGATGTTCCTGGGGTGTCTACATCAGGTGGGTCACAGGCTCAGGATACCGTGTAGACCATCTCAGAGGGGAGAAGGTGAGGACTGCAGATGCTGGAGATTAGAGCTGAAAAATGTGTTGCTGGAAAAGCGCAGCAGGCCAGGCAGCATCCAAGGAGCAGGAGAATCGACGTTTCGGGCATGAGCCCTTCTTCAGGAATGAGGAAGGTGTGCCAAGCAGGCTAAGATAAAAGGTAGGGAGGAGGGACTTGGGGAAGGGGCGATAGGTGGAAGGAGGTTAAGGTGAGGGTGATAGGCTGGAGAGGGGGTGGGGGTGGAGAGGTTGGGAAGAAGATTGCACGTCATGAAGGCGGTGCTGAGTCTGAGGGTTGGGACTGAGATAAGGTGGGGGGAGGGAAAATGAGGAAGCTGGAGAAATCTGCATTCATCCCGTGTGGTTGGAGGGTTCCTAGGCGGAAGATGAGGTGCTCTTCCTCCAGGCGTCGTGTTGCCATGGTCTGGCGATGGAGGAGGCCAAGGACCTGCATGTCCTTGGCGGAGTGGGAGGGGGAGTTAAAGTGTTCAGCCACGGGGCGGTTGGGTTGAGGATGTGGCTGAAGAGCTTCAGGGCAGAGGAGATGACCTGGGGAGTGCAGTGAGAGAGGGACTCTCTCAGTGAAAGAGGGAATCTGAGACCATCTCAGGCTCAGAGGAGGAGAAATGTCTTGCCCTAGAAAACCCCCCCCGCCACCGTCTTTGTTAAATCTCTCTCCTTTCACCTTAAAAATCTGCCCCATCGTCTTGAAATCGCCCCCTCCCCCCCCAGGGAAAACAACACCTACCATTCATCTTATCAATACCCTTTCATGATTTTATAAACCTCTATAAGGTCAATCTTCAACCTCCTACGCTCCTGTGAAAACAATCCCAGCCTCTCCTTATAACATCGACTCTCCATTCCTGACGCCATCCTGGTTAATCTTTCTCCAGGTTCATAACGTCCTTCCCATAACCGGGTGGACACAGGTCACAGAATGTCCTGCTCAACCTCAACACGACGCGTTAGGTATAGTTCTCAGGGCTAAAGGGGTCAAGGGTCTGGAGGCTGGGGTCTAAGTGGGAACAGGGGACTGAGTTGGATGATCACTCGCGATCGTGTTGAGGGACAGAGCAGGATCTATGTTTCTGCACCATATGCAAATAGTTTCTGCTAGACTAACGCCTTTTATCAATCTATTTAAATTTGACACACACTAGTTCAATACACAGAGGTGAGTCACTGCATAAAAACTCAGGAGCACCTGACTTGTTTATTTATTCAGGGGGTGAGGGTGTAGCTGGCTAAGCCCAGAATTTCCTGCCCAGCCCTAAGGGCAGTACAGTGTCAGCCACGTTGATGTGGGGGTGGAGTCACGTGTGGGCCAGGCAGGGTAGGGAGGGAAGATCTCCATCTCTGAGTGAACCCAACACATCTCTTAACAACAAATCTTTCCGGGTCACAGAAACAGATGTTGCTAGAGAAACTCAGCAGGTGTGGCGACGTTTGTGGGGGGAGAGAGAGAGAGAGAGACAGAAACAGAGCTAAAGTTTCAGGTCTGCTGACCTCTCGTCAGAGCAAGATAGTCATCTTTAGATTCTTCATTTACGGTGGATTTAAGTTTTGCCACCTAGCGTGGCGGGGTTTGAACCCTGTTCCCCTGGAGCGTGACCTGCGGTCTCGGGATCGACAGTTGAGTGATAACACCACGAGGTCATCACCTCACCGTGAGCCAAGCTGTTTCGGGTGACATGAGCTGAGCTGAATCCCCCCCTCTCGTCCCCCTCGTCTCCGCGTCAGATGGTCTGGTACCCAGTCAGTCAGCATCCCGAAAGGCAGACGATCAAGTCCCTATCCTGCTGCTGCACGTGGGAACTTGCCGTGAAGGGCTTGGCCGTCACGGTCCCGTGCCATCGCGGGGAGTTGGGGGAGTTGGTAAGCCGGCCTGGGGTGAAGGGTGGGGGCATTCTGATAGCCCCCCTCCACTCCCCCCGCTCCGTGTCCCTTGCCTGGGTTGCAGCCTCCCTGGTTGGTGAGGGGTGGGGGTCAGGGAGGGGTGCTGGGGTCTGTGTCTCAGTGTGAATGCTAACTCTCTGATATCGCCTCCTTTCCAGGGAAGAGGTGCAGCAGAACTGTGTCCGCTGGGACAAGAGATCAAGCTTCATGTGCAAGATGAGTGCGAGTCCGGCTACGGGAGTGCTGGACCCCTGTATCTGTCGGGTGTCTGTCCGCAAGGTCTGTCCGTACATACTGCCCACTTAACAATGTCCATTCAGCACAGCCCGTGCCCAACGTTTACACCCCTTCCCACTGGAGAAGGTGGGGGTGAGCTGCATTTACTGCCCCTGTCCCTAGTTGCCCCCCTTGAGAAGGTGGGGGTGAGCTGCATTTACTGCCCCCGTCTCTAGTTGCCCCCCCTTGAGTAGGTGGGGGGTGAGCTGCCTTCTTGAACCGCTGCAGTCCATGTGCTGTGGGTAGACCCACAATGTCCCTTAGGGAGGGAATTCCAGGATTGGGACCCAGCCACACTGAAGGAACGGCTAATATATTTCCAAGTCGGGATGAGGAGGGTCTCGGAGGGGAACCTGCAGGGGGTGGGGTTCCCATGGATCTGCTGCCCCTTGTCCTTCTGGAAGGAAGTGGCCGTGGGTTTGGAAGGTGCTGCCTGAGGGTCTTTGGTGAGTTTCTGCAGGGAATCTTATAGCTGGTACACACTGCTGTTACTGAGTGTCGGGGGGTGGAGGGAGGGGATGTTTGTGGATGTGGTGCCAATCAAGTGGGGGCTGCTTTGTCCCTGGATGGTGTTGAGCTCCTTGAGTGTTGTTGGGGCTGCCCCCATCCAGGGAAAGTGGGGAGTATTCCCTCACCCTCCTGACTTGTGCCTTGTATATGGTGGGACAGGTTTTGGGGGGAGTCAGGAGGGGAGTTACTCGCTGCAGGATTCCCAGCCTCTGACCTGCTCCTGTAGCCGCTGTGGTTATGTGGTGAGTCCAGTTGAGTTTCTGGTCAATGGTCACCCCCAGGATGTTGATAGTGGAGGCAGGGGCTCAGTGATGGTAACACCATTGAATGTCATTGGGCGGAGTGAAGAGTGTGTCTTGTTGGAGATGGTCACTGCGTGTTGTTAGTTTGGGACACAATGAGAGGCCATTCGGCCACTCGTCAGTGCTAGTATTTACATTCATCTTGGATTTCCCTCCTCCTTCAGAAAAACATCGGAGCAATGTCTTTCTCCCTGGGGAGTTTCTGTATCTCCCCCATTCAATGCAGCACCATCCCGTGCCCCTGTTACTCAGTGCGGGAGCCAGTCCCACATCCCTGTGGGCTAGGAAGCCTTCTCCTGGGCTCCTTCTTGGTTTTATATCTGATCGTTCAGCCCTGGCGTCATTCCCTCTGGACTTGGCTTCTCTACCATCCTGCTGGCTGGGTTCGCACATTCCACCCTTTGTAAAGCTGAGGTCATGCTGAGCTCTGCCTGCTCTCTCACTCTGACCCCTCTCCATTCCCATTTTCCACAGTCTCATCCCTCCTGATCTCTGGGACCTCCCCACCCTCTGAGATCTCTGCCCTCCTCTATGACTAACGTCAAGTCCACTCCCGCCCCATTGGCCACTGTGCCTTTGGTGTCCTGATCCCAAACTCTGGAATTCTGTCCCTCCTTGCTTGGTCATTTCAGGGGGCGGTGAAGGATTACCCACTTTGCTGTGGGTGTGGAGTCAGGTGAAGGCCAGGCTGGGGAAGAGAGGCAGACATTCCAGAGGCTGCTGGGTATTGACACCAAGTTGATGCTGCTCTGGGCTCACTCTCACTGAGACTAGTTGTAGATTCGGTGGTGGCACATTGTGACTGTCCCCGCTCTGGGGAGTGCTGGATGATCAACTTGTACCTGCACCCTTGCGCCTCAAATTTGAAGATTAATAAATATTCTCCCTCTCTCTCTCTCACCCTGTCTTCCACCCCCCCCCCCACGCTTTCTATATCACTCTCTTCCTCCCTCTCCCTTTCTCATCCTTTCTCTCTCCCTCCTCTCTCCATTTCCTCCCTCACTTTGTGTCTCTGTCTCTCTCATGCGCTTTCTATCTCTCTCTCTCCATCCCCCTACCTCTCTCTTTATCTCTCCTTCTCTCTTTCTCTCCCACAACCTCTCACACTCTCTTTCACTGCCCCTCTTCTACTCTCTTATCTCTGGCCCTCTCCCATCCACCTTTCTCCCCTTCTCCCCCCCACCCCTCAACCATTTGTCTCATACACTCCCTTTCACACTCACTGTCTCTTCCTATATCTGTCTCTCCATTTCCCAATTTCCTTTCTCCTCCATCACTCTCTCCCTCTGACACACTCACACTCTTGCCCCCTCCAACCCTCTCCCTCCCTATGTCTCTCTCCTCCCTCCCCTTCTTCCCAGGAACTGAAAGGTGGGAAGGCCTTCACTAAGGTGAGAATGCCTCCTGAAGAGGGACGGATAAGGTTTGATCAGCTGGTGTGAGTGCGTGTGGTGTGGGAGAGTGGGATTGTGATAGGAGAGTGGGAATGTAACGGGATTGGATGGGAAAGAGGGATAATGATGGGACTGTAATGGGAGAGTGGGACTGTGATGGGAGAGTGGGAATGTGATGGGAGAGTGGGACAGTGATGGGAGAGTGGGACTGTGATGGGAGAGTGGGAATGTGATGGGAGAGTGGGACAGTGATGGGAGAGTGGGAATGTGATGGGAGAGTGGGAATGTGATGGGAGAGTGGGATTGTGATGGGAGAGTGGGACAGTGATGGGAGAGTGGGATTGTGATGGGAGAGTGGGAATGTGATGGGAGAGTCGGACAGTGATGGGAGAGTCGGACAGTGATGGGAGAGTGGGACAGTGATGGGAGAGTGGGACAGTGATGGGAGAGTGGGACAGTGATGGAAGAGTGGGACAGTGATGGGAGAGTGGGACAGTGAGGGGAGTGTGGGACAGTGATGGGAGAGTGGGACAGTGATGGGAGAGTGGGACAGTGAGGGGAGTGTGGGACAGTGATGGGAGAGTGGGACAGTGATGGAAGAGTGGGACAGTGATGGGAGAGTGGGACAGTGATGGGAGAGTCGGACAGTGAGGGGAGTGTGGGACAGTGATGGGAGAGTGGGACAGTGATGGGAGAGTCGGACAGTGATGGGAGAGTGGGACAGTGATGGGAGAGTCGGACAGTGATGGGAGAGTCGGACAGTGATGGGAGAGTGGGAATGTGATGGGAGAGTGGGATTGTGATGGGAGAGTGGGATTGTGATGGGAGTGTGGGATTGTGATAGGAGAGTGGGAATGTGACGGGATTGGATGGGAAAGTGGGATAATGATGGGACTGTGAAGGGAGAGTGGGACAGTGATGGGAGAGTGGGACAGTGATGGTAGAGTGGGACAGTGATGGGAGTGTGGGAATGTGATGGGAGAGTGGGACAGTGATGGGAGAGTGGGAATGTGATGGGAGAGTGGGACTGTGATGGGAGAGTGGGACTGTGATGGGAGAGTGGGAATGTGATGGGAGAGTGGGACTGTGATGGGAGAGTGGGACAGTGATGGGAGTGTGGGACAGTGATGGGAGAGTGGGACAGTGATGGGAGAGTGGGAATGTGATGGGAGAGTGGGACAGTGATGGGAGAGTGGGACAGTGATGGGAGAGTGGGAATGTGATGGGAGAGTGGGACTGTGATGGGAGAGTGGGACAGTGATGGGAGAGTGGGACTGTGATGGGAGTGTGGGACAGTGATGGGAGAGTGGGAATGTACTGGGAGAGTGGGACAGTGATGGGAGAGTGGGACAGTGATGGGAGAGTGGGAATGTGATGGGAGAGTGGGACAGTGATGGGAGAGTGGGAATGTGATGGGAGAGTGGGACAGTGATGGGAGAGTGGGAATGTGATGGGAGAGTGGGACAGTGATGGGAGTGTGGGAATGTGATGGGAGAGTGGGACAGTGATGGGAGAGTGGGAATGTGATGGGAGAGTGGGACAGTGATGGGAGAGTGGGAATGTGATGGGAGAGTGGGAATATGATGGGAGAGTGGGACAGTGATGGGAGAGTGGGAATGTGATGGGAGAGTGGGACAGTGATGGGAGAGTGGGACTGTGATGGGAGAGTGGGAATGTGATGGGAGAGTGGGACTGTGATGGGAGAGTGGGAATGTGATGGGAGAGTGGGACAGTGATGGGAGAGTGGGACAGTGATGGGAGAGTGGGACTGTGATGGGAGAGTGGGAATGTGATGGGAGAGTCGGACAGTGATGGGAGAGTGGGAATGTGATGGGAGAGTGGGACAGTGATGGGAGAGTGGGAATGTGATGGGAGAGTGGGAATGTGATGGGAGAGTGGGACAGTGATGGGAGAATGGGACAGTGATGGGAGAATGGGACAATGATGGGAGAGTGGGAATGTGATGGGAGTGTGGGACAGTGATGGGAGTGTGGGACAGTGATGGGAGAGTGGGTAATGTGATGGGAGAGTGGGACAGTGATGGGAGAGTGGGACAGTGATGGGAGTGTGGGACAGTGATGGGAGAGTGGGAATGTGATGGGAGAGTGGTACAGTGATGGGAGAGTGGGACTGTAATGGGAGAGTGGGAATGTGATGGGAGAGTGGGACTGTGATGGGAGAGTGGGAATGTGATGGGAGAGTGGGACAGTGATGGGAGAGTGGGACAGTGATGGGAGAGTGGGAATGTGATGGGAGAGTGGGACAGTGATGGGAGAGTGGGAATGTGATGGGAGAGTGGGATTGTGATGGGAGAGTGGGATTGTGATAGGAGAGTGGGAATGTGACGGGATTGGATGGGAAAGTGGGATAATGATGGGACTGTGAAGGGAGAGTGGGACTGTGATGGGAGAGTGGGACAGTGATGGGAGAGTGGGACAGTGATGGGAGAGTGGGACAGTGATGGGAGAGTGGGAATGTGATGGGAGTGTGGGAATGTGATGGGAGAGTGGGAATGTGCTGGGAGAGTGGGACAGTGATGGGAGAGTGGGACTGTGATGGGAGAGTGGGACAGTGATGGGAGAGTGGGACAGTAATGGGAGTGTGGGAATGTGATGGGAGAGTGGGAATGTGATGGGAGAGTGGGACAGTGATGGGAGAGTGGGACAGTGATGGGAGAGTGGGAATGTGATGGGAGAGTGGGACAGTGATGGGAGAGTGGGACAGTGATGGGAGTGTGGGAATGTGATGGGAGAGTGGGACAGTGATGGGAGAGTGGGACAGTGATGGGAGAGTGGGAATGTGATGGGAGAGTGGGACTGTGATGGGAGAGTGGGACAGTGATGGGAGAGTGGGACTGTGATGGGAGAGTGGGAATGTGATGGGAGAGTGGGACAGTAATGGGAGAGTGGGACAGTGATGGGAGAGTGGGAATGTGATGGGAGAGTGGGAATGTGATGGGAGAGTGGGACAGTGATGGGAGAGTGGGAATGTGATGGGAGAGTGGGACAGTGATGGGAGAGTGGGACAGTGATGGGAGCGTGGGAATGTGATGGGAGAGTGGGACAGTGATGGGAGAGTGGGACAGTGATGGGAGAGTGGGAATGTGATGGGAGAGTGGGACTGTGATGGGAGAGTGGGACAGTGATGGGAGAGTGGGAATGTGATGGGAGAGTGGGACTGTGATGGGAGAGTGGGACAGTGATTGGAGAGTGGGACTGTGATGGGAGAGTGGGACTGTGATGGGAAAGTGGGACAGTGATGGGAGAGTGGGACTGTGATGGGAGAGTGGGAATGTGATGGGAGAGTGGGACTGTGATGGGAGAGTGGGACAGTGATGGGAGAGTTGGACTGTGATGGGAGAGTTGGACTGTGATGGGAGAGTGGGAATGTGATGGGAGAGCGGGACTGTGATGGGAGAGCGGGACTGTGATGGGAGAGTGGTAATGTGATGGGAGAGTGGGAATGTGATGGGAGAGTGGGACAGTGATGGGAGAGTGGGACAGTGATGGGAGAGTGGGAATGTGATGGGAGAGTGGGATTGTGATAGGAGAGTGGGAATGTGATGGGATTGGATGGGAAAGTGGGATAATGATGGGACTGTGAAGGGAGAGTGGGACAGTGATGGGAGAGTGGGACAGTGATGGGAGTGTGGGAATGTGATGGGAGAGTGGGACAGTGATGGGAGAGTGGGAATGTGATGGGAGAGTGGGACTGTGATGGGAGAGTGGGAATGTGATGGGAGAGTGGGACAGTCATGGGAGAGTGGGACAGTGATGGGAGAGTGGGAATGTGATGGGAGAGTGGGACAGTGATGGGAGAGTGGGAATGTGATGGGAGAGTGGGAATGTGACGGGATTGGATGGGAAAGTGGGATAATGATGGGACTGTGAAGGGAGAGTGGGACAGTGATGGGAGATGGGACAGTGATGGGAGAGTGGGACTGTGATGGGAGAGTGGGAATGTGATGGGAGAGTGGGACAGTGATGGGAGTGTGGGAATGTGATGGGAGAGTGGGACAGTGATGGGTGAGTGGGACAGTGGTGGGAGAGTGGGAATGTGATGGGAGAGTGGGACAGTGATGGGAGAGTGGGACAGTGATGGGAGAGTGGGACAGTGATGGGAGTGTGGGAATGTGATGGGAGAGTGGGACAGTGATGGGAGAGTGGGACAGTGATGGGAGTGTGGGAATGTGATGGGAGAGTGGGACAGTGATGGGAGAGTGGGACAGTGATGGGAGTGTGGGAATGTGATGGGAGAGTGGGACAGTGATGGGAGAGTGGGACAGTGATGGGAGAGTGGGACAGTGATGGGAGTGTGGGAATGTGATGGGAGAGTGGGAATGTGATGGGAGAGTGGGACAGTGATGGGAGAGTGGGAATGTGATGGGAGAGTGGGACAGTGATGGGAGAGTGGGAATGTGATGGGAGAGTGGGACAGTGATGGGAGAGTGGGAATGTGATGGGAGAGTGGGACTGTGATGGGAGAGTGGGACAGAGATGGGAGAGTGGGACAGAGATGGGAGAGTGGGAATGTGATGGGAGAGTGGGACAGTGATGGGAGAGTGGGACAGTGGTGGGAGAGTGGGAATGTGATGGGAGAGTGGGACAGTGATGGGAGAGTGGGACAGTGATGGGAGAGTGGGACAGTGATGGGAGTGTGGGAATGTGATGGGAGAGTGGGACAGTGATGGGAGAGTGGGACAGTGATGGGAGTGTGGGAATGTGATGGGAGTGTGGGAATGTGATGGGAGAGTGGGACAGTGATGGGAGAGTGGGACAGTGATGGGAGTGTGGGAATGTGATGGGAGAGTGGGACAGTGATGGGAGAGTGGGAATGTGATGGGAGAGTGGGACAGTGATGGGAGTGTGGGAATGTGATGGGAGAGTGGGAATGTGATGGGAGAGTGGGACAGTGATGGGAGAGTGGGAATGTGATGGGAGAGTGGGACAGTGATGGGAGAGTGGGAATGTGATGGGAGAGTGGGACAGTGATGGGAGAGTGGGAATGTGATGGGAGAGTGGGACTGTGATGGGAGAGTGGGACAGAGATGGGAGAGTGGGAATGTGATGGGAGAGTGGGACAGTGATGGGAGAGTGGGAATGTGATGGGAGAGTGGGACTGTGATGGGAGAGTGGGACAGTGATGGGAGAGTGGGACTGTGATGGGAGAGTGGGACAGTGATGGGAGAGTGGGACAGTGATGGGAGAGTGGGACTGTGATGGGAGAGTGGGACTGTGATGGGAGAGTGGGAATGTGATGGGAGAGTGGGACAGTGATGGGAGAGTGGGACTGCGATGGGACAGTGGGACTGCGATGGGACAGTGGGACAGTGATGGGAGAGTGGGACAGTGATGGGAGAGTGGGACAGTGATGGGAGAGTGGGAATGTGATGGGAGAGTGGGACTGTGATGGGAGAGTGGGACAGTGATGGGAGAGTGGGACAGTGATGGGAGAGTGGGACAGTGAGGGGAGAGTGGGACAGTGATGGGAGAGTGGGACAGTGATGGGAGAGTGGGAATGTGATGGGAGAGTGGGACAGTGAGGGGAGTGTGGGACAGTGATGGGAGAGTGGGACTGTGATGGGAGAGTGGGACAGTGAGGGGAGTGTGGGACAGTGATGGGAGAGTGGGACAGTGATGGGAGAGTGGGAATGTGATGGGAGAGTGGGACAGTGATGGGAGTGTGGGACAGTGATGGGAGAGTGGGACAGTGATGGGAGAGTGGGACAGTGAGGGGAGAGTGGTACAGTGATGGGAGAGTGGGACAGTGATGGGAGAGTGGGAATGTGATGGGAGAGTGGGACAGTGAGGGGAGTGTGGGACAGTGATGGGAGAGTGGGACTGTGATGGGAGAGTGGGACAGTGAGGGGAGTGTGGGACAGTGATGGGAGAGTGGGACAGTGATGGGAGAGTGGGAATGTGATGGGAGAGTGGGACAGTGATGGGAGTGTGGGACAGTGATGGGAGAGTGGGACAGTGATGGGAGAGTGGGACAGTGATGGGAGAGTGGGAATGTGATGGGAGAGTGGGACAGTGATGGGAGAGTGGGACAGTGATGGGAGAGTGGGAATGTGATGGGAGAGTGGGACAGTGATGGGAGAGTGGGACAGTGATGGGAGAGTGGGAATGTGATGGGAGAGTGGGACAGTGATGGGAGAGTCGGACAGTGAGGGGAGTGTGGGACAGTGATGGGAGAGTGGGACAGTGATGGGAGAGTGGGACAGTGATGGGAGAGTCGGACAGTGATGGGAGAGTGGGAATGTGATGGGAGAGTGGGATTGTGATGGGAGAGTGGGATTGTGATGGGAGTGTGGGATTGTGATAGGAGAGTGGGAATGTAACGGGATTGGATGGGAAAGAGGGATAATGATGGGACTGTAATGGGAGAGTGGGACTGTGATGGGAGAGTGGGAATGTGATGGGAGAGTGGGACAGTGATGGGAGAGTGGGACTGTGATGGGAGAGTGGGAATGTGATGGGAGAGTGGGACAGTGATGGGAGAGTGGGAATGTGATGGGAGAGTGGGAATGTGATGGGAGAGTGGGATTGTGATGGGAGAGTGGGACAGTGATGGGAGAGTGGGATTGTGATGGGAGAGTGGGAATGTGATGGGAGAGTCGGACAGTGATGGGAGAGTCGGACAGTGATGGGAGAGTGGGACTGTGATGGGTGAGTGGGACAGTGGTGGGAGAGTGGGAATGTGATGGGAGAGTGGGACAGTGATGGGAGCGTGGGACAGTGATGGGAGAGTGGGACAGTGATGGGAGTGTGGGAATGTGATGGGAGAGTGGGACAGTGATGGGAGAGTGGGACAGTGATGGGAGTGTGGGAATGTGATGGGAGCGTGGGACAGTGATGGGAGAGTGGGACAGTGATGGGAGTGTGGGAATGTGATGGGAGAGTGGGACAGTGATGGGAGAGTGGGACAGTGATGGGAGAGTGGGACAGTGATGGGAGTGTGGGAATGTGATGGGAGAGTGGGAATGTGATGGGAGAGTGGGACAGTGATGGGAAAGTGGGAATGTGATGGGAGAGTGGGACAGTGATGGGAGAGTGGGAATGTGATGGGAGAGTGGGACAGTGATGGGAGAGTGGGAATGTGATGGGAGAGTGGGACTGTGATGGGAGAGTGGGACAGAGATGGGAGAGTGGGACAGAGATGGGAGAGTGGGAATGTGATGGGAGAGTGGGACAGTGATGGGAGAGTGGGACAGTGGTGGGAGAGTGGGAATGTGATGGGAGAGTGGGACAGTGATGGGAGAGTGGGACAGTGATGGGAGAGTGGGACAGTGATGGGAGTGTGGGAATGTGATGGGAGAGTGGGACAGTGATGGGAGAGTGGGACAGTGATGGGAGTGTGGGAATGTGATGGGAGTGTGGGAATGTGATGGGAGAGTGGGACAGTGATGGGAGAGTGGGACAGTGATGGGAGTGTGGGAATGTGATGGGAGAGTGGGACAGTGATGGGAGAGTGGGAATGTGATGGGAGAGTGGGACAGTGATGGGAGTGTGGGAATGTGATGGGAGAGTGGGAATGTGATGGGAGAGTGGGACAGTGATGGGAGAGTGGGAATGTGATGGGAGAGTGGGACAGTGATGGGAGAGTGGGAATGTGATGGGAGAGTGGGACAGTGATGGGAGAGTGGGAATGTGATGGGAGAGTGGGACTGTGATGGGAGAGTGGGACAGAGATGGGAGAGTGGGAATGTGATGGGAGAGTGGGACAGTGATGGGAGAGTGGGAATGTGATGGGAGAGTGGGACTGTGATGGGAGAGTGGGACAGTGATGGGAGAGTGGGACTGTGATGGGAGAGTGGGACAGTGATGGGAGAGTGGGACAGTGATGGGAGAGTGGGACTGTGATGGGAGAGTGGGACTGTGATGGGAGAGTGGGAATGTGATGGGAGAGTGGGACAGTGATGGGAGAGTGGGACTGCGATGGGACAGTGGGACTGCGATGGGACAGTGGGACAGTGATGGGAGAGTGGGACAGTGATGGGAGAGTGGGACAGTGATGGGAGAGTGGGAATGTGATGGGAGAGTGGGACTGTGATGGGAGAGTGGGACAGTGATGGGAGAGTGGGACAGTGATGGGAGAGTGGGACAGTGAGGGGAGAGTGGTACAGTGATGGGAGAGTGGGACAGTGATGGGAGAGTGGGAATGTGATGGGAGAGTGGGACAGTGAGGGGAGTGTGGGACAGTGATGGGAGAGTGGGACTGTGATGGGAGAGTGGGACAGTGAGGGGAGTGTGGGACAGTGATGGGAGAGTGGGACAGTGATGGGAGAGTGGGAATGTGATGGGAGAGTGGGACAGTGATGGGAGTGTGGGACAGTGATGGGAGAGTGGGACAGTGATGGGAGAGTGGGACAGTGAGGGGAGAGTGGTACAGTGATGGGAGAGTGGGACAGTGATGGGAGAGTGGGAATGTGATGGGAGAGTGGGACAGTGAGGGGAGTGTGGGACAGTGATGGGAGAGTGGGACTGTGATGGGAGAGTGGGACAGTGAGGGGAGTGTGGGACAGTGATGGGAGAGTGGGACAGTGATGGGAGAGTGGGAATGTGATGGGAGAGTGGGACAGTGATGGGAGTGTGGGACAGTGATGGGAGAGTGGGACAGTGATGGGAGAGTGGGACAGTGATGGGAGAGTGGGAATGTGATGGGAGAGTGGGACAGTGATGGGAGAGTGGGACAGTGATGGGAGAGTGGGAATGTGATGGGAGAGTGGGACAGTGATGGGAGAGTGGGACAGTGATGGGAGAGTGGGAATGTGATGGGAGAGTGGGACAGTGATGGGAGAGTCGGACAGTGAGGGGAGTGTGGGACAGTGATGGGAGAGTGGGACAGTGATGGGAGAGTGGGACAGTGATGGGAGAGTGGGACAGTGATGGGAGAGTGGGAATGTGATGGGAGAGTGGGATTGTGATGGGAGAGTGGGATTGTGATGGGAGTGTGGGATTGTGATAGGAGAGTGGGAATGTAACGGGATTGGATGGGAAAGAGGGATAATGATGGGACTGTAATGGGAGAGTGGGACTGTGATGGGAGAGTGGGAATGTGATGGGAGAGTGGGACAGTGATGGGAGAGTGGGACTGTGATGGGAGAGTGGGAATGTGATGGGAGAGTGGGACAGTGATGGGAGAGTGGGAATGTGATGGGAGAGTGGGAATGTGATGGGAGAGTGGGATTGTGATGGGAGAGTGGGACAGTGATGGGAGAGTGGGATTGTGATGGGAGAGTGGGAATGTGATGGGAGAGTCGGACAGTGATGGGAGAGTCGGACAGTGATGGGAGAGTGGGACTGTGATGGGAGAGTGGGACAGTGATGGGAAAGTGGGACAGTGATGGGAGAGTGGGACTGTGATGGGAGAGTGGGACTGTGATGGGAGAGTGGGAATGTGATGGGAGAGTGGGACAGTGATGGGAGAGTGGGACTGCGATGGGACAGTGGGACTGCGATGGGACAGTGGGACAGTGATGGGAGAGTGGGACAGTGATGGGAGAGTGGGACAGTGATGGGAGAGTGGGACAGTGATGGGAGAGTGGGAATGTGATGGGAGAGTGGGACTGTGATGGGAGAGTGGGACAGTGATGGGAGAGTGGGACAGTGATGGGAGAGTGGGACAGTGAGGGGAGAGTGGTACAGTGATGGGAGAGTGGGACAGTGATGGGAGAGTGGGAATGTGATGGGAGAGTGGGACAGTGAGGGGAGAGTGGGACAGTGATGGGAGAGTGGGACTGTGATGGGAGAGTGGGACAGTGAGGGGAGTGTGGGACAGTGATGGGAGAGTGGGACAGTGATGGGAGAGTGGGAATGTGATGGGAGAGTGGGACAGTGATGGGAGTGTGGGACAGTGATGGGAGAGTGGGACAGTGATGGGAGAGTGGGACAGTGAGGGGAGAGTGGTACAGTGATGGGAGAGTGGGACAGTGATGGGAGAGTGGGAATGTGATGGGAGAGTGGGACAGTGAGGGGAGTGTGGGACAGTGATGGGAGAGTGGGACTGTGATGGGAGAGTGGGACAGTGAGGGGAGTGTGGGACAGTGATGGGAGAGTGGGACAGTGATGGGAGAGTGGGAATGTGATGGGAGAGTGGGACAGTGATGGGAGTGTGGGACAGTGATGGGAGTGTGGGACAGTGATGGGAGAGTGGGACAGTGATGGGAGAGTGGGACAGTGATGGGAGAGTGGGAATGTGATGGGAGAGTGGGACAGTGATGGGAGAGTGGGACAGTGATGGGAGAGTGGGACAGTGATGGGAGAGTGGGAATGTGATGGGAGAGTGGGACAGTGATGGGAGAGTGGGACAGTGATGGGAGAGTGGGAATGTGATGGGAGAGTGGGACAGTGATGGGAGAGTCGGACAGTGAGGGGAGTGTGGGACAGTGATGGGAGAGTGGGACAGTGATGGGAGAGTCGGACAGTGATGGGAGAGTGGGAATGTGATGGGAGAGTGGGATTGTGATGGGAGAGTGGGATTGTGATGGGAGTGTGGGATTGTGATAGGAGAGTGGGAATGTAACGGGATTGGATGGGAAAGAGGGATAATGATGGGACTGTAATGGGAGAGTGGGACTGTGATGGGAGAGTGGGAATGTGATGGGAGAGTGGGACAGTGATGGGAGAGTGGGACTGTGATGGGAGAGTGGGAATGTGATGGGAGAGTGGGACAGTGATGGGAGAGTGGGAATGTGATGGGAGAGTGGGAATGTGATGGGAGAGTGGGATTGTGATGGGAGAGTGGGACAGTGATGGGAGAGTGGGATTGTGATGGGAGAGTGGGAATGTGATGGGAGAGTCGGACAGTGATGGGAGAGTCGGACAGTGATGGGAGAGTGGGACAGTGATGGGAGAGTGTGACAGTGATGGGAGAGTGGGACAGTGATGGAAGAGTGGGACAGTGATGGGAGAGTGGGACAGTGAGGGGAGTGTGGGACAGTGATGGGAGAGTGGGACAGTGATGGGAGAGTGGGACAGTGAGGGGAGTGTGGGACAGTGATGGGAGAGTGGGACAGTGATGGAAGAGTGGGACAGTGATGGGAGAGTGGGACAGTGATGGGAGAGTCGGACAGTGAGGGGAGTGTGGGACAGTGATGGGAGAGTGGGACAGTGATGGGAGAGTCGGACAGTGATGGGAGAGTGGGAATGTGATGGGAGAGTGGGATTGTGATGGGAGAGTGGGATTGTGATGGGAGTGTGGGATTGTGATAGGAGAGTGGGAATGTGACGGGATTGGATGGGAAAGTGGGATAATGATGGGACTGTGAAGGGAGAGTGGGACAGTGATGGGAGAGTGGGACAGTGATGGTAGAGTGGGACAGTGATGGGAGTGTGGGAATGTGATGGGAGAGTGGGACAGTGATGGGAGAGTGGGAATGTGATGGGAGAGTGGGACTGTGATGGGAGAGTGGGACTGTGATGGGAGAGTGGGAATGTGATGGGAGAGTGGGACTGTGATGGGAGAGTGGGACAGTGATGGGAGTGTGGGACAGTGATGGGAGAGTGGGACAGTGATGGGAGAGTGGGAATGTGATGGGAGAGTGGGACAATGATGGGAGAGTGGGACAGTGATGGGAGAGTGGGAATGTGATGGGAGAGTGGGACTGTGATGGGAGAGTGGGACAGTGATGGGAGAGTGGGACTGTGATGGGAGTGTGGGACAGTGATGGGAGAGTGGGAATGTACTGGGAGAGTGGGACAGTGATGGGAGAGTGGGACAGTGATGGGAGAGTGGGAATGTGATGGGAGAGTGGGACAGTGATGGGAGAGTGGGAATGTGATGGGAGAGTGGGACAGTGATGGGAGAGTGGGACTGTGATGGGAGAGTGGGACAGTGATGGGAGTGTGGGAATGTGATGGGAGAGTGGGACAGTGATGGGAGAGTGGGAATGTGATGGGAGAGTGGGACAGTGATGGGAGAGTGGGAATGTGATGGGAGAGTGGGAATGTGATGGGAGAGTGGGACAGTGATGGGAGAGTGGGAATGTGATGGGAGAGTGGGACAGTGATGGGAGAGTGGGACTGTGATGGGAGAGTGGGAATGTGATGGGAGAGTGGGACTGTGATGGGAGAGTGGGAATGTGATGGGAGAGTGGGACAGTGATGGGAGAGTGGGACAGTGATGGGAGAGTGGGACTGTGATGGGAGAGTGGGAATGTGATGGGAGAGTCGGACAGTGATGGGAGAGTGGGACAGTGATGGGAGAGTGGGACAGTGATGGGAGAGTGGGAATGTGATGGGAGAGTGGGAATGTGATGGGAGAGTGGGACAGTGATGGGAGAATGGGACAGTGATGGGAGAATGGGACAATGATGGGAGAGTGGGAATGTGATGGGAGTGTGGGACAGTGATGGGAGTGTGGGACAGTGATGGGAGAGTGGGTAATGTGATGGGAGAGTGGGACAGTGATGGGAGAGTGGGACAGTGATGGGAGTGTGGGACAGTGATGGGAGAGTGGGAATGTGATGGGAGAGTGGTACAGTGATGGGAGAGTGGGACTGTAATGGGAGAGTGGGAATGTGATGGGAGAGTGGGACTGTGATGGGAGAGTGGGAATGTGATGGGAGAGTGGGACAGTGATGGGAGAGTGGGACAGTGATGGGAGAGTGGGAATGTGATGGGAGAGTGGGACAGTGATGGGAGAGTGGGAATGTGATGGGAGAGTGGGATTGTGATGGGAGAGTGGGATTGTGATAGGAGAGTGGGAATGTGACGGGATTGGATGGGAAAGTGGGATAATGATGGGACTGTGAAGGGAGAGTGGGACTGTGATGGGAGAGTGGGACAATGATGGGAGAGTGGGACAGTGATGGGAGAGTGGGACAGTGATGGGAGAGTGGGAATGTGATGGGAGTGTGGGAATGTGATGGGAGAGTGGGAATGTGCTGGGAGAGTGGGACAGTGATGGGAGAGTGGGACTGTGATGGGAGAGTGGGACAGTGATGGGAGAGTGGGACAGTAATGGGAGTGTGGGAATGTGATGGGAGAGTGGGAATGTGATGGGAGAGTGGGACCGTGATGGGAGAGTGGGACAGTGATGGGAGAGTGGGAATGTGATGGGAGAGTGGGACAGTGATGGGAGAGTGGGACAGTGATGGGAGTGTGGGAATGTGATGGGAGAGTGGGACAGTGATGGGAGAGTGGGACAGTGATGGGAGAGTGGGAATGTGATGGGAGAGTGGGACTGTGATGGGAGAGTGGGACAGTGATGGGAGAGTGGGACTGTGATGGGAGAGTGGGAATGTGATGGGAGAGTGGGACAGTGATGGGAGAGTGGGACAGTGATGGGAGAGTGGGAATGTGATGGGAGAGTGGGAATGTGATGGGAGAGTGGGACAGTGATGGGAGAGTGGGAATGTGATGGGAGAGTGGGACAGTGATGGGAGAGTGGGACAGTGATGGGAGAGTGGGAATGTGATGGGAGAGTGGGACAGTGATGGGAGAGTGGGAATGTGATGGGAGAGTGGGACTGTGATGGGAGAGTGGGACAGTGATGGGAGAGTGGGAATGTGATGGGAGAGTGGGACTGTGATGGGAGAGTGGGACTGTGATGGGAGAGTGGGACAGTGATTGGAGAGTGGGACTGTGATGGGAGAGTGGGACTGTGATGGGAAAGTGGGACAGTGATGGGAGAGTGGGACTGTGATGGGAGAGTGGGAATGTGATGGGAGAGTGGGACTGTGATGGGAGAGTGGGACAGTGATGGGAGAGTTGGACTGTGATGGGAGAGTTGGACTGTGATGGGAGAGTGGGAATGTGATGGGAGAGCGGGACTGTGATGGGAGAGCGGGACTGTGATGGGAGAGTGGTAATGTGATGGGAGAGTGGGAATGTGATGGGAGAGTGGGACAGTGATGGGAGAGTGGGACAGTGATGGGAGAGTGGGAATGTGATGGGAGAGTGGGATTGTGATAGGAGAGTGGGAATGTGATGGGATTGGATGGGAAAGTGGGATAATGATGGGACTGTGAAGGGAGAGTGGGACAGTGATGGGAGAGTGGGACAGTGATGGGAGTGTGGGAATGTGATGGGAGAGTGGGACAGTGATGGGAGAGTGGGAATGTGATGGGAGAGTGGGACTGTGATGGGAGAGTGGGAATGTGATGGGAGAGTGGGACAGTCATGGGAGAGTGGGACAGTGATGGGAGAGTGGGAATGTGATGGGAGAGTGGGACAGTGATGGGAGAGTGGGAATGTGATGGGAGAGTGGGAATGTGACGGGATTGGATGGGAAAGTGGGATAATGATGGGACTGTGAAGGGAGAGTGGGACAGTGATGGGAGATGGGACAGTGATGGGAGAGTGGGACTGTGATGGGAGAGTGGGAATGTGATGGGAGAGTGGGACAGTGATGGGAGTGTGGGAATGTGATGGGAGAGTGGGACAGTGATGGGTGAGTGGGACAGTGGTGGGAGAGTGGGAATGTGATGGGAGAGTGGGACAGTGATGGGAGAGTGGGACAGTGATGGGAGAGTGGGACAGTGATGGGAGTGTGGGAATGTGATGGGAGAGTGGGACAGTGATGGGAGAGTGGGACAGTGATGGGAGTGTGGGAATGTGATGGGAGAGTGGGACAGTGATGGGAGAGTGGGACAGTGATGGGAGTGTGGGAATGTGATGGGAGAGTGGGACAGTGATGGGAGAGTGGGACAGTGATGGGAGTGTGGGAATGTGATGGGAGAGTGGGAATGTGATGGGAGAGTGGGACAGTGATGGGAGAGTGGGAATGTGATGGGAGAGTGGGACAGTGATGGGAGAGTGGGAATGTGATGGGAGAGTGGGACAGTGATGGGAGAGTGGGAATGTGATGGGAGAGTGGGACTGTGATGGGAGAGTGGGACAGAGATGGGAGAGTGGGACAGAGATGGGAGAGTGGGAATGTGATGGGAGAGTGGGACAGTGATGGGAGAGTGGGACAGTGGTGGGAGAGTGGGAATGTGATGGGAGAGTGGGACAGTGATGGGAGAGTGGGACAGTGATGGGAGAGTGGGACAGTGATGGGAGTGTGGGAATGTGATGGGAGAGTGGGACAGTGATGGGAGAGTGGGACAGTGATGGGAGTGTGGGAATGTGATGGGAGTGTGGGAATGTGATGGGAGAGTGGGACAGTGATGGGAGAGTGGGACAGTGATGGGAGTGTGGGAATGTGATGGGAGAGTGGGACAGTGATGGGAGAGTGGGACAGTGATGGGAGTGTGGGAATGTGATGGGAGAGTGGGAATGTGATGGGAGAGTGGGACAGTGATGGGAAAGTGGGAATGTGATGGGAGAGTGGGACAGTGATGGGAGAGTGGGAATGTGATGGGAGAGTGGGACAGTGATGGGAGAGTGGGAATGTGATGGGAGAGTGGGACTGTGATGGGAGAGTGGGACAGAGATGGGAGAGTGGGACAGAGATGGGAGAGTGGGAATGTGATGGGAGAGTGGGACAGTGATGGGAGAGTGGGAATGTGATGGGAGAGTGGGACTGTGATGGGAGAGTGGGACAGTGATGGGAGAGTGGGACTGTGATGGGAGAGTGGGACAGTGATGGGAGAGTGGGACAGTGATGGGAGAGTGGGACTGTGATGGGAGAGTGGGACTGTGATGGGAGAGTGGGAATGTGATGGGAGAGTGGGACAGTGATGGGAGAGTGGGACTGCGATGGGACAGTGGGACTGCGATGGGACAGTGGGACAGTGATGGGAGAGTGGGACAGTGATGGGAGAGTGGGACAGTGATGGGAGAGTGGGACAGTGATGGGAGAGTGGGAATGTGATGGGAGAGTGGGACTGTGATGGGAGAGTGGGACAGTGATGGGAGAGTGGGACAGTGATGGGAGAGTGGGACAGTGAGGGGAGAGTGGTACAGTGATGGGAGAGTGGGACAGTGATGGGAGAGTGGGAATGTGATGGGAGAGTGGGACAGTGAGGGGAGTGTGGGACAGTGATGGGAGAGTGGGACTGTGATGGGAGAGTGGGACAGTGAGGGGAGTGTGGGACAGTGATGGGAGAGTGGGACAGTGATGGGAGAGTGGGAATGTGATGGGAGAGTGGGACAGTGATGGGAGTGTGGGACAGTGATGGGAGAGTGGGACAGTGATGGGAGAGTGGGACAGTGAGGGGAGAGTGGTACAGTGATGGGAGAGTGGGACAGTGATGGGAGAGTGGGAATGTGATGGGAGAGTGGGACAGTGAGGGGAGTGTGGGACAGTGATGGGAGAGTGGGACTGTGATGGGAGAGTGGGACAGTGAGGGGAGTGTGGGACAGTGATGGGAGAATGGGACAGTGATGGGAGAGTGGGAATGTGATGGGAGAGTGGGAATGTGATGGGAGAGTGGGACAGTGATGGGAGTGTGGGACAGTGATGGGAGAGTGGGACAGTGATGGGAGAGTGGGACAGTGAGGGGAGAGTGGTACAGTGATGGGAGAGTGGGACAGTGATGGGAGAGTGGGAATGTGATGGGAGAGTGGGACAGTGAGGGGAGTGTGGGACAGTGATGGGAGAGTGGGACTGTGATGGGAGAGTGGGACAGTGAGGGGAGTGTGGGACAGTGATGGGAGTGTGGGACAGTGATGGGAGAGTGGGACAGTGATGGGAGAGTGGGACAGTGATGGGAGAGTGGGAATGTGATGGGAGAGTGGGACAGTGATGGGAGAGTGGGACAGTGATGGGAGAGTGGGACAGTGATGGGAGAGTGGGAATGTGATGGGAGAGTGGGACAGTGATGGGAGAGTGGGACAGTGATGGGAGAGTGGGAATGTGATGGGAGAGTGGGACAGTGATGGGAGAGTGGGACAGTGATGGGAGAGTGGGAATGTGATGGGAGAGTGGGAATGTGATGGGAGAGCGGGACAGTGATGGGAGAGCGGGACAGTGATGGGAGAGCGGGACAGTGATGGGAGAGTGGGAATGTGATGGGAGAGTGGGACAGTGATGGGAGAGTGGGACTGTGATGGGAGTGTGGGACAGTGATGGGAGAGTGGGAATGTGATGGGAGAGTGGGACAGTGATGGGAGAGTGGGACTGTGATGGGAGAGTGGGAATGTGATGGGAAAGTGGGACAGTGATGGGAGTGTGGGACAGTGATGGGAGAGTGGGACTGTGATGGGAGAGTGGGAATGTGATGGGAGAGTGGGACAGTGATGGGAGTGTGGGACAGTGATGGGAGTGTGGGACAGTGATGGGAGAGTGGGACTGTGATGGGAGAGTGGGACAGTGATGGGAGAGTGGGACAGTGATGGGAGTGTGGGACAGTGATGGAAGAGTGGGACAGTGATGGGAGAGTGGGACTGTGATGGGAGAGTGGGACAGTGATGGGAGAGTGGGACAGTGATGGGAGAGTGGGACAGTGATGGGAGAGTGGGAATGTGATGGGAGAGTGGGAATGTGATGGGAGAGTGGGACAGTGATGGGAGAGTGGGAATGTGATGGGAGAGTGGGAATGTGATGGGAGAGTGGGACAGTGATGTGAGAGCGGGACTGTGATGGGAGAGTGGGACAGTGATGGGAGAGTGGGACAGTGATGGGAGAGTGGGACTGTGATGGGAGAGTGGGACAGTGATGGGAGAGTGGGACTGTGATGGGAGAGTGGGACAGTGATGGGAGAGTGGGAATGTGATGGGAGAGTGGGACAGTGATGGGAGAGTGGGACAGTGATGGGAGAGTGGGAATGTGATGGGAGAGTGGGACAGTGATGGGAGAGTGGGACAGTGAGGGGAGAGTGGTACAGTGATGGGAGAGTGGGACAGTGATGGGAGAGTGGGAATGTGATGGGAGAGTGGGACAGTGAGGGGAGTGTGGGACAGTGATGGGAGAGTGGGACAGTGATGGGAGAGTGGGACTGTGATGGGAGAGTGGGACAGTGATGGGAGAGTGGGACAGTGATGGGAGAGTGGGACAGTGATGGGAGTGTGGGACAGTGATGGGAGAGTGGGACAGTGATGGGAGAGTGGGACAGTGATGGGAGAGTGGGAATGTGATGGGAGAGTGGGACAGTGATGGGAGAGTGGGACAGTGATGGGAGTGTGGGAATGTGATGGGAGAGTGGGACAGTGATGGGAGAGTGGGAATGTGATGGGAGAGTGGGACTGTGATGGGAGAGTGGGAATGTGATGGGAGAGTGGGACAGTGATGGGAGAGTGGGACAGTAATGGGAGTGTGGGAATGTGATGGGAGAGTGGGACAGTGATGGGAGAGTGGGACAGTGATGGGAGAGTGGGAATGTGATGGGAGAGTGGGACAGTGATGGGAGAGTGGGACAGTGATGGGAGTGTGGGAATGTGATGGGAGAGTGGGACAGTGATGGGAGAGTGGGACAGTGATGGGAGAGTGTGAATGTGATGGGAGAGTGGGAATGTGATGGGAGAGTGGGACAGTAATGGGAGAGTGGGACAGTGATGGGAGAGTGGGAATGTGATGGGAGAGTGGGAATGTGAGGGGACAGTGGGACAGTGATGGGAGAGTGGGACAGTGATGGGAGAGTGGGACTGTGATGGGAGAGTGGGAATGTGATGGGAGAGTGGGACAGTGATGGGAGAGTGGGACAGTGATGGGAGAGTGGGAATGTGATGGGAGAGTGGGACAGTGATGGGAGAGTGGGAATGTGATGGGAGAGTGGGACTGTGATGGGAGAGTGGGACAGTGATGGGAGAGTGGGACAGTGATGGGAGAGTGGGACTGTGATGGGAGAGCGGGACTGTGATGGGAGAGCGGGACTGTGATGGGAAAGTGGTAATGTGATGGGAGAGTGGGACAGTGATGGGAGAGTGGGACAGTGATGGGAGAGTGGGAATGTGATGGGAGAGTGGGATTGTGATAGGAGAGTGGGAATGTGATGGGATTGGATGGGAAAGTGGGATAATGATGGGACTGTGAAGGGAGAGTGGGACAGTGATGGGAGAGTGGGACAGTGATGGGAGTGTGGGAATGTGATGGGAGAGTGGGAATGTGATGGGAGAGTGGGACAGTGATGGGAGAGTGGGACAGTGATGGGAGTGTGGGAATGTGATGGGAGAGTGGGACAGTGATGGGAGAGTGGGAATGTGATGGGAGAGTGGGACAGTGATGGGAGAGTGGGACAGTGATGGGAGAGTGGGAATGTGATGGGAGAGTGGGACAGTGATGGGAGAGTGGGACAGTGATGGGAGAGTGGGAATGTGATGGGAGAGTGGGAATGTGACGGGATTGGATGGGAAAGTGGGATAATGATGGGACTGTGAAGGGAGAGTGGGACAGTGATGGGAGAGTGGGACAGTGATGGGAGAGTGGGACTGTGATGGGAGAGTGGGAATGTGATGGGAGAGTGGGACAGTGATGGGAGTGTGGGAATGTGATGGGAGAGTGGGACAGTGATGGGAGAGTGGGACAGTGATGGGAGAGTGGGAATGTGATGGGAGAGTGGGACAGTGATGGGAGCGTGGGACAGTGATGGGAGTGTGGGAATGTGATGGGAGAGTGGGACAGTGATGGGAGAGTGGGACAGTGATGGGAGTGTGGGAATGTGATGGGAGAGTGGGACAGTGATGGGAGAGTGGGACAGTGATGGGAGAGTGGGACAGTGATGGGAGTGTGGGAATGTGATGGGAGTGTGGGAATGTGATGGGAGAGTGGGACAGTGATGGGAGAGTGGGACAGTGATGGGAGTGTGGGAATGTGATGGGAGAGTGGGAATGTGATGGGAGAGTGGGACAGTGATGGGAGAGTGGGAATGTGATGGGAGAGTGGGACAGTGATGGGAGAGTGGGAATGTGATGGGAGAGTGGGACAGTGATGGGAGAGTGGGACAGTGATGGGAGAGTGGGACTGTGATGGGAGAGTGGGACAGAGATGGGAGAGTGGGACAGTGATGGGAGTGTGGGACAGTGATGGGAGTGTGGGACTGTGATGGGAGAGTGGGACAGTGATGGGAGAGTGGGACAGTGATGGGAGAGTGGGACAGTGATGGGAGAGTGGGACTGTGATGGGAGTGTGGGACAGTGATGGGAGAGTGGGACAGTGATGGGAGAGTGGGAATGTGATGGGAGAGTGGGACTGTGATGGGAGAGTGGGACAGTGATGGGAGTGTGGGAATGTGATGGGAGAGTGGGACAGTGATGGGAGACTGGGACAGTGATGGGAGAGTGGGTATGTGATGGGAGAGTGGGACAGTGATGGGAGAGTGGGACAGTGATGGGAGAGTGGGAATGTGATGGGAGAGCGGGACAGTGATGTGAGAGCGGGACAGTGATGGGAGAGCGGGACAGTGATGGGAGAGCGGGACAGTGATGGGAGAGTGGGAATGTGATGGGAGAGTGGGACAGTGATGGGAGAGTGGGACAGTGATGGGAGAGTGGGAATGTGATGGGAGAGTGGGACAGTGATGGGAGAGTGGGACAGTGAGGGGAGAGTGGTACAGTGATGGGAGAGTGGGACAGTGATGGGAGAGTGGGAATGTGATGGGAGAGTGGGACAGTGAGGGGAGTGTGGGACAGTGAGGGGAGAGTGGGACTGTGATGGGAGAGTGGGACAGTGAGGGGAGTGTGGGACAGTGATGGGAGAGTGGGACAGTGATGGGAGAGTGGGACAGTGATGGGAGTGTGGGACAGTGATGGGAGAGTGGGACAGTGATGGGAGAGTGGGAATGTGATGGGAGAGTGGGACAGTGATGGGAGAGTGGGACAGTGATGGGAGAGTGGGACAGTGATGGGAGTGTGGGAATGTGATGGGAGAGTGGGACAGTGATGGGAGAGTGGGACAGTGATGGGAGAGTGGGACTGTGATGGGAGAGTGGGAATGTGATGGGAGAGTGGGACAGTGATGGGAGAGTGGGACAGTAATGGGAGTGTGGGAATGTGATGGGAGAGTGGGAATGTGATGGGAGAGTGGGACAGTGATGGGAGAGTGGGACAGTGATGGGAGAGTGGGAATGTGATGGGAGAGTGGGACAGTGATGGGAGAGTGGGACAGTGATGGGAGTGTGGGAATGTGATGGGAGAGTGGGACAGTGATGGGAGAGTGGGACAGTGATGGGAGAGTGTGAATGTGATGGGAGAGTGGGACTGTGATGGGAGAGTGGGACTGTGATGGGAGAGTGGGAATGTGATGGGAGAGTGGGACAGTGATGGGAGAGTGCGAATGTGATGGGAGAGTGGGACTGTGATGGGAGAGTGGGACAGTAATGGGAGAGTGGGACAGTGATGGGAGAGTGGGAATGTGATGGGAGAGTGGGAATGTGATGGGAGAGTGGGATAGTGATGGGAGAGTGGGAATGTGATGGGAGAGTGGGACAGTGATGGGAGAGTGGGACAGTGATGGGAGAGTGGGAATGTGATGGGAGAGTGGGACAGTGATGGGAGAGTGGGAATGTGATGGGAGAGTGGGACTGTGATGGGAGAGTGGGACTGTGATGGGAGAGTGGGACAGTGATGGGAGAGTGGGACAGTGATGGGAGAGTGGGAATGTGATGGGAGAGCGGGACTGTGATGGGAGAGCGGGACTGTGATGGGAGAGCGGTAATGTGATGGGAGAGTGGGACAGTGATGGGAGAGTGGGACAGTGATGGGAGAGTGGGAATGTGATGGGAGAGTGGGATTGTGATAGGAGAGTGGGAATGTGATGGGATTGGATGGGAAAGTCGGATAATGATGGGACTGTGAAGGGAGAGTGGGACAGTGATGGGAGAGTGGGACAGTGATGGGAGAGTGGGACAGTGATGGGAGTGTGGGAATGTGATGGGAGAGTGGGAATGTGATGGGAGTGTGGGACAGTGATGGGAGTGTGGGAATGTGATGGGAGAGTGGGACAGTGATGGGAGAGTGGGACAGTGATGGGAGAGTGGGACAGTGATGGGAGAGTGGGAATGTGATGGGAGAGTGGGACAGTCATGGGAGAGTGGGACAGTGATGGGAGAGTGGGACAGTGATGGGAGAGTGGGAATGTGATGGGAGAGTGGGAATGTGACGGGATTGGATGGGAAAGTGGGATAATGATGGGACTGTGAAGGGAGAGTGGGACAGTGATGGGAGAGTGGGACAGTGATGGGAGAGTGGGACTGTGATGGGAGAGTGGGAATGTGATGGGAGAGTGGGACAGTGATGGGAGTGTGGGAATGTGATGGGAGAGTGGGACAGTGATGGGAGAGTGGGACAGTGATGGGAGAGTGGGACAGTGATGGGAGTGTGGGAATGTGATGGGAGAGTGGGACAGTGATGGGAGAGTGGGACAGTGATGGGAGTGTGGGAATGTGATGGGAGAGTGGGACAGTGATGGGAGAGTGGGACAGTGATGGGAGAGTGGGACAGTGATGGGAGTGTGGGAATGTGATGGGAGAGTGGGACAGTGATGGGAGAGTGGGACAGTGATGGGAGTGTGGGAATGTGATGGGAGAGTGGGAATGTGATGGGAGAGTGGGACAGTGATGGGAAAGTGGGAATGTGATGGGACAGTGGGACAGTGATGGGAGAGTGGGAATGTGATGGGAGAGTGGGACTGTGATGGGAGAGTGGGACAGAGATGGGAGAGTGGGAATGTGATGGGAGAGTGGGACAGTGATGGGAGAGTGGGAATGTGATGGGAGAGTGGGACAGTGATGGGAGAGTGGGACAGTGATGGGAGAGTGGGACTGTGATGGGAGAGTGGGACAGTGATGGGAGAGTGGGACAGTGATGGGAGAGTGGGAATGTGATGGGAGAGTGGGACAGTGATGGGAGAGTGGGACAGTGATGGGAGAGTGGGAATGTGATGGGAGAGTGGGACAGTGATGGGAGAGTGGGACAGTGATGGGAGAGTGGGACTGTGATGGGAGAGTGGGACAGTGATGGGAGAGTGGGAATGTGATGGGAGAGTGGGACAGTGATGGGAGAGTGGGACAGTGATGGGAGAGTGGGACAGTGATGGGAGAGTGGTACAGTGATGGGAGAGTGGGACAGTGATGGGAGAGTGGGACAGTGAGGGGAGTGTGGGACAGTGATGGGAGAGTGGGACAGTGATGGGAGAGTGGGAATGTGATGGGAGAGTGGGAATGTGATGGGAGAGTGGGACAGTGATGGGAGAGTGGGACAGTGATGGGAGAGTGGGAATGTGATGGGAGAGTGGGACAGTGATGGGAGAGTGGGAATGTGATGGGAGAGTGGGACAGTGATGGGAGAGTGGGACAGTGATGGGAGAGTGGGAATGTGATGGGAGAGCGGGAATGTGATGGGAGAGCGGGACCGTGATGGGAGAGCGGGACCGTGATGGGAGAGTGGGACAGTGATGGGAGAGTGGGAATGTGATGGGAGAGTGGGACAGTGATGGGAGAGTGGGACTGTGATGGGAGTGTGGGACAGTGATGGGAGAGTGGGAATGTGATGGGAGAGTGGGACAGTGATGGGAGAGTGGGACTGTGATGGGAGAGTGGGAATGTGATGGGAGAGTGGGACAGTGATGGGAGAGTGGGACTGTGATGGGAGAGTGGGACAGTGATGGGAGAGTGGGACAGTGATGGGAGAGTGGGAATGTGATGGGAGAGTGGGACAGTGATGGGAGAGTGGGAATGTGATGGGAGAGTGGGACAGTGATGGGAGAGTGGGACAGTGAGGGGAGAGTGGTACAGTGATGGGAGAGTGGGACAGTGATGGGAGAGTGGGACAGTGATGGGAGAGTGGGACAGTGAGGGGAGTGTGGGACAGTGATGGGAGAGTGGGACAGTGATGGGAGAGTGGGACAGTGATGGGAGAGTGGGAATGTGATGGGAGAGTGGGACAGTGATGGGAGAGTGGGACAGTGATGGGAGAGTGGGAATGTGATGGGAGAGTGGGACAGTGATGGGAGAGTGGGAATGTGATGGGAGAGTGGGACAGTGATGGGAGAGTGGGACAGTGATGGGAGAGTGGGACAGTGATGGGAGAGTGGGAATGTGATGGGAGAGCGGGACAGTGATGGGAGAGCGGGACCGTGATGGGAGAGCGGGACCGTGATGGGAGAGTGGGACAGTGATGGGAGAGTGGGAAAGTGATGGGAGAGTGGGACAGTGATGGGAGAGTGGGACTGTGATGGGAGAGTGGGAAGTGATGGGAGAGTGGGACAGTGATGGGAGAGTGGGACTGTGATGGGAGAGTGGGAATGTGATGGGAGAGTGGGAATGTGATGGGAGAGTGGGACAGTGATGGGAGTGTGGGACAGTGATGGGAGAGTGGGACTGTGATGGGAGAGTGGGAATGTGATGGGAGAGTGGGACAGTGATGGGAGTGTGGGACAGTGATGGGAGAGTGGGACAGTGATGGGAGAGTGGGACTGTGATGGGAGAGTGGGACAGAGATGGGAGAGTGGGACAGTGATGGGAGTGTGGGAATGTGATGGGAGAGTGGGACAGTGATGGGAGAGTGGGACAGAGATGGGAGAGTGGGAATGTGATGGGAGAGTGGGACTGTGATGGGAGAGTGGGACAGTGATGGGAGAGTGGGAATGTGATGGGAGAGTGGGAATGTGATGGGAGAGTGGGACAGTGATGGGAGAGTGGGACAGTAATGGGAGTGTGGGACTGTGATGGGAGAGTGGGAATGTGATGGGAGAGTGGGACAGTGATGGGAGAGTGGGACAGTGATGGGAGAGTGGGAATGTGATGGGAGAGTGGGACAGTGATGGGAGAGTGGGACAGTGATGGGAGTGTGGGAATGTGATGGGAGAGTGGTACAGTGATGGGAGAGTGGGACAGTGATGGGAGAGTGTGAATGTGATGGGAGAGTGGGAATGTGATGGGAGAGTGGGACAGTAATGGGAGAGTGGGACAGTGATGGGAGAGTGGGAATGTGATGGGAGAGTGGGAATGTGAGGGGACAGAGGGACAGTGATGGGAGAGTGGGACAGTGATGGGAGTGTGGGAATGTGATGGGAGAGTGGGAATGTGATGGGAGAGTGGGACAGTGATGGGAGAGTGGGACAGTGATGGGAGAGTGGGAATGTGATGGGAGAGTGGGACAGTGATGGGAGAGTGGGACAGTGATGGGAGTGTGGGAATGTGATGGGAGAGTGGGACAGTGATGGGAGAGTGGGACAGTGATGGGAGAGTGTGAATGTGATGGGAGAGTGGGAATGTGATGGGAGAGTGGGACAGTAATGGGAGAGTGGGACAGTGATGGGAGAGTGGGAATGTGATGGGAGAGTGGGAATGTGAGGGGACAGTGGGACAGTGATGGGAGAGTGGGACAGTGATGGGAGAGTGGGACTGTGATGGGAGAGTGGGAATGTGATGGGAGAGTGGGACAGTGATGGGAGAGTGGGACAGTGATGGGAGAGTGGGAATGTGATGGGAGAGTGGGACAGTGATGGGAGAGTGGGAATGTGATGGGAGAGTGGGACTGTGATGGGAGAGTGGGACAGTGATGGGAGAGTGGGACAGTGATGGGAGAGTGGGACTGTGATGGGAGAGTGGGACTGTGATGGGAGAGCGGGACTGTGATGGGAAAGTGGTAATGTGATGGGAGAGTGGGACAGTGATGGGAGAGTGGGACAGTGATGGGAGAGTGGGAATGTGATGGGAGAGTGGGATTGTGATAGGAGAGTGGGAATGTGATGGGATTGGATGGGAAAGTGGGATAATGATGGGACTGTGAAGGGAGAGTGGGACAGTGATGGGAGAGTGGGACAGTGATGGGAGTGTGGGAATGTGATGGGAGAGTGGGAATGTGATGGGAGAGTGGGACAGTGATGGGAGAGTGGGACAGTGATGGGAGTGTGGGAATGTGATGGGAGAGTGGGACAGTGATGGGAGAGTGGGAATGTGATGGGAGAGTGGGACAGTGATGGGAGAGTGGGACAGTGATGGGAGAGTGGGAATGTGATGGGAGAGTGGGACAGTGATGGGAGAGTGGGACAGTGATGGGAGAGTGGGAATGTGATGGGAGAGTGGGAATGTGACGGGATTGGATGGGAAAGTGGGATAATGATGGGACTGTGAAGGGAGAGTGGGACAGTGATGGGAGAGTGGGACAGTGATGGGAGAGTGGGACTGTGATGGGAGAGTGGGAATGTGATGGGAGAGTGGGACAGTGATGGGAGTGTGGGAATGTGATGGGAGAGTGGGACAGTGATGGGAGAGTGGGACAGTGATGGGAGAGTGGGAATGTGATGGGAGAGTGGGACAGTGATGGGAGCGTGGGACAGTGATGGGAGTGTGGGAATGTGATGGGAGAGTGGGAATGTGATGGGAGAGTGGGACAGTGATGGGAGTGTGGGAATGTGATGGGAGAGTGGGACAGTGATGGGAGAGTGGGACAGTGATGGGAGAGTGGGACAGTGATGGGAGTGTGGGAATGTGATGGGAGTGTGGGAATGTGATGGGAGTGTGGGAATGTGATGGGAGAGTGGGACAGTGATGGGAGAGTGGGACAGTGATGGGAGTGTGGGAATGTGATGGGAGAGTGGGAATGTGATGGGAGAGTGGGACAGTGATGGGAGAGTGGGAATGTGATGGGAGAGTGGGACAGTGATGGGAGAGTGGGACAGTGATGGGAGAGTGGGACTGTGATGGGAGAGTGGGACAGAGATGGGAGAGTGGGACAGTGATGGGAGTGTGGGACAGTGATGGGAGTGTGGGACTGTGATGGGAGAGTGGGACAGTGATGGGAGAGTGGGACAGTGATGGGAGAGTGGGACAGTGATGGGAGAGTGGGACTGTGATGGGAGTGTGGGACAGTGATGGGAGAGTGGGACAGTGATGGGAGAGTGGGAATGTGATGGGAGAGTGGGACTGTGATGGGAGAGTGGGACAGTGATGGGAGTGTGGGAATGTGATGGGAGAGTGGGACAGTGATGGGAGACTGGGACAGTGATGGGAGAGTGGGTATGTGATGGGAGAGTGGGACAGTGATGGGAGAGTGGGACAGTGATGGGAGAGTGGGAATGTGATGGGAGAGCGGGACAGTGATGTGAGAGCGGGACTGTGATGGGAGAGCGGGACAGTGATGGGAGAGCGGGACAGTGATGGGAGAGCGGGACAGTGATGGGAGAGTGGGAATGTGATGGGAGAGTGGGACAGTGAAGGGAGAGTGGGACAGTGATGGGAGAGTGGGAATGTGATGGGAGAGTGGGACAGTGATGGGAGAGTGGGACAGTGAGGGGAGAGTGGTACAGTGATGGGAGAGTGGGACAGTGATGGGAGAGTGGGAATGTGATGGGAGAGTGGGACAGTGAGGGGAGTGTGGGACAGTGAGGGGAGAGTGGGACTGTGATGGGAGAGTGGGACAGTGAGGGGAGTGTGGGACAGTGATGGGAGAGTGGGACAGTGATGGGAGAGTGGGACAGTGATGGGAGTGTGGGACAGTGATGGGAGAGTGGGACAGTGATGGGAGAGTGGGAATGTGATGGGAGAGTGGGACAGTGATGGGAGAGTGGGACAGTGATGGGAGAGTGGGACAGTGATGGGAGTGTGGGAATGTGATGGGAGAGTGGGACAGTGATGGGAGAGTGGGACAGTGATGGGAGAGTGGGACTGTGATGGGAGAGTGGGAATGTGATGGGAGAGTGGGACAGTGATGGGAGAGTGGGACAGTAATGGGAGTGTGGGAATGTGATGGGAGAGTGGGAATGTGATGGGAGAGTGGGACAGTGATGGGAGAGTGGGACAGTGATGGGAGAGTGGGAATGTGATGGGAGAGTGGGACAGTGATGGGAGAGTGGGACAGTGATGGGAGTGTGGGAATGTGATGGGAGAGTGGGACAGTGATGGGAGAGTGGGACAGTGATGGGAGAGTGTGAATGTGATGGGAGAGTGGGACAGTGATGGGAGAGTGGGATTGTGATGGGAGAGTGGGAATGTGATGGGAGAGTGGGACTGTGATGGGAGAGTGGGACAGTGATGGGAGAGTGGGAATGTGATGGGAGAGTGGGACAGTGATGGGAGAGTGGGACAGTGATGGGAGAGTGGGACAGTGATGGGAGTGTGGGAATGTGATGGGAGAGTGGGACAGTGATGGGAGAGTGGGACAGTGATGGGAGAGTGGGACTGTGATGGGAGAGTGGGAATGTGATGGGAGAGTGGGACAGTGATGGGAGAGTGGGACAGTAATGGGAGTGTGGGAATGTGATGGGAGAGTGGGAATGTGATGGGAGAGTGGGACAGTGATGGGAGAGTGGGACAGTGATGGGAGAGTGGGAATGTGATGGGAGAGTGGGACAGTGATGGGAGAGTGGGACAGTGATGGGAGTGTGGGAATGTGATGGGAGAGTGGGACAGTGATGGGAGAGTGGGACAGTGATGGGAGAGTGTGAATGTGATGGGAGAGTGGGACAGTGATGGGAGAGTGGGATTGTGATGGGAGAGTGGGAATGTGATGGGAGAGTGGGACTGTGATGGGAGAGTGGGACAGTGATTGGAGAGTGGGACTGTGATGGGAGAGTGGGACTGTGATGGGAGAGTGGGAATGTGATGGGAGAGTGGGACAGTGATGGGAGAGTGCGAATGTGATGGGAGAGTGGGACTGTGATGGGAGAGTGGGACAGTAATGGGAGAGTGGGACAGTGATGGGAGAGTGGGAATGTGATGGGAGAGTGGGACAGTGATGGGAGAGTGGGACTGTGATGGGAGAGTGGGAATGTGATGGGAGAGTGGGACAGTGATGGGAGAGTGCGAATGTGATGGGAGAGTGGGACTGTGATGGGAGAGTGGGACAGTAATGGGAGAGTGGGACAGTGATGGGAGAGTGGGAATGTGATGGGAGAGTGGGAATGTGATGGGAGAGTGGGATAGTGATGGGAGAGTGGGAATGTGATGGGAGAGTGGGACAGTGATGGGAGAGTGGGACAGTGATGGGAGAGTGGGAATGTGATGGGAGAGTGGGACAGTGATGGGAGAGTGGGAATGTGATGGGAGAGTGGGACTGTGATGGGAGAGTGGGACTGTGATGGGAGAGTGGGACAGTGATTGGAGAGTGGGACAGTGATGGGAGAGTGGGACTGTGATGGGAAAGTGGGACAGTGATGGGAGAGTGGGACTGTGATGGGAGAGTGGGACTGTGATGGGAGAGTGGGAATGTGATGGGAGAGTGGGACAGTGATGGGAGAGTGGGACAGTGATGGGAGAGTGGGACAGTGATGGGAGAGTGGGAATGTGATGGGAGAGCGGGACTGTGATGGGAGAGCGGGACTGTGATGGGAGAGCGGTAATGTGATGGGAGAGTGGGACAGTGATGGGAGAGTGGGAATGTGATGGGAGAGTGGGATTGTGATAGGAGAGTGGGAATGTGATGGGATTGGATGGGAAAGTCGGATAATGATGGGACTGTGAAGGGAGAGTGGGACAGTGATGGGAGAGTGGGACAGTGATGGGAGAGTGGGACAGTGATGGGAGTGTGGGAATGTGATGGGAGAGTGGGAATGTGATGGGAGTGTGGGACAGTGATGGGAGTGTGGGAATGTGATGGGAGAGTGGGAATGTGATGGGAGAGTGGGACTGTGATGGGAGAGTGGGAATGTGATGGGAGAGTGGGACTGTGATGGGAGAGTGGGACAGTGATGGGAGAGTGGGACAGTGATGGGAGAGTGGGAATGTGATGGGAGAGTGGGACAGTCATGGGAGAGTGGGACAGTGATGGGAGAGTGGGACAGTGATGGGAGAGTGGGAATGTGATGGGAGAGTGGGAATGTGACGGGATTGGATGGGAAAGTGGGATAATGATGGGACTGTGAAGGGAGAGTGGGACAGTGATGGGAGAGTGGGACAGTGATGGGAGAGTGGGACTGTGATGGGAGAGTGGGAATGTGATGGGAGAGTGGGACAGTGATGGGAGTGTGGGAATGTGATGGGAGAGTGGGACAGTGATGGGAGAGTGGGACAGTGATGGGAGAGTGGGACAGTGATGGGAGTGTGGGAATGTGATGGGAGAGTGGGACAGTGATGGGAGAGTGGGACAGTGATGGGAGTGTGGGACTGTGATGGGAGAGTGGGACAGTGATGGGAGAGTGGGACAGTGATGGGAGTGTGGGAATGTGATGGGAGAGTGGGACAGTGATGGGAGAGTGGGACAGTGATGGGAGTGTGGGAATGTGATGGGAGAGTGGGAATGTGATGGGAGAGTGGGACAGTGATGGGAAAGTGGGAATGTGATGGGACAGTGGGACAGTGATGGGAGAGTGGGAATGTGATGGGAGAGTGGGACTGTGATGGGAGAGTGGGACAGAGATGGGAGAGTGGGAATGTGATGGGAGAGTGGGACAGTGATGGGAGAGTGGGAATGTGATGGGAGAGTGGGACAGTGATGGGAGAGTGGGACAGTGATGGGAGAGTGGGACTGTGATGGGAGAGTGGGACAGTGATGGGAGAGTGGGACAGTGATGGGAGAGTGGGAATGTGATGGGAGAGTGGGACAGTGATGGGAGAGTGGGACAGTGATGGGAGAGTGGGAATGTGATGGGAGAGTGGGACAGTGATGGGAGAGTGGGACAGTGATGGGAGAGTGGGACTGTGATGGGAGAGTGGGACAGTGATGGGAGAGTGGGAATGTGATGGGAGAGTGGGACAGTGATGAGAGAGTGGGAATGTGATGGGAGAGTGGGACAGTGATGGGAGAGTGGGACAGTGATGGGAGAGTGGTACAGTGATGGGAGAGTGGGACAGTGATGGGAGAGTGGGACAGTGATGGGAGAGTGGGACAGTGAGGGGAGTGTGGGACAGTGATGGGAGAGTGGGACAGTGATGGGAGAGTGGGAATGTGATGGGAGAGTGGGAATGTGATGGGAGAGTGGGAATGTGATGGGAGAGTGGGACAGTGATGGGAGAGTGGGAATGTGATGGGAGAGTGGGACAGTGATGGGAGAGTGGGAATGTGATGGGAGAGTGGGACAGTGATGGGAGAGTGGGACAGTGATGGGAGAGTGGGAATGTGATGGGAGAGCGGGAATGTGATGGGAGAGCGGGACCGTGATGGGAGAGCGGGACCGTGATGGGAGAGTGGGACAGTGATGGGAGAGTGGGAATGTGATGGGAGAGTGGGACAGTGATGGGAGAGTGGGACTGTGATGGGAGTGTGGGACAGTGATGGGAGAGTGGGAATGTGATGGGAGAGTGGGACAGTGATGGGAGAGTGGGACTGTGATGGGAGAGTGGGAATGTGATGGGAGAGTGGGACAGTGATGGGAGAGTGGGACAGTGATGGGAGAGTGGGACTGTGATGGGAGAGTGGGACAGTGATGGGAGAGTGGGACAGTGATGGGAGAGTGGGAATGTGATGGGAGAGTGGGACAGTGATGGGAGAGTGGGAATGTGATGGGAGAGTGGGACAGTGATGGGAGAGTGGGACAGTGAGGGGAGAGTGGTACAGTGATGGGAGAGTGGGACAGTGATGGGAGAGTGGGACAGTGAGGGGAGTGTGGGACAGTGATGGGAGAGTGGGACAGTGATGGGAGAGTGGGACAGTGATGGGAGAGTGGGAATGTGATGGGAGAGTGGGACAGTGATGGGAGAGTGGGACAGTGATGGGAGAGTGGGAATGTGATGGGAGAGTGGGACAGTGATGGGAGAGTGGGAATGTGATGGGAGAGTGGGACAGTGATGGGAGAGTGGGACAGTGATGGGAGAGTGGGAATGTGATGGGAGAGCGGGACAGTGATGGGAGAGCGGGACCGTGATGGGAGAGCGGGACCGTGATGGGAGAGTGGGACAGTGATGGGAGAGTGGGAATGTGATGGGAGAGTGGGACAGTGATGGGAGAGTGGGACTGTGATGGGAGAGTGGGAATGTGATGGGAGAGTGGGACAGTGATGGGAGAGTGGGACTGTGATGGGAGAGTGGGAATGTGATGGGAGAGTGGGAATGTGATGGGAGAGTGGGACAGTGATGGGAGTGTGGGACAGTGATGGGAGAGTGGGACTGTGATGGGAGAGTGGGAATGTGATGGGAGAGTGGGACAGTGATGGGAGTGTGGGACAGTGATGGGAGAGTGGGACAGTGATGGGAGAGTGGGAATGTGATGGGAGAGTGGGACAGTGATGGGAGAGTGGGACAGTGATGGGAGTGTGGGAATGTGATGGGAGAGTGGGACAGTGATGGGAGAGTGGGACAGTGATGGGAGAGTGGGAATGTGATGGGAGAGTGGGAATGTGATGGGAGAGTGGGACAGTGATGGGAGAGTGGGAATGTGATGGGAGAGTGGGAATGTGATGGGAGAGTGGGACAGTGATGGGAGAGCGGGACTGTGATGGGAGAGTGGGAATGTGATGGGAGAGTGGGACAGTGATGGGAGAGTGGGACAGTGAGGGGAGAGTGGTACAGTGATGGGAGAGTGGGACAGTGATGGGAGAGTGGGAATGTGATGGGAGAGTGGGACAGTGAGGGGAGTGTGGGACAGTGAGGGGAGAGTGGGACTGTGATGGGAGAGTGGGACAGTGAGAGGAGTGTGGGACAGTGATGGGAGAGTGGGACAGTGATGGGAGAGTGGGACAGTGATGGGAGTGTGGGACAGTGATGGGAGAGTGGGACAGTGATGGGAGAGTGGGAATGTGATGGGAAAGTGGGAATGTGATGGGAGAGTGGGACAGTGATGGGAGAGTGGGACAGTGAGGGGAGAGTGGTACAGTGATGGGAGAGTGGGACAGTGATGGGAGAGTGGGAATGTGATGGGAGAGTGGGACAGTGAGGGGAGTGTGGGACAGTGATGGGAGAGTGGGACTGTGATGGGAGAGTGGGACAGTGATGGGAGAGTGGGACAGTGAGGGGAGTGTGGGACAGTGATGGGAGAGTGGGACAGTGATGGGAGAGTGGGACAGTGATGGGAGAGTGGGAATGTGATGGGAGAGTGGGATAGTGATGGGAGAGTGGGAATGTGATGGGAGAGTGGGACAGTGATGGGAGAGTGGGACAGTGATGGGAGAGCGGGAATGTGATGGGAGAGCGGGACAGTGATGGGAGAGCGGGACAGTGATGGGAGAGCGGGACAGTGATGGGAGTGTGGGACAGTGATGGGAGAGTGGGAACGTGATGGGAGAGTGGGACAGTGATGGGAGAGTGGGACAGTGATGGGAGAGTGGGAATGTGATGGGAGAGTGGGACAGTGATGGGAGAGTGGGACAGTGATGGGAGAATGGGATTGTGATGGGAGAGTGGGACAGTGATGGGAGAGTGGGACAGTGATGGGAGAGTGGGATTGTGATGGGAGAGTGGGATTGTGATAGGAGAGTGGGAATGTGACGGGATTGAATGGGAAAGTGGGATAATGATGGGAATGTGAAGGGAGAGTGGGACAGTGATGGGAGAGTGGGAATGTGATGGGAGAGTGGGACAGTGATGGGAGTGTGGGACAGTGATGGGAGAGTGGGACAGTGATGGGAGAGTGGGACAGTGATGGGAGAGTGGGAATGTGATGGGAGAGTGGGACAGTGATGGGAGAGTGGGACAGTGATGGGAGTGTGGGAATGTGATGGGAGAGTGGGAATGTGATGGGAGAGTGGGACAGTGATGGGAGAGTGGGACAGTGATGGGAGTGTGGGAATGTGATGGGAGAGTGGGACAGTGATGGGAGAGTGGGACTGTGAAGGGAGAGTGGGACTGTGATGGGAGAGTGGGAATGTGATGGGAGAGCGGGACAGTGATGGGAGAGCGGGACAGTGATGGGAGAGTGGGAATGTGATGGGAGAGTGGGACTGTGATGGGAGAGTGGGAATGTGATGGGAGAGTGGGACAGTGATGGGAGAGTGGGAATGTGATGGGAGAGTTGGACTGTGATGGGAGAGTGGGACAGTGATGGGAGAGTGGGAATGTGATGGGAGAGTGGGACAGTGATGGGAGAGTGGGACTGTGATGGGAGAATGGGACAGTGATGGGAGAGTGGGACAGTGATGGGAGAGTGGGACTGTGATGGGAGAGTGGGAATGTGATGGGAGAGTGGGACAGTGATGGGAGAGTGGGAATGTGATGGGAGAGTGGGACAGTGATGGGAGAGTGGGAATGTGATGGGAGAGTGGGACAGTGATGGGAGAGTGGGACAGTGATGGGAGAGTGGGAATGTGATGGGAGAGTGGGAATGTGATGGGAGAGTGGGACAGTGATGGGAGAGTGGGACAGTGATGGGAGAGTGGGACAGTGATGGGAGAGTGGGAATGTGATGGGAGAGTTGGACTGTGATGGGAGAGTGGGACAGTGATGGGAGAGTGGGACAGTGATGGGAGAGTGGGAATGTGATGGGAGAATGGGACAGTGATGGGAGAGTGGGACAGTGATGGGAAAGTTGGACAGTGATGGGAGAGTGGGACAGTGATGGGAGAGTGGGACAGTGATGGGAGAATGGGACAGTGATGGGAGAGTGGGACAGTGATGGGAGAGTGGGACAGTGATGGGAGAGTGGGAATGTGATGGGAGAGTGGGACAGTGATGGGAGAGTGGGACAGTGATGGGAGAGTGGGATTGTGATGGGAGAGTGGGACAGTGATGGTAGAGTGGGACAGTGATGGTAGAGTGGGACTGTGATGGGAGAGTGGGACAGTGATGGGGTTGGATGAGTGGGACTGTGATGGGAGAGTGGAGTTTGCACATTCTTCCCCACCCCCCCCACATCCCGTGTCTGTGTGGGTTTCCTCCGGGTGCTCCAGTTTCCTCCCACAGTCCAAAGATGTGCGGGTCAGGTGAATTGGCCATGGGAAATTCTCCCATAGTGTTAGGTGCATTAATCAGGGGCGAATGGGTCTGGGTGGGTTACTCTTCGGAGGGTCGGTGTGGACTTGTTGGGCCAAAGGGCCTGTTTCCCCACTGTGGAGAATCTAATCTAATCGAATCAAAACCCGACCCTGACCCTCACCCTAACCAGAACCCTGACTGTAATACTGACCCTAAACCTAACCCTGACCCTGACCCTCACCCTAAAAATATCCCGTACTCTGAATCTGACTCTGATTCTAACCTTAACCTTGATCCAAGACCTGATCTCAACCATCACTAACCCTAACCATGACCATCACTCTGACCCTCCGACAGTGCGGCACTCCCTCAGCACTGACCCTCCGACAGTGCGGCACTCCCTCAGCACTGACCCTCCGACAGTGCGGCACTCCCTCAGCACTGACCCTCCGACAGTGCGGCACTCCCTCAGCACTGACCCTCCAACAATGCCTGCTCCCTCAGCACTGACCCTCCGACAGTGCGGCACTCCCTCAGCACTGACCCTACGACAGTGCCCGTTCCCTCAGCACTGACCCTACGACAGTGCCCGTTCCCTCAGCACTGACTCTCTGACAGTGTGTGTGTGTGTGTGAGAGAGAGAGAGTGTGAGTGTGTGTGTGTGTGTGAGAGTGTGTGAGTGAGAGTGTGTGTGTGTGTGTGTGTGTGTGTGTGTGTGTGTGTGTGTGTTGGGTGGGGGTGACGATGGGCTGTTGATGTGTTCCTGTCTAACCAGCTCCTCCTGTTCCTCCTGTTGCTGACCAGCTGGGCTTTGTGGATCTGAATTTGGCAGAATTTGCTGGCTCGGGAGTGACAGCTCGCTGCTACATCCTGGAGGGATATGACACGAAGAACACGCGGCAGGATAACTCCATCCTGAAGGTACCCTCCTGCAAGGGGAAGGGAAGGAGACTGACAGTCAGGGCTGCGCGTGGAGGGCAACCACCTCCACTCTCAAAGCCCTCGTGTTATATCCAAACTTCGTACTGAGTCATAGGGTTAGATACAGAGTAAAGCTCCCTCTACACTGTCCCCTCATCAAACACTCCCAGGGACAGGATAGCACGGGGTTAGATACAGAGTAAAGCTCCCTCTACACTGTCCCCCCATCAAACACTCCCAGGACAGGGACAGCATGGGGTTAGATACAGAGTAAAGCTCCCTCTACACTATCCCCTCATCATACACTCCCAGGGACAGGATAGCACAGGGTTAGATACAGAGTAAAGCTCCCTCTACACTGTCCTCCCATCAAACACCCTCAGGAAAGGGACAGCATGGGGCTAGATACAGAGTAAAGCTCCCTCTACACTGTCCCCCATCAAACACTCCCAGGGACAGGGACAGCACGAAGTTAAATACAGAGTAAAGCTCCCTCTACACTGTCCCCCATCAAACACTCCCAGGGACAGGGACAGCACGAGGTTAAATACAGAGTAAAGCTCCCTCTACACTGTCCCCCCATCAAACACTCCCAGGACAGTGACAGCACAGGGTTAGATACAGAGTAATGCTCCCTCTACACTGTCCCCCATCAAACACTCCCAGGGGTAGGGACAGCACGGGGTTAAATACAGGGTAAAGCTCCCTGTACACTCTCCCCAAAGACAGGGCCAGTGCGATCGCTACTCACAGTGAGACAGTGAAGCTGCTGTCTGTGTCGAACCTGTTTCCTGGTACTGTATTTGTTTGGACAGTTTCTTTACCAATGAATAATTTCCTCTTCTTTCCCTCCATTTCTCTCTCCTTTGTTCCTTTCTCTGTTACTGTTGCCCTCCCTCCCTCCCCACCATCTCCTATTTATTTCTTGCATTCCTTCTCTCTCCTATTTTATCATCTCTGTCTTTCTTTCTGTCTCTTCTGTGACTCTCTGTCCATTTTATAACCTCTTTGTCTCTCCCACTTTTTCCCTCTTGTCTCTCATACATCTCCCTCTATCCCTGTGTGTGAGAGATTCATTCTCTCCTCTCTTTCTCTATCTTAAAGTTTCTCTTTCTCTCTCTTTTTTGCTCCGTTCCTCTCTCTGACCCCATCACTTTCTGTTTCCCGACTCTTTCTGCCTCTCTTCTCCATCTCTCTATTTGTACTCTTTTCTCTCTGTCTCTCTTTTTCTCTATCTCTCCCTCTGCCTCTCTCGCTCTCTCTCTCTCTGTTACGCTCTCATTGTCTGTTTTTTTGTTTTGTGTGTGTATATCTCTCTCTGTCTCTCCCTCTCTTTGTGTCACATTTACCCTTTCTCTCTGTCTGATATTCTCTCACTATCTCTCTCTCTCTGTCTGTCATTGTCTCTCTTTATCTGTTTTTCTCTCTCTCTTTCTCTCTATTTTTCTCTCACCTTCTCTCTGCATTTTTCTGTCTCACCGACTCTGTCTCCATCTTTCTGTTTTTAATAACTTTCCTTCTCTTTGTCCCTATTTCCTTCTCTCTCTCTCTCTCTCTCTCCCATGAATCCCAGATCTCCATCAGTCTGAAGTTGTTGCTGGGCGACCCATGCTTTAAGACGTAAGTACTGACTTTTGGCTTCTCCTGCACACCCACCACCACATCTGTCTTGTCCCTGGCTCCAACTCACTTTTCATACAGCCCCACAGACTCAGCTACCCCTCTTGTGAGAGGTAGTGCCCCCTACTGCCAGCCCTGAATAGTACATCCAAAAACATCTACAATACCATCTACAAGATACCCTGCAGAATCTCATCAAACATCCCCTCCCTCCACCCCCCGACACTCAGTAACAGCAGTGTGTACCAGCTACAAGATACCCTGCAGATACTCCCCAAACATCCCCTCCCTCCACCCCCCGACACTCAGTAACAGCAGTGTGTACCAGCTACAAGATACCCTGCAGATACTCCCCAAACATCCCCTCCCTCCACCCCCCGACACTCAGTAACAGCAGTGTGTACCAGCTACAAGATACCCTGCAGAAACTCACCAAACATCCCCTCCCTCCACCCCCCCGACACTCAGTAACAGCAGTGTGTACCATCTACAAGATACCCTGCAGAAACTCCCCAAACATCCCCTCCCTCCACCCCCTGACGCTCAGTAACAGCAGTGTGTACCATCTACAAGATACCCTGCAGAATCTCATCAAACATCCCCTCCCTCCACCCCCCGACACTCAGTAACAGCAGTGTGTACCAGCTACAAGATACCCTGCAGAAACTCACCAAACATCCCCTCCCTCCACCCCCCGACACTCAGTAACAGCAGTGTGTACCATCTACAAGATACCCTGCAGAAACTCCCCAAACATCCCCTCCCTCCACCCCCCGACACTCAGTAACAGCAGTGTGTACCATCTACAAGATACCCTGCAGAAACTCCCCAAACATCCCCTCCCTCCACCCCCCGACGCTCAGTAACAGCAGTGTGTACCATCTACAAGATACCCTGCAGAAACTCCCCACAATATCCGTGTCCTCCACCCTTCCCAGCCTGTCCTTGTGACCCCCATAACCTCCTCCACACTCTGCAAGACCCCTCTCCCTTGCCCCTGACGTACCAGAGAGTTGGCTGTAGAAGTGACCATGGTTCAGGGAGGAGCAGCACCGCCACACACTGACCATGGGCGGTATTGCAGGCAGACCATTCAGAAGGGCTTTTGCCCGAAACATCGATTTTGCTGCTCCTCAGATGCTGCCTGAACTGCTGTGCTCTTCCAGCACCACTGATCCAGAATCAGCTCCATAGACTCAACAGAATCATAGAGATGTACATCACAGAGACAGACCTTTCGGTCCATCTCGTCCATGCCGACCAAATGTCCCAACCCCATCCAGTCCCATTTGGCCCATATCCCTCCAAACCCTTCCTATACACATATACCCATCCAGATGCCTCTTAAATGTTGTAATTGTACCAGCCTCCACCACTTCCTCTGGCAGCTCATTCCATACACACACCCACCCCGTGTGAAAACGTTGCCCCTTAGATCTCTTTTATATCTTTCCCCTCTCACCCTAAACCTATGCCCTCTAGTTCTGGACTCCCCCATCCAGGGAGGAAAAGACATTGTCTATTTATCCTATCCATGCCCCTCATAATTTTGTAAACCTCTATCAGGTCACCCCTCAGCCTCCGACGCTCCAGGGTAAACAGCCCCAGCCTGTTCAGCCTTTCCCTCTAGCTCAGATCCTCCAACCCTGGTAACATCCTTGTAAATCTTTTCTGAACCCTTTCAAGTTTCACAACACCTACACCTGTTCTCCACCCAGCGATGCAGACTGATGCCCGTGCTCTGTCTCTGTGTGCTGTGCTGACAGTGGGAGGATGGGATGTGTATTGTCCAGGCTGGTCAGGTCTCTGTGAAACCAGCTGTTTGTGAATGACAGTGTCATTTCCTATCCATCCCCTTCCTTCAGGCCAGCACCGCACACCACCTTCAGCACCATCGTGGCCGGTGAGGATGCCCTGGAGCCGGACTGTAAGGGAGACGCTGGGAACGATGGGGAAAGGGACAAACCTCGCCGACCCAGCTCCCTGCGGCTGTCCAAGTGTCGCTCATGGATCACGGCCTCAGGTACCAGACTCCAGGAACACAGGGTTACAAGCTGTCCCGGGACTGGCCGGGACAGTGGGTCAGACACTGTCCTTTCCTTCCTCTGTCTGGGACTGGGAGGAACAGTGGGTCAGACACTGTCCTTTCACCCCTCCCTCTGGGACGGGCTGGGACAGTGGGTCAGGCACTGTCCTTTCCCCCCCCTCCCTCTGGGACTGACTGGGACAGTGGGACAGACACTGTCCTTTCCCCCCTCCCTCTGGGACTGACTGGGACAGACACTGTCCTTTCCCCCCCTCCCTCTGGGACTGACTGGGACAGTGGGTCAGACACTGTCCTTTCCCCCCTCCCTCTGGGACTGGCTGGGACAGTGGGTCAGACACTGTCCTTTCCCCCCTCCCTCTGGTACTGGCTGGGGATTGATTGGGATGTTGGGAAAGTTGTTAATGAATGAGAGGTCGTCTGCACTGATCATAAAAGCCAACATCATGCAGAGGCTGGAAATGAGAGATAAAACCTGGAGAACACCAGAGAAACTCAGCAGGTCATTGGAGATATATATATGGTCAGATGTCACATGACACCAGGTAATAGTCCGACAGGTTTATTTGAAATCACAAGCTTTCGGAGCACTGCCCCTTCATTGGGTGTCGGGTAGACTTCAGAGTTCACCTGGAGAAGGAGCAGTTCCACAAACTTGTGATTTCAACGAAGCCTGTTGGACTGTAGCCTGTTGCCTTGTGACTTCTGACCTCAAAACTGCTGCTCAGAGAGGGTAACGTACACCTGTGGAGCAGGTGGGACTCAAACCCAGGCCTCCTATCAGAGAGGTAGGGACACTACCGCTGCACAACAAGTGCCTGGTGTTTTTTGCTGATGTTCCAGTGAGAGATCACCTTATTCGATTACAACAAAGTGAAAGCTGATCTACCAAGCCAGTTTTTTCTTTAATATCCTTGTTTGTGGGGTTGTAGCCTGGGATCTGACTACACCAGGCGTCCCACCAGTCCGGAGCACAACCTACTCATCCTGGCCCCGGGCTGAAAGATGCTTCCGGAAGGTTAACAATGCACTCGAACAGATTGTGCTCCTGGTGAGCTGTTTGGGAATGTTGTATGGGGGGAGTGTGTACGGGGATGGGGTGGGCAGGAGTTACGGTTTGGGGGAGGGGAGGTAGGTAGGCCTCTTCGGGGATCCGGGAGCTCTAGAGTCGGGCGGCTGCTCCCTCATTCTTCACCTTGTCCATCCCTCTGGTCCCGTAGGTATCAGCGAGGACCGAGACAGCATGGTCAGCACCCCGGACAGCTCATCCAGCTCCTGCTACCCCCTCAGCTCACCATCCAGTGACAGCAGTCAGCACTCCAAAGTGTCCGGTGAGTGAACATCCCGGGAATGGTGACAGCTCCGACAAGATTGGGGCGGTGGGAGAGGGGGAATGGGGATAGTGGGGGAGGGGCAGTGGAGGAGCAGGAGCCGGGCTGAGTGGGTCCGAATCACTCTGCAATGTTCATCTCTCTCACGGCCTTTCGAAGCCAGCCAGCCCCCTGCCCAACAGGGGTTGGACCCAGTCGGCCATTCGTTAGGCGCCGCCTAAATGCCAAGTTGTTGTTGGGAGGTGTCTGGACGACCCCATCACTTGAGGAAGAGCCCTCATAAAGCAATTCCAGTAGGAAGTGGGATGCAGGAGGCCATTCGAGCCATCCGTCCGGATCTGTCATTTAGCTCATTCACCTCAACGTTGCATCCTCCCTCCCCACACCCCCCCAGATTCTGCGTTTTCCACACCCTTCGCCCTCTGTCCTGGGTGTACTGAGTGACTGAGTGTCTCCCTGCCGAGAAAACCTCCAAGGAATTAGCTCCCATTGAAAACCGAGAGGGGGAGAGCTCTCTTCCTCAAGCGAGTGAGATGCATTTACTGTCCCTGTCCCTAGTTGCCCCCCTTGAGAAGGTGGGGGTGAGCTGCATTTCCCACCCCTGTCCCTAGTTACCCCCCCTTGAGAAGGTGGGGGGACGCTGCATTTACTGCCCTGTCCCTAGTTGCCCCACCCCCAGCAGATGGGGGTGAGCTGCATTTCTTGCCCCGTCCCTAGTTGCCCCCCATTGAGAACATGGGATGAGTTGCATTTACTGCCCCTATCCCTAGTTGCCCCCCTTGAGAAGGTGGGGGTGAGCTGCATTTACTGCCCCTGTCCTTAGTTGCCCCCCCTTGAGAAGGTGGTGGTGAGCTGCATTTCGTGCCCTGTCCCTAGTTGCCCCCCTTGAGAAGGTGGGGGTGAGCTGCATTTACTGCCCCTGTCCCTAGTTGCCTCCTTGAGAAGGCGGGGGTAAGCTGCATTAACTGCCCAGTCCCTAGTTGTCCCCCCAGAAGGTGAGGGTGAGCTGCATTTCTTGCCCTGTCCCGAGTTGCCCCCCCCCTCCTTGAGAACATGGGGATGAGCTGCATTTCCTGCCCCTGTCCCGAGTTGCCCCCCCTTGAGAAGGTGGGGGTGAGCTGCCTTCTTGAACCGCTGCAGTCCATGTGCTGTGGGTAGACCCACAATGTCCCTCTCCCTGTATCTCAAACCCTCCAACCCTGGCAACATCCTTGTAAATCTTTTCTGCGCACTTCCATGTGTCAGAACATCTTTCCGATAGGAAGGAAACCAGAATTGTGCACAGTATTCCAACAGTGGCCTACCCAATGTCCTGTACAGCTGCAACATGACCTCCCAACTCCTGTACTCAATACTCTGACCAATAAAAGAAAGCATGCCAAACACCTTGTGTGTGTGCGTGTGAGTCCGTGAGTTAGGGAGGGAATTCCAGGATTGGGACCCAACCACACTGAAGGAACGGCCGAGATATTTCCAAGTTGGGATGGGGAGGGGCTCGGAGGGGAACTTGCAGGGGGTGGGGTTCCCATGGATCTGCTTCCCCTTGTCCTTCTGGATGGAAGTGGCCGTGGGTTTGGAAGGTGTTGTCTGAGCATGTGCCACAGATGGAGGGTGAACAGGGAGGGGGCAACAAGGGGTGGACTTGTCAGTGACGCCCAGATCCATGGACAGGAGGAGGAGATTGGGGGCGGGGAAGGGGGTTGTGGGGTCGTGGGGGGAGGATGGAAGGTGAGGTTTGTTGTGTTGGCGGGGTTGGGGGATGGAGAAGGGGATGGGGATGGGGAGGTTTGTGCCGTGTCAGGATTAGATGGAGCGAATAGCCTTGGCGTGAGGCTGGGTGACCCGTTCCGTGCTGTTTCCCGTGACCGTGTCTCCTGTCTCCTGCCACCCTCCCCCTCCCTCCAGGTTACAGCTCGGAGCACTCCCGGAGTGTCAGCCTCTCGGAGCCTACCAGGAGGCGCAAGCTGTCATCGGTCAGCAGCGGCTTCTCCTCGGGACCCAGCAGCGCCGCCGATATCCAGGGGGAGGCTGGGCGCCTGGCGTTCGAGAAGCCCCCCCTCCCCCTCCTGCCGTGTGACCGGCACACCCCCAGGTAAGGGAGGGGAGAGGGGAGATATCCCAGTACATAGGGGTGGTGAGGGGTTAGTGTTGGGGTACATGTGTGGGCAGGGATGTGGGTCATGGGGAAGGGGAAGGGCAGTGTCCCAGGTCCCACTGCAGCTAGGTTACAAACGGGAGGAAGGAGCTGCATTTCTCCAGCGTCAGTCCAGACCTTGGGTTTTGAATGAGTGTGAGTGTGCGTCTGTGAGAGAGAGTGTGTTTGTGTGTGCGTGTGTGATTGTGAGTGAGTATATGTATGTGAGTGTGTGAGACTGTGTGCACGCGCGTGTGTTTGGAGGTGTGTGTGAGAGTGTGTGTGTGTTTATTCGCGTGTGAATGAGTGTGTGTGTGTGTTTATTTATGTGTGAGTGAGAGTGTGTGCGAGTGTGTTTGTGTCTGTGTGTTTATTTGTGTGTGTGCGTGTGAGTCAGTGAGTGTGTGTGTGTGTGTTTATTTGTGTGTGTGTGTGAGTGTGATTGTGGGTGAGTGAATGTGAGTGAGTGAGTGAGTTTGTGTTTGTGGGTCTGTGATTGTGTGTCAGTGTCAGTGTCAGTGTGTGTACAAGAGTGAGAGTGTGTGTGTGTGTGTGTGCCTGTCTGTGTCTGTGTCTGTCTGGAGGGTGTGTGCGGTGGGGGGAAGCTGCGTTGCAGAGTGAGATCCCACCAACACTGTCGGAAAGGTGACTAGATCTCAGCGAGGTCTGGTTGTAGTCTAGGTCGGAGGTAGGTTCTAACCTGCAACCCCCCCCTCTGGTGTTAGCTTTGAAAGGTGGGGCCCATGACAGTGCAGCACCCCTGCTTCTCCCTTCCCACCCCTGTCCCCCAGTGGGGCCCTGCATTGTCTGGGGCAGCCTGGATGGTGCTCAGGTCTGGGAGTTCCCTGGGAGTGTTACTGAACAAAGAGACCTTGGAGTGCAGGTTCAAGAGGGGCTTTTGCCCGAAACGTCGATTTCGCTGCTCGTTGGATGCTGCCTGAACTGCTGTGCTCTTCCAGCACCACTGATCCAGAATCTGGTTTCCAACATCTGCGGTCATTGTTTTTACCTTGAAAGTGGAGTCGCAGGTAGATAGGATAGTGAAGAAGGCGTTTGGTATGCTTTCCTTTATTGGTCAGAGTATTGAGTACAGGGGTTGGGAGGTCATGTTGCAGCTGTACAGGACATTGGATAGGCCACTGTTGGAATATTGCGTGCAAATCTGGTCTCCTTCCTATTGGAAAGATGTTCTGACACATGGAAGGGCGCAGAAAAGATTTACAAGGATGTTGCCAGGGTTTGAGCTACAGGGAGAGGCTGAACAGGCTGGGGCTGTTTTCCCTGGAGCGTCGGAGGCTGAGGGATGATTTTATAGAGGTTTACAAAATTATGAGGGGCATGGATAGGGTAAATAGACAAAGTCTTCCTCCCCCACCAGGGATGGGGGCGTCAAAGGCATAGGTTTAGGGTGAGAGGGGAAAGATATAAAAGAGACCTAAGGGACAACTTTTTCACACAGGGGGTGGTACGTGTATGGAATGAGCTGCCAGTGGAAGTGGTGGAGGCTGGTACAATTACAACATTTAAGAGGCATTTGGATGGGTATATGAATAGGAAGGGTTTGGAGGGATATGGGCCGGGTGCTGGCAGGTGGGACTAGATTGGGTTGGGATATCTGGTCAGCATGGACGGGTTGGACCGAAGGGTCTGTTTCCATGCTGTACACCTCTATAATTCTAAGTGGTTACCCCAGAGTGGGGATTTCAACCCCACACCCTCCTCCCCTCCTCGAGAGGGGAATGTGCAGCTTGCAGGACCACAGCTGAACTGAGCCATTCGGCCCATCTCCTGTCCCTAGCTGTGCTCGGTGTTTGAGCTGGACGTTGCTTCAATAACCCCCTTCTTGTCCCCAGCTTTATTAACAGGGGCACAGAGTACAAGAGCAAGGGGCTGATGCTGAACCTGTCCCAGCCCCTAGTTAGACCCCAGCTGGAGGATTGTGTCCAGGTGTGGGCCCCACATTATCGGGAAGATGGGGAACACGCCGGAGAGAGAGGGCAGGAGCGATTTACAAGGATGGATCCAGGGATGGGGAAAGGTCAGCGATGAGGAGAGATGGAAGAGGGTGGGAGTGTTCTCTCTGGGAGAGAAGGGGGCTGGGAGAGGGAGATCTGAGAGAGGTTTTCATAATCCCGAGGGGGGAGGGGCTGGACAGAGGAGGGAGGGAGAAGCTGTTCCCACTCGGAAAAGGAACAGGAACAAGAGGGGGGTTAGATTTAAAGGGATGTACAAATGGAGGGAGGGTGAAGTGAGGGAGAGAGTTTCTCACCCAGCGGGTAGTGAGGGTGGGGAATGTACTGCCTGGGAATGGAGGGGAGGGGGCAGGTTCAACTGAGGCATTCCTGAGGGACAGAGGATGGAAATGGAGGGGATAGGGGTGGGAAGGGCAGGAGATTGGGCTCTGGGGGATAGAACCAATGCAGGGATGATGGGCTGAATGGCCTGCTGTGCTGTAAGAATCCTGTGACTGTGTGGTTACAGGCGGAGGAATCGAGTACCTGAGAACTACCCGTCATGGGTTAGTGACACCAGGGTTAACGCTGATGACATTGTGGAGTGTATTATCCAGACTCAGGACTTCACCAACTGCAGTGATTCCGAAGGTAAGGAAAGCCTTGCAGCTATCGGAACTCCGAGCGGGAACATTCCACAGCTCGGGAATCCTCGGGCCATACCTCCTCTGGGCAGGGTAAGATAGAGCCATCTCAGTGCAGAAGGAGACTGTTCAGCTTACTGAGCCCGTACTAGCCCCTTGGAGCAGTACCCGGTCAGTCCCATTACCCTCCCCACTGGGTACCTCCTCCAGGTTATTCCCATTCCAATCCCTGATTGAAATTGTTTACTGTCGCTCCTTCCACCCTCCTTTCCCGCAGACAGTGCATTACCCACTCACTGGATCATAAAGTTCCTTCCACCCCCCTCCCCACCCTTACATCATGCCTCATGTCCCCCAAACCTGAAAGCTGTGTACCCCCTCACCCACACCCACCAGCCAGTGAGATCAGCTCCCTCAGCCTGCCCTCAACTAAACCTGTCACTACCCTGCTCAGCTCGACCAAACCTCCCCTCCACCCTCCCTGCTCCAAACAGAGGCATTTAGACGAGGAATCTGAGCAGACTATCGCCAGGTTTGTAAATGACCCAGGAATAAACAGAAAGGCAAGAGGTGACCCAGAGTCTGTAGAGGGAAGGGCAGCTTAAACAAGTGAGCCAAGACTTGGCCGATCAAATATAATGTTGAGAAATGTGAGGTTTGGCAGGAAGAATAGAGGTGCTGAATATTATTTAAATGGAGAAAGACTGCAGAAAGCTGAGGGATAGGGGAGTCCTTGTGTGTGAATCTTAAACAGCCAGTATCCATGTTCATTGGGTAATAGGGAAGGCAAGTGGAATGTTCTTTCAAAAGGAATGGAGTGTTAAAGTAGGGAGCAGAAAACAAAATTCCCGGAGAAACTTAGCAGTTCTGGTGGCACCTGTGGGGAGGTAAAGCAGAGGCAACGTTTTGGGTTCGGAGACTCTTCAGGAAAATCAATAGCAGCTGGGAACAACTTGGTCTTCCTGATGAAGATGGAAGACAGGGGATTGTCGTGGGGGATGGTGTCGCTGGGGGAAGGAGGGGACAGTGTCGCTGGGGGGGGGAAGGGGACGGTGTTGTTGGGGGGGGGAAGGGGTTATTGCTGGGGGAAGGGGAAATGCTGTTGGAAGCAGGGGGATGTTGTGGGAGTAGAGGTGAGTGGAGATGGAACCCAAAGAGAGAGAGCTGATGTGGGGAGGCAGCGAGAGGATTATTGATGTTAAGTCAGGTCAGCAGAGGAGTTGTTTCAGTGACAGTGAGGGCTGAGTGTGGGAGAGATTGGGTGAAAGTACCATATATCACAAGAGAATAGTCCAAGGAGAATGTGGGAGTGGGCGACTGTGCTAAAAGGAACCCGTGTTATAACAGGACTGGGTGTGGGGAGAATGTAATCAGGATCCAAAGTTACTGAACTCTGCACAGAGTCCCAAGCCTGAGCAGAAATTGAGATGCTGTTCTTCCAAGTTACTTGGAGCACTGCAGCGAGTCTGGGACAGAGATGTTCACCAGGGAACAGGGTGGGAGGGGGTTAACGTGGTGGGCAACTGGAAGCTCAGGGTCACTCTGGGGGACAGAGCGTCAGTGTTATACAAAGTGGTCACCCAGTCTGTGTTACAAACCCACCGAGTCCCACAGCTCCCTGGACTATACATCCTCACCCCCTGCTTCCTCTAAAAGGCTCTATTCCCTTCTCCCAGTTCCTCCGGCTCCGTCCCATCTGCTCCAATGGGACCAACTTCAACAAAGGAGCCTCCGAAATGTCCCCCCCCCCTTCCTGAACCATGGACCCCCCAACCCCTTTACTGACAGGGCCCTCTGCTGGGTCTGACCCATCCCCCAGACTTCCACCCTCACCCCCTGTCCCCCCATACACCTCGCTCTTCAACAGTGATAGGGTCCCCCCCGGTGATGGGGACAGTGAGTCACAGAGATGGGGAGGGGGGGTCTGGGCTACGGGGTGGTCTTGGTGATGGGGGAAGTGTCTTGGTGACGGGGGGGGGGTGTTTCGGTGAGAGGAAGGGTGGTCTTGGCATCGGGGAGGGGGTCTCGGTTATGGGGAGGGGGGTCTCAGTGACGGGCAGGGGTGGTCTCGGTGATCAGGAGGGGGGTCTCGGTGACAGGGGGAATGTCTCGGTGATGGGGAGGGTGGTCTCGGTGACAGTGAGGGGGGGTCTCGGTGACAGTGAGGGGGGATCTCGGTGATCAGGAGGGGGGGTCTCGGGTGACAGTGAGGGGGGGTCTCGGTGACAGTGAGGGGGGGTCTCGGTGACAGTGAGGGGGTCTCGGTGATGGGGAGGGAGGTGTCTGAGTTGATGTGACGGGTCTCAGTGACAGGCGATGATGACAATATAATGTGGAGCTGTGTATCCTGCTGGGAGAGGGATTGAGATGATCGTTGTGTGTGTGTGACTCTAATTGCTGTCTGTGTTTGGGTTCCCAACCAGAGAGCGGATTACAGCTGGTTGTAGACCGTGATGGATCCACGTTCATCAGGGGAGTGTCAGCTCACTAACAGGTACACCATCCTCCCCACAGCCAATACTACTGGGGGTTCGATACAACCACGCATGGGATTGGCCAGCATTTACTGCCCCCGCCCCTAGTTGTCCCCCCTTGAGAAGGTGGGGTTGAGCTGTATTTACTGCCCATGTCCCTAGTTGCACCCCCTTGAGAAGGTGGGGGTGAGCTGCCTTCTTGAACCGCTGCAGTCCATGTGCTGTGGGCAGACCCACAATGTCCCTTAGGGAGGGAATTCCAGGACTGGGACCCAGCCACACTGAAGGAACGGCCGATATATTTCCAAGTCGGGATGGGGAGGGGCTCGGAGGGGAACTTGCAGGGGGTGGTATTCCCATGGATCTGCTGCCCCTTGACCTTCTGGATGGAAGTGACCGTGGGTTTGTAAGGGCTACAGCAGAGCGATTAGATAAGGTTTCCCGTATTCAGATCAAATCTATCTCTCCCCCCTACTCCCCCTCAGTGCCCATCCCGAGCCTCACTACTCACTCGAGCTTTCAAAAGGTAAACCTTTCCGCAAAGCTCCAATGTTTAACTCACCAATCGCCCCGGATTCAGCCAATGGGAAGCGATTCCTTCTCTCTCCGCGCTCCGCCCGGACCCCTTGCTGGCTTTGTCTGAGGGAGCCGTCACTTGCCTCTGAAGGGACAGTCACCGACAACCTGCCGTGGTCCACCCACTCTGCGACATGACGGTCAGGAAGGCATGGCAACACCTCTACCTCCTCAGGAGGCTACGGAAACTCAGCAATGTCCGTAAGGAACCTCACCAACATTTACTGGTGCATCATGGAGAGCATTCTCTCTATGTGCGTCACTGCTTGGGGCAGCAACTGCTCTGTGAGAAACTACAGAGACTGTGAACGCGGCCCAGTCCATCCACTGACTCCATCTCCACTTCCCACTGCCTCAGGAAGGTAGGCCACAGGCCTCGTGGTATTGTCGCTAGACAGTAAACCCAAAGCCCCTGATAACGTTCTGGGGACCTGGGCTCAAGGCCTGCCATGGCAGATGGTGGAGTTTTAGTGGGTGGCAAGGTGGCTCAGTGGTTAGCACTGCTGGCTCACAGCGCCAGAGACCGGGTTCAATTCCCACCTCAGGCAACTGTCTGTGTGGAGTTTGCACATTCTCCCCGGGTGTGCGTAGGTTTCCTCCCTCAGTCCAAAGATGTGCAGCTCAGGTGAGTTGGCCATGGGAAATTGCCCATAGTGCAAAGTGCATTCGTCAGGGGTCAACATAGGGTTGGGGAATGGGTCTGGGTGGGTTACTCTTCAGCGGGTTGGTATGGACTTGTTGGGCTGAAGGGCCTGTTTTCATACTGTAGGGGATCTAATCAACAGCCTCTTCCCCACTGTTAGTAACCTTCTGAATGGACGTCTCAAATTTAACAAGGATCTCTCTCTCTCTGTACACATTCTTTGCAGCCATAACATGATATCCCTCGCTCTGTTCTCTCATTGTAATGCACAGTGTACGATCTGCCTGTACTGCATGCTAAACAAAACTTTTCACTGTACCCAGGTACATGGGACAACAGTAAATCTAAACAAATCTCACCACCTGCTCTTGCTTTCTCTCTCTGTGTCCCTGCAGGCAGTCTGTGAGTGACTACGTGTCAGTGGTGATTGGGAATCACGGAGGCGACAGCCCATTGTGGGATCGGTCTGTGCACTGTGCTCCGCCAGAATCTCCATTCAGCTGCTGCCTCCCCCTAGAACAACGGATGTGGCAACAGACTGGGGGTTGGCTAGGACTCCTGGAAGACCATGCTGTGGGAGGGTGAGGGGTGGACAAGGCTGAATTTGTGCAGGGAAGTGAGGAGGGGAGAGGGTTAAAGAGGAGGGACAACCCCCTTCTGAATTGAGGGAACGGTTTGTTCCTGACCATTAACCCTTCCAGAGACCAGGCCGAGCCCAGGACCCTCGCTGAGAGGTGACCGCTCCTGTTCACATTGTGGGGTGGGCCAATCATCCGGAGATGTTTATTTTGTCACCTCCTCCCACCCTCGCTCCTCATCCCAGCAACCCCACCCCACTCTGTGCACTCTCTCCACTGCCCCCTCCTATCCACCTGCCCAATCCCAACTTTCCTAACTGAAAACCCCCTCAACCACCTCGTCACCACCCTCTCATTACCCCCTCACCAGCCCCCATGGAACATGCAGCAAACTTCCAGGCTGGTAGGATTGGATACAACGTCGTACATGGGTGCCCCTTGCTCCTCCTGTCACGCTGACACAACTGAGCGGGGCAGGTGTTGGTGGGCTCAATTGGAGGGGTGCCAGGTTTGACAATGGCAGGGCCTGTGACTTGGGGAAATTGGAGGTGTGTGTATAATTGTGTGCGTGTACATGAGATTAGATTAGATTACTTACAGTGTGTTGCCCTTCAGCTCAACAAGTCCACACCGACCCGCCGAAGCGCAACCCACCCATACCCCTTATCTAACACTATGGTCAATTTAGCATGGCCAATTCACCTGACCTGCACATCTATGGACTGTGGGAGGAAACTGGAACACCCAGAGGAAACCCACACAGACACGGGGAGAACGTGCAAACTCCACACAGTCCACACATGAGCATGTGTATAATTGTGTGTGTGTACGTATGTGTGCGCGTGTGTGAATAATTGTGTGTACGAGTGTGCTTATGTGTATCTAATTTTGTGTGTGCATAATTGTGTGTGCAAGTGGATAATTGTGTCAGCGTACATGAGTGTGCATGTGTGTGCGAGTGTGTGCATAATTGTGTATGTACATGTGTGACTGCACATACAATTGTGTGCACACACGTGCGAGTGTGTGTATGAACGTACATATGATTGTGTGTGCACAATAGTGTGTGTGTTTGTGCATATAACATTGCCCTCTGGTTCAGAGTGTATGCGTGTGTGAACGTGTGTAAGTATGCATACTTGTGTGTTAGTACAGGTGCATGCACGTATGTGTGTAAGAGTGCATAACTTTGTACGTGAGTGTGTATATAATTGTGTGTGCTTGTGCGAGAGTGTGCATGTGTAAGTGTGAGTTTTCTCTCCCAAGTGAGTCTTGCTGGGCTCCCTGAGTTTAATGGCCACAAGGGAAGGTGAGGGGGCTGGCTTCCTGTTTGTGGGGTTATCTCTGAGGGGCTAGTTTTTGGATCAACAGTCAGAAACCCATCCTATGACAGAGGCCATTCATTTCATCTTGTCCGTGCTAGCTCTTTGGCAGAGTTTAGCTTGCAATCTCACTGGCCTCTCCAGATCTCGTCCCTGCAAGCCGCCTCCTCCCCTTTAGATATTTATCCAGTTCTCCCAGTAGCCTCCACCCCCCCACCCCGAGAAGGGGGTGTTGAATTTATACTGAGTGCCCCAATCCCTCACAACCCTTTCTCAAATTTAAACCGCACATTGTTAGCAGGTTGAAACTTTTCCTGTTAAGTATATCAGGCAGAAAGGAAGAAATCAAAGCTAACAGCTGTGGAGGTGGTGTGCCTGGTTTGGATTTAATCTGATTATCGCCAGGCGAGGGAGGGGAGGTGGGGTTTGGATCAGGAGCCCTTTATTATAACACCCACTCCCTCCCCCGCCCACCTCATTTGACTACCACAAAAATATTTAATGACGTTTTAGCAAACAGCAATGTCACACACCGTGAAGAACTTGGAGCTAAAGAGTCTAAGATTGATCATCCCGATATTACAGCCAGCAAGACAGTTAACACTAAAAAGATAAATAAAAAAAAAGGGGTGGGGGAACCCATTCAGCCCTGCTCTGCCGTTCAGTACAATCATAGCTGACCATCCAACTCAGTCCCCCGTTCCTCCTTTCTTCCTCAACCCTTTGATCCCTTTAGCCCCAAAGTCCTGTATCCAACTCCTTCCAGAAGTCACACAAATGTTTTAGCCTGCACTGTTGTCTGTGGGAAGAATTCCACTGGCTCACCCTCTCTGCACCCCTCACTCCCAAAAGGGTTCATTTCTGACACGCCTCCTTTAACCAAACAATTATTTCAACCAACCAGGACCCTCTCCCCAAACGTTAAGAGGCCTCGTCTCTTGACAAAAGTTGTTTCTTTTCCCTGCTTGCATTTCAGTCCTCATGGACACAGGACAGAAAACTTTCACTGCATACCTTTGTTTTTGGCTGACGTTCTGTACTGTCCCAGCAAGAAATTCATTCAGACCCATGCTGCTGGAGTTGGACTGAAATGGATCAGGGAATGAACTTGCTTTTAATCTCCTCCCCACCCTCCCAGGGGTAACGTCCTGGTTTCTGGCCTCAGTAGCTGGATGTTTTGGGGTGGAGGAACACATACACTGGCCATCTGCCAGAGACAGAGGATGTTTTGGGGTGGAGGAACACATACACTGGCCATCTGCCAGAGACAGAGGATGTTTTGGGGTGGAGGAACACATACACTGGCCATCTGCCAGAGACAGAGGATGTTTCTGAATTGCAAGATTGCGATATCTCGATAGTGGAACCGATGTATAACGGCCGAAAAGGTGGATGACTCAATGGAAATGGACACTCTCTGGGGTTATACTGAGATGTATGGATGTTCGCTGAGCTGGAAGGTTCGTTTTCAGATGTTTTGTCACCATAATAGGTAATATCATTGAGCCTTCGGATGAAGCACTGATGGGATGGCCCACTTTGTGTGTTTAGATTTCCTTGGGTTGGGATGTCATTTCCTGTGGAGATGTCATTTCCTGTTTTTTCAGGGGCTAGTAAATGGGGTCTAACTCAATGAGTTTGTTGATAGAGTTCCAGTTGCAATGCTATGCTTCTAGGTATTCTCGTGCGTGTCTGTTTGGCTTGTCCTAGGATGGATGTGTCATCCCAGTCGAAGTGTGTCCTTCCTTGTCTGTATGTGAGGATACTGGTGAGAGAGGGTCATATCTTTTTGTGGTTAGTTGATGTTCATGTATCCTGGTGGCTAGTTTTCTGCCTGTTTGTCCAATGTAGTGTTTGGTACAGCTCTTGCATGGTATTTTGTAAATATTCAAAAAGATCGGGTACCCAATGAACACAGTCTGCCGATTTCTCAGCAACAAACCCAAACAAGCAGACAGAACACGTCCAGAAACCCTAGCCACCCTCCCCTACATCAAAGACATCTCAGAAATGACTGCCAGACTACTCAGACCCCTTGGCATCACGGTAGCCCACAAACCCACCAATGCACTAAAACAGCAACTAATGAACTTGAAAGACCCTACACAGGCAACAAGCAAAACTAATACCTTGCAAGAACTGTAACAAACACTACATTTGACAAACAGGCAGAAAACTAGCCATCAGGATACATGAACACCAACAAACCAAAAACAAACATGACCCAATCTCTCTAGTATCCTTATATACAGCTGAGGAAGGACACCACTTTGGGACAACACATCCATCCTAGGACAAGCCAAACAGAGACACATGAGAATTCCTAGAAGCATGGCATTCCAACCGGAACTATCAAACACATCGACTTGGATCCCATTTACCACCCCTTGAGAAAAAGGAAGAGGAAGTGACATCACCAAAGGAAATGACACCATCTCCTCAAGGAAACCGAAACACAAATAGAAAGTGGGCCATGCCACCAGTGCTTCATCCAGAGGCTCACTGAAGATGTTATCTGGTATGATGATGAAACGTCTGGAAATGAACCTTCTAGCTCAGCAAACAAGTTTACATCCAGAACCTCAACCTGAGCTACAAATCTTCTCAAATCTCACTAACTGAGATGTATATTTAAATGTTGGAGATCTTAATATATTTTGATACTCAATACTAGCATTTGGTTTGTCTGTGAGTATTCAATGATTTTCTGAGTGCATTGTGATTGTTTGATCTGAGGGAGTCGAGGTCACGGGGGAGTGGACAGGCAGCAGAGTAGGTCATTCAGTCCATCAGTCCTGATCTGCTATTCTACATTATCCTGGCCAATCCTCTTACCTCAACATCACTCTCTCCCTGTACCCCTCAATACAGTTAGTTCCCAGAAACTTTGAATATATTCAGAGACTTGGCCTCCACAGCTTCCTGTGGTAGTGAGTTACCATTTGTACAGGGGATGAGGCCATTCAGCCCGCTGGGACTGCAATGGCTCCCCAGATGAACAATTCACTTACTGCTGTTCTCACCTTCTGTTCACAACCCTGCACAGCCTTATTTCTCTAGCTGTCTTTTGAAAGCTTCAAATGAATCTGCCTCCAGCACATAGACAAAGTTTGTTTTATTCTCACATTAGTTTGGCTGATTTTTTTTTTGGCTAAACCTGTCCCCTCATCTCACTTCATTAAGTAGGAACAGTTTCCCCCTAGCTATACCATGTAGACTTTGAACAGGTCAAAATGTGGATGAAAGTAACTTCTGGTGTGGGAGTGGATTTTTTTTTAAAGAACGTGAGAATGTGGAAAATGATTTTGAAACATAAGAGGTCAGAAGTCTCACAACACCAGGTTATAGTCATTTGAAATCACAAGTTTTCAGAGCGATGCCCCTTCGTCAGGTGAAGGATAGAGTCTACCCCTCACTCGCTGAAGGGACAGCTCTCCAAAAGCTTGTAATTTCAAATAAACCCATTGGGCTATAACCTGGTGTCGTGTGACCTCTGACCTTGTCCATCTCAGTCCAACACTAGCACCTCCACATTGTAAATGATTGTGGTCAAGATTCATCACATATATTTGGGTTTTAAGCTGGGAAAACCATGCACAGTTTTAGGTTTAGTTTGTATTTCAATGTTGTATGGGCTAAGGAGGTAAGAACTTAGTTTTATTTTTGAATTCTAAGAGGAAGTGTGTTTATATCTATTTAAATGAAGCAGTTTTTAAAACTTAAAAGACACTTGCGGTGAATAGCTCAGTGCATTAGAAAAAAAAAGACGTTACTGGGAACGGAAGGCTTGACTTATAAAGGAAGGCAGGATAGGTTGGGATGTTTTTCACTGGAGGGTAAAATGTTGAGAGATAATCTTAGAGATTTATGAAATAAAGAGTGCTAATGGTAGCTGTCTTTTCCTTAGGGTGGGGGAATTTCAAGATTAGGGAGACAAAGTTAAGGAGAGAGATTCTGAAAAGGCATGAGGGCAAAGTGGGTTGTACATGGAGGGTGGTTGACGTGTGAGGACACTTCCAGAGGAAGTGGCGGATGTGGCTACAGTTACAATATTTAGGATATTTTGATAAGTGCGTGAATGGGAGAGGTTTGGAGGGATATGGGCCAGGAGCAGGCAGGCGGGACGAATTTAGTTTGGGATTCTGGTTGGCATGGATTGGTTAGATCAAAGGTTCTGTTTCCACATTCTCCCAGCGTCTGCGTTGGTTTCCTCCCGCAGTCCAAAGATGTGCAGGTTCGGGTAGATTGGCAGCTCGAGGTTACCCATAGTGTCCAGGGATGTGCAGGCTGGGGGATTAGTCATGGGAAACACAGGGCTACAAGTCTAACATAGAGGAGCATCCCACAGACAGACTTCCCCTATGACAGGCTGGTGTGGACTTGATGGGCTGAATGGCCTGCTTCCACACTGTAGGATTTTTTTTGCAGGTATCGATGCCATGGGGATGAGGATAGTTTAGCTAGATTTTTTGGTTTTGAATTTATCTTGGAATGGACTTCCAGCATAACCATGATGTGGAGGTGCTAGTGTTGGACTGGGGTGGGCAAGGACAGAAGTCACATGACAGAAGGTGATAGTCCTGTTGAAGGGACAGTGCTCCGAAAGCTTGTGATTTCAACTCAACCAGTTGGAGTCTAACCTGGTGTTGACAGAGTTCTGAACAAGTTCACCAGCTTGTGTTTGGAAAAGCAGTTTTCTTTTGTGCTCATTCATGGGATTGTGAGCATTTATTCCCCATTGCTAACTGCCTTGATGATCAACCACATGGCTGTGGGTCTGGTATGAGGTGTTGGCCAGACCAGGCAAGGATACGGAACGCTCTTTGCTACAACAAGGACACAGTGTAGCCCAAGGGTTTTCCCGACAACTGACAACACCCCTCTTTATTCCACCATCTGCCATGTCGGAATTGGAACCCAGGATACCAGAACACGTACTGGGTCTCTGGATTAATAGTCTGTCCAGAATACCATTACCTCCCCCCCAGCTTTAGATGGAATGTAACACCTGGGGGGTGGTGGGGAGACAAGCGATAAGACCAATGCCTAACTCAATCATTCACCACAAATACTACCTGCAATTAGGCACTAGGCTTCAGTGTCCAACAAACACTGGAAACGAGGAAGATTGAGCTGGAACATGGGGTTAACTGGAAGCTAAATTAAAAGTAAATCCTGAAAAGACAGTTAACTTTGTGCACGAAACAAACAACTTCAAAACGTTCTGCACTTGTGGGATATGGGTGCTATAGGTTGGCCAGCATTTATCTGTCCCTCATCACACTCCGGTTTGTGGTTACAAACAATACTTGAAAAATAACTGACTGACGCTAATGTTACGTACAAATCAGTTGGCAAAAAAGATACGAGGGGGTTGATATGTTTGTTTGCAATACTTGCATCTGCAACTTCCTGAGAATTTCCTTCCATGTTGTAATCCTGGTTCAATTCCAGTCTTTGAGGACTGTCTGTGTGTGGAATTAGTATGTTCTCCCTGTGTCTGCGTGGGTTTCCTCTGTGCTCTCTGCTTTCCTCATAAGTCTTTGAAGAAGTGACAGGTAGGTTAGACCAGGGAAACCCAGTGGATGTGGTCTATCTAAATTCCAAAAGGCCTTTGATATGGTGCCACATGGGAGGCTGCTGAGCAAGGTGAGGGCCCATGGTGCTCGAGGTGAGCTACTGGGATGGATTGAGGATTGGCTGTCTGACAGAAGACAGAATTGGGATAAAAGGTTCTTTTTCGGAATGTCAGCCAGTGACGAGCGGTGTCCCGCAGGGTTCAGTGTTGGGGCCACAGCTATTCGCATTATATATTAATGATCTGGATGAAGGGACTGGGGGCATTCTAGCAAAGTTTGCAGATGATACAAAGTTAGGTGGACAGGCAGGTAGTACGGAGGCAGTGGGGAGGCTACAGAAGGATATAGACAGTTTGGGAGAGTGGTCCAGGAAATGGCTGATGGAATTCAATGTGAGCAAATGCGAGGTCTTGCACTTTGGCAAAAAAAAAAGCATAGACTACTTTCTAAACGGTGAGAAAATTTGTAAAGCCAAAGTACAAAGGGATCTGGGAGTGCTAGTCGAAGATTCTCTAAAGGTAAACATGCAGATTGAGTCTGTGATTAAGAAAGTGAATGCAATGTTGTCACTTATCTCAACAGGGTTGGAATATAAAAGTACTGTTGTGCTACTGAGACTTTATAAAGCTCTGGTTAGGCCTCATTTGGAGTACAGTGTCCAGTTTTGGTCCCCACACCTCAGGAAGGACATACTGGTACTGGAATGTGTCCAGCGGAGATTCACATGGATGATCCCTGGAATGGTTGGTCTAACATACGAGGAACGGCTGAGGATCCTGGGATTGTATTCATTGGAGTTTAGAAGATCAAGGGGAGACTTAATAGAGACGTACAAGTTAATACATGGCTTGGAAAGGGTGGACGCTAGGAAATTGTTTCCGTTAGGCGAGGAGACTAGGACCCATGGACACAGCCTTAAAATTAGAAGGGTAAATTCAGAACAGAAATGCAGAGACATTTCTTCAGCCAGAGAGTGGTGGGCCTGTGGAATTCATTGCCGCAGAGTGCAGTGGAGGCCGGGACGCTAAATGTCTTCAAGGCAGAGATTGATAGATTCTTGTCTCGAGGAATTAAGGGCTACGGGGTGAATGCTGGTAAGTGGAGTTGAAATGCCCATCAGCCATGATTGAATGGCAGAGTGGACTCGATGGGCCGAATGACCTTACTTCCACTCCTATGTCTTATGGTCTTATGGTAATAGGTTCCAGCCTGTGCTCAGACTCCTGTTTGAAATGGAGCAGTCGCATGAACTGCCTTCTCGCCTGGAGAAATGGACCGGGGTTCACCCCCCAACCTTCTACTGCTTCTGCTGGACAGTCGACACAGATTCCTACAGCTCCACCTTCTACAGGATGGAGGCTGTGGTATCCAGTCAACTCCCAACAATTCCTGACAGCTCACGCACAGACTCATGGAAAGGCCCCAAGGTGGTCAGCTGTGGGAAGTGTAGAGTGCCCAGCCAATCGCAGACAGACAGTCAGAGGAGGGGAAGGGACCTGAACTTGGAGCCAAAAAGACAAGTGATTGAGGTGGTATATGGATTTCAGTGCCTGTGAGATGCCAGGTAAAGTGGCTGCATGTCCTTGCACCCCCAAATCCCTTTGATTTGTTGCAAAAAATCTGAAGTTACAAGGTTGATAACTTTGCCTTCGATTAAGTGGAACTTCACAACTGGTCGGCTATACAATCCTCAGTGTGTAAATAATTATGCTTAGAGCCAGTTTGGGATGGTCAGACTGCCAGTTTGATATACTCATGTACTGGACATATATGAAATAGCCAGGGCTCTGCACTTTGCAGTGGTTTCACCTCAGCTGAATAAGTGACAGCAATTTGCAATCACATTGCCTGAGGAAATGCCTTGAGGAAACAACCTGCCCTGTTTAAATTTTAACTAAAGCTGACAGTTAACTATCAGTCGTTAACTGGTACATTCACCATGGCAATACCTCAAAAAACAACTCACCCAATCACTGAACTAAAGAGATGATTTTCCCTTAAATTAACATTCTTGCAAATTTTCTCGAGTGCAAGATGTCAGGCACATCATGCCGTTTTTCACTGATACTCATTCTACACTAACTGAGCACACTGCTGTACAATACAGAAACAGACCCTTCGGTCCAACTTGTCCATGCTAACCGGATATCCCAACCCACTCTAATCCCATTTGCCAGCATTTGGCCCATATTGCTCTAAACCTTCCTATTCATAGACTCTTATGCCTTTTAAATGTTGTAATTGTACCAACCTCTACTACTTCCTCTGCCAGCTCGTTCCATTCATGCACCACTCTACATGAAAGAGTTACCTCTTAGGTTAATAGACATAGACAATAGGTGCAGGAGTAGGCCATTCTGCCCTTCAAGCCTGCATCACCATTCATTATGATCATGGCTGATCATCCTCAATCAGTATCCTGTTCCTGCCTTACCCCCATAACCCTCAATTCCATTATCCTTGAGAGCTCTATCCAACTCTTTCTTGAAGGTATCCAGAGACTGGGCCTCGACAGCCTTCTGAGGCAGAGCATTCCACACAGCCACCACTCTCTGGGTGAAGAAGTTTCTCCTCAACTTTGTTCTAAATGGCCTGCACTTTATTTTTAAACTGTGTCCTCTGGTTCAGGACTCACCCATCAGCAGAAACATGCTTCCTGCCTCCAGAGTGTCCAATCCTTTAATAATCTTATATGTCTCAATCAGATCCCGTCTCAGTCTTCTAAACTCAAGGGTATACAAGCCCAGTTGCTCCAATCTTTCAATGTAAGGTAATCCCGCCATTCCAGGAATTGACCTCGCTGCAGTCCCTTAATAGCCAGAATGTCTTTACTCAAATTTGGAGGCCAAACCTACACACAATATTCCAGGTGCGGTCTCACCAGGGCCCTGTACAGCCGCAGAACCTCTTTGCTTCTATACTCAATCCCCCTTGTTATGAAGGCCAGCATGCTATTAGCTTTTTTTTTAAGATTACATACAGTGTGAAAACAGGCCCTTCGGCCCAACAGGTCCACACCGACCTGCCGAAGCGTAACCCACCCAGACCCATTCCCCTACATTTACCCCTTCACCTAACATTACAGGCAATTTAGCATGGCCAATTCACCTACCCTACACATCATTTGGATTGTGGGAGGAAACCGAAGCACCCGGAGGAAACCCAAGCAGACATGGGGAGAATGTGCAAACTCCAGAGTCACCTGAGGCAGGAATTGAACCCGGGTCTCTGGCGCTGTGAGGCAGCAGTGCTAACCACTGTGCCACCGTGCTGCCCACTGCCTACTGTACCTGCATGCTTGCTTTTATTGACTGATGTACAAGAACACCTAGATCTCGTTGTCCTGCCCCTTTACCTAACTGGACTCCATTTAGGTAGTAATCCACCTTCCTGTTCTTGCCAAAGTGGATAACCATACATTTATCTACATTAATCTGCATCTGCCATGCATCTGCCCACTCAACTAACCTGTCCACGTCACCCTGTAATCTCCTAACATCCTCCTTACATTTCACCCTGCCACCCAGCTTAGTATCATCAGCAAATTTGCTAATATTACTTTTAATACCATCATCTATATCATTAATGCATATTGTAAAACGCTGCGGTCCCAGCACTGATCCCTGCGGTACCCCACTAGTCTCCACTTGCCATTCAGAAAGGGAACAGTTTATCACTACTGTTTCCTGTCAGCCAACCAATTTTCAATCCAAGTCAGTATTTTGCCCCCAGTACCATGCGCCCTAATTTTGCTCACTAACCTCCTATGTGAGACTTCAAAAGCTTTCTGAAAGTCCAGGTACACTACATCTACTGGATCTCGCTCATCCATCTTCAGAGTTACATCAAAACATTCAAGAAGATTAGTCAAGCATGATTCCCCCTTCATATATCCATTCTGACTCTGTCCTATCCTGTTACTGCTATCCAGATGTGCCGTAATTTCATCCTTTATAATAGACTCCAACATCTTTCCCACCACGGAGGTCAGACTAACTGGTCTATAATTTCCTGCTTTCTCTCTCCCTCCTTTCTTAATAAGTGGGACAACATTAGCCACCCTCCAATCTGCAGGAACTGATCCTGAATCTATGGAACATTGGAAAATGATCACCAATGCATCCACGATTTCGAGAGCCACCTCCTTCAGTACCCTGAGATGTAGACCATCAGGTCCTGGGGACTTATCAACCTTCAGACCTAACAGTCTCTCCAACACCATTTCCTGCCTGATATAAAATTCCCGTCAGTTCAGGTCCTTCAGTCACTGTTACCTCAGGGAGATTACTTGTGTCTTCCCCAGTAAACACAGATCTGAAGTACCAATTCAATTCTTCTGCCATTTCTTTGTTCCCTGTAATATATTCCCGTTTCTGTCTTCAAGGGCCCAATTTTAGTCTTAGCATTTTTAGGTATGTGAAATGGTTTTTACTATCCTCCTTTATATTATTGCTGAAAATGTGTTGCTGGAAAAACACAGCAGGTCAGGCAGCATCCAAGGAGCAGGAGAATCGACGTTTCGGGCATGAGCCCTTCTTCAGGAATGAGGAAAGTGTGCCCAGCAGGCTAAGATAAAAGGTAGGGAGGAGGGACTTGGCGGAAAGGGCATCGGAAATGCGATAGGTGGAAGGAGGTTAAGGTGAAGGTGATAGGCCAGAGTGGGGTGGGGGCAGAGAGGTTAGGAAGAAGATTGCAGGTTAGGAAGGTGGTGCTGAGTTTGAGGGATTTGACTGAGACAAGGTGGGGGGAGGGGAAATGAGGAAACTGGAGAAATCTGAGTTCAGCCCTTGTGGTTGGAGGGTTCATAGGCGGAAAATGAGGTGCTCTTCCTCCAACCGTCGTGTTGCTATGGTCTGGCAATGAAGGAGTCCTTGGTGGAGTGGGAGGGGGGGAGTTAAAGTGTTGAGCCACGGGGTGGTTGAGTTAGTTGGTCCGGGTCCCAGAGGTGTTCTCTGAAACGTTCCGCATGTAGGCGGCCGGTCTCCCCAATATAGAGGAGGCCACATTGGGTGCAGCGGATGCAGTAAATGTGTGTGGAGGTGCAGGTGAATTTGTGGTGGATATGGAAGGATCCTTTGGGTCCTTGGAGGGAAGAAGGGGGAGGTGTGGGCGCAAGTTTTGCATTTCTTACGGTTGCAGGGGAAGGTGCCGGGAGTGGAGGTTGGGTTAGTGAGGGGTGTGGACCTAACGAGGGAGTGGCCTTTTCGGAATGCTGATAGGGGAGGGGAGGGAAATATCCCTCTGCTATCAGGGTTCCGAAATATATTTCCTTTCCCTCCCCTCCCCATCAGCGTTCCGAAAAGACCACTCCCTCCATGACTGCTATGCTTTTCCAGCATTTTCAGCTCTGATCTCCAGCATCTGCAGTCCTCACTTTCTCCCCCTTTATATTATTGGCCAGTTTATCTTTGTATCTCATTTTTTCTGTGTATTTCCTTCTTAGTAATCCTCTGCTGTTCTTCAAAAGCTTCCCAATCCTCCGTTTTCCCACTTATCTTTGCTATGTTATACTTTTTCTCTTTTAACTTTATATGTTTCTTAACTTCCCTCGTCAGCCACGGCCACCCATGTCTCCTCCTGGGATCTTTCTTCCTTTTTGGAATGAACTGATCCTGCATCTTCTGCATTATACACAGAAATATCCGTCATTGTTCCTCCGCGGTCATCCCTGCTAAGGTATTGCACCATTGAACTTTGGCCAGCTCCTCCCTCATAGCTCCAAAGTTCCTTTTATTCAACAGAAATATTGTCACTTCCTTTTGTACCCTCTCCGTCTCAAATTGCAGATTGAAGCTTATTGTATTATGGTCACTACTTCCCAATGGCTCCTTCACTTCGAGGTCTCTGACCAATTCTGGTTCGTTGCACAATACCAGATCCAGAATTGCCTTCTCCCTGGTTGGCTCCAGCACCAGCTGCTCTAAGAATCCATCTTGGAGGCATTCTACAAACTCCCTTTCTTGGGGTCCAGTACCATCCTGATTCTCCCAGTCTACCTGCATGTTAAAATCCCCCATAACAACTGTAATAACATCTTTGCGACAGGCCAATTTCAGCTCCTTATTCAACTTACACCCTACATCCAGACTACTGTTTGGGGGCCTGTAGGGTCTTTCTGCCCTTAGCATTTCTCAGCTCTATCCATACTGACTCTACATCTCCTGTTTCTAGGTCCTCCTGCACAAGGGACTGAATAGCATTCTTTAGCAACAGGGCCACCCCATCCCCTCTGACCGTCAGTCTGTTCCTTTTAAATCTTTCCCCTCTCACCCTAAACCTATGCCTAGGTAGTTCTCAATTCCCCACCCCAGGGAAGAGCCTGTCTATTTATCCCATCCATGCCCCTCATGATTTTATAAACCTCTAAGATAATCTGTCACCTTCTGATGCTCTAGGGAACACAGCCCCAGACTATCCATACAGCTCAAACCCGCCAACCCTAACAATATCCTTGTAAATCTTTTCTGAACCCTTTCAAGTTTCACAGCATCCTTTCTATAGCAAAGAGACTGGAATTGAATGCAGTATTCCAAAAGTGGAGTAACCAACGTTCCGTACAGCCACATGACCTCCCAGCTCCTGTATTCTATGCACTGACCAATAACCCAAATGTACTATACTAGGAGAAAGTGAGAACTGCAGATTCTGGAGATCAGAGTCAAGAGTGTGGTGCTGGAAAAGCACAGCTGGTCAGGCAGCATCCGAGGAGCAGGGGAAATGACGGTGAGCATAAGCTCTTCATCAGGAATATTGAAGAAGAGCTTATGCTCAAAACATTAACGCTCCTACTCCTCGGATGCTGCCTGACCAACTGTGCTTTTCCAGCACCCCACTCTTGACCCCTATGTGTGTCCTTCATTATCCTGTTTGATTTCAACTCCACTTTCAAGGAACTGTGAACCTACATTCCAAGGTCTCTTTGTTCAGCAACACTCCCCAGGACCTTACCATTAAGGTGGACAAGTCCTGCTCGCTTTTGCCTTTCTAAAATTCAGCAGCTCAATTATCGAAATTAAACTCCATCTGCCACTTTAGCCCATTGGCCCATCTGATCAAGAACATTGAACATCACAGTGCAGTACAGGCCCTCTATGTTGTGCCATCCTGTGAAACCAATCTAACCTACAGTATTCCATTCTCAACCATATGCCAATCCAATGACCATTTAACATAGAACATAGAAAAATACAGCGCAGTACAGGCCCTTCGGCCCTCGATGTTGCGCCGATCCAAGCCCACCTAACCTACACTAGCCCATTATCTTCCATATGCCTATCCAATGCCCGTTTAAATGCCCATAAAGAGGGAGAGTCCACCGCTGTTACTGGCAGGGCATTCCATGAACTCACGACTCGCTGAGTAAAGAATCTACCCCTAACATCTGTCTTATACCTACCACCCCTTAATTTAAAGCTATGCCCCCTTATAATATCTGACTCCATATGTGGAAAAAGGTTCTCATGGTCAACCCTATCTAAACCCCTAATCATCTTGTACACCTCTATCAAGTCACCCCTAAACCTTCTTTTCTCCAATGAGAACAGCCCCAAGTGCCTCAGCCTTTCCTCATACGATCTTCCTATTCAAGAATTCAATAAAGGTTTGTGAGGCACGACCTGCCCTTCACAAAACCATGCTGACTATCCTTGATCACATTATTCCTTACAATTCTCTCTAAGACTTTGCTATCCTCCAGTCTTCTGGCACTATTCCTGTAGACGAGGGCATAAAAATCAAGGCCAATGGCTCTGCAATCTCCTCCCTTGCTTCCCAGAGAATCCTAGGATAAATGCCATCAGGCCCAGGGGACTTATCTATTTTCACCCTTTCCAGAATTTCCAACACTTCTTCCCTACATACCTCAAAGCCATCCATTCTAATTAATTGTGACTCAATATTCACATCGGCAACAATGTCCTGTTCCTGAGTGAATACCGACGAAAAGTATTCATTCAGTGTCTCCCCAATTTCTTCAGCCTCCACACACAACTTTCCACTACTATCCTTGACTGGACCTATTCCTACCCTAGTCATCCTTTTATTCCTGACATACCTATAGAAAGCCTTTGGGTTTTCTCTAATCCTACCAACCAAGGACTTTTCATGTCCCCTCCTTGCTGCTCTTAGATCCTTCCTGGCTACCTTATAACTCTCAATCGCCCCATTTGAACCTTCATGCCTCATCTTTACATAGACCGCCCTCTTCCCTTTAACAAGGGATTCCAATTCCTTATTAAACCACGGCTCCCTCACACGACCCTTTCTCCCTGCCTGACAGGTACACATACTTATCAAGGACACTCAATAGTTGCTACTTGAACAAACTCCACATATCGATTGCACCCTTCCCTTGAAGTCTACTTTTCCAAGCAATGCATCCTAAGTCCTGCCTCACCGCATCATAATTTCCCTGCCCCCAGCTATAACTCTTGACCTGTAGTGCACACTTATCCCTCTCCATCACTAGAGGGATAATTTAAATGCTCTTAAAATTGACAAGTCATTGCAGGCAGTGCATTCCATGCCTCTACTCCTATTGGAGTAAAGAACCTACCTCTGACATCTGTCCTATATCTATCACCCCTCAATTTAAAGCTATGTCCCCTCGTGCTAGCTATCACCAGCTGAGGAAAAAGGCTCACTGTCCACGATCTAACCCTCTGATTATCATATGACTCAATTAAATTAAATCTCAACCTCCTTTCTAACAAAAACAAACAGTCTCAAGTCCCTCAACCATTCCCCATAAGACCTTCCTTCCACACCAGGCAAACAAACTCAAGTTAGTGAGACATGATTTCCCACACAAAACCCTCCTGAATCCTTTCCAAAGCTTCCATATCCTTCCTACAATGCGGTGACCAGAACTATATGTAATACTCCAAATGTGGCAGCACCAGAGTTTTGTACAGCTTCAGCATGACCTCATGGTTCTGAAACTCAATTCCTCTCCCAATAAAAGCTAGCACTGTATGCCTTCTTAACAATCCTAAGAACCTGGGTGGCAACTTTCAGGGATCTATGTACATTGACACCAATCTCTCTGCTCATCTATATACCAAGAATCTTACCATTAGCCCAGTATTCTGCATTCCTGTTACTCCTTCCAAAGTGAATCATCTCACCTTTCCATATTATACTCCATTTGCCACCTCAGTCTAGCTGTACAGCTTGTGTCTGTCTGTAACCTACAACATCCTTCATCACTATCCACAACTCTACTGACCTTAGGGTCATTTGTAAATTTACTAATCCATCCTTCTATGCCCTCATCCAGGTCATTTATAAAAAAATGACAAATAGCAGTGGCCCCTTGCAGTACACTACTAGCAGCTGAAATCCAGGATGAACATGTCTCATCAACCACCACTCTTCTTTCAGCTAGCCAATTTCTGATCTAAACTGCTAAATTACCCTCAATCCCATGCCTCAGTATTTTGTACAATAGCCTACCATGGGGAACCTTATCAAATGCCTTACTGAAATCCCTATACACCACATCAACCAGTTTACCCTCATCCACCTGTTTGGTCACCTTCGCAAAGAGCTTAATAAGGTTTGTGAGGCACAACCTTCCCTTCACAAAACCATGTGCGGTAGATTATCCCTAATCAATGTATTCCTTTCGAGATTATACATTCTCTTATAATCCTTTACCCACAAACCGAAGTAAGGCTCACCAGTCTATAATTACCAGGGTTGTCTCTTCTCCTTCTTGAAGGGAAGATTTGCTATCGTTCAATCTTCTGGCACTATTCCTGATGATGATGACAAACATCAAAGCCTCCCTGGCTTCCCAGAGAATCCTAGGATAAATACCATCCAGTCCAGGGGACTTATCTATTTCTTGTACTGAGTTAAACTTCTTCACTGACCACTACACCTCCAATTTGGGTGCCACCAAATTTGTGTTAGTATATTTGTGTTAGTAAATAATCATTTATATGATGACGAAAAGTCGTGGACCCAGCACTGATCCTTGTGGCACACCACTGGTTACAGGCCTCCAGTCTGAAAAACAACACTCCACCACCCTCTGTCTTCTACCTTTGAGCCAGTTCTGTATCAAAGTGTTGGTTCTCCCTCTATTCCACATGATTTAACCTTGCTAATCTTGGGGAACCTTGTCGAATGCCTTACAGAAGCCCATGTAGACAATATCCACTGTCTTCAATCTTTCTCATCAATTGAAAAACAAACTCAAGTTAGTGAGACATGATTTCCCACACAAAACCATCGGAAAATCAATAACAAGTCCTTGCCTTTTCAAATACATGCAAATCCTCTCCCTCAGGATTGCCTCCAACAACTTACCCACCAGACAACAGGCTCACCAGTCTGTTGTTCCCTGGCTTTTTCTTACAGCCTTACTTAGATAGCACCACATTAGCCACCCTTCAGTCTCCTGGCACCTCACCTGTAGCATCGATAGCCATGAGATGATACAAGGCAAGGGGCCCAGCAATCACTTCCCCAGCTTCCCACAAAGTACTGAGTACCTGATCAGGTCCTGGAGATTTATCCACCCTTGTGTTAAGATGCCCAGCACCTCCTCCCCTATAAAGTGGGCATTCTAAGAGATTACTATTTATTTTCCCAAGTTCCCTCCCTTCCATATCCTTCTCCATAGTAAACACTGATGTGAAACATTTGTTTAGTATCTCACCCCTTGACCTGCGGCTCCACACAGATGGTCTGGTTTGGTTTTTTCGGTTAAAAATGAGACACGTGCAACCCTTTTGATGTAAAAATCTTTAAAACCTTGACTTTGTCATGATGGATTAGAAGCAGGAGACTAGTTGAGGCCAAGCCCCAAGTCTGCTCTGCCTCAATGTTTGTGCCTTGATATATTTGGAGAGGGTGCGTGTTGTGCCCATCGAATATTCTCTGCCTGGAGAGAGATGGGCACCATGAGGATACAGAGCTTTATTTCCACCTCCAACTCTATTCTGACTGAAGTCCTTTCCCCTCTCCCCCTCAGTTTTGAGGATTCGCTTTGCACATAATGAGCTCGGATTGTAAACAGTTACTTGTCCACACTGGGGTTTTCCTGGTGGTAGTTAAAACAAAATCAAAGTGGTTTGGTTTTTTTTTAGATTACTTACAGTGTGGAAACAGGCCCTTCAGCCCAACAAGTCCACACCGACCCGCCGAAGCGCAACCTACCCATACCCCTACATTTACCCCTTACCTAACACTATGGGCAATTTAGCATGGCCAATTCACCTGACCCACACATCTTTGGACTGTGGGAGGAAACCGGAGCACCCAGAGGAAACCCACGCAGACACGGGGAGAAGATGCAAACTCCACACAGTCAGTCGCCCGAGGTGGGAATTGAACCCGGGTCTCTGGCGCTGTGAGGCAGCAGTGCTAACCACTGTGCCACCGTGCCGCCCAAAAGTTGTGGAAAACTTGCCACGTTGTGATATAGCCTGGGGTGTAAAGGCAGATCCCAGTTCTGTTACAGTACAGCATCATGACAGGTTGGCTTGTAGCTTAAACTCCAACTTTTCCCATCTCCTGAAAGTCTAGACTCCCCAGTCAATTAAAAATCTGCCCAACTTAGCTTTAGGATGGGTGTCTGAAATGTACATGAAAATAAGTGTCAGACAGCAAGGGTGCTAATACACAACAGAAGTGGAGATGGAGTAGGGGGAGCAAACAAAAATTAAAATTCAGCTCGAGAAGTTTGGAATATAAATTTAGAGCGTTGTTCACATTGTACAGCACTTAGCAACTCTGGCTAAACTTGTTGTTATCACCCGGAGAGACTATGTGGGGAATCTCCACTTCATCCAGTAAATACTCCAGGGTATCATCAAGGTAGTCTTCGCCCAGCCTGCTGTGATTTTCCTTTGTAGCAGAGACCTGGAGGTGACAGGAAAGTAATTTGTGAACACAAGAACACTGTGTTCCCCTGATATAGAGGAACTCCGTAGTGATCAGCCATACTAACTGTCAGGCTTCCTTAAACAGTATTAAAAAGGCGCAGAGTGAGGGAGAGACAGCGTCACCCTTGTTTCTTTACCAGGGTGGCTCAGACTTGCAGGATTCAGTCCTTACAGCTTTGTGCTGTCATTCAGATAGAGATCACCAGTTGTGACTTCAACTCCACACAAGTCTTGCTCAGAAAATTCCACATCGAACACATTCAGTGACCTCCATCACGCTCTGGGAAGGATTATTTCAGTTTTGTGAATTAGTTGTCAAAGAGTGTAAAACTTAAAACTCTCCCCATTTCCATCATAAAAAAAGAGGGACCTCATTTGTAAAAGCTGTGACCCCACACCCAGCCACCATTTCAGCATTCACCCTCTCCAGACTGTTTGGGACCTGACTTTTCATCGAGAATCCCCTCTTGAAACCCCAACAGATACAGGCCTAGCATGTGGAAACATCCTTCACAAGGGCCTTTTATCCCAGCAATGAGCCCTTCCCTGAACTGCCTCCAAAACACAGGAGGCTAAAACAGTGCACTGTGGAGACATAGCTGCAGTGAGAAAAATAAGATCATTGACATTCCTCTCCCTGTGCAGTAAAACAAACTTTGTTAGCAATATTGGTCACCTGCTGTATCTGCAATTGTAATTCAAATATCCAGCCATCCAGACCCCTCTGCACTTAGAGAGTAAACTGCTTTATTCTTCCCGACAAAAGTGGGAACATTCAAATTACACTCTACCAATCCTCCCTCCACCCCCCAACCCCGACCACCCTTCCCCTCTCTATCCTCAGATTCTGCCACCTTGTAGCTTATTTTTTCATCAACTTTAACGACCCTACATTTGGTTTCCTCATCCCAACCATTGGTACCCATTGTAAATGGAGGCTTGAGAACACTGCCTGGTAATGGAGGTTATGTTTAAACTTAAATCTGTGTAGGTGTAACCATTCATCCAAAATGCAAGAAGATCCTGAAACAGCAAGACAAGGGCCAAGGATAGTAATGATCCCACAACAGAGTTAACAAACAATCAACCCTCACATGCTAAGTTGGAAATGTTACAGTTAACCTAACAGCCAGATAATTGAAATAGACCAAGCAGTTGGGGTCCAAAGCACTGATCCTGGTAATACCAAACTAGCTCTTAATCTGCCTGAAATCAGAATGACCAGTTTATTCCCACTGTTTTCTGTCCGTTTATCTATTAAGCTGATAAAGTGATAGTAATCTTGTTCACTAACCTCCTGTATTGGACCTGATCAAAATCCTTCCAAGGAGGATATCACCCCTCACCCACTGGATAACCCCCATTGTTTACTCCACCAGTAACAAAGATGGGAGTAAGTTTGTCAAACATCTCCCTTTCATAAATTCGATTTGACTCACCCAAACAGACCATTATTTCCAAAGTATCTGGTTCCCACATTTTAAAAACAGGAGACTCCCTTTTCTAACTGAGTCAGGAATAAATTGGAAGCCTCCAGTTTTCTCCCTCCTTAAACAAGGGGCTACCTTACAGTCTGCAGGAAACAAACCAGAGTCTGTATAATTTGGGATGATGATTAATTATGTATCTGCCATCTCTATAGATACCTTCAATAGCCTTGGGGGATCTTCTAACCTACTGTCCCATTAGTTTTTCCAACATTACTTTTCCTACCTGCCTCTACCTCACCCCATTTTCTTGCCTCATCCCTGGCAATGTTTCTGTATGTTCCAATTTTTTTTTGTCAGATGGTGGCTTTACACTCACATCAAATGGGTTTGGATTCAAGATAGACTGGTCAAGAATGATCTTCAATATTGGACTTAGTTATAACATCTAAGCACTATGATGCATGGTATTTAGAGATACACCAATCACCAAATCTTAGAATACTGAAAGACTTTTCCATGAACTACCACCCAAGGTTAAGTCTGTCCACTCTGATTACTTCCCTACACGCCGTCTTAACATTCAACACAACTTCAGGCTTCAACCTAATCTGTGCATTTCTCTTCCGCCTCCACTCCACCCACACTCTACTATTTATACCCAGTGAGTAGCAGCTCCACAAGGTGGCTTCAGGGTCTCAGAGCCTTCACAAGTGAAGGCAAACAAAAAAAAAATGTTTTACTTTACTCCTACTCCCATTTCTTAGGACCTTATGTCAGAGTCATACAGCATGGAAACAGACCCATCTGTCCAACCAATCATGCTGACCATAATCCAAAACTAAACTAATCCCATCTACTCCTACTCCTGACCCATATCCCTCCAAACATTTCCTATTCATGAACTGATCTAAGTGGCTTTTAAATATTGTAATTCTAGCTGCATCCACCAATTTCTCAAGAGGTTCATTCCAAATGCAAACCACCCTCAAGATGTTTGGCTAATGTCTTTTTAAAATCTCTCCTCTCACCTAGAAAAGGTGAGGTGGAGGAGTTGGTGTTGGACTGGGGTGGACAAAGTTAAAAATCTTTCAGAATGGTTGCAGGTTTCACTTCATGAATACAAACTCCAGAGCTTCTTTTAAGTCTCCTTAAGGTGACCTGCAACCCATTCTAAAAGATGAAAGACTTAACAACAATCCAGGTTCGTTCAATACCGTTAACGTTTGCCATAAATTCTGTGTCTTATGGTCTTATACTCCACAACCACATGAAGGAGCAGTGCTCCAAAAGCTAGTGCTTCCAATTAAACCTGTTGGACTATTAACTTGGTGTTGTGTGATTTTTAACTTAAAAATATGTCTCATTGTGTCTTAAAATCCCCATCCTAGGAGGAAGACAACTGCCATTAACCCTATCCATGCCCCTCCTGATTTTTTAAACCTTTAAAGTCACCTTCAACACTCCAATGAAAAAAAGTTCCAGCGTTTCTTTACAACTCAAACCTTCCATACCCAGGAACATCCCGGTAAATCTCTTCTGAACCCTTCCTACTTGATAATATCCTTCCTATAACAGGGCAGCCAGTCAGACAGTATTCCAGAAGAGGCCTTAGCAATGTCCTGTACAACCTCAACACGGTGTCCCAATTCCTACACAAAGGATTGAGCAATGAAGGCAGGTGCGCTCAATGTCCTTTTAACCACAACTACTCAGCAAAGATAGAGATACAGCAATGAACTGTACAGGACAGTAACAGTCCCTTTGGAGTGACTCGTTCATGCAAGTGCATTATTAGAGCATAATACCTCCTCATCATCATCAGCACCAGCTCCATGCATTTCTGTCCTGTCTTCAAAGTGACCCCTGATGCCCTGGATTGAGATGAAAAGAGGCAGTGGGTATATTGGCAAGCACCTTAGCTAGTTACATTTCTTCAGGTACTTTTGTGCTTGAACAGGGGAATGTTAACTGGGGAGACTTTCCATTTCATATTCTAATGGAGATGGTCTTCCCCCAGTCACCACAGCTCAGACCAGTTTTGGACAGAAACTGAGCCAAAATGGAAATCAATACCCAGACTGCAGCTGTAATCAATCATCTTCAGAAAAAAAAAGTGAGCAGAAAACTAGAAATGGAACATGCTCTTTATATAATAAAAATGGATTGGGATATTCAGCTTGACTGGAATTGTACAAAAGTTGGTCATTAGATATGGACCAAAAGCTGATTGAGCTCTTTGGGAAAACACATGCATTGGTCTCCTCAGTTCACATTTTGTATAATTCTCGTTAGCAATCCAATACTTGGGAAAAATGAACCCAAAATCCTCTGCTGGGAGGCCTTCCCCAAAGACATGGAAACATTCCCCTCCCCTCCCCCCGTACCATGTACAAGATACCCTGCACCTCAGGCAACACCTTCCAAACCCACGGCCACTTCCATCCAGAAGTACAAGGGGCAGCAGATCCACGGGAACACCACCACCTGCAAGTTTCCCCTCCGAGCCCCTCCCCATCCCGACTTGGATGTTCCTTCAGTGTGGCTGGGTCCCAATCCTGGAATTCCCTCCCTAAGGGACATTGTGGGTCTACCCACAGCACATTGACTGCAGCGGTTCAAGAAGGCAGCTCACCCCCACCTTCTCAAGGGGGGGCAACTAGGGACAGGGGCAGGAAATACAGCTCACCCCCACCTTCTCAAGGGGGGGCAACTAGGGACTGGGCACGTAGTGTGTGTTTGCAAGGATGCCTCACATTATAGAAGGAGCCTACCTGGAACACTAACAAATCTACATATTGGGTGAAGATTGATTTCAAGGAGTTAGGGAAAAGTTCTTCAGTGCTAAAGGGGATGGGTGAAGAAATCAGGACCAGAGTTGAATGATCAGCTGTGATCGTATTGAAATGACAGAAAGAAACCCAATGAAGGGAACAAACTTACTTGGGAGCACAGATATTTCAATCCACAATGGGCACCTGTCCCTTGCTGCCGCCCAGATTGTTCACCGTCACGGCTGGTGCAGCTCGCCATCGTTTCCTGCAGAGAGCCTGAAAACGACAGAAAAGTACTCACTGCCCAATTTGTTTGACAGTGTCTAGTGCCTGCTGACTTGAGCTCCTCAGTTTGATCAGGAGAAACATTTATGGATTGGGATGTCACTAAAAAAGGGGGCAACAAGTGGACAATCGCTTGATGCTACAGTTCACAATGTTAACATTAACAAGGCCTTTCGGCAATGCTCCAAGCTCTAGTGAAACCATGCTGCAGAGGGGATTGACGACAAACCAATGATGTTGGCAATCTGAAAGTGCTGGGTTTTTTTTTCCTTAATCTCATTAAAAAAAAATCATTATTTTGCAGAGAGGTGACAGACCAAACTCAGGAGAAGGATAATTAATGTCAACAAAATCTGGTACCTGTCGACAGAACAGTGCCCAACATGGTTCAGACTAGGTCTGTATGCTCCAACAGGCAATCAGGTCACTGAATACAGGAAAGATCAACTCCTAAAACTCAGTATTAACAGAAATATCACAATCCATTAGAGTCACGCAGTACAGAAAGGCCCTTTGGCCCATTGACTCTGTACCACACTCCTACCTGCAGTCCTCACTTTCTATACCATGCCCATAGCCTTAAGTGTAATGACACTTGGAGGGCTCGTGCAGGTATTTTTTTTTTAAAAAAGGTTCAAGTTTCCCGTCTCAACGCCCCTCCCAGGCAGTCCATTCCAGATCCCACCCATTGGGAGAGAGAAAGCAATCCTCAAATCGCCTGCCTTGTAAGTTAAAGAATGTCCCCTTGTTCTTGATCCTTCGACCAAGGAGAACATCTGCTTTCTATCAATCTTCTCCACACCCCTCAATTTTACAAACCTCTATCAGATGCCACACACCCAAGCCCATTGTCAAAGTGCTCCATTTTAGGCACCCCCTCTAGTGCCATCATATCCTTCCTACAGTGTGGGTGATACCTGAGTTTGCAAAAACAACAGCATCCGCTAGACCTACACAGTGCCTTTCCTGAGATTCTAGTTCAGCTGCTTCGTTGAATGGGATGTTCCTGGGAATGAGTCAAAACAGCAGGGAATGGGATGGCCGAGTGGTCTTTTTGCTGGATTGTTAACTCAGAGACCCAGGTAACGTTCTGGGGACCCAGATTTGAATCCTGCCATGGGAGCTGGTGCAATTTGAATTCAATTTAAAACTCTGGGAGTTAAGAGTCTACTGCAGTCTCAACACCAGTTATCTAGGTTCAATCCCAACCTCAAACAAATGCTGTGTGGAGTTTGCACATTCTCCCAGTGTCTACATGGACTTCCTACCAAAATCCAAAGATGTGCAGGTTAGGTGAGTTGGCCATACTAAATTGCACAGTGTTCAGGGATGTGTAGGATAGGTGCATTAGTAAGGGATAAATGTAGAGTAATAAGTAGGAAAATGGGTTTGGGTGGGATACTCCGAGTGTCAGTGTGGACTTGTTAGGCGAAGGGCCGGTTTCCACACTGTAAGGATTCTATGAAAATCATGACCATGAATCCATTGCTCCTTAAGAAAGGGAACAGTTTTCCTTACCCAGTCTGGCCTACATGTGACATCAGACCCACAGCCTCTGGGCAACTGGGGAGGCGCAATCAATGCTAGCCTGGCCAATGACACAGTCTTCCCCAAAACCACCAGCTCACAGTCAGCTATTTGACCAAGCCTTAAATACCCAGCGACCAAAATCCAATTGATTGACCATGTGCTCCACCATGACAAAGAAGCAATAACTGATTGTGAACAGATCAGGAAGGATGATGGGAGGGATTGGTATTCAGTTCCAAATGGAACTCTCCTCCACCCCCACATCCCACTCCTTCCTTTCACCATCCTCAGAGAGCCAGGCCAGAGGAGAACATTACAGCTTTCCACGTCAATCATACCAGCTCCCATTTATTGTTCAGAGCTTTCTCACCATTTTCCCTTAATTCTTTCCTTCCAACTCTTCCCCCTAACTTTTCCCATTTCCTGGAAACCCCTTCCCCCCCCACTCCATTCCATCCCATCACCTAACTCCATGTGAGATTAGGAGAGGAGGAGCTTGGCTATAGGGAATCTCAGACCTATAAAATTCTAGCAGGGACTAGCTCAAGGTAAACAAAGACAGGATGTTCCTGATGACCAAGGAGACTAGAATCAGGGTTGGGAGCACAAGAGGGGGCAGTGGGAGGAAGTTGTCATAGTCTAAGGATATAGTGTGGGTCACATCAGACGGAGGGAAGAGAAATGTATTCCCCAGAGAGTAGGGAGTCTGTGGAATTCACCCCCACAGAGAGGGGGTTGGGGACAAAACATCGTATGCTTTCAAGGAGGGGGTAGATATAGTTCTTAGGGCAAAAGGGGTTACAGGATGTGAGAATGGGAAGGAAGGCAAAGATAGGATTAGGATATTAAGTTCAATGATTAACCATGACCATATGGGATAGTAAAGGGGGTTCAAGAGGCCAAATGGCCTACTCCAGTAGTCATTAAATGTTTCAATGTTATGCTACTATTAACTACTGGTCAATATTATTAGGTGCAAGAGTACTTGGAGTGATCCTCAAACCCTCAGCCAAGACTCTGAGGCCACTAATGAGGCAAGACTGCCTCTTCAGAAACAGGTCTGTCCCCACACAGAGGGGCTTGGCCTAGAGCCAGGGTCAGTCACCAGGGGAATGATCTCTCCTTCTACAAGAGGAATTTGTAGATGGCTGACCTCAAGGAACATAGAGCTGCAGAACCATACAGTAGACAGGCTAGGATAACAGGCCCCTTCAACCCTACCTTCTCAGCAAAACCAATTTAACAAATGAGGTTATTGGATTCAGGGCTTTTATCCTCAACTCATTTACTGCTCGTTAACTTCAAACACAGCCCAGCTGGGTAGCCTCTGTCTTAAAGAGCCAGTCACCTTTGCATTGTAGTAAGGGTTGGCTGGTCTCAAACCAGGCAGGGTATTACAGACATACTGGGGGTGGTTGTTGTTAGAGAGTACTGTTGATTGAGGAGACATTGTTTGTATCTCTTTTGAAAATGAGAGGCTTTCATGAAAGTATTTGGGATAATATAATGTAATGTTACCTGACTGGCACTTAGGAGGATTGGGTATGATTCCCTGGTCTCTGTGCTGAAGGTTTGGGTTCATGTGATTTGAGGACTCTGTGAAGTTACACACAGAAATTACCAAGAAAAGCTCAGCAGGTCTGGCAGTGTGTGTGGAGAGAAAGCAAAGTTAATGTTTTTGGTCTGGTGACCCTTCCTTCCTTCCTCAGAATGGAAAGAGATGATAGGGGTGGGGGTGAGAGGGGAGACTAAATGACAGGTGGAGATGGAGCTCGGAGAGGAAGAGAAAACCAGTTGGACAGACAAAAGGAATGGATAAGGTCAGCCTGGGAGAACGAATACCCTGATTGTGGCCTGTTAGTGGCTAACATTAGGGTAAGGGTGTAATGGCAGGCTGTGTGATAACAAGGTCTGGTGGGTGGGGCTTGGGGTGAGGAAAAGGGAGGAGGAGCTCCAGCCCTGAAGTTGGTGATCTCAATGTTGAGTCCAGAGGCTGTAGAGTTCCTGAGTAGAAAATGAGATGCTGTTCCTCCAGGTTACACTGAGCAAGCTGGAGACAGATGTTAGGCAGGGAATGGGGTGTGGGGTTAGAGTGACAGGGAACTGGAAGCTTGGGGTCATTTCTGCATGCAGGGTGGAGATGATCTATGATGCAGTCACCCAGCCTGAGTTTCCTTTTCCCCAATGTAGAGGAGACTGCACTGTGAGCAGCGAATGCAGTCGACTAGATTGAGGGAAGTACGGGGAAAGTATTTCCTGGGCCCTTGGGTACTGATGGGGGAGGAGGGAAATGAGCAAGTGTTACACCTTCAGCAGTCACAGGGGAAGATGCTGTGGGATTGAGGGGGCGGTGCCTTGGGAGTAAAAGAGTGTCCCAGAGTGAACAGTCCCTATGGAAGGTGGATGAGGGAGGGGAGGGGAATGTGTCTGGGGGTGTTGGTATTCTGCTGGAGGTGACCGAAATGGTGGCTGGTGATCCTCTGGATGTGGAAGCTGCTGGGGTGGTAGGTAAGGACAAGGGAATGCTATTGCTGTTGGAGAGACAGACAGACACACAGACAGACACAGACAGACAGACAGAAACAACAGGGCTAGGGAATCTCTGTTCAGGAAGGAGGTGGATGTTTCGGAGGCTCCCTTGTCAAAGTTGGCCTCGTTGGAACAGATCGGTCGGAGATGGAGGAACTGGGAGAGGGAAAAGATGCTTTACAGGAAGCAGTGGGTGAGGATGCATCGTGCAAGTAGCTGTGGGAGTCAGTGGGTTTATAATGGATACTAACCTATCTTCAGAAATGAAAACAAGAGATGTCAAGGAAGGGGGGAGAGAGAAAATTCAGAGATGGATGAGGTGAAGGTGAGAGAGGAATTGAGGGAGATAAACTTTCCCAATTCTGGCTGAGGAGTCAGTACTAAGGATATTATTTGATGTACTGGAGAAAGAGGGAAACTTGCAGGGGGTGGTGTTCCCATGTATCTGCTGCCCCTTGGTCTTCTAGATGGAAGTGGTCGTGGTTTTGGAAGGTGCTGTCTGAGGGTCTTTGGTGAGTTTCTGCAGGTTATTTTATAGCTGGTACACACTGCTGTTACTGAGTGTCGGGGGTGGAGGGAGGGGATGTTTGGGGAGTTCCTGCAGGGTATCTTGTAGATGGTACACACTGCTGTTACTGAGTGTCGGGGGTGGAGGGAGGGGATGTTTGGGGAGTTCCTGCAGGGTATCTTGTAGATGGTACACACTGCTGTTACTGAGTGTCGGGGGTGGAGGGAGGGGATGTTTGGTGAGTTTCTGCAGGGTATCTTGTAGCTGGTACACACTGCTGTTACTGAGTGTCGGGGGGTGGAGGGAGGGGATGTTTGGGGAGTTTCTGCAGGGTATCTTGTAGATGGTACACACTGCTGTTACTGAGTGTCAGGGGGTGGAGGGAGGGGATGTTTGGGGAGTTTCTGCAGGGTATCTTGTAGATGGTACACACTGCTGTTACTGAGTGTTGGGGGGTGGAGGGAGGGGATGTTCGTGGATATGGTGCCAATCAACGGGGGCTGCTTGTTCCTGGATGGTGTTGACCTTTGTGGTGTTCTAAAGTATTCCATTGGAATGCTATGGAATTGAATAGTAGAGAAATTTGTGGCTATATGTATTCTTACAAAAAAAATCATACATGAGAATATACAAAGTAATGTTAAGACAAAATTCATCAGAGTTCAGTTGATGGCTCCTGGGTTCAGGAAAACTGATTTAAGGAACGATGGAAAACCTGGAATGTGCAGCTGGTACGAGATTCCCACACCAGGCAGTGGGAGGATCTCCACATGGTGGCGAGAGCTCTGTATTGGGAGAACCCCACACCAGGCTAATGGAAACCACCTTGTTTGCTGGGCTACAAGTGAACACACCTCTGACTTGGTCCTTGTGGACAGTCTCTGGGGAGGCAGGAGGTAAGTTAGGATTCCCAGCCTCTGATCTGCTCCTGTAGCTACAGTATCGTCCAGTTGAGTTTCTGACTGATGGTAATTATTCAGGATGTTGCTAGTGGCCAAAAAAGCCATTTTCTGTGATTCACACAACTTTAACTGTACTATCTCAGGATAGCACCAACAAAGTATTAACCAATGATGACAAGATGTAGTAACCAGGCAGCTTCTGGGCATGAGGCAGCTTGTTTTCCCTCCCTTCCTGTAGTTCACAGGTCAGTGCAGCATTGAGGGCTGAAGGGCCTCTTCTGCACTGTATTGTACTAGGTTCCTCACTACCAAGGGTTGGGTCATGAATTCTCAGCCCATGTTCAAGAGCAAAGGGCTGCAGGGATGTGCTGCTACCTTCTGTCTGACCGAGAGCCTCCTCTCTCATTGCCTGCTGATCACGTGTATTGGAATGATTTCCAGGTTATTAGTCACTCTGTTTGACCACATCCCATATCCCGCCTTCCATAACCAACAAGGCTTGGCATGGGGCTTCACCCCAGAGCCCCTGCTCCAGAGGTAGGGACACTACCATTTACCCACAAATACTTATTTGTGAGCCTCAATATGCCATTGAACAAATAAGTGATTAAAGTTAGCTAAGGTTAAAGTGACAACATGACCTGGGATTGAAGGTCAATTCTTGCCCCTGCTATGGGAGTGGATGGACAACCTGGGAAATCAATGGTGAGAGTGAAAGAGATTAATGCAGGTATTTGGACAATATCTTAATGCCACGTCCCCTAAAGCAACATAGAGCCTTAGAACATGCAGATTCACTGAATGGAGTCTTTCAAACCAGAAAGAACCAGCCATTTCATTGCAGCAAACCTGACTGAGGTGAGGTAACATGAAATTCAAAGGATATGGTTTGGGTGTCTCGGTCTGGCTGCCTGGTATCATTCCAAATTAGGATTGAAATTTGCAACAGTTGCTGGATGGACAGGGTTTTGGGAACCTGTGAGTTTACACTTCAGTTTGTGACGATCGGGATCTTGGATCGAAAGTTGTTCTTGTTTTGTTCCTTTTTGACATTTCCTCTCATTTTTCAATAAACATTGAGAATTGAGTTGTTCCCATCTTTTGGCTGACTGTATTAGATTGCCAAGCTGGAATGGTTAGCCGTGTTACGTCCGAGGCCATGCACAGCTGAGTCAGACTCATTTCAGGCTGTTAGAATGTCCCTTTTAAAATCTGAGTTGGAGGTGGCTCATTGCTGCTTGTCATAGTATCAGCCGAGGGAGTGGCAGAGGGCTGGTCTGGAGAGGAGCAGGGCAGAGACTGTGAGATCATTGAGGGTGAGGAGCCTCTCTGATGATGGTCTTTATGATTATGAGGAAATGTGAGGTGATCCTTTTGGGCAGGAAGACTAGAGAAGCTGCATCTCACTGAAGTGGAGAAGCTGTGAATTGTTTTGGGCCTATTTACCTCAGGAAAAATAACTTGTCATTAGAGGCAGTCCAGGAAAAGTTCACTTGGCTGATATCAGGCATAGAGGGGCGGTCTTATAAGGAGAAGGTCGGCATGTACTTATGGATGTTTTAAAGAATAGGAAGTGTCCTGATTGAAACAATGATGTTTAAGGACTCTGACAGGGTAGACACACAGATTGTTCCCCCTTGTGTGGGAGCATCCAGAACCACAGGGCACAATCTTTGAATAAAGGGTCACCCATTGAAGATGGAATTTCTCCTCTCTCTGAGGGGAGTGGATCTGTGGGATTCCCTACCACAGAGGGCTGTCGAGGCTGGGGTATTTAGTAGAGTTAAGGCTGAGAGAGATGTTATGGGGAAAGCGCAGGGAAGTGGGCCTGAGGATGATCAAATCAGCCATGATCTTATTGAATGGTGGAGCAGACTGTTTCTGCCCTTGCATAATAAGAACAAAAACCCCTGGTTGTACAGACAATTAACGAGTGTTCCACATGTACAACACATCCATGTCATCCCTTGAGGTCCAGCTGTGAAATGGATTAATGTTCATTCTCAGAAACTCATCAAAAGTATACTCCCTAACTTTACTGATTAATGTCAGTGCCACTCTCTCTGTGCGGTGGTCAGTGTGAAAATACCATGTTCCCCTGTGGGATAAATCTGCGTTCCCTGGTTGTAGAAGACTCTGATGTAGCTGAAAATGCTTGGGCTGAGGACAGCAGCCTGAGAAACCTCTGCAATGGTGTCGAATGGCTGCTAGGATTGGCCTTCAACAATGACAACCATCTTCTTTTTTTTGAGCAATTAGCTAATGATTGACACCACTGACGGAGGGATAAATTGTCCTGCTACCTGACCAAGTTTTCCACCTGGTCACAAAGATGCAACTGAGCAGGAACAGCCTGACTGTTTGTGTAGTTACTGGAGCACAATACCTTCAGCCCTGTAGGTAGTTGTTAAGAATCATCACTTTTGCAGGATCTGTGTTCATGCCTCATTGTACGTTAGCAACCTCTGACAGTATGGCATTACATCAGTCTTGCACACGTCATCCTGAGCTACATACTGGAGTGGACCTTTAATTTATAACCTTTTTTGGAATCAACGAGAGTAATAAACCCAAGCAGCAGTGTTGGAGGGACAGTACCCATAAAAGTGAAGATCGACAGAGGTCAGGGGAGATTGATCAGTGGTTTGAATTAGAATAGGGTGCAAGCTGGAAGGTTAAGATGTTGGAAAATGTTTAGGAAAGGAGCATTAGACAAAACTATGAAGTGATACCAAGTCAAGACTGAGTATAACTAGGGAGATGGTGATGGTAGCAAAAATAGCTATTAAGATGGTTTCGATAACCATAACAGAGAAAACAACTGATATAACGTTTGCAGTTGAAATTGCAAATTATGGGGAGATCTTCATTTCAAATGATCCTAAATTTGTCTCTAGGATTTACCGAGAGGGGAGTGGTTTTATCATGTCCTGCACAATCTTAGTTAATATTGACCAAGTCTGTTGTGTGTCAGACAGTTAGGTTTGCTTCACTTGGTAGAGCTAGTCTTCACACCCTCGATTAATGCGCTCAAGCAGCTTGAATGATACTTGAACTTTTATCTTCTGACTTGGGTTTTGCTATCCAACGTTCCCATTCCCCTGTTTCTGATCCGATGATGCTAACTTTGACAAAGGGAGCCTCTGAAATGTCCACTTTCTTCCGCAACCGGGGATTTCCTAGCACCATAGTTAGCTGGGTCCGACCCATCTCCTGCACTTCTGTCCTCACCCCCTCTCTTCCTTCCCACTACAGCAGTAGGGTTCCCCTGGTCCTCACTTGCCATCACACTAGTACCAAAATCCAAAAGATCATTAGCCATAAGTTCTGTGATCTGCAGCAGGATGCCCACCAGCCCCAGATACGTATTCCTCTCCCTTTCTCCATCAGTCTCCCACAAGGACTGTTCACTCTGGGACACCTTGGTCCATTCCTTCTCTCCAACACCCCCCATTGCCCCATGGCACCTTCCCCTGGAACTATAGAAGGTGTACAACTTGCATGTTTACTTTCTCCCTCCTTGTTATCCAAGGGCCCAAACACACCTTCCAGGTGAAGCAGCACTTTACCTGCATTTTACCTGCTTTTCGCATCAGAGAGCGGCGGGAGCTGGGTGGAAGTGAAGGCAGAGCGCAAAGCCGGTTGGGAAGGTAAGTGATTGTTATTTGAGTAGGGCCTCCCTCCCTCCTCCTCAAACCTAAATTAAAAGTCCACAGACTTGCCCCAAAAAGAGGGTCCAAGGAGGTTCCTGTGGATTGAAGAGTGAAGCTTTAGCTCAGGAGCCTTTGACAAGGAGGCTGAGTGAAGTGATTACACCACAGATGAAGAGGGTGAAGACATGACTGCCCAGCTGGTTCAGTGCGCTACGTGCTTGATGTGGGAGGTCAACGACGCTGGTGTGTCTGCCTCGTATAAGTGTGGAAAGTGTGTGCACGTTCAGCTATTGACCGAGCATATTGCAGCCCTGATGAAAGAACTCAAGGACCTTAGGCTCATCCGAGAGAACGAGATCTTTCTGGACAAGACCTTCAGCGAGGTTATTACACCAATCATGCCAGAAGAGAGCAGCCGATGAGGGAGGCAGAGAGGAGACAGGTGCAAGAGACCCCAGGGGAAATACCTGTCAGGGACAAGTTGAAGCTGCTGGAAACAGTGGAAACTGCCAGTTCGCAAGGTGGCCAGGTCTGTCAATCAAAAGTTGGCGCAGAGGCAGAGCGGAAGAGTCGGACATTGCACAGAGCCGTGGGAATAGGGGACTCCATAGTGAGAGGAACTGACCGGGGTTTTTGTAGCAGCAGGCAGGACTTAAGGATGGTGTGTTGCCTTCCCGGCGCCAGGGTGAAAGACATCGCGGACAGAGTGCAGGAAATCCTCAAGGACGAGGGTGAAGAGCCAGAGGTGGTACATGTCGGCACAAATGATGTCGGGAAGAAGAGCAAGAACATACTACAGTGGGACTTCGGAGAACTAGGAAGAAGGCTGAAAAGCAGGACGTCCAAGGTGGTTATCTCCGGTTTGCTTCCAGTTCCTCGGGCTGGTGAGGCCAGAAACAGGGAGATAATGGGCTTGAACGTGCGGCTGGGGAACTGGTGCAGGAAGCAAGGATTTAAATTCTTGGATCACTGGGGTATGTTTTGTGGTAAGCATAAATTATACAAGAGAGACAGTTTGCACCTTAATAGGTTAGGGACCAGCATTCTGGCTATTGCAACACAGCTACGTTTAAACTAAGTAGTGGGGTGGGGGCGGGGGGGCAAACGGGATGTTTAAGAAGGAAATTGAAGGGAAAGTTAGAACAAGGGAAGTCAAGAAAGACAACTGTATCAATGAGGCAGAAAACTCAAAGGGATCATGCTGTAAGGTTGAGTGAAATAGTTGACGGGAAGGGTGAGGGCAAGAACAAATTAAAAATATTATACACAAATGCACGAAGCATTAGAAATAAGAATGATGAGCCTGAGGCTCTGTTGGAAATTGGCAGATACACTATTGTGGGGATAACGGAGACGTGGCTTCAAGTGGACAGGGCCTGGGAAACGAATATTCAAGGCTACACGTGCTATCGTAAGGACAGACTGACGGGCAGAGGGGGTGGTGTGGCCCTGTAAGGGATGATATTCAGTCCCTTGCGCAGGGGGACCTAGAATCAGGAGATGTAGAGTCAGTGTGGATAGAGCTGCGAAATACTAAGGGTAAAAAGACCCTCTTGAGAGTCATCTACAGGCCCCCAAACAGTAGTCTGGATGTCGGATGTAAGATGAATCAGGAGCTGAAATTGGCCTGTCGCAAAGTTGTTACTACAGTTGTTATGGGGGATTTTAACATGCAGGTAGACTGGGAGAATCAGGATGGTATTGGACCTCAAGAAAGAGACTTTGTGGAGTGCCTCCGAGATGGATTCTTAGAACAGCTGGTGCTGGAGCCGACCAGGGAGAAGGCAATTCTGGATCTGGTATTGTGTAACAAACCAGAATTGGTCAGAGACCTCGAAGTGAAGGAGCCATTGGGAAGTAGTGACCATAATACAATAAGCTTCAATCTGCAATTTGAGAGGGAGAGGGTACAGTCGGAAGTGACAATATTTCTGTTGAATAAAGGGAACTATGGAGCTATGAGGGAGGAGCTGGCCAAAGTTCAATGGTGCAATACCTTAGCAGGGATGAGAGTGGAGGAACTAGGGCAGGTATTTCTGTGTATAATGCAGAAGATGCAGGATCAGTTCATTCCTAAAAGGAAGAAAGATCCCAGGAGGAGGCATGGGTGTCTGTGGCTGATGAGGGAAGTTAAGAAACCTATAAAGTCAAAAGTGAAAAAGTATAACATAGCAAAGATAAGTGGGAAAACGGAGGACTGGGAAGCTTTTAAAGAACAACAGAGGATTACTAAGAAGGAAATATGCAGAGAAAAAAATGAGGTATGAAGGTAAACTGGCCAAAAATATAAAGGAGGATAGTAAAAGTTTTTTTTTAGATATGTGAAAGGCAAAAAAATGGTTAGGACTAAAATTGGGCCCTTGAAGACAGAAACAGGGGAATATATTACGGGGAACAAAGAAATGGCAGAAGAATTAAATGGGTACTTCAGATCTGTGTTCACTGAGGAAGACACAAGCAATCTCCCTGAGGTAACAGTGACTGAAGGACCTGAACTGAAGGGAATCTATATTTGCCAGGAATTGGTGTTGGAGAGACTGTTAGGTCTGAAGGTTGATAAGTCCCCAGGGCCTAATGGTCTACATCCCAGGGTACTGAAGGAGGTGGCTCTCGAAATCGTGGATGCGTTGGTGATTATTTTCCAGAGTTCGATAGATTTGGGATCAGTTCCTGCGGATTGGAGGGTGACTAATGTTGTACAACTTTTTAAGAAAGGTGGGAGAGAGAAAGCAGGAAATTATAGACCTGACCTCAGTGGTGGGAAAGATGCTGGAGTCTATTATAAAGGATGAAATTACGACACATCTGGATAATAGTAACCGGATAGGACAGAGTCAGCATGGATATATGAAGGGGGAATCATGCTTGACTAATCTTCTGGAATTTTTTGAGGATGTAACTCTGAAGATGGATGAGGGAGATCCAGTAGATGTAGTGTACCTGGACTTTCAGAAAGCTTTTGATAAAGTCCCACATAGGAGGTTAGTGAGCAAAATTAGGGCGCATGGTATTGGAGGCAAAGTACTAACTTGGATTGAACGTTGGTTGGCTGATAGGAAACAAAGAGTAGTGATAAACGGCTCCATTTCAGAATGGCAGGCAGTGACCAATGGGGTACTGCAGGGATCAGTGCTGGGACCGCAGCTTTTTACAATATATATTAATGATATAGAAGATGGTATCAGCAATAACATCAGCAAATTTGCTAATGATACTAAGCTGGGTGGCAGGGTGAAATGTGATGAGGATGTTAGGAGATTACAGGGTGACCTGGACAGGTTAGGTGAGTGGGCAGATGCAGTTTAATGTGGATAAATGTATGATTATCCACTTTGGTGGCAAGAACAGGAAGGCAGATTACTACCTAAATGGAACCCATTTAGGTAAAGGGGCAGTACAGAGATCTGGGTGTTTTGTACACCAGTCAATGAAGGCAAACATGCAGGTACAGCAGGTAGTGAAGAAAGCTAATAGCATGCTGGCCTTCATAACAAGATGGATTGTGTATAGAAGCAAAGAGGTTCTTCTGCAGCTGTACAGGGCCCTGGTGAGACCACACCTGGAGTACTGTGTGCAGTTCTGGTCTCCAAATTTGAGGAAAGACATTCTGGCTATTGAGGGAGTGCAGCGTAGGTTCACGAGGTCAATTCCTGGAATGGTGGGATTACCTTACACTGAAAGACTGGAGCGACTGGGCTTGTATACCCTTCAGTTTAGAAGACTAAGAGGGAATCTGATTGAGACATATAAGATTATGAAAGGATTGGACACTCTCTGGAGGCAGGAAACATGTTTCTGCTGATGGGTGAGTCCTGAACCAGAGGACACAGCTTAAAAATATGGGGTAGACCATTTAGGACAGAGATGAGGAGAAACTTCTTCACCCAGAGAGTGGTGGCTGTGTGGAATGCTCTGCCCCAGAGGGCAGTGGAGGCCCAGTCTCTGGATTCATTTAAGAAAGAGTTGGATAGAGCTCTCGAGGATAGTGGAATCAAGGGATATGGAGATAAGGCAGGAATAGGATACTGATTGAGGATGATCAGCCATGATCATATTGAATGGTGGTGCAGGCTCGAAGGGCAGAATGGCCTACTCCTGCACCTATTGTCTTCCCACAACCTAGTTTACTGCATTCGCTGCTCACAATGTGGTCCCCTCTACATTGGGGAAACTAAGTGTAGACTGGTTGACTGCTTTGCACACCAGCTGCATTCTATCTGCAAAAAAGGACTGAGCTTCCAGTTTCCTGTCACCCTCTCTATTCCCTGGCCAGCACCTGACTCTGCCTTGCTGCAATGTTACAGTGGAGTGCAGCACAAGCTGGAAGGACAGCACCTTGTTTTCCACTTGGGAACTCTACAGCTTTGAGTTCAACAATGTTCGGACTTGAGGCACCTCCCAGATCTTTACCCCAACCTCCACACACCAGACCTTGTTATCACCTAATATTACACACCTACCCATTGCTAGCTACTAACAGTCTGCATTGGCAAACTTTCATTCTCCCAGGTTGACCATTATCCATTCCTTTGTCTGTTCAGTTGTCCTTTTCTCTCTTTTGGTCTCTATCTCCACCTATCAGTTATGCTTTACCCCATCCCCTCATCCTATCTTCTGCATAAAAACTGAACTTTTCCTAGCTACCAAGTGGAGAAAGTGGTGTTCCACAGGAATCAGTGCTGGGGCCACTGTTGTTTGTGATATACATAAGTGATCTGGAAGAGGGCATTGTTGGGCTGATCAGTAAGTTTGCAGATGACAAAGATTGGTGAAGTAGCAGAAAGCATAGGAGACCGTCAAAGAATACAGGGGAATATAGATAGACTGGAGAGTTGGGCGAAGAAGTGGCAGATGGAGTTCAATCCAGGTAAATGTGAGGTGATGCATTTTGGGAAATCTAATTCTAGAGCAAATTACACAGTAAATGGAAGAGCCTTGAGAAAAAAGAGATCTGGGAGTGCAGGTCCATTGCACCCTGAAGGTTGCTGCACAGGTGGATAGAGTGGTCAAGAAGACATATCGAGTATAGAGCTGTACAGCACAGAAACAGACCCTTCGGTCCAACCCGTCCATGCCGACCAGATATCCCAACCCAATCTAGCCCCACCTGCCAGCACCTGGCCCATATTCCTCAAAACCCTTTCTATTCATATACCCATCCAAATGCCTCTTAAATGTTGTAATTGTACCAGTCTCCACCACATCCTCTGGCAGCTCATTCCATACACGTACCACCCTCTGCGTGAAAAAGTTGCCCCTTAGGTCTCTCATATCTTTCCCCTCTCACCCTAAACCTATGCCCTCTAGTTCTGGACTCCCTGACCCCAGGGAAAAGACTTTGTCTATTTATCCTATCCATGCCCCTCATAATTTTGTAAACCTCTGTCACCCCTCAGCCTCCGACGGTCCAGGGAAAACAGCCCCAGCCTGTTCAGCCTCTCCCTATAGCTCAGATCCTCCAACCCTGGCAACATCTTCGTCAATATTGAGTATAAGAGCTGGCAGGTCATGTTAAAGTTGTACACTACACTGATTCGGCTGCATTTAGAATATTGTGCACAGTTCTGGTATGGAAGGTGCTAGCTATGAAGAGAGGTTGAGTAGATTAGATTTGTTTTCATTAAGAAGAAGGGAGATGGAGGGGGGCCCTGACTGAAGTTTACAAAATCATGAAGGGTTTAGACAGGGTTGATAGAGTTGAGCTTTTTCCCAGGGTGAAGGATTTAATAATGAGAGGTCACACTTTCAAGCTGAGAGGTGAAAAGTTTTAAGGGGGATACATGCGGCAAGTACTTCACACAGAGGGTGATGGGCATTTGGAATGCAATGCCAGCAGAGGTGGTAGAGGCAGGCACGGTAGATTCATTCAAGGTGCGTTTAGACAGAGGCATGAGTTGGTGGGGAGTAGAGGGATACAGATGCTTAGCAATTGGGCGGCAGGTTTAGACAGTAGATTTGGATCAGCTCAGGCTTGGAGGGCCGAAGGGCCTGTTCCTGGGCTCTAAATGTTCTTTGTTCTTTGTACCATCAGTTCTGAAGAAGAGTAACTGGGCCTGAAATGGTAACTGATTTCTCTCCACTTGAGAACTCTGTGGGAAGCTAGGGAAGTGATTGCTGGGCCTCTTGCTGAGATATTTGTAACATCGATAGTCACAGGTGAGGTGCTGTAAGACTGGAGGTTGGCTAACATAGAGCCAATATTTAAGAAAGGTGGTAAGGGAAAGCCAGGGAACTATAGATCAGTGAGCCTGACATTGGTAGGCATGTTGTTGGACAGAATCCTGAGGGACAGGACTTATATCTTTTGGTCAAAGAGAAAATGTTGGAAAATTTCAGCAGGTCTAACCACATCTGTAAGGAGAGAAAAGAGCTGATGTTTCGAGTCAGTTCGACTCTAAATGTCAGCTCTTTCCTTTCCTTACAGGTGCTGCCAGACCTGCCGAAATTTTCCAGCAATTTTTCTTTTTGTTTCAGATTCCAGCATCTGCAGTAATTTGCTTTTATCTTATATCTTTTGAAAAGGCAAGGACTGATTTAAGGATGATTCAATATGGCTTTGTGCTTGGGAAATCATGTCTCCCTAGCTTGTTTTGAGTTTTTTGATCTGAAGAAGTAATGAAGACGATTGATGAGGGCAGGAGTGGTGAATGTGATCTATATGGACTTTAGTAAGGCATTTGACAAGGTTCCCCATGGGAATTTGGTTAGCAAGGTTGGATCATATGGAATAATGGAGATCTAGCCATTTGGATACAGAACTGGTTTGAAGGTGGAAGACCGAGGGTGGTGGTGGAGGGTTGTTTTTCAGACTGGAGGCCTGTGACCTGTGGTGTGCCACAAGGATTGGTGCTGGTTCTACTGCTTTTTGCCATTTATATAAATGACTTGAATGTGAATATAGGTGGTATAGTTAGTAAGTTTGCAGGTGACATGAAAAGTGAAGGAATAGTGGACAGTAAAGAATGTTACCTCAGGTGTAAAATGGGAGCTTGATAAGATGAGCTGATGGGCTGAGCAGAGGCAGATAGAGCTTAATTTGGGTAAGAGTAAGGTGCCACATTTTCAAAAGACAAATCAGGGCAGGACGTATACACTTAATGGTAAGGTCCTAGGGAGTGTTGCTGAGCAAAGAGACCTTGGAGTGCAGGTTCATAGCTCCTTGAAAGTGGAGTCGCAGATAGATTTTTTTTTTTAATTTCAAAAATATACTTTATTCATAAAATATTCATAAAATAATTTGATACACTGTACATTAGGTAATGCCAATGCCATACCTATTTCCACATTTACATACACAGCTCAGAATTTTCATTATTACATACAGATCTGTACATTTCTCACTCACATATTGAGCTGAGGTGTCAGCAGAGCACAAATGACTGCATGGGCCCCCTGATCTTCTTTCGACAGGCAGACCTTACACGGTGGTCTTTCCCCACCGCGCCTTGGCGGCAGCTGCCCCGAGCTTCAGCGCGTCCCTCAACACGTAGTCCTGGACCTTGGAATGTGCCAGTCTGCAACACTCAGTCGGGGTCAGCTCCTTCAGCTGGAAGATCAACAGGTTTCAGACCACCCAGAGAGCGTCCTTCACAGAGTTGATGATCCTCCAGGCGCAGTTAATGTTCGTCTCGGTGTGCGTCCCGGGGAACAGGCCGTAGAGCACGGAGTCCCGCGTCATGGCGCTGCTTGGGACGAACCTCGACAAACACCACTGCATTCCTCTCCAGACTTCCTCTGCATAGGCACATTCCAGAAGGAGGTGTGTGACAGTCTCGTCCCCCCCGCAGCCGCTTCGAGGGCAGCGTGCGGTGCGGCAGAGAGTCCGGGTGTGCATAAAGGATCTCACAGGTAGAGCCCTTCTCACCACCAGCCAAGCCATGTCTTGGTGCTTGTTGGAAAGTTCTGGCGATGAGGCATTCTGCCAAATGGCTTTGACAGTCTGCTCAGGGAACCACTCAACAGGATCCGCCCTCTCCTTTTCCCGAAGGGTCTCAAGGCCGCTACGTGCTGACCACTTCCTGATGGACTTGTGGTCAAAGGTGTTTTTGTTCAGAAATTTCTCCACGAAGGACAGGTGGTATGGAACGGTCCAACTACTCGGAGCGTTCCGCGGCAGCGAGGCCAGGCCCATCCTTCGCAACACCGGGGACAGGTAGAACCTCAGTACGTAGTGACACTTGGTGTTTGCGTACCGGGGATCCACGCACAGCTTGATGCAGCCACACACAAAGGTGGCCATCAGGGTGAGGGTGGCATTGGGAGTGTTTTTTCCCTCATTGCACCGGTCTTTGTACATGGTGTCTCTTCGGACCCGGTCCATCTTTGATCTTCACATGAAGTGGAAGATGGCCTGGGTGACTGCGGCAGCACTGGTTCTGGGGATAGGCCAGGCCTGTGCCACATACAACAATACTGAGAGTACCTCGCACCTGATGACCAGGTATTTTCCCGCGATGGAGAGCGACCGTTGCTCCCATCTGCCTAGTTTCTGTCTCAGCTTCCTGATCCGCTCCTCCCAGGTCTTGGCGCACGCCCCAGCACCCCCGAACCAAATACCCAGCACCTTCAGGTGGTCAGTCCTGATGGTGAAGGGGATATAGGATTGGTCAGCCCAGTTCCCGAAGAGCATGGCCTCGCTCTTCCCTTGGCCCCCGCGGCCCGTTTGAACTGGTCGCAGATGCACAAGAGTCTGTGCATGGACAGCGGATCCGAGCAGAAAACGGCGACGTCATCCATGTACAGGGAGACCTTAACCTGTAGGAGTTGCAGATAGATAGGATAGTGAAGAAGACGTTTGGTATGCTTTCCTTTTATTGGGAGGTTGTGTTGCAGCTGTACAGGACACTGGCTAGGCCACTTTTGGAATATTGTGTGCAATTCTGGTCTCCCTCCTATCGGAAAGATGTTGTGAAACTTGAAAGGCTTCCCCAAAGATTAATGAGGAGGGTGCCAGTGTAAGAGGATTTGAGCTACAGGGAGAGGAGAATAGGCTCTGGCTGTTTTCCCTGGAGCGTGGAGGCTGAGGGGGTGACCTTTTATGGAGGTTTGTAAAATCTTGAGCATGGATAAGGTAAAGAGACAAGGTGTTTTCTCTGGGGTGGGGGGAGTCCAAAGGGGAAAGATATAAAAGGGACCTAAGGGGCAACTTTCTCACAGAGAGGGTGGTGTGTGTATGGATATGAGCTGCCAGAGGATGTAGTGGAGGCTGATACCCATCCAGATGCCTTTTAGATGCTATAATTGTCTGTGAATAGAAAGGGTGTAGAGGGACATGGGCAAAGTGCAGGCACATTGGATTAGATTAATTTAGGATATGTGGGCAGCATGGACGTGTTGGAGCTGAGGGTCTCTGGACAGCTCTGTGACAGTCGCGTGTTGAACGTGTGGTGAAAATGGGCGTGTCCCTCGGAAAAAACATGGGCGTGTCGAGTGGGAAGTGGGTGTGTCCGTCACGAAGTAGGCGGGTCCCGTGAATCGGTCGCGCCCTGTCAATCCGAGAACGGGGCGTGTCCGCCGCGCGGCGGCGTGTTGCGATTGGGCGGCCGCCGGGCGCCGTGTCCTCCGATTGGCTGGCAGCCCTGCGTGTCCTCCCCTCCTTTCGCCCCACCCCCCCTCTCACCGACCACATCCACCCTCCACGGTCCGCCTTAAGCCTTGAAAACGCCGGCACCGGCGGCCGCCCTCTTTACTCCGCAGCCGCGGCTGGGGCTGCGCTGAGTTTCCGAAGGGGTGCCCCCGGACCGCTGCTGTCTGGGAATCCCCGCCGCCGGATGGTGACCACCGGCGGCCCGCAGCAGCGGAAGAGGAGGAGGAGGGGCACGGGCGGCTGCGGGGGAGCGGGCAGGAAGCGGCGCAAGAAAAAGAAGAGGGCGCAGACCCAGGGCAACCTGCCGCCGCTGCCGCTGCCCGAGCACCTGCAGCGGGGGCGGCGGAGGAGGCGCCGCCGGACGCAGGGCATCAACGACCTGATCCTGCAGGCGCTGTCGGCCCGCATGCAGCCGGGCGGCGTGTCCCTCACCTCCCTCCGGGAGGCCCTGCTCTCCAGCGGCTACGACGTCGAGAAGAACAAGTCGCAGCTCCGCACGGCGGTCGGCGACCTGGTCCGCAACGGCTCGTTGGTGCGGACCCGGGGCCGGGCTCCAGGGCGGGGCACCCGAGGCGGGAGAGGGGAGGCGGGCGGCTGCCTGCGGTTCAGCCGGAGACAGAAGCAGCAGCAGCAAAGGCAAACGGGCGCCAGAGGCAAAGGCCGGCGGGCAGCCACCGTCGCCGCCGCCGCCGCCGCCAAGAGGAGGAAGTCCCCGGCCACCGCCACCGCCACCACCTCGAGCAGCAGCAGCGACGGCCGCCCCCGGAGGAAGATGAAGGCGGGCAAACCCGCCAACCCCCGAGCGAGGGGCAAGAGGGGAGCGGGCGACAAAGCGACCACCACCACCACCGGGACCACCAAAACCACCGCCACCTCCAGGAAAACCAAAAACCAAAGGCGCAGGAAATAAAGCCGCCTTTCGCTGGAGGCTCCGCGAAACCTGGAGCCGCGACAGCACCACCCCAACCCCCACAGCCCAAGCGGGCGCCCACACCCCCCCCACACTCATATACCCACATACACACACATACCCACACACACACATATACACACCCCCCACACACATATACCCACATACACACACATACCCACACACACACACATATACACACCCCACACACCCCCCACACACATATACACACAAACACACACACAACTTACAACCAACTCAAAGGCTCTTTTCAGAGCCACCAAACCCGCCTCCACAAAAGCGGCGAGCACCCTCCGGGCAAACCCCCGGCGTTTATTTGTTGTTGTTTAGGTCGGGGTCAGGGTCAGGGCGGTGTACACCAGGTCCAGGCAGCGTCCGGGGAGCCGGAAAATCGACGTTGCTTTTCCAGCACCGCCCTCTGGTCTAAACTCTTGTTTTCCAGCATCTGCAGACCCGACGTTCACTTACGAGCCGAAAGCTTGGTTGGTGGAGGGTAGGGGAGGGGACGAGAGTGAGGTTAGGAACTGAAACGCGTTAGGTTTTGTGGGAATGAAGTCCAGAAGTTGGTCGAAGACACTTCAGCAAGCAGCTGTGTGGAGGCAGGCATCAATGAACATTTCTCTCATTCGACCCAAAACGGTGAAGAGATGAGGAGAAACTTCTTCACCCAGAGAGTGGTGGCTGTGCAGAATGCTCTGCCCCAGAGGGCAGTGGAGGCCCAGTCTCTGGATTCATTTAAGAAAGAGTTGGATAGAGCTCTCAAAGATAGTGGAATCAAGGGATATGGAGATAAGGCAGGAACAGGATACTGATTAAGGATGATCAGCCATGATCATATTGAATGGTGGTGCAGGCTCGAAGGGCAGAATGGCCTACTCCTGCACCTATTGTCTATTGAAGGGCGTTAACGAGTTTTGAGAAGATTTGTAGCTCAGCTTGAGGTTCTGGATGTAGGTTTGCTCGCTGAGCTGGAAGGTTCATTTCCAGACGTTTCGTCACCATACTCGGTAACATCTTCAGCTGATGAAGGGCTTTTGCCCGAAACGTCGATTTTTTTTTTGGTTTCTCTGCCCCTCGGATGCTGCCTGACCTCCTGTGCCTTTCCAGCACCACTCTGTTGTTGACTCTAATCTGCGGTACCCACTTCTGTCCAAAACGTTAACTGTGACTTCTCTCTGCACAGATGCTGCCAGACCTGCTGAGCTTTTTTGGTTATCTCTACTTTGTTCTCAAAATTTATACATTCCTCGATACTTTCTCTGCTTTTACAAAATACAAGAACTCTTGCTGCACGCACGCAACGCAGGTAGGAAAAATAAATAAACAGGAGGGTGTTCTGAAGAAGTGGAATTAGTATCAAGGACTCTCCACCTGAATGAAGGGTGACTTGGTGACCGGACACCAGCCTCTGTGGAGTTATTTCATAACAATCTGAATTCCAGTTTGCCATGGCCATGTCATTAAGTATCTACTTCACCAAAAGAAAAAAAAACCTGCCAACCTTTACCCTCCTCTCCAGTTTATAGTCCTCCCTTTCCCCCTTCATTTCTGGAAATGTTACTACCCCGTTGGTGTTGAGTCTTTATTTCCCAAACGCCACTCTTCCTGCAAATGAAAAGTGACTGTTAGCTTCTCCCTCCCCTTGGTTTATAATATTACAATCTCTTTCTATCTGTTCCCCGCCTGTGTAAGTCAGTAAACGTGTGTTACCCTATAAAGTGTGTCAGTACAGACATTTTTTATTTCATGCTAACACGGGTATAAGAGATCTGTAACCTACACTGACCAAGCGGCATGAATGTCCTCGCCGATGTCCTTACAATGTGGAGAAACAGGCAAAACGCCAGGTTCTCATCCAGAGTGATTCTGAGATTCCTGACTCCAGTGATAAAACGCTGGTCACATTTAAGAATTTGAGATTATTGGTAATTGGGAAAATAGTTGTCAACCTCAGGGAGACTGAGCAAGTGTGGTGTCATTAGTCCCAAAGACCTCATGGACCATGAAGAGGCGAAAGGAAAACGTAGAGGAGGAAAGATCCTCGGATTCATTTTCTGAAAAGTGCAACCGGGTTGTAATAGAACATTGAAGCAAAAAACTAAACCTCGGGGAAGCAGTGACATTGGTCACCAAATTCCGGAGGCTTTGCACCACGCCTAGTGCGTTAAAGGGGAAACAGCTCCTCGACTGTCTTTTCTGGGTCTGAACAGCTTAGCCCCATTTGACAGGGTGAGTTGTGCAGGTTCCTCGATCATTTGTTAACCAACATACTGACCCTGTCACACAAAGACAGGCAGATAATAAACAGGAGGAACCAATAAACAATACACAGATATACAAGATACAAACAGTAACAGACAGATATAGGGGAAAAAAAGAACAGACGATAGACAAATAAACAAGAAACAAACAATACATGGACATACAAGAAACAAACAATAGACAGACATGCAAGAAAGAAACTCTTGACAGATATTCAAGAAACCGACAATAGATATACAAAAAAAAACGAACAGACAATAGACAGACAGTCAATATATTTACAAGAAACAGATAATAGACGCACAAGCAACAGTTAAGAGACAGATGGATAATAGACAGACAGGAGACAGAGACAATCAACAAAGAACAGACAGAATGATAAAAACAAAACGACATGAGCCTTCGAGGATAAGGAGAGCTTTCCAGAACAAGGAGAGACTTTCAGAACAACAAGAATCTTCCCAGAAAAACGAGAATCCTTCCAGAGCAAGGGGAAGGAACAGTCTAACGATGTGCAGGTTGGGGGTGGGGTGGGGGGAGGTTAGCCATGGGAAGTGCAGAGTTACAGGGCCAGAGTGGGGTGGGGACTCTGGGTTGGATGTTCTTCAGAGGGTTGGTGTGGACCCGATGGGCTGAGTGGCCTGCTTCCATACTGCAGAGGTTCTATGGTTCTGTACACAAAGGTAGACAGACATACAGTTAATGAAGGGTCAAGGGACAGATAGAACAAGGGTCAGCCATTTGAAAAACAAACATGACAGGTAGACAAGGGGCAGATGCAGAGAAGCTGCTGATGGCCTGCCCCTCTGAGGTAGAGACATCAGAAAGGTAATAGGGCTGGTGAGTCTCTATCGCAGGAGGGTAGGTGGCTGGGCGTGGCCTAGTGCAGGCGAGGTGCATGGAGGCAATGGGCGTGGCCTAGCTACAGTGGGTGGGGCGCCCGTGGCACGAGCGGGGGGCGTGGCCTGCCAGCAGCTTGTCTCCACGCCGTCCGCTCCCTCTCTTTATGTGGAGCGGCGGTGCCATGGTTCCGCCAGTTGTTGACGGGCGCGGAGTGGTGTCCGATGGCAGAGGCGGTGCCCGTTAGAGGTGACGTACCGGGGGCGGCGGCGGCGGCGGCGGCGGCGGCGGCAGCAGCAACGGCAGCGGCTGTCCCGGAGTCTGCTGCGGTCCCGGCCGCCGCTAAGAAGAAGGCCGCCCATCGGCTGCAGAAAGGCGGCGGGGGCGGCGCTACCACCGCGGCGGCGGCCGAGCAGATCCTGGAGGCGGTGGCCGCTGTCAAGGAGCGCCAGGCGGCGGCCAAGCTCGGCGGTGCCCTGAAGAAAACCATTTCGGCCGCGGGCTACGAGCCGATGGAGAAGGGGGGCCCGGGCAAGGGGGGTTCGACGGCGGACAGCGGGGCCGGTACCTCGGCCACCGTGCAGCCGGAACAGAAGCAGCAGCAGGCGGCGGAGGAACAACGGGAGGAAGGAGAAGCTCAGGCCCGCCCCAAGGAAAGAGCAACCAAAAAGAAAGCGGCTCCGAGGAGAGGGGCGGCGGCGGCTAAACGCACCAAGAAAGCGGCGGCCAAGAGCCCCCGGAAGAGGACGGCGGCCAAGACCAGGAAAGCCCCCAAACGGGCGGCGGGGGGCAAGCGGGCAACGGCGGGGAAGAAGCGGAGGTAGAGGCGCGAAGGAGCGGAGACGGCTCAACACCGAAAACAAAAAAAGGCTCTTTTCAGAGCCACCCAAACATGGTCATAAAAAGACACGCTACAACCGGGGGATGGGAAATGGAAATGCAGGAGGCAACCCAGAGAGAGAAAACACCGACTGGTAAAATTCACCTGAGAATGTAAATTAGGGAAGTTCTGCGATTTGCGCATGAAGCCACTTGGAATATTGGGTGCAATTCTGGTCTCCTTCCTATCGGAAAGATGTTGTGAAACTTGAAAGGGTTCAGAAAAGATTTACAAGGATGTTGCCAGGGTTGGAGGATCTGAGCTACAGGGAGACGCTGAACAGGCTGGGGCTGTTTTCCCTGGAGCGTCGGAGGCTGAGGGGTGACTTTATAGAGGTTTACAAAATTGAGGGGCATGGATAGGATAAATAGACAAAGTCTTTTCCCTGGGGTCGGGGAGTCCAGAACTAGAGGGCATAGGGTTAGGGTGAGAGGGGAAAGATATAAAAGGGACCTAAGGGGTAACTTTTCCACACAGTGTGGTACGTGTGTGGAATGAGCTTCACTCCTGAAGAAGGGCTTATGCCCAAAACGTAGATTCTCCTGCTCCTCGGATGCTGCCTGACCTGCTGTGCTTTTCCAGCACCACACTTTTCAAAATTTAAAAACATTCAGGGAAAGTATTGTAGATGCTGGAAACCTGAATGGCCAGGGACCTGGAAGGGTCAGCTCTAAAGCCTAGACCACTCTCGCTGAGCATTTCTTAACGCAAAATGTTTGTCTTTGTTTCGATCTTTATCTTAACCAAGTAATGAGAGGGTGCGAAAGGGCAGGTCTGCCGTGGATAGAGGTTACCTTGGAAGAAATTTCCTGTGGGGAAGGAAGAGGAGATGGGGACGGAAGTGGCAACGATAAAACATGGGAGCAGAAATGAGGCCATTCAATCATTGAATGGTTTTCCTACAGTGTGGAAGCAGGCCCTTTGGCCCAACCAGTCCACACCAACCTCCTGAAGAATAACCCAGACCCACTTTCCCTCTGACTAACGCACCTAACACTGTGGGCAATTTAGCATGGCCAATTTACCTGACCTGTACATCTTTGTACTGTGGGAAGAAACCAGAGCACCTGGAGGAAACCCATGCAGACACGGGGAGAATGTGCAAACTCCACACAGATAGTCGCCCAAGGATGGAATTGAACCTGAGTTCTGGTGCTGTGAGGCAGCAGTGCTCACCACTGTGTCGCCTGGAATAGCTGAAAGGTTTCTCAATCCCATTCTCACACTTTCTCCCCATAACCCTTGATACCCAAGAACCTATCTACGTCCGTCTTAAGTATACTCAATGACCTGGCCTCCACAGCCTTCAGTGGCAATGAATTCTATAGATTCCCCACTCTCTGATTGAAGACGTGTCTACTTATCTCCTTTCTCCGAATGTGGTCTGACCAGATTCTTATAGAGCTTCAATATATCCCTGTTTCTACATTCAAGTCCTCTCAAAATAAATAGCAACATTGCATTTGCCTTCCTAAGTACTGACTCAAACTGAAAGTTTACTTTAAGAGTAGAACTCCCAAGTCTCTGTACTTCAGACTTCTGAATGTTGTCCCCATTTAGAAAGTAGACCATGTCTCTGTTGCTCTTACCAAAGTGCATGAGCTCACACTTTCCCATGTTGTATTCCATCTGCCATTTCTTTGCCCACTCTCCTAACCTGTCCAAATCCTTCTGCAGCCTCCATGATGCTCCTTGTCTCTCTAACTGTCTTTGTAATATCTGCAAACTTTCCCAGAATGCCCTCATCTAGCTCGTTAATGTATAAAGTGAAAAGTTGTGTTCCAACACTGAACCTTGTGGAACACCGCTTGTCACTGGCTGTCATCCTGAGGAGGACCCTTTTATCCCCACTCTCTGCTTTCTGCCAGACAGCCAAGCTTCTCTCCATGCTAGCACCTTGCCTCTGACACCATGGACCTTTAACTTATTCAGTAGCCTCCTGTGTGGCACCTTGTGAAAGGCCGTCTTGAAGTCCAGATAGACAACATCGATTGGCTCTCCTTGGTCTACCCTGCTTGTGGTCTGTAATGTTTTGCCGTAATCCCTTTTTACACGGGGTGTCACGTTAGCAATTTTCCAGTCCTCTGGGACCCCCTCCCTGATTCTAGCGATTCCTGAAAGATCACCACTCATGCCTCCACTATCGCTTCAGCTATCTCCCGTACAACCTTGGGGTGGAGTCCATCTGGTCCAGGTTATTTATCCACTTTCACGCCATTCAGAGTTTCTGATACCACCTTGGTGATGGCCACCATACTCAGCTCTGCCTTCTCACTCTCTTGAATAATTGGGATATTACTGGTGTCTTACACCATGAAGACTGAGGAGAGATAATTATTCAGTTCCTCGGACATTTCCATGTTCCCCACTACTATCTCTCCAGTGTCGTTTTCTAGTGATCCAAAGTCCACTTTTGCCTCTCTTTTGCCCTTTATATATCTAAACAAAGTCTTACAGTCTTCCTTTATATTACTGGCTAGCTTACTTCATATTTAATCTTCTCTGTCCTTTTTTTAATTGTCCTCTTTTGATCTTTGTAAGCTTCCCACTCCTCTGGTTTCCCGCTGTACCTTCCCATGTTAAATGCTTTCTCTTTTGCTTTTATACTATCCTTGACTTCTCTAGTCAGCCATGGTTGGCTCATCCTCCCTGTACCAGACTTGTTTTTCCTCTGCTATGTGTCCTGAATTATTCCCAGAAACTCCCTGCCATTGCTGTTCCATTGTCTTTCCTACTAGACTCCTTTCCCAGTCAGTTCTACCCAGCTCCTTCCACATGCTCCTTCCTTGGTCCTGCTTTTGTCTGTCAAAAACACCCTTTAGTCTTGTTTGTTTATGGTCTGACATTTGTTTGAAAGGCTGTGCTCTCAGAGTCAAGAGTGTGTGTGTGTGTTTCTGTGATCCTCCTGTCAATGTGGAATTTCATAGAAAGCTAGCAAGAGGCTGAAGGCAGGTGGAGAATATTCACAAGAGGCTGTCAATGTATTTTTAACAGAAGAACTTTAAATATTTCTTATGCAAAATAACCTACATTACACTATGCAGGAAATGGTTGAAATGATCTCATTATAAATATCAGAAATAAATATTCAACCCTTATTCCCTCAACAACAGCCTTACAGATATTCAGAGCTCTGTGAAGGACACTTTAAAGTGCCTTGCAGAGTTAGTGTGACTATTACATTTGCAGCCAACTTTAATGTTTACTCATTATTTGTTCAGTAAACGCCTCTTCCTTTGATTGATAACTGAGCTGCTAACTCCTTAGCATTTGTTCCTTCAACACACCTTTCACAGCCTTCTTGAATATCTTCCTCTGACACCTCAGAAGCCTTTGCATCTCATAATTTTTATTTCCAACTTATTGTCTACTCAGGACTTCTTCCACCTTGGCTGTTGAGAAAGTTACATTAATTGCATATAGTTGTTATCAACACTTTCTCCCTGAATGAACCTGCTTGTTGCTTTTTGAATAAAAAACGAGGTCTGCAGATGCTGGAGATCAGAGCTGAAAAAGTGTTGCTGGTTAAAGCACAGCAGGTTAGGCAGCATCCAAGGAATAGGAAATTCGACGTTTCGGGCATAAGCCCTTCATCAGGAATGAGGGGGCATCCTTGCAAGAGGATTCGCAGTAGGTTAAAATGTGCTTTAACCAGCAACACATTTTCAACTGTGATCTCCAGCATCTGCAGACCTCGTTTTTTACCCGAAGATTTTAACCTACTGCGAATCCTCTTGCAAGGATGCCCCCTCATTCCTGATGAAGGGCTTATGCCTGAAACATCGAATTTCCTATTCCTTGGATGCTGCCTGACCTGCTGTGCTTTAACCAGCAACACATTTTCAACTGTTGCTTTTTGAAGCAATGCAGTCCCCATTTGCAGTGTCATTGAACATTATTTTCATATCTACACTATGTTTCTACTGCATGGAACTATTCACCTCACTGATTTCAAGGAGTTTAAGTTAAATGCATGTAAATGCCATATATCTCCAGACACCACTCACAATGAATCTAAAATGAAACTAAGGGTGAGGTGAGAGTGAATGCACTTGATATCATGGTCACATTTGATCAAGTGTGACATTAACGAGCCTGGCAAAACTGGGATCAATGGGAATGAAAAGGCAAACACTCCATTAGAACCATATCTGGCACAAAGAGGAAATGAGATGGTTGTTGGTGGTCTGGCGTCTGAATTCCAGGACATGTCTGTAAGGAGTTCTTCAAGGTAAACATTTTCTACGTGATCAGTTCAGGGATATTATGACATACATCTAGAGAAGGTGGGACTTTAATCTGTGTCTCCTGGTCAAGAGATACGGACACTGCCACTGCAGTACAAGGGCCCAGTGAAATATTCCAGGCCAAGTCATTTTCAGTTGCTTCATCAATGCCCTTCCCCCCATCATAAGTTCAAAAGTGGGATTGTTCACTGACAAATGTGCAATTAACAGCGTCCACATCTCCTCAGTTGAACTTCAACATAACACAATCAATTAGAGATTGGGCTACTTTAGATTTAGTACTATGCAATGAGAAAGTCTCATTAATAGCATTGCTACGATGGACCCTGTGAGATCTCACTGTAGCATAGTTCATCCTGAAAGTAGAGTTTGAAATTTGAGGAAAGGGTATGAGTGGCAAATTGGCTATGGTGGATTGGGCAAATCACCAAAAGCTATGCCAGTAGACAGGCAATAGCTAGCATTTGAAAAGATACATCGTTTATAACAGATATGTATTCTTCAAACACAAATATCTATATCAACCATGGCTAATGAGGCTGATACAATTGCAACATTTAAAAAGCACCTAGATTGGTAGATGAATACAAAGGGTTTAGAGGGATATGGGCCGGGAGCTGGCAAATGGGACTAGATTGGATTGGGATATCTGGTTTGGCATGGGCAAGTTGGACCAAAGGGTCTGTTTCCATGCTCTACATCACTATGACTCTGCGACTCTATATCTGAGATTAAAGGAAGTGGTTTATAAAGATGCTGGGAAAAATAAGGAAGCCTCAGGACGGGGAGCAATTTTGAACCAGGTAAAGGGAGACTGAGAAAATGATAAAGAACTGAAACGCGCTAGTGAGAAACTTAACAGTGGTCTTTTAAAAAGTTTCTTTCGGTATGTGAAAAAGAGAAAGTTAACTGACGCAATGTATGACTATTACAGGTGAAGATAGGATAATTTACCATCAAGAACAAGGAAATTGTGATATTTTGTGCCTGTATCCATTGAAGAAAGTAAAAAATGTCTCCTAGACGTACTCAGGTCACCAAGGGACTAGTGAAACCTGTATTATTAAGACTGTATTTGAAAATCTAACTGGATTGAAGCTTGATAAATCTCTGGACTGGAAAGGCTTCTGGCATAGGGATAGCATACCAAAGCAAATTAGCTTCACCATCACTGGATTCACAACACAGTGAAGTGAAATAATTCAGTGAGCCCTAAATTTGACCTTGTTCCTAACTGAACCTTATAAATATCAAATCTTGGACACCAAGCCTATAATTTAAAGATAAAAATAACAATTTATAATTAATAGTGTGCTTTTAGCAGATTACAGATAGACAACAGGGTAATTTATTTAATATCTACATTTTAAAGCCCAATTTTCTCAATCTCCACTCATGTACACAGATAGCCAGAGATAGTTAATGGATAAACAGACAGAAAATAAAAGAATTGCAATTTGCTAGTTCAATAAACACTTCCAAAAAAAGATACCAGGCTTTCATAAAATCCTTGGATATTGGATTGTTCACAGGCAAGTAGAATTGTATACCTTGTTTCATTCCAAATCCAAAAGTTTCAGCAAACGTCCAGAAATATTTAATTATTTCCTACAAGGTGGGATTATTTTCACAGAACATTCAACAATTCGATAACTGGAGAGAGAGAGGGAAAGAGAAATAAAAGAACACAGACTCTAAAACTTTCACTGTTGCTTGGCAAAAGCCTAGTCAAAGTGGTTTTTTGCTTCAACCAACATTCTCTATAGTTGACTGGTTAGTATTGGTCCCCCTTGACTGAGATTCAACATCCAACCAGCTGCCAGCCCTGAGCATAGCAATAGTTCAGTGCCAATTCATCTACAGTTGCCCATACAGTGTATTATCCTTCCTGGTCATTTGTCAAAAGAAAACATTTATTTTTTTAAAAACAAGATGTTGTTCAAAGTTCAGTTCATAGTTTCAACTCACAGCTTCAAACCAAAAAGAGAGAATAGAACTGAAAGTAAAATAATGATGGTCTCTGCAGCATGAAATGGGAGTCCTCACGATAAAACTGGGTTACCATATGAGTCATTGCTTGGCCACAACTGTTCACAATCTATATTTGGACTAATATGAATATTCCCAATTTTGCAGATGACATTGAATTAGCTGGGAAAGCATGTTGCTAGGACGTCTTAAAATTATTTAGACAGCCTAAGGTAATGGGCTAGAACATTGCAAATGTAATAGAAATAAATGTGACATTATTTACTTTGGTAGAAAAATCTGAAAGGCCGAATATTTTTTAAATGATGAAGGGTTAGGAATATTCCATGAATAAGTATGCAGATGCGGCAAACAGTCAAGAAGAGAGATGGCATGTTGCATTCATTTTAAAGGGGATTTGAGATTATAATTAAATATGTCTTGCTGCAATTGTACAGAGCCGTGGTGAGACTTCACCTGGAATATTGCCTACAGTACAGTTTGAGTTCCCATATCTGAGGAGGGATATACTTACCATAGAGTGTAATTGATGAATGGCTTTTGCCTGAAACATCGATTTTCCTGCTCCTCGGATGCTGCCTGAACTCTGTGCTCTTCCAGCACCACTAATCCAGAGTGTAATTGATACTCACCGGACTGACCCCTGCAATAGAGGGGTTTTTTTTAGGAGAGATTGAAGCTTTATTTTCCAGGGTTTAGAAGATTGAGACAGGGAGGAATTTGTTAACTCAGTGTTGTGATTCTTTGGAATTCTCTACCCCAGAGGACCGTGGAAGCTGAATCCTTGAGTTAAATGAAGACAGTAAACAATTTCTGGACACTGACAGCATTGAGGATATGGAGAATGTGTGGGAAAGAGACATTGAAGTTGATGATCTAATTAAATGCCAGGGCAGGCTCGGGCCAGAAATATTGCAATAAATTCGCTTTGCACCTTCTCAATTACATCTCGAGTAATGTGGTAAAATTGAAATTAGAGCAGTATACTCGCTTTTCTCCAGTAAACACCTAACTCAGACTTGCGTACGTTCAGTGACTCCCTCTGGGGAAAATAATTCCGAGACTGCCTGAAGTCGCTCAAATAGGAAGCAGGATGAAGTAGGGAAAAGTGACCAAAAGGATGGACGACATGTTTATATGAAGAAAGTTAAAGACAATTAATCCCCAAATAAACTATGATCTTGATGGCTGCACCACGGGGTGCATTATTTAAGGAAAACCACGTCAAATAAATTCCGTACAGAATGACCAACGAAGTTTAGGGCTTTGCCTCCATAATAAAGCAAAAAACAATACTGTAAGCCAATGTCTGGCTGTATCTATGGGGCCAAAGAGCTAACTTTTTGAGAGCACTATTCCATCTTTCTCCCATGGATGCTCCAAACCGGAGGCTTCTGATCTCAAGCGTCCGCAATTCTTGAATTGTATCGTTGAAAACCCACCCACAAACACCGAGTGACTCACTTTAGGTGGTTCCACGCCGTTAAGGAGCTTTTGGTGGTTCTTAAAAGAACCTTTGGTTTACAAGTCACGTTTCCTCTCAGAGTGTCTTCAGCCACCGAAGCCGTACAGCGTCCGACCTTGGCGCTTCAGCGCATACACGACGTCCATCGCGGTAACAGTCTTGCGCTTGGCATGCTCCGTGTACGTGACCGAATCCCGAATGACATTCTCCAGGAACACCTTCAACACCCCACGCACCTCCTCGTATATAAGGCCTGAGATGCGTTTGACACCACCCCGGCGAGCCAGGCGCCGAATAGCGGGTTTAGTGATTCCTTGGATGTTGTCCCGCAGAACTTTGCGGTGCCGCTTCGCTCCGCCTTTGCCCAAACCCTTACCACCTTTCCCTCTGCCCGACATGACACACTAATCGCGTAAAGACAACTACCGAGAAGCCGCTTTCAGCCCTTTCTATTATACCGTATCAGCGGACCTGGGTGAAGAACGAAGGAAGGCCGCGAGCCCCCAACCATGAATAGGTCACGTGTCTCCGCTCCCGAAGTCCGCCGATTTCAAATTAAACCGCAATACTGTCCCTTACCGCCTCTTTCTGTATCTCACTCCCTTGTGCCTACAGGCAATATGTTTTTGATCATTTGTTAATTAGTATCTACAATTAAACTAAAATCAAATTTGTCTGTACTGTACGATCCTAGATTATTTTAAATACCCTATCTGGAAAAGAAACAAAGTTTTGGCAAGCAAATGTTAAATGAAGGAATTGTTGAATATGCAAATGAAATCAAAATAATTCAATATCCCACTCAACACAGTACTCTATTAAGATAAATTTCATTTCAATTAATCTATACTTGACACTGGCATCAAACTCCAGACGAGAAAATACAATGACAAGAAAACAATGGATTTCACCACTCATGGGTGTAAAATTGTTTTGAAATTGGTCATATGTAAATAAGAGGCTTGAATTGTGCTTTTGAGGTGTGGTCACTGTTGCAATGAATATCACACAACTAGCAATGCAACGCACATGGCCATGTTGAAGTCTTGGTTGGGGCGATAAATGGTTGGAATGGAAGAAAACTCCCTGATCATCTTTAAATAATACAATAAGTTTCACATTTACCCAAGTGGTGATACAGGAACAATGTTTAAAGTCCCATTTCAAAAAATGTACAGCACTATAATAAGGGCTTGTGCCTTGTAGATGGTGATTAGGCTCTAGGGAGGCAGGAGGTGAGTTAATTGCTGCAGGATTCTCAGCCTCTGACCTACTCTTGTTGCTGCTTTGTTAATATGGTGAGCCCAATTCAGGTTCTGGTCAAAGGTAACCCCCAGAATGTTGACAGTGGGGAATTCAGCGATGGTAATGCTATTGAATGTTAAGCAGCAGTGGTTAATGAACAAAAAACAAAAAAGTTACAGCACAGGAAGAGGCCCTTCAGGCCTCCAAGCCTGCACTACTCCAGGTCCTCTATCTCAACTGTATCCCTCTGCTCCCTGCCATTCATGTATCAATCTAGATACATCTTAAATGATGGTATCATGCCCACCTCCACCACATCCGCTGGCAATGCATTCCAGGCACCCAACACCCTCTGGCTCTTTCACCTTGAACTTGTGACCCCTAGTAATTGAGTCCCCCAGTTTGGGAAAAAGCTTCTTGCTATCCACCCTATCTATATACTTCAGGTTAGGTTCACTCTTGTTAGACGTAGTCATTGCCTGGCATTTGTGTGGCATGAGTGTAGGGGTTGAAGAAGTGTAGGTGTAAGCATAGCACTGAAAAAAGGCACAGCAGGTCAGGCAGCATCTGAGGAGCAAGAGAGTCATTGTTTCAGGCATAACCCTTCTTCAGGGCTGTGCCATGAATATTACTGCCAATTATCAGCCCAAAGTTGGTCATTGACCTTGATGCATTTGAACATGAGCTGCTTTAGTATCTGAGGAGACACGAATGGTGCTGAATATTGTGCGATCATCGGTGAACATCCCCACTTCTGACCTTATGATAGAGTGATGGTCATTGATGAAGCAGCTGAAGATGGTTGGGCCTAGGACACTACCCTGAGGGACTCCTGCAGAGATGTCCTGGAGCTGAGATGACTGACCCCCAACAATCATGGCCAACTTTCTTTATGCTATGTTTGACTCCAACCAGCAGAGAGTTTGCACCCAATACTCATTAATTCCAGTTTTGCTAGGGCTCCTTAATTGCAACTCTTGGTCGAATGCAGTCTTGATGTCAAGGGCTGTCATTCTCACCTTACCTCTGGAATTCAGCTCTTTTGTCCATGTTTGAACCAAGGTTGTAATGAGGTCAGTAGCTGAGTGATCCTGGCAGAACCCAAACAGGGTGGCACTGGGCAGGTTATTGCTGAATGGGTGCTGCTTGATAGCACTATTAATGACCCCTTCCATCACTTTGCTGATGATTAAGAGCAGACTGATGGGATGGTAATTGGCTGGGTTGGATTTGCCTTGCTTTTTGCATACAGATCATAACTGAGCAGTTTTCCACATTTTAGGTAGATGCCGTATTGTAATTGAACTAGAAGAGCTTGGACTAGTGGAGTTAGAACATAGAACGTAGAACAGTACAGCGCAGAACAGGCCCTTCAGGCCACAGTGTTGTGCTGACCATTGATCCTCATGTATGCACCTTCAAATGTCTGTGACCATATGCATGTCCAGCAGTCTCTTAAATGTCCCCAATAACCTCGCTTCCACAACTGTTGCTGGCAACGCATTCCATGCTCTCACAACTCTCTGTGTAAAGAACCTGCCTCTGACATCCTCTCTATACTTTCCTCCAACCAGTTTAAAACGATGACCCCTCATGTTAGCCATTTCTGCCCTGGGAAATAGTCTCTGGCTATCGACTCTATCTATGCCTCTCATTATCTTGTATACCTCAATGAGGTCCCCTCTCCTCCTCCTTTATTCCAATGAAAAAAGTACGAGCTCAGTCAACCTCTCTTCATAAGATAAGCCCTACAGTCCAGGCAGCATCCTGGTAAACCGCATCTGAACCCTCTCCAAAGCATCCACATCTTTCCTATAATAGGGTGACCAGAACTGGACACAGTATTCCAAGTGCGATCTAACCAAAGTTTTATAGAGCTGCAACAAGATCTCACGGCTCTTAAATTCAATCCCCCTGTTAATGAAAGCCAAAACACCATATGCTTTCTTAACAACCCTGTCCACTTGGGTGGCCATTTTAAGGGATCTATGTACCTGCACACTAAGATACCGCTGTTCCTCCACATGGCCAAGAATCCTGTCTTTAATCCTGTACTCAGCTTTCAAATTCGACCTTCCACAGTGCATCACCTCGCATTTATCCAGGTTGAACTCCAACTGTCACCTTCTCAGTCCATCTCTGCATCCTGTCAATGTCCTGCTGCAGCCTACAACAGCCCTCTAAACGGTCAATGGCATCTCCAACCTTTGTGTCATCTGCAAACTTGCTGACCCACCCTTCAATCCCCTCATCCAAGTCATTAATAAAAATTACAAACAGTAGAGGCCCAAGGACAGAGCCCTGTGGAACACCAGTCACCACAGACTTCCAGGCAGAATATTTTCCTTCTACTACCACTCGCTGTCTTCTGTTGGCCAGCCAATTCTGCATCCAGACAGCTATGTTCCCCTGTATCCCATTCCTCCTGACCTTCTGAATGAGCCTATCATGGGGAACTTTATCAAATGCCTTGCTGAAGTCCATATACACCACATCTATAGCTCGACTCTCTTCAACTTTTCTAGTCACATCCTCAAAGAACTCGATAAGGTTTGTGAGGCATGACCTATCCCTCCCAAAGCCGTGTTGACTGCATTTAATCAAGCCATGCTCTTCTAGATGGTCATATATCCTATCCCTCAGAATCCTTTCTAACACCTTTCAAATGATAGATGTGAGACTTACTGGTCTGTAATTGCCAGAAATTTCCCTATTTCCTTTCTTGAAGAGAGGAATTACATTTGCCTTTCTCCAGTCCTCAGGTACGACTCCAGTGGAGAGTGAGGATGCAAAGATCTTTGCAAGTGGTGAAGCAATTGCATTTCTCGTTTCCGAAAGCAGCCGAGGACAAATCTGGTCTGGGCCTGGCGACTTGTCAATCTTAATGTTTGACAAAATTTTCAGCACATCAGCTTCCTCTATCTCTATTCATTCCAGCATGCACACCTGCTCTTCAAAGGCTTCATTCACTACAAAGTTTGTTTCTTTCATAAAGACAGAAGCAAAAAAACTCATTGAGGGCTTCCCCTACCTCCTCAGGCTACACACATAAGTTCCATGTGCTATCCCTGACTGGCCCTACATTTTCTTTGACCATTCTCTTATTCCTCACATTAGTGTAAAATGCCTTTGTGTTCTCCATAATCAGATAATTTGCAGTATAATTTGCAATATCCATTGCCTCCTATCTTGAAGGAATTTTTGAAGATGCAAATGAAATCAAAGCAATTCAATACTTTACTGAAGACAATTAAGACAAATTTCATTTCAATTAATCGATATTTGGCACTGGCATCAAACTCCAGATGAGAAAATGTCATGACAAGAAAACAATGGATTTTTACCACTCATGGATAAATTGGAGTGAATTGAACTGGTCGAAAACTAGTATTTATAATGCTGGGGAGCACTGGAGGGAGACTAAGAAGGATCTTCCACTTGGCACTTCTAGCTGAAGCTAGCTGTGAATATCCAGCCCTACCTTTTGCACTTGTGTGTTGGGCTTTTATATTACTGAAGATGGGATATGTGTGGATCTCCCCCTCCAATGTGTTGTTTAGTTTCCACACCATTCACTGAATAAGGAAGGAGACAATTCAGCCTTGCACTGGTTCTGTTACCTGGTTCCAATCTCCTGCCTTTTTCCCCTATTCCTCCACACCATTTCTCTCCAAATGGTTATCAGATGTGTCTCTGGACTGTCCCTCAATTGAACCTGCCTCCACCATGTTTCCAGACAGTGCATTTCAGACCCTATTTAATTTGTAAAGGGTTTTTTTCAGATCGTCCTTGTTTCATTTGCACATCACTCCAAATATCTATATCCTCTTGTACTTTATCAGCAGGAATAGCTTCCCTCTATCTACTCTGTTTCCACTCTGGTAAAGGATAACTCACAGGATGTTGACAGGGGAGATTCCTGATGAAGGGCTTATGCCTGAAACGTCGAATTTCCTATTCCTTGGATGCTGCCTAACCTGCTGTGCTTTAACCAGCAACACATTTTCAACAGGGGACATTCAGTGATGGTAATGCCAATGAATGTCAATGATCAATTGTTGGAACAAATCTTATTAGAAGACAGAAATATGATGCCTGACTCCTGTCTATGCAAACATATAATCAAATAAACATTCAATTCCAACCCAGATGACATACCATGTGCTGTTCAACCACAGAAAACAAGGTGGATATAGAGACAATGAATCAAGGTTATTATTTTTAAAAATCTAATGTTTTGAAGTTATGGTGATCGAATTAAAAGAAAAGGATCCAGAATGTATTGTGTTCCTATCTGAAACATTTCCAAAGACATAGGAGCAGAAATTAGGCCATTCGGCCCATCTAGTCAGCTCCACCATTTAATCATGCCTGATAGGTTTCTCAACCCCATTCTCCCGCTTCCTCCTCAATTTATTTTAGATTAGATTCCCTACAGTGTGGAAACAGGTCCTTTGGTCCAACCAGTCCACACTGACCCTCCGAAGAGTAACCCACTCAGACCCGTTTCCCTCTGACGAATACACCTAACACTATGGCAATTTAGCATGGCCAATTCACCCTGACCTGCACATCTTTGGACTGTAATGTTGGAAAGTGACTGGCAAAGGAAGGGATTATATCACCAATAACATAAAATCCCATTCTGCTTTTAGTTATCTTGTGGCATGTGAAATGATGGTGGAAGCAAACTCAATAATAACTTGCAAAGGAGAATTAGATAGACATTCAAAGTAAGGAATTTTGCACCAATTATGCGGCTGAGGGGTGGGATGATGAAAGGGAACAAAGGGTTGGACCATTTGGAGATGTCTATGTAAGAGCCAGTCCTGACTCAATGGGAGGAATTGTGTTGTTCCGTGTTGTAATGGGTCAATGATGGCATAGAGAATTACAGGTACAGCGTTTCTGAATAAGTAGTTGCTTGGCAGTACAGAACATAAATCTTTGCAATATGGTGTAGGCAATGATTCGTGTAGGAATGAATTACTAGAGAAACTGGCAGATGTGGATACAGTTACAACGTTTAAAAGATATTTGGATAAATACATGAATTTGGAGGGATGTTGGCCAAGTGCAGGCAGCTGGGACTAGTTTAGTTTGGGATTATGTTCGGTGTGGACTAGTTGGACCTCAGGGTCTGTTTCCATGCTGTTTGACTTTACGATTGGGTGACGTCTAAGAAGCACATAATGCTTTGATTCTGGTGTTACTTTGCAAAAAAAAACCGTTTGAAAACTAAGGCAAAACAACAGATGAAGGTGCCTCACTCTTACTCCCCTCTTTACCTCACCTTGAAAGATGAAAGGAGAATGGACGGGTGGGAAACATTGAATGTCAGTGCCTGAAACTGAGGGGGTGGCAGCCTCAGTCGAGGTTTTCCACAAGGGAATTCAATAGTCGACCTGAGATAAGAAGAGAGAAAGCACAAAATGTTCTTTCGAAGAGACGGCGGGTCGAATATCCTCTTTCTTCTGTTGCGATTTTAAACAAGGGATGCCACAGAACAGTGCAGCCACTATTAGTATAATATCAGCGGCTTGTCAAGACCATAGGGGAAAGTGAGGTCTGCAGATGCTGGAGATCAGGGCTGAAAAAGTTTTGCTGGAAAAGCGCAGCAGGTCAGGCAGCATCCAAGGAGCAGGAGAAGAAGGGCTTATGTGCGAAATGTCGACTCTCCTGCTCCTTGGATGCTGCCTGACCTGCTGCGCTTTTCCAGCAACACTTTTTCAGCTTGTTAAGACCATGTGCGGTCATTGAGGGAAATCACAATTCTTTGGTGCATGTTGTTTGGTTTTAATCCTGATGTGGAGATGCCGATGTTTGACCGGGGTGGGCAAAGTAAAAAAAATCACACACTGATTGTGGTCAAATATTAAATCGCAAGCTTTCGGGGCCCCGCACCTTCCCCAGGCAGCTAGTGAGAGAGAGAATACCTAGGACACAGAGTTTATTGCAAAAGATCAAACGGTGCGAATGCATTGACCAAACCGAGATGACTTATTAATCAGGTAGAATGGAGTTGTAGTTTTGATTGATTAATATGTAAATCTCTGCACGATGAATTTATTTTGCATTTCTCCTTGAACGTGAGTGCGTTCTCGGCTTTTCCTGGTGTTTATGTGATAGGAATAGAGCCCAAAACTTTGGGAGTTTCCTGATGAACCTGCCCCCCTTTTTCTCTCCCCCGCGCGTTTCTCGCAGAGCCGCGCGAAACACGGAGCCTATCATTGATTGGTGGAGAATGCAGCCTCCTGATTTGCTAGGAATTCGGTATCCCGATTGGTCAACGGAGTTGCACATTCATTGGATGAGTGTCCGGATTGTGATTGGCTGACCCTAAGTCGGAGCTGAGCCGTTTTATGCAAATTACCTGAAACGGTCTCATTGCGCGAGGGCGACTTGAATTTTCAAATTATCAGCGCGACCCAACGGTTTCTCACCGTCTAAAACCGTCCGGTCATCCCCAATATGTTTCGTTTCTGTATCCTCTGGGAGAAAACTAATTACCTAAATAAGCCAAGCACCATATCATACGCTAAAATAAAAGAACTGCGAGTGCTTGACATCTGCGACAATGTGTTTCATGGCCCTGCAAAGTTTCTTCAGAATTTGTGAACAATCACGTTGCACAGAAACTCTCCCAATTCTTTGAGGGTTAAAGTCATTTGTTTGCTTCACTGAGAACCCAGTGGGAGGCTCGAATAAAACTATTTGGGGAAATACACCGCAGGTTGTGGGGGATTGGAGATAAAAACAAAGTGCTGGAGAAACTCGCTGGCACCAAGCGGTGGAAGACAGAAGTCATATCAGACTCAAAACCATTAACCTTTCCTCACTTCCCTAATTCCAAGACAGAGGAACGTTTGTTTTTGATTAAATTAACCATCACTTGCGGACCCCCAACTATGCTCCTTTGAAAACAAAACAGAGGACATGGTCTTAAAGCTTTTAAAAAACCCCTTCGAACATTGAGACAACTACACTCATGTTTTCATGATACGATCTTAAAATTGTATTTATTTGGTTACTTTTTGACAAATTGCTTTTCTAAATACTTTTTTTTGGTCTGGAGGTTACATCAAGCCATAATTGAACGTGACAGGCACCGCCCTGCAGCATTTGTTATCCTTGCGTTTGTAGAAGTTTCCTCTATAAATAGACTTTAAAATATTGCACTGTAATGGAAACATGCCGAAGATTGTATGAAGACAATTCAGTTTAAGCTCTTCCGGAAAGAAGTAGGTGGCTCTGAAAAGAGCCTTTGCTTTCTGTGGCAGTTTTGATTTCCCCTTATTCCGTCTCCACTTCAGGCGTAGACCTTGCTGGGGTGCCCGGTTTTCTTGGGCAGCAGCACGGCCTGGATGTTGGGCAGGACGCCGCCCTGGGCGATGGTGACTCCTCCGAGCAGTTTGTTGAGCTCCTCATCATTGCGGATGGCGAGCTGCAAGTGGCGGGGAATGATACGAGTTTTCTTGTTGTCCCTGGCCGCGTTACCAGCCAACTCAAGGATCTCGGCAGTTAGGTACTCGAGGACGGCAGCCAAGTATACGGGTGCCCCAGCCCCGACCCGCTCAGCATAATGCCCCTTCCGTAGAAGGCGGTGGATACGACCGACTGGAAACTGAAGACCAGCTCGAGAGGAACGGGTCTTAGCCTTTGCTCGGCCTTTACCTCCAGTTTTACCACGACCTGACATTCTCAAAGCGTAAACATCAACTAACTAGTCACACCTGCCGTTCTTCCTTTTATACCTTCTGCTGGGATTAGCCTGCTGCAGGTTTGTATTGGTTGATTGACACTCCTTTGTTTCCGATTGGTGCTTCTTTCACGAAGCGAGTCGAAACATGCCAGGATCTTGTTTTAACCAATAGGAACAGTCCTCTTGCCCATCCTTCATTAGCATATCATTGCAATCCAACAATGTAACAAGCGTTGAACCTGAATACTGACTTTTACAAATTATAGACTCCTACAGTTCCATCGATTACTCCATACGACCATAAGAAATAGGACCGTGAGTAGGCCGTTCGGCCCTGGAGACTGATTCGACATTTCTCACGTCCACTCAGCCCTCTCGTCTTCGACTCTCCCGTGAAGAGAAACATCCTCTCAGCATTTACCCTGTCAAACCTTTTAAGTATCCTATATGTTTTAATGATATCATCCCTCATTCTTCTAAACTCCAGTGAGTAAATTCTAAACCTCTTCAACCTTTACTGATAAGACAATCCCTCCATGCCAGGAATCATTTTTGAGAAAACTCCCTGAATTGCCTTCAATGCAATGATACCTTAACAAAGAGGACCAAAGCTTGCTCATTGAATTCCACATGTGGTCTCACCAACACCTTGCACAGTTCAGTAAGACTTTCCGACTTTTACACTCAGATGCCTTGTGACATAGTGTCAAAAGTCCATTACCCTTCCTAATTACCTGCTGCACTGTGCAATTTTTGTGTTTCTTGCATAAGTAATCCCCAATACTTTTTGCATTGTAGTTTTTTGCAGTTTTTAAAAAATATTTTCTGTTCTTTGCTCTCCCTTCCAAAATAAACAGCTTCACAGTTGGCTTACACTCAATTTGCCAACTTTTTGCTCACATGATTAAATTCTCACTATCGCTTTATAAACTGCACGTCTTGCAAACTGTCTTTCCACGTATTTCAGTGCAGTTTGCAAATTTATCTGCGGTATGTTCACTTCCTTCCTCCAGGTTATTAATTTATGTGACCCGTTAAGGTCCCAGCAATGATCCATGTGGAATCTGACTTATCACAGATCACCAAGCTGAAAAAGAATACCATTCTCCTCCTCACACCCTGCTTCCTGCAAAGACTCTCTTTTATTCTCGTTACTTCTTGAATGCAGTAAGTGTGGGAGTTAAGAGCAATCCAGAATTTAGCGAAGGAGAGCCAAAGAAACTGAATAGAAATAGGAAAATAAGATCTGAATGTGAATGAGTGAGACATGTGTAGAACATGTATCATAACAGCTTCAATTTATATTTCTATTTGTAAAACAAAAAAAAGTTAGCAAAGACATATAGAAGACAATTATAGGTATAGATGGAGAATTCATGGTGGCAACAATAAAATGGCAGAGGATTAACACTTAGAGTTAGTGTCTTGGAGTTGTACAGCAGGGAAATTGACCCTTCGATCCAGCTCGTCCATGCTGACCAGATGGCCTAAATTAATCTAGTCCCATTTGCTAGCACTTGGCCCATATCCCTCAAAACCTTTCCTAATGGTATACCCATCCAGATGCCTTTTAAATGTTGTAATTGTACCAGCCTGCACCACTTCCTCTGGCAGCTCATTCCATACACGTACCATTCTCTGTGTTAAAAAGTATCCCCTTAGGTGTCTTTTATATCTTTCTCTTCTCACCCTAAACCTATGCCCTCTAGTTCTGGACTCCTCCATCCCAGGGAAAAGACTTTGCCTATTTACCCTATCCATGCCCCTCATAATTTTGTTAACCTCTATAAGGTCACCCCTCAGCCTCCGACGCTCCAGGAAAAACAGCCCCTGTCTGTTCAGCCTCTCCCTATAGCTCAAATACTCCAACTCTGGTAACATCCTTGTAAATCTTTTCTGAAACCTTTCAAGTTTCACAACATCTTTCTGATAGGAAGGAGACCAGAATTGCACGCAATATTCCAACAGTGGCCTAACCAATGTCCTGTGCAGCCACAACATGACCTCCCAAATCCTGTACTCAATAAAAAAAAGCATACAAATGCCTTCTTCACTACCCTATCTACCTCCCACTTTCAAGGAGCTATGAACCTGCACTCCAAGGTCTATTTGTTCAGCAACACTCCCTAGGACCTTAGCATTAAGTATATGAGTCCTGCTAAGATTTGCTTTCCAAAAATGCAGCACCTCGCATTTATCTGAATTAAACTCCATCTGCCACTTCTCGGCCCATTGGCCCATCTGGGCAAGATCCTGTTGTAATCTGAGGTAACTCTCTTCACTGTCCACTACACCTCCAATTTTGGTGTCATCTGCAAACTTAGTAACTGTCCCTCTTATGCTCACATCCAAATCATTTATGTAAATGACAAAAAGTAGTGGACCCAGCACCAAACCTTGTGGCACTCCACTGGTCACAGGCCTCCAGTCTGAAAAACAACCCTCCACCAAAGCCCTCTGTCTTCTACCTTTGAGCCAGTTCTGTATCTAAATGGCTAGTTCTCCCTGTATTCTGTGAGATCTAACCTTGCTAATCAGTCTCCCATGGGGAACCTTGTCGAACGCCTTACTGCAGTCCAAATAAATCACATCTACTACTCTGCCCTCGTCAATCCTCTTTGTAATTTCCTCAAAAAACTCAATCAAGTTTGTGAGATATGATTATAGTTCAAACCAAAGTTCAAACCCTCCAACCCTGGCAACATTCATGTTAATCTTTTTGAAAGCCTTTCAAGTTTTACAACATCCTTCTGATAGGAGGAAGACCAGAATTGCACACAGTATTCCAAAAGTGGCCTAACCAATGCCCTGTACAACCATAACATGAGCTCCCAACTCCTATACTCAATGCTCTGATGATAAAGGAAAATATACCAAATGCCTTCTTCACTATCCTATATACCTGCGACTCCACTTTCAAGGCACTATGAACCTGCACTCCAAGGTCTCTCTGTTCAGCAACACTTCCCAGGACTTTACCATGAAGTGCATGAGTCCTGCCCTGGTTTCATTTTACATAATGCAGCATCTCACATTTATTTAAATTAATTTCCTGCTGTCATTCATCAGGAATTCCTGATGAAGGGATTTTGCTCAAAACGGCAACTTTCCTGCTCCTCAGATGTTACCTGACCCTTAAAGATCAGCCAGGCCACCTACGTGTGGAATCACAGGAGATGGATGAGATACTAAACAAGTATTTCCAATCAGTGTTTACTGTGGAGAAGGATATGGAAATTACTGAACTTGGGAAATAATAGTGATACCTTGAAAAGAGTCCATATGAAGCGAAGTAGGTACTGGGCTTCTTAAAATGCAGAAAGTTGGATAAATCTTCAGGACATGATCAGGTGGGCCCCAGATAGCTAGACCCCTTGCTGAGATATTGGTCTCATCAAAATCCGTGGCTGAGGTGCTAGAGACTGGCGGTTTGGCTAAGTGGTGTCATTATTTAAGAAAAGTGGCAACGAAACGCCAAGGAATTATAGATTGATGAGCTTGAAGTCAATAGTGGGTAAGATGTTTGAGGAGATTCTGAAAGACAGAATTTGTTTGAATTTGGAAAAAACAAAGACTGATTAAAAATAGTCAAGATGGCTTTCTGCATGGGAAATCATGTCTGATTAACATGATTGAGTGTTTTTGAATAGCTGACAAAGAAGATTGATGAAGGCAGAGCTGTGGATATTGTCCATATGGGCTTCATTAAGGGTTTGATAATGTCCTACATGGTAGACTGGTGAGCCAGGTTAGATCACATGGGAAAAAGGGAGAACTAGCAATTTAGATACAAAGTTGACTCAAAAGTAGAAGACAGAAGGTGGTGGTGGAAAGTTGTTTTTCAGAATCGAGGCCTGTGTCCAACAATGTGCTGGGTCTACTGCTTTTCATCATTTATATAAAGGATTTGAATGTGAATATTGGAGATATGGTTAGTAAATTTTTAGATGACACCAAAATTGATGGTGGACTGGACAGTAAAGAAGGTCACATCAGAATACAATGTGATATTAATCAGATGGGCCAATTGGGCTGAGATGTGGCAGATAGAGTTTAATTTAGATAAATACAAAGTGCTGCATTTTGGGAAAGCAATTAGAGCTGGACTTATACACTTAATAGTAATGCCCTAGGCAGTGTTGCTGAACAGAAAGACATTGGAGTACAGGTTTATGGTTCCTTAAAAGTGGGGTCACAGGCAGACAGGGTAGCGAGAAGATGGCATTTGCTATGCTTTCCTTTATCATCAGAGCATTGAGTATAGGAATTGGGAGGTCATGTTGTGGTTGTACAGGGCATTGGTTAGGCTACTTTTGCAATACTGTGTACAATTCTAGTCTCTCTGCTGTAGGGAAGATGCTGTGAAACTTGAAAAATGTTCAGAAAGTATTCACAGATTACTGAGAAGGTTGGAGGAATTGACCTATGGGGAGAAGCTGGGCCTGTTATCCATGGAGCATCGGAGGCTGAAGGATGACCTTACAGAGATTTATAAAATCATGAGGGATATGAATCAGGTGAATAGCCAAGGTCTTTTCCCAAGGGTGTGGGATTCCGAAACAAGAGCTCATAGGTGTAGGTGAGAGCAGAAAGATTTAAAAGTTTTTCATGCAGAGGGTGGCGCATGTATGGAATGAGCTGCCAGTGGGACTGGTGGAGGCTGGTACAATAACATTTAAAAGGCATTTGGATGGGTATATGAATAGGAAGAGTTTAGAGGGACATGGACCAAATGCTGGTAAATGGGACTAAATTAATTTAGGATATCTGGTCAGTATGGATGAGTTGGAACGAAGAGTCTGTTTCTATGCTGTACATTTCTATGACTCTGTGACTCTATGGTGAGAAATTGGCAAGTATTGATATCCAAAGGAATTTACGAGTTATTGACCATGAGTCACAAAATGCTACAATGAAAGTGGAACAAGCAATTGGGAACACTGATGGTATGTCTGCATTTATTACGAGAGGATTTGGTTACAGGTGTAAGTTGTTGCAGTTATACAGAGGTTGATGAGACCTGACCTGGAGTATTGTGTACAGTTTTGGTCTCCTTATGTAAAGGATTTACTTATATGAGAACACAGAGGATGGTCAGATTAAACCCTTGGATGATAGGAGTGCCTTATGGGGATGATTGAGGAAAGTGGATTTGAATTCTGCAGAATCTGATTGAAATGATGAAAGTTCATTCAGGACACATAGGGTGGATGCTGATGTTGTTACTCTTGGGATCTAGCTCCAGAACACAGAGTCTCAGAAAAAGTGGGAAGCTTTTAAAGACAGAAATGATGAAGTACATGTTCATTTAGAAGGTGGTGTATCTTTGTAGTATCAAATGGCTGTGATGATCGATGATTGGAAAATTGCTGTTGTAACCCCTTTATTCAAGAAAGAATCAAGACAAAAGATGGAAAATTCTAGGCTGATCAGCCTAACCTTGGTTGTAGGTAAATATCTAGAATCCATCGTTAAGGATAAAATTTCTAAATTCTTGGAAGTGTAGGGTCAGCTTAGATCAAGTCAACATGGGAGGTCATGCCTGACAAACCTGTTAGAATTCTTTGAAGAGGTAACAAGTAGGTTAGACCAGGGAAACCCAGTGGATGTCATCTATCTAGACTTCCAAAAGACCTTTGATAACGTGCCTCATGGGAGGCTGCTGAGTAAGATGAGGGCCCATGGTGTTTGAGGTGAACTTCTGGCATGGAATGAAGATTGGCTGTCTGACAGAGGCAGAGATTTGGGATAAAAGGTGCTTTTTCAAAATGGCAGCTGGTGACAAGTGGGGAATGATTCAGTGTTGGGGCCACAATTTTTCATTTTATGTATTAATTATCTAGATGAAGGGACAGGGGGAATTCTGACGAAGTACCTTGATGATATGACGTTAGGCAGACAGGCAGGTAGTACTGAGGAGGTGGGGAGGCTACAGAAAGATTTAGACAGTTTTGGAGAGTGGTCCAGGAAATGGCTGATGAAATTCAACGCGAGCAAGTGCGAGGTCTTGCACTTTGGAAAAAAGAATACAAGCATGGACTATTCTCTAGACGGTTAGAAAATTCATAAAGCCAAGGTACAAAGGGATCTGGGTGTGCTAGTACAGAATTCTCTAAAGGTTGATTTGCAGTTTGAGTTGTGACTCAGAAAGCAAATGTAATGTGGCCATTTATCTCAAGAGGGATGGAATATAAAAGCAGCGATGTGCTTCTGAGACTTTATAAAGCTCTAGTTAGACCCCATTCAGAATACTGTGTCCAATTTTGGGCCCCACATCTCAGGGAGGACATACTGACACTGGAATGTGTCCAGTAGAGATTCAAACGGATGATCCCTGGAATAGTAGGCCTAACATACGATGACCGACTGAGGATCCTGGGATTGTATTCATTAGAGTTTAGAAGGTTGAGGGGAGATCTAATAGAAACTTACAAGATAATACATGGCTTAGAAAGGGTGGAAGCTGGGAAGTTGTTTCCATTAGGCAGGGAGAATAGGACCCGTGGACATAGCCTTCAAATTAGAGGGGGTCAATTAAATGGAAATGAAGAGACATTTCTTCTTCCAGAGAGTGGTGGGCCTGGGAATTCATTGTCATGGAGCGCAGTGGAGGCTGGGACGTTGGGTGTCTTCAAGGCAGAGATTGATAAATTCTTGATCTCACAAGGAATTAAGGGCTATGGGGAGAGTGCGGATAAATGGAATTGAAACACCCATCAGCCATGATTAAATGGCAGAGTGGACTCGATGGGCCGAATGACCTTGCTTCCCCTCCTATGTCTTATGGTCTTAAGCTCAAGACAGAAATCAATCGATGTCTAGGTATTAAGGGATGTGGGGTCAGTGCAGGAAAATGGCAGGAATAGACTGGAAGGGCTGAGTGACCTCTTTCTGTTCTTACATCCAGTGTCCTCAAATCCTCTTCTACTTTTCTGATACTCTCCTCTCCTACACAACCACTATCTAACTAATAAGGTCTTGCTTTTGGTAATGCCTTTTTAAAATCATTGTTTTTTTGCATAATCCAAAACAAGTTCATCCTGGAAGACAAATACAGATAAAAGATGTATGAGAGATTTACAAGTGATCCTGTGGGCATCGATAAACTTTGTGAGGCAAATGTCTCAAATGCAGTGGACTACTCTGTGAAAAATAAGTTAGAAGTATTATCTGATTCTTTTAAGAATAAAGAAATGGGTAACCTTGAAAAGAGCTAGAATTTCCCGCTCATTGTGATTTTTCTACTGCCCCTTCTGATTGTGCCTCACTTTGAAGCATAAACCTTGCTGTGTTTGCAGACCAGGAAGACTGGGTCATTACCTTAGCCCAGCCTGTTACCTTAGCCTAGCTCTGTTTTGATGTAGCTGAATTTTTTTAAGTGCCAAAATATGCTTTATTAGAAAAAATGCATACAGAGACACTAAAGCAGATCTGTACAGACTTTGCATATCAAAAACATAACAACATTGGAACTTGACATTCCCTGCAGTAGCTAAACCAAAAGCATTTCCTACTCATGCAGGATACTGCATACATTTGAGGCAAAGAGAGGATCTGTTAACTGAACAGACCCTTGTTACACGTTGGCGGACGGGCCTTAGACTGTGCCCTTTGCCCACTGCGCCCTCTCGAACACTAACCCCGCTGAGTGAGAATTGCACCGACTGTTGCCTGACGTGGGACACAGCGGCCTGAAGCTTCAAATGCTGATTGGATAAGACCTTGGCGACATTAAACCAATAGGAGAACGACATCGGTGCGTCCGCTGGTTGATCCTGACGTTTCCCGCTTTCTGTCTTCCACTCCGAAAGCTAGTGGTTCCAAATTAACCTGTTGGACTATAACCTGGCGTTGTGTGATTTTTATAAACTTTGTACACCCCAGTCTAACACCTGCACCTCAAAATAATTATCAGCCACTAATAGTCCCAACTGGCAGCTGTTTATTCTCCTCGGCTAATTGTTATCCACTCCTTTCTCCAATTCTTCTCGCTCCTTGGGCTCCTTTCTTTTACTCTTCACCCCTTCACCAATCCTATTTTCTTCGCTACCATCAAATCTTCTGACTTTCTTTCCACAGCTGCTCAGAGCATTTTCCAGTTTGTTTTGGCTCTGTCCTATGAGTAAAAAATGAGGTCTGCAGATGCTGGAGATCACAGCTGCAAATGTGTTGCTGGTCAAAGCACAGCAGGTTAGGCAGCATCTCAGGAATAGAGAATTCGACGTTTCGAGCATAAGCCCTTCATCATTAGTGAGTCATTTCACGTCAGGCAGCACTAGCAAAAAAATCGTCAATACTCAGCCCATCGAACACGTGAAAAACACCTGCATCCGCGCACAACTAATCTACAAAATAAAAAGCACCAATGTCTTTGTAAGTTGCATGTCACTTTTGCTGAGGTGCTCAAATTGAAATTTAAAACCATTGTTTAAGAAAACACGTATGTGTGCAGCATAAAAACACAATTACTTTCATCCCAATTACTATAGATAAGGTATTTGCTGGTAAAGTGAAAACTCTTTCATGTTGAACATGTGAGTGGCTCTCAAAAGAGCCTTTTTGTATTCGGCTGTCTCCGGTCCTGCGCCTCTATCTTCTCTTCATCGCAGTCGCCCGCTTCTTCCCCCGCGGCCTGCACCCCGTCGCTGTCAACCGCCTAGATGCTCTTCCCGCCTTGGCCACTGCTTTTACTTTCTTCCGGGGGCTCCTCGCAGTTATTTTCCTGGAAGGTTTGACCGGCAGCCCTGCCTTCAGGGCAGTTTTCTTCGCTGCCGGCACTTTCTTGGCACTTCTGGCACTGGTATAAGCCCCTCTACTCCGGGGACACCTCTTCCCTTTCAGCGTCAGGTGGGGCTGCAGGGACACCGAAGAGGAGCCCTTGTTAGCCACGGTACTAAATGACGGGTCCAGGCGGCTGGGACCGCCCTTCGACTTGTGGCGGGCGGCCGCAGCGGTTTTCCTCAAGGCACCCAGTTTGGCTGCCAGTTCACATCCCCTGGTGGCAGCTGCCGCCCTCAGGATCCACTCAGCAGTTGCGGCTGGAGTCAGACAAGGGAGTACCGAGAATCTGCCATCGCCCTCAGCGGCAGACGCGGCAAACGGCGGAGCGGCGGCGGCCGTGCCCCAGATAAAGGTCCCGTGCGGACGGGGTAGAGACAATCTGATGCCTTGCCCCGCCCACCGCCCGGGCCGAGCGAATCCAGAGCGAGTTGGCCTGTCCATCAAATCCCGGATTGTCGTTGAATGGGACTGGATTCAAAACCGACACAGGATCATTAAAAAATAAACAAAACAGATTCGTAAATTAGAGAACCGTTCGGATCAGAGTGAGTAGATTCGTAAATAAGAGAACCGTTCGGGTCAGAGTGAACTGGGTTTGGGGAGGAGAACATCAGCACTCCTCTGTCTCACCTCATAAAGGAATTACATTTTCATTTATGATTTGGATATGATGGGCTTTAGGGGCTGCCAATTCAAATTGTTGTTTTCATAGAAATCATAAAATCCCCACAGGCAAACCCGACATGGAAACAGGCCATTTGGCCGAACAAGTCTACACCGACCCGACAAAGAGTAACCCACCCAGACGCATTCCCCTATTACTCTCCATTTACCCTTTGATTAATGCACCTCACCTACGCATCCTTGGACACTACGGGCAATTTAGCCTGGCCAACTCACCTGACCGGACTGTGGGAGGAAATCGGAGCACCCGGAGGAAATCCACGCAGACACGGGGAGAATGTGCGAGCTGCACACAGACAGCTGCTCTAGGCTGGTATCGAATCTGGGTGCCTGGTGCTGTGAGGCAGCAGTGCTAACCGCTGAGCCACCGTGCTGACTAATTTTCTCAGCTGGTTATAATTCTAACAAAATAGATTCAGCGATCGTAGAACAGAATTGTAAGACTAAATTGTAGAATTGAATCACATAAAATGGTGCACCATATTCGAATACAGAGGTCAACCAGAAAGTGCATCTTCCACTAGAAGCATTAGAGCACAATTTGATATTATAGGATAGCACGCCAAAAACATCACAAGATTGTTACAGCGGAAAAGGAGACTGCTCAGTCCACTGCGTCAACACTTCTTCTCTGAGCAGTGCCAGTGCACTGTTTTCTTTCAAATATAGTATTCTGGAATTCACGATTGAACGTGCCTGCAGCATACCTCCAAGTAGTGCATTCCAAATCCGGATCAGTCATTATGTAGAAAAGAATCCTTCTCATATCACATTTAGATTGTTTGCATATTACCTATGCCGTTTAATTTTGCATTCCGGGAACCGATCTTCTACACCATTCTGTTCTTGATTCTTTTACGAACATGAGCACTTTCTCTCTGATCTAATCTGTCCGGACTCTCTGGCCAGATCTCAATATTTTGACAACTTCTGCCATTTCTCCTCTCAGCCTTCTTCTCTCCAAGGAGAACAGTCCTAATCTCTCCAATCTGCCAGCATAGCTGAGGTTTCTCATTCCTGGAATTAGTCGTTTAAAGCCCTTCTGAAGTCTTCCAATCTCTCCCAACGGGCCCAGAATCGTCAACAATACTCTAGTGGAATCATACAGTCACGTACACGACAGGAGTCCATTCAGCTCATCCAACCCTTTTCTGTGCAGCGCAATGCAATTTAGACTCATTTCCTTTGCTGAATCCCGGTAGTCCTCACTGCAAGTTTATTTCCCTCAATTTCTGTTTGATATTATTGACCCTCTCCGATTCCAATGATATCCAGGATAGAAGCCTAATCTAAAATATCAGAGAATGGGAAATTTCTGAAACAGAAACAGGTTGAGTCCTGAAGTTACAGAAAATAGGTGGAGAAACAGGGTGAACGCTGATTGTAGAATCGCCCAACTACATAATTTTTAAAAAGGGATAATGCTTTTCGGTCCGTTGTTTGAGTACTGCATCTCTGAAGATCTCGTTCCCATCTCTTTCATTGTACCTTTTCGAAGGAGCTCATGTTGGATTTTCTTTTGAAAGCCATGATAGAATTTGCATCAGCCTTCCCCCCCCCATCCCCCCTCCATTCAGACAGTAGAGGCAAGATCGTAACACACACATTTCAGTGATTCAATAAAATTACTACTAACGTAAAAGTATATGACTTTATTTATCAGGTATAATTTGGGTATTTGGATTTTCAACCGATTTTACAGTATCTAAGCGGTTAGCTGCTGCAACGTAAAACAGTGAATGTAACAGCGAGAGTGTTATTTGTATTATTCGTTTAAGTGTTACTTTTCACAACAATAAATGTCATCTGGACATCTTGCTGAATATTGTTAAAACGCACACAACGCCAGGTTATAGTCCATCAGGTATGCCTAACGTACTGGCAGCATTCCGAAAGCTTATAATTCCAAATAACCCTGTTGGACTATAACTGGTGTTGTATGATTTTTAATTTTGTCTACCCCAGTCCAACACCGACACCCCCACATCACTGCTGAATATTGACACACTTGAAAAGAAAATACCTGTACCCCATCGCTTATAGATGGAAAGTGATCTAATTTATTATGAAATCCAGAACAGATGAGAGTGGAAACTACCCCTAGAAAGTGAGCTATGGGACACTAATTTGCAAAGTTAGTGAATGTTTAAGGAATCATGAACATTAAAACATGAACAGCATAATTTTCTGCCTGTGTTCTATTTCAAATGCATGGCTTGGAAGATGCAGCCGTCGGTTTTACTGCGATAGGCGTCCAGGTCAACGCGTCAACATTTTAAAACAACTTTTAGCTCAACACTGCAAAGACACACAAAGCTGCTGGAGAAAACTCAACACATCGGGCAGCGTTTGTCTGGGGAAAAAAAAGAGATTAAAAAGAAAAGAGAGAATTGCACACCACGCTTTTAACTCTTCATGGTCTGTTATGTTTCTTCTTCGGGACCCAAATGGTTTCCTGACGTCGGGGATTGTGGGGCGAAGAAGTGGAGAGGATTAGGGAAGGAAGAAACGGGATTTAAAAAATGGACGGAGCCTGGATAGTGATAAAATAATAGAAGGAGCCGATAATGTTGAAATGATTTGGAGATGCCGGTGTTTGACTGGGCTGTACAAGCTTAAAAATCACACAACGCCAGGTTATAGTCCAACAGGTTTAATTGGAAACACACTAGCTTGCACAACCACCTGATGAAGGAGTGTTGCTCCGAAAGCTAGTGTGCTTCCAACTAAACCTGTTGGACTATAACCTGGTGTTATGTGATTTTTAATAATGGAGAGATGGAGGAAGACTTCTTGGGGGTGGGGGGAAGAGAAGAAAGAAGGCGGGATCTTCTTCCACTGCGTCCGCCCCCGCCTTATAAAAGCGGCGGTTCCGAACCTGCAGGGGCTTTTCTTGACAGACGTTGGGCTGGTCAGTGGGAGATTTGCGTTTCCCCCTTCATCACGTCGGTGTTGCTCGCCATCATTTTAAATTTGAAAATTCGCGTGCGTTGGGAAAAAAAACTCAACATTGAAGATAAGGGACTGAAGAGGAAAACAACAGCGAGCAGCACCAGCTTTGGCGGGGCGGGCCGGAGGAAGGCATGGCCGACGGCAGCCGGAAGGTGGACGATGCCGGGGACTCGGGCGGAGGGGGGAGGCCGCCCGGTTCGCAGCCTCGAGCAGGGGCCGAGAAGGGGGCGGGTAAGAAGAAGAAGCAGCAAACCCAGCAGCAGCAGCAGCAGCAGCAACAACCGCAGCAGCTGAACCAGACACAGCAGCAGAATTTGCAGCAGCAGCAGCAGCAGCCCCGCTCCCCGCAGCGCCGCAAGAAGAAGGAGCTCACCATGGCCGAGCAGATCCTGCAGGTCGCCGCCGCCACCAAGGAGCGGCGCGGCATCTCACTGGCCGCCCTCAAGAAGGCGCTCTCGGCCAAGGGCTACGACTTGAGCCGCAACAACACGCGGGTCAACCAGACGGTGAAGAACCTGGTCCGCGACGGCTCCTTGGTGCAGACGGCGGGCATCGGCGCCTCGGGCTCGTTCCGCTTCAATCGGTCCGCCGTCGGTGTCGGAGGTGCAGGCGGCAGCGGCGGCTTCAAGAAGGACAAGGCCAAGGCCAAGGGCAAGAAGAAACGTGGGGCGGCCAAACGCCGGCACCAAAACCCCGCCTCCCGGAGGTCGCCACCGGCCCGCCTCCGGAGGAAGTACACCCGGCGCAGAGACACAGTTGGCGCCGCCGGAGGAGGGACTTGGACGGGAGCAGGTTCCAAGGGTCGGAAGGTGACCGTCCGGACTGTCCGCCGCCGCCGCCAGCAGCAGCAGCAGCAGCAGCGAGCCCGCTCCCGCCGCGACGGGGGGAGAGGAGGCCGCCGCAAACCGCGGGTCACCGCCACCGGCCGCCGGGGTCCGGCCAAGAGCGTCCGCCTGAAGACCAGCTCCAGCCTTTCTCCCTCCGTGGCCACCTACTATTACTACTACTACCCGTCCCCCGCCCGGAGGCCGGCCCGGCCCTACGGCAAGTACAAGCCGGCGGCCCGTCAGCGCGGCCGCAGGGTGCTCGGGTACGGCGGCTCCCGCGGGAAGCCGCGGGTATCCCGGGGCAAGAGGCCGGGCGTCCGCCAGAGGAGAAACTGAAACGCCCGCTCAGCCATTTCTTTCCGGGGGAAGAGGACGGAGCCGCTCTGCCGCCTCACACTTATCTCTCTCTCTCTCTCTCTGTCTCTCCCCGTTTCTCCTGTACAAACGGCTCTTTTCAGAGCCACCATACCGCGACCAGAAAGAATAGCTGGATCACACCCATCATTTGAGCTTTATTTTCCACAGCGCAGTGAAATCCTGAAGAAGCATTCCTGGACTGGAAACTTGTAACTCCTGCTTTCTCTCTCTAACAGGTGCAGCCGCCAGAGTTGCTCAGAATTGAATTGAATTTATTGTCGCATGTAATGCTTTGTCTTGCGAGTAATACAGGCAGATCCCAAAGTTAAGAAGCACAGACAGTAAATAATAGGTAAACAGCGGCAAAACCAAAAACACAGGTACAGGTGAATGTTAAAGAGTTTCTGAGTCTATTCTAACAACAGTACGGTAGAAACTTCTTTGGTTGGTGCGTGTGTTCAGGCTTCTGTACCTTCTCCCCAATGGTGGAGTTTGTAGAAAAACGTTACCAAGGTGGGATGAATCTTTGAGAATATTGGAGGCCTTTCCTTGACAATGGGCCTGGTAGATGGATACTATAGATAGGTCGGTCTTTGTGATTGTCCGGGCAGAGTTCACCACTCTCTGTAACTGTCTCCAATCTTGAATGGTGTAGTTACCATACCCGGTAATGATACAAAGCTGGGTGGCAGGGTGAAATGTGAGGAGGATGTTAGGAGATTACAGGGTGACCTGGACAGGTTAGGTGAGTGGGCAGATGCATGGCAGATGCAGTTTAATGTGGATAAATGTATGGTTATCCACTTTGGTGGCAAGAACAGGAAGGTGGATTACTACCTCAATGGAATCAATTTAGGTAAAGGGGCAGTACAGAGAGATCTGGGTGTTCTTGTACACCAGTCAATGAAGGTAAGCATGCAGGTACAGCAGGTAGTGAAGAAGGCTAATAGTATGCTGGCCTTCATAACAAGATGGATTGAGTTTAGAAGCAAAGAGGTGCTTCTGCAGCTGTGCAGGGCCCTGGTGAGACCACACCTGGAATACTGTGTGCAGTTCTGGTCTCCAAATTTGAGGAAAGACATTCTGGCTATTGAGGGAGTGCAGCGTAGATTCACGAGGTCAATTCCTGGAATGGCGGGATTACCTTACACTGAAAGACTGATGCGACTGGGCTTGTATACCCTTGAGTTTAGAAGACTGAGAGGGGATATGATTGAGACATAAGATTATTAAAGGATTGGACACTCTGGAGGCAGGAAACATGTTTCCGCTGATGGGCGAGTCCCAAACCAGAGGACACAGTTTAAAAAGTAAGGGGTAGGCCACTTAGAACAGAGATGAGGCGAAACTACTTCTCGAGAGTGGTGGGTGTATGGAATGCTCTGCCGCAGAGGCAGTGGAGGCCCAGTCTCTGGATACTTTCAAGACAGAGTTGGATAGAGCTCTTAAGGATTGTGGAATCAAGGGTTATGGAGATAAGGCAGGAAGAGGATACTGACTGAGGATGATCAACCATGATTATAATGAATGGTGGTGCTGGCTCGAAGGGCAGAATGGCCTATTCCTGTACCTACTACCTATTGATACATCCAGGCAGAGTTTCTCGAGAAATTCCGATTTTCTTTTTAAAACCCGAAAGAAATGCGGATGCTGAATACCGGAAACAAAAAGAAATAGTTGGGTAGGCTCCGCAGGTCTGGCAGAGGTGAGGAAGGGTCACTCGATAGAATCGTTAAGTGATTTCTCTCCACAGATGTCGCCGGGTCTGCTGTGATTGTCCAGCCATTTCTGTTTTTGTTTGTTTTAGATCTTCAGTAGTTTTATATCAGCTCAGTGCCTGCCCCGAACCATGTAACACAATCTCATTTTGCCCCAGCAGCACAGCCATTCCACATGGGATTTATTTATTTGACTTGCCCATCTCCCTTTTAGAAAACCATAAGTGATGCTCACAACATATCGTAGAATGAGTTTATCTGGGGATTGATTCAACTTACTCCCAATGTACTATTCGAAGGAAGAGACAGACCAGACTCAAAACATTGACTCTGTTTGCCTCCACAGATGCCTCCAGATCTTTTGCGTTTCTCCGCCATTTTCTAGTTTTATTTACTATCGCTGAAGGTTCACTAGACTCGAAACGGTAAGTTTGTTTTCTCTCCAGGTCAGGAATATGGTTTATTTAGGATTTGCTCAACTTAATTTGCTATTTTGTGTTCCACAGCGATCATTAAGTTACTTCACAGAATTTATTTGACATGCTGGTTTTCGCTTCAGAACAAAATCCTCTAGTATTCCAATCACTGATACGAGGTTAGTTAATTTGGGATTTGTTTAAATTGCTGGCTTCCTTTTAGAATGTATTTTATCGTGTTCCACAATGATCATAAAATTACTTCACAAGAAAGCAACTCACCACCACCTTCTCAAGGACAACTCGGAACGGGTAATAAAATGTTGTCCAGCTAGCGATATCGCACGAAAAGCACAGCAGGTCAGGCAGCATCCGAGGAGCAGGAGAATCGATGTTTCGAGCAAAAGCCCTTCATCAGCCTCATTCCCAATGAAGGGCTTTTGCACGAAACGTCGGTTCTCCTGCTCCTCGGATGCTGCCTGACCTGCTGTGCTTTTACAGCAACACACTCTCGACTTTTACTCCGTCTGGCGAGACTCACTTCTTTGCTGAAATGCTCCGATGGACGTGGATGTCAATGTCCCTCTGAAGTTGTCAGTGATCATTCAATGTGCACCCCCTCTCTTTGTTAGTCCTGAATTTTGACAGCTGTTTTCCTTTAGTTCCGTGCAGGTCTAACGCTTGCATTGCCTGTTATATATTAGTGTACTTGCATCATTTATATACAGATGGATCTGAGAGACGGTTATCTAGTTTTGAGAGAATTTGTGGCTCTCAAAAGAGCCGTTTATGTTCAGGGTCGTGAAAAGAGAATGGAGTGGGGGATGTTCTCCGCTCACTTCCTGGTCTTCCTCGGCCTTGGCTTCCTCTCGCCCCGTCTCTTGCGGGGTTTCTTGTCGGGTTGCTGGGCTTCCTCCCTGGCGCAGGCGGAAACGGCCCCTTCCTTGGCCGGGAGCAGGGCTGCGGTCGGAGGCGGCCTGGCCCCCTGCGTGTGGCCCGCGCTGAGCTTGAGGGAGCCAGTGGCTGTGGTCTGCACCAGCGAGCCGCTGTTGACCAGGCTCTGGATGGCGAGGTGCAGCTTGTCCTTGTTGCGCTCCACGTCGTAGCCCCTGGCCAGCAGCGCCTTGCGGAGGGAGGTGAGCGACAGGGCCCCCCGCTGCTTGCGGGCAGACAGCGCCTGAAGGATCAGCTGCGAGATCCTCAATTCCTGACGCCGCTGGCGTCGGTAAGGCCGCAGCGGCTCCTGCTGCTGCTGAGGCGGAGGCGGCTGCTGTTTCCTAGCCGCCGCGCTGCCGGCCAAGTCTCGGCGCACCTTCGGCATAGTCCCTGAATTGAGACAGACTGAGCCGCCGTTAGCCCTTCCCCTTCCATTTAAAGACTCGGGGCGGACGCGGTGGAGACGCCTTTCCAAGTGGACAGCGAGAATGGAACCGGTCTCCACACCCCACACACCCGCGGGTTTTCAGGGGAGACGAGCTCGATACCCATCCAGGGACCTGGTAGAATTTAAACCCAATTCAATAAACAAGCCCAGACGAGAAACCCCAGCTCCACGCACTAGAGACACTGATTCAGATCCAAACCCCGGGACCTGATGGAAATGAATTCCAATTCATCGTAAATCTTCAAGTAGTGGTCAGTAATGTTTGGTACTGTCACTGGACTGGGAAAAGTCCACGAGGTAAAAACAATGACTGCGGATGCTGGAAACCAGATTCTGGATTAGAGTGATGCTGGAAGAGCACAGCAAGTCAGGAAGCCATCCGAGGAGCAGGAAAATCGACGTTTCGGGCAAAAGCCCTTCATCAGGTCCAGACACCCCCCGCCCCATGTTGTGGAGTCGCAGCATCGAATCTCACCCCGGGACCTGGTACAATTTAAATTCAATTCAACATACATCTGAAATAGTTGCTCAGTCATGTCTTGCTTGTAGGTAATGTCACTGGACTAGGAACAATCCTGACCCGTCGGTTCGTGAATACATTGAATGTCTTCCAGACCCACAGTAAATAGAGTTGATTCTTCAGTGACTCCAGCGGAAGCCCGGCAAGTCAGTCTTCAAGGCGAATTTCTGATGGGCAACAAATGTTAGTAAAGCCAAAGATGCCCTCATCCCTTGAAAGACCAAAAAAATCCAATAAAAATAAACGCTGAGAGAAGGTCAATCAGCCCTCTGTTTGAATTCTGCAGATTTATTTCACTCTTTTATTGAAATTTCGCCACTTTTTGTGCTAATAGTATTAACAGTATGAAAAGTGTGTTTGTAAATTTTAAAGTCAAATTTTGTTTTTAAAATAAACAGCTGAAGAAACTCCGCGGTCAGGGATTTGTTTAAGGATGGCCGGAATAGATTTCCCCGATGATTTGTAAGTATTTTTTAATCCGTCCAAGCGATTTCTAGAAAACGTTTCAGGATGCAGAGGGCAATGTGTATACATTGTGATCACGTCAATTTAACTTCATGATGAATACGGAGATAAATTTGTTCATGTGCCATCCATCCTTTGCAATTTGTATACCTTTGTACAAACCTAAACATCTCTTTTCCAATCACTACTCATTGCTTTCTGCGTGTCTTGGGGATTAGATTAGATTAGATTTACAGATTAGACTTACAGTGTGGAAACAGGCCCTTCGGCCCAACAAGTCCACACCGACCCGCCGAAGCGCAACCCACCCCTACCCCTACATTTACCCCTTACCTAACACTACGGGCAATTTAGCATGGCCAATTCACCTGACCCGCACATCTTTGGACTGTGGGAGGAAACTGGAGCACCCGGAGGAAACCCACGCAGACACAGGGAGAACGTGCAAACTCCACACAGTCAGTCGCCTGAGTCGGGAATTGAACACGGGTCTACAGGCGCTGTGAGGCAGCAGTGCTAACCACTGTGCCACCGTGCCGCCCACAAATCTGAAGGGATCTGAAGAGTTTGGAATTATCTGCAATTTGGCTTGATTTTTCTTCGTTAGTCTAAATATAACTCAATCACGTTACACAAACGTAGCGACTTTCTGAATGTTTTGTGTGTGTTAGAAGTACAATTCAAACCTCTTTGGCAATAATTGGTTTCGACTCTTTCTGAATGTCTTGTGGCTCTGAAAAGAGCCTTTTTTTGGTTGTAACTTGAATAGTTTTCTTTACGTTATCGAGCTTTCGCTTTCCCCTTCAGCTGCTGCTGTTCTGTGTGTCCGAGCCGCCCTGGTTCGCCTTCGCCGAGGCGGAGACCTCTTCCTGAGACGGGAGTTGACTCGCTTCCTCCAGGATCTTGGCCGCTTTCCTGGGCTTGGCCGGCCGGCGCTTGGCTTTCCGAGGGCCGGCCCTAGCTGCCGCCTTCCTCCCGGGCTTGGGTCCCCTGGCGGTGCGGCGACCCATCGGTTCTCTCCTGCCGGACCTCGGCCTGGTCTTTCTGGGCACCATGCTCCTCTTGGGTCTCTTGGCGGCGGCGGGCTTCCGGGGTTTGCGCCGGTTGGAGGCGGAGGCGGCGCCGGGGCCGATGGGCGGGCGGGCGGCCGCGGAGGAGATGGCGGAAGGCGGCGGAGACGGCAGCAGCTCGCCACCCCGTCTCACTTTCTTCCTGCTTTCGGCGCCGCGGACGGCGGTCTCCACTTCCCTCTGCGCCTTGGTGCTGCCGAGCTTGAAGGAGCCCGAGGCGCCGCTGCCCGAGGTCTGCACCAGGGAGCCCTTGGCCACCAAGCTGCGGACCGCCTGCTTGAGCCGCCAGCGGTTGGCCGCCACGTCGTAGCCGTTGCCCGACAGCAACTTCTTGAGGGCGGCCAGCGACAGACCGCGGCGGCCCTTCTTGGTACCGGCCGCCGCCACTGCCTCCAGGATGCGCTCGGACACCGTGGAGCTGCTCCGGGCGGCGGAGGGGGGCGGTGGCAGGGCCTTACCCTTCCTGCCCTTTTTTCGGGCCGCCAGGGTGTCGGCCATGACCGCGGGGGGTAAGGGATGTGTGTGGCTGGGCGGTGGGTGTCCAAGCTCAGGGGTGTCTTTGCCTCTCTCGCTTAACACTGGAAAATGAGGAGTCGCCCGTAGCCGCCGCCGCTATTTAAAGCCCGCGACCGGACGCTACAGAGTCAAAGACCAACAAGACCTCCTGACTCTGAGGAAGAGTCAATGAAATTTACATTTAACGAGAATAAAACAAAGAGCTGCAGATGCTGGAAATCTGAAACCACAGACAGAGAGTCAGTAGCTCTGGCAGAATCTGTGGAGAGAGGATTTGAAGAAGATTCGTTGGACTCTAAATATTAATTCTTAGTTTTCTCTCTACGAACAGTGTCAAACATTGAATTTCTCCACCACTGCTTCATACTTCCAGTCTCCGCAGTTTTTTTGTTTCATTTTATTATACCTGCTGTTACCCTGAACTTGTTTTTTTTAATCCAACGAAGTGTCGATGGAACTGGAGAAGCTCAGTGATATTAGCGGAGAGAGGAAAAACTGTTAACGTTTCGAGTCCTGCGACCCTTCGTGTTTATTTCATTAACTCCCGCCCACACCCCCAGTTTCGAGATTTAAAATCCTGTTCAAAATTCTCCTTTCACAGTCCACAAGTGCTGTCAGACTTGCTGAGATTCTCCAGTATTCTCTCCTTCTATTTCACGTTTTCAGCCCATGCTGTTCTTTTTTTAATTTAAATATATACATAAATCACCGTCGTCCCTGGTCTAACCAGAATCTTTTTTTTCTTCTCTCTCCCTGTTTTAAAGCCTGCACGTGTTTTCTTTTAAATTTGTCCCCTTGTACCCCAATATTAATTGGGATAATCATAGCATAATGCTTTAGAAGAGGCCGATTTCTTGAACTGGACACAAGATTGTCCAGTTCAAAAATATTCAAGATTGGATAAAAAAAACCATACTGAGACTTATAACAAGTAAAATGGGAACAAACGAACAGATGCCCTAAAAGATTTAGGAAGTACAGAGAGGAACTCTCACAGAGCACTTGTGAGAATAATCTCTTGCCTCCATTTAGTTCTTTCTTACCTTGTGCAATTTCTTTAGGGCATAAACTTGGCAGTATTTTGCTCGATTTATTCCCTATTTCTCCCTCCTCACCATCATTCTCAATTTTGACAGTTGAACAGCACATGCCTGGGATTCAATCTCAGAGAAAATTACTTCCCCCAGCAGAGATGCTGACTTGGTTTTAAGTGGAATATTTGCTCTCAAGGTTCTTTGTTGAGTATCTATCCCCTCATTCTACAGCTGAAGTGAAACAACACCTCTGGTTGATCTACAGTGAGAGCGAAAACTGTGGATGGAATGGATTCACAAATGGAAAACAATGCGCATCATTCACAGTCGACCAGATATAACTGAAAAGATTGAGTTTGACTGAATTCAGTGGCTGCACACAAAGGTGGATGACTCTTATTATTGCAAATTACAGCCCAACTCACATCAGGCTGCAGGGAGGATAGGGAGCTCCCATCATGTTATAAAACTTAGGATGTTAGAAAATAGGCATACAGGGACAACTGGATCCACATCCAAATGTCTTCTGCCACTCCAACACTGCAAAATAACAGTGAATTTGTATGTAATTTGAGATCCTCATGAACAATAATCGCAAACTATTGACAAGATCTAGATTGAGTGACTCTTGAAGGAACATTTGGACCGTGCTTTGCAACTGTAGTTTGCCAGCACTCTCTCCTTGGAACTAGTCTATTTGGTAAAAGCCTGAGCCTCTGTTGTTAGACTAAACTAGTAAGGATTGACCGTTACAATCAGTTCACAACCTCACCACGCCACTACCAAGCTGACGGATATGTATTTTATTTTGGTCAACACAAGGCTGAAGAAGTCTCTGAGCAGTTAAACCTTGGGGCTTTGGTGACAATTCACTTCAGACAGGAAAACCCACTGGTTCTCGATGCAGTTCCTCTAAATTTGACCCCTTCTATGATTATTTGGGATAATCATAGTAGAAAGGTTTTAGATTTCTTGATCTGGACTCAAGATCCCAACAAGCTAAGTAAGTAAATAAATAAATACAAAGTAGGAATAGTTGAATCTTTCAGATGGATATTTTAAGATTAGGCAATTTGTTCTTTCTCAATTTTTCTGCTGCTATTGCTCTACTTGGAATAAATTGCAACCCTGTTTGAGGCTTGATGTGTCTCCAACAAGGGCTCTTTTATTTGAAGTAGTTTAAAATGGCGTCTTATTGGGAGGGGATTTAATTGAAGGTTTTATTTTCTGGTGGAAACCTAGGTTTATTTGATGACTCCCTGGCCATCTCTTGTTAGTCTAAACCAGTAGAAATTGATTGCTACAGTCAACAACATCAGCACACCCCCACCAGGATAGTGAGTTTATGTTTAGCTGAAACAAGATGACAGAAATCTGGCTATAGTTGTGTGGGGGTGTGTATTAGAGACCACACCTGAGAGGTGAAAAGAAATCAGAAATAGACTTATAAATAGAGAAAATCGCAGCTGTGTTTCGGGTTCAAGTACCGCCTATTATAAAGGTGTTATACCTGCCTGACCACAGGTAGTTTAAAAATATCAATAAACGATTTCAAAAATAGGAATAATTGGCAGTCAAAAGAATAAATGGATTGGTGATTGGACCAGTTGGTTAGTTTATGCAAATGTTTAAAATTAAGATTTGTTTCTTCCCAGTTTTCCGGTTATTACATTTGGAAAGTTAGTCTTGTCTCAAATATTTTTGAGCACCGTTTCCTTTTCAGGTATGATTTTAATTTTAAGTTAACTTATTCCTTCCTACTTTCCCAATTGTCACACTTGCAGTAAATTAGAGCCATGGAAAAGAATTTTAAAAAAGCAGTTTTCTTCTTGGGCGAGTTGTTATTAAATTTATTGTTCCCGTGTGGGAGGGGTATTTCAATTACGGCTTGTTCCTTTCCTTTGTTGTTCCATTTGTAAAATTAGCAGCCATGGGGTTTTTAAATTGCTGTAGAATTGCTGCTTTTATGGTATGGTTTTAATGGGTGTGTCGAAAATTGTTCGCTGTTACAGCCCTATTTGTGAACAGTTGGAGTGGCTCTTAGAAGAGCCGTTTTTCTTTTCCGGGGTGGTTTTAACAAAGAGGTATAATCCCGACGGGGCAAGGGGACACAGTCCTACTTGGAGCTGGTGTATTTGGTGACCGCCTTGGTGCCCTCGGACACGGCGTGTTTGGCCAGCTCCCCGGGGAGCAGCAGGCGGACGGCGCTCTGGATCTCCCGGGAGGACAAGGTCTGCCGCCGGGTATAGTGGACCAGGCGGGAAGCCTCGGCGGCCAGGCGCTCGAAGATGTCGCCCACGAACGAATTGATGACACTCATAGCCTTGGAGGAGATACCGGTGTCGGGGTGCACCTGCTTCAGCACCTTGTAGATGTAGAGGCTGTAGCTCTCCCGGCGGCGGTTCCGGCGGTGCCTCCGGTCGCTCGCCGCCCCCCGGCGGGACATCTTCATCGCCGTCTTCTTTGAGCCTTTCTTGGAGACGGCGCCCTTGGCGGCACCGGTCACCCCTGTCGAAGACGAGGCGGAGACGGCGGCCGACGAAGCGGCTGAGGAGGAGGCGGCGGCGGACGCCGAAGAGGAGGCGGTGGTCGGCATGAGGGACTCTGGCGGCTGCCTCCTCTCGGGAAAGTCAAGCTCCTTCAAGCCACGGCGAGAAAGAGACAGACCAGCGCCGCTGTACCGGGTCAACCCTAATATTCTCAGCTCCATGCAAATGAAGGATAGGAAATCCTCAATTCCCATTGTGTGTCCCGTGTCCAAATCGCACAAATCATAGCGAGGGACAGCGTCAGGGCTGTAACTTTGCAAGTGTAACAACTAGAGAGGTGGGGGTTGAGTGCTGAAGAAGAGTCTCTGGATGTTTTTCCCCTCGTGAGAAAGTCCAGGACCCAGACGGCACAGTCTCAGAAGGAAGGGCACCAATTTCAGACTGAGATGAGGAGGAATTTCTCCTTTCAGGGGGTTGCGACTCCTTGCCACAGAGATAGCTGTGGGAGCAGAGTCCGGGTGTGTGTATACTCAAGGCTTTTCTTGATCAGTCGGGAAATCCAGGGAAAAGGGCAGGCACGTGGATGTGAGGAATGTCGTATCAGCCATGATCCTGGTGAATTAGGGACAGGAGGATCTAATTATACTCGAAACGTCGACTTCTTCACCTCCTAATGTTGCCTGACCTGCTGTGTTCTTCCAGCAACTTGTTTATCTACTTACGATCCTACTGAATGACAGATCAGGCTCGAGGGGTCCTAAAGAGTGTTGCTGAACAGCGACCTTGGAGAGAAGGTTCATAGCTCCTTGAAAGTGGAGTCGCAGGTAGATAGGATAGTGAAGAAGGTGTTCGGTATGCTTTCCTTTATTGGTCAGAGTATTGAGTACAGGAGTTGGGAGGTCATGTTGTGGCTGTACAGGACATTGGTTAGGCCACTGTTGGAATATTGCAATTCTGGTCTCCTTCCTATCAGAAGGATGTTGTGAAACTTGAAAGGGTTCAGAAAAGATTTACAAGGATGTTGCCAGGGTTGGAGGGTCTGAGCTACAGGGAGAGGCTGAACAGGCTGGGGCTGTTTTCCCTGGAGCGTCGGAGGCTGAGGGATGACCTTATAGAGGTTTACAAAATTATGAGGGGCATGGATAGGATAAATAGGCAAAGTCTTTTCCCTGGGGTGGGGGAGTCCAGAACTAGAGGGCGTAGGTTTAGAGTGAGAGGGGAAAGACATAAAAGAGACCTAAGGGGCAACTTTTTCACACAGAGGGTGGTACGTGTATGGAATGAGCTGCCAGAGGATGTGGTGGAGGCTGGTACAGTTACGACATTTAAGAGGCATTTGGATGGGTATATGGACAGGAAGGGTTTGGAGGGATATGGGCCGGGTGCTGGCAGATGGGACGAGGAAATATTGCTATTATGGTCATCTGTCCGGTTGAAAATGATCTTTATTATTTGTAACTCAGTGCCACCCTCACATTTAATAAATGTCACAAAATTAAACTTGCCGAGATGACTCTTTTTGTGAATATGTCAGTGGCTCTGAAAAGAGCCTTTTTCGGTTTTTCATTCTGAACTTATTTCCCCCGTTCCCCAGCCCCTGGCTCAGCTTCCTCGGAGCCGCTCTCTCCTCCTCCCGACTGTGGTTGAGCTCCCTGCCCCCCGGGCGGCGGCTCAGCGCCCGGCAACGGCTCCTTGGTCGCTTTCCGGGCCGCCCGAATGCGGCCACCGGGTCTCCGGACCCCGGTTCCTTTGGCCGCTTTCCTCCGTCCGCCGGCGGTTCTGCCCTTCTTCCGGCCGCCTCGCGGCGGTTTCTTCCTCCGGACCGGGCTCCTCTTCCTGCCGCGGGTGGGGGCGGCCTTCCGCTGCCGACCCCGAGACTTGGGGCTAGCGGCGGCCGCTGCTGCCACCGGGCGGTTCTGACCCTCCTGATGGTGCTGCCGGTTGATTTTAAAGGAACCCGATGCCCCGGCGCCTGCCGTCCGCAGCAGCGAGCCGGCGGACACCAGGCTCCGCACCGCCTGGTTCACCCGCGAATTGATTCGCGGCACGTCGTAACCGGCGGCCGACAGCGCCTTCTTGACGCCGGCCAGCGAGAGGCCGCGGCGGTCCCGGGAAGACCCCACCGCCTCCAGGATGTGCCCGGACATGGTAGGGGCTCCCCCGCCAGCGGCCGCTACCTGCCGCACTTTGGGCGGGCTCCTCCGCCGCCGCCCCTTCCTGCCCCGGGAGGAACCTTCGATCAGGTCGCCCGAAGCCATTCCGGTGGCTACCAACGCCGGGCGTCGCCTTCAGCACCTCCCCCGTCCCCCCACCCACCTCCTCCAGTGTCCACCTCTAACACCGCGGGGACCGAAACTGAAGGAACGAGGCGCAGCTCCAGAGCCTTTTCAATGTTCAAGGCGGACGTGAAAGGCGAGTGCTCCGGTTTAGACCCAGCACGTGCTTCCAGGACGGTCGAGGTTGTTGCATTCATCCATTCCTCTCTGTGTTTATAAAATCAAATTGAGGCACAAGCTTTTATATATATATATATATTTTAAAAATCACTCCGTTCACTTACAATATCTTTTTACTTACATCTTTAAAGCCCTCATTCCACGATGTGCGCAAATCTAATTTGGTCGAATTGCCAACCCATCTCTGCCCAGGTGCCTCTATGACAAGAGTAAAAAGTGAGGTCTGCAGATGCTGGAGATCAGAGCTGAAAATGTGTTGCTGGTTAAAGCACAGCAGGTTAGGTAGCATCCAAGGAACAGAAAATTCGACGTTTCGGGCCAGAGCCCTTCATCAGGAATTTTTCCTGATGAAGGGCTCTGGCCCGAAACGTCGAATTTCCTGTTCCTTGGATGCTGCCTAACCTGCTGTGCTTTAACCAGCAACACATTTTCATCTCTATGATAAGAACCAATGCTTTGTAGACCTCAATCAGGTAACCCCTCTCTTAACACCTGGACTCAGAGGTGTGAACAATGAAGGCCAATGTGCTAAACGCTTTCTTAACAACCCTTCCTCCACGCGATTAAAATTTCAAATAATTTCGTACCAGAACCTGTGGATCTCTCTTCTGCAACACTACCCAGGGCTCTACCATTAGTTGTATAAGTCCTGCACTTGTTTGTTTTCGCCAAAATGCAATACCTCGCATTTATTCAGACTAAAGTCCATCTGCAACACCACCACCCCCGGCCCCCAGCCCATTGATCCAATTGATTAAGATCTTCACTGTCAATGTATCATAATTTTGGCGTCGTCTGCAAACTTACTAACCATCTTTCCTAAATTCTCATCTGAATTGTTTACACAAATTTCAATCAATTGTTGATCCAATTCTGAACCCTGTGGAAAACCGCTGGTCACAGGCTTCCAGTCTGAAAAACAACCCTTCAACACCACCCTCTGTCTCTTATCATTAAGACAAATTTGTATCCATTTGGCAAGCTGTCTCTGAATCCCATACGATCTGACTTTACTAATTAGACCACCGTGTGGAACCTTCTCAAAGGCTTTACTAAAGTCTGCTGCTCTGCCCTCAACAATCTTTTTGGTTACTTCCTCAAAAAGCTCAATCAAGTTTGTGAACATAATTCCCCCTTCACAAAACTATGCTGACTATCCCTAATCAATCCTTGCATCTCCAAATGCATGCAAATCCTATATTTCAGAATTATTCCAAAAACTTCCCCACCACGGACATCAGACTTATTGATCTGTAGTTCCGAGGATTCTCCTTACAGCCTTTCTTAAACAATGGCACAACATTAATCATCTTCCAGTCCTCCAGCACCTCACTCCTGTTTATAGATGATACAAATATCTCTATTTGCGGCCCCGCAATTTCTTACCTAACTTCCCACAATGTCCTGGGATGCACTTGATCAGGTTCCAGAAATTTATCCATCTTTATGTTTCTAAGACCGCCAGTACTTCCCCTTCTGCAATGTGAACTGTTTTCTAAACATCAGTATTTATATCCCTAAGTTCTCCAGCCGGCGCGTTTTTCCTCCACAGTAAAAGCTGACACCAAAATATTCATGTAGCATCTCTCCCCTCTCCTTCAATTCAACACATAGATAAACTTGTTGAACATTAAGGGGCCCTATTATCTCCCTAGTTGCTCTTTTGGTCTTAATATACTTGCAGAATCTTTGTGGATAATCCATAACCTAATCTGCCGAGGACTGAGGTAGTAACAAAGAGGATTGATGAGGGCAGAGCGGTAGATGTGATCTATATGGACTTCAGTAAGGTGTTCGACAAGGTTCCCCGTGGGAGACTGTTTAGCAAGGTTAGATCTCACGGATTTCAGGGGGAAGTGTATGTTTGTGCCTATGTATGTTTGTGTGCATTTAGCGAATGAATGTTTCTGCATCTATTGGAGTGCATCCGTGACTGTGTAGGTCTGCGCAATTCTTTTCGCGGACGCCGCACCCCAGTTCCGAAAGCTGGGGCAGAGAGAAAAAAATAACTCCACAATCTCGGCAGAGAAAGAGGAATCTGGAAACTTTTGTCAGAACCAGTGACAGAATGAAGCAAATGTTTCGAAACCTGTTGGACTATAACCTGGTGTTGTGCGATTTTTAACTCTGTACACCCCAGTCCAACACCGGCATCTCCAAATTAACATTGAGGACGTTTCTCTGCGTGTCAGTGTTCGTTAGTGTCTGTGGAGGTGGTCTGTGCAAATCTCTCCCCAGGACTCAGCGCAACACTGCCCTCTGTGGAGAGAGTAGCAATTTCCTCCCTCTCCCTCCCGTTCCGTGCTGCTGTCTCCGCCCATCGGCTCGTCCTCAACCAGGTCCGCGGGAACCACATAAAAACCTGGGATTCGTGTCCCTGTCTCCCTGTTATAGGAGCGGGGTTTGCAGCGGAGTGGTTCAGAGAGTTTTGGTTCTGTTCCACTTGGGACCAGCGGGATGAGTGGCCGGGGGAAAGGGGGCAAAGGCCTGGGTAAAGGAGGAGCTAAGCGGCACCGGAAGGTGCTTAGGGACAACATCCAGGGCATCACCAAGCCGGCCATCCGGCGCCTGGCCCGGCGGGGCGGCGTCAAGCGGATCTCCGGCCTCATCTACGAGGAGACTCGGGGCGTGCTCAAGGTTTTCCTGGAGAACATCATCAGGGACTCGGTGACCTACACGGAACACGCCAAGCGCCGAACGGTGACCGCCCTGGACGTGGTCTACGCCCTGAAAAGGCAGGGGCGGACCCTGTACGGATTCGGAGGATAGGACCAGGAGGAGGAAAGCGTTTTTGCTTATTTTGTTTTATTATAAACGACCCCCTTTGAAAACACCCCCCGAATGGAATTCCTCTGAACCTCGCCTTTATTTCATTTTACTTTAATGAAACAAAACAAAACAAAAACCCAAAGGCTCTTTTAAGAGCCAGCTCATTCTGTCCAGGAAGAAGGCTATTACTGAGGAGCTTTTACTTTGCACGGTTTTATTGATAACGTTTAAACTCACCGAGGCATGTGGAATGGGTTCTGTGCCTAAATAAAAGCATAAAGTACACGAGGCGGGAGAAAACTAACTGAATCAGAAGGGAATGCTGGCAAATGGGACTAGTTGAGCCAAAGGACTTATTTTCGTGTCTGCCGATCATCAAATACCCATCGGCAGTATTTTCATCTTACTTCCACACCTGCTTCATAGCCTTGTACATTATGGCCTTTCAAGTGCTCATCTAAATACCACATAATTGTCTAAGAGTTCAAACCACTCTTACAGGCAATGAGCTCCAGATACCCACCACCTTATCCACCAATCCCCTTAAACCCCCTGCTCCTTACCTTACATCCAAGGCCCCCTGGTTATTGACCCCTCACCTAAAGGGAAATGTTTTCCCTAGCTACCCTACCTGTGGCCCTCCCAGTAAATCCATTCTGTCTCCATCGCTGAGACTCTCCAGCCCAGGGCAGCATCCTGGTAAATCTCCCAGTGTACCCACTCCAGTAATTCCCTCGAATGCGGGTTCCATATGTGGCCTAACTAACACTGTTAGGTAACTAACTAAGTTCCATCAGAACAGCTAGATCATTCAGTTCCATAATCTCCTTGCTCTAATATTCAGTGCCTTGACAATACTAATGAGCCAATATCACATTGAACGGAGGACCAGTCTTAAAGGGCCGAGTTGCTTACTGCTGTTGCTATCTACTATGTTTCTAAGTATCTTATGTCACTTCTTGTAGTGAAGCCAGTTGCTTCCCTTGAATCTTTGAGAGTAGAAGTGTTGTATTAGCAGAGGTTTTGGCTGCCTGAACCAGGAAGGTGAGCAGGGTCAGCTATTCAGAGAGGAGTTTGAGACAAGCTGGAGAAATCCTCTTGTTCTCACAGACCGATCTTGGAGGTGTTTTCAATGTGGACAGAACCCGGCTGAGGTTTACATTGAGGTAGTGAGCGATCAGGGAGAATCTGATGGCTGTGCAGTGGCTATTTCTTTTAAATATACAGAATCCTTATAGTGTGGAAACAGGCCATTCAGCCCAGCAAGTCCGGGGGCATCACATACACACACACCCATCTCCATAGCTAACCAACTCGCCCACACACTGCAGACAATTTCCCATGGCCAATCCACCCTGACCTGCACATCCCTGGACACTATGGGACAATTTCCCATGGCCAATCCACCCTGACCTGCACATCCCTGGGCACTATGGGACAATTTCCCATGGCCAATTCACCCTAACCTGCACATCCCTGGGCACTATGGGACAATTTCCCATGGCCAATCCACCCTAACCTGCACATCCCTGGGCACTATGGGACAATTTCCCATGGCCAATCCACCCTAACCTGCACATCCCTGGGCACTATGGGACAATTTCCCATGGCCAATCCACCCCAACCTGCACATCCCTGGGCACTATGGGACAATTTCCCATGGCCAATCCACCCTGACCTGCACATCCCTGGGCACTATGGGACAATTTCCCATGGCCAATTCACCCTAACCTGCACGTCCCTGGGCACTATGGGACAATTTCCCATGGCCAATCCACCCTAACCTGCACGTCCCTGGGCACTATGGGACAATTTCCCATGGCCAATCCACCCTAACCTGCACATCCCTGGGCACTATGGGACAATTTCCCATGGCCAATCCACCCCAACCTGTACATCCCTGGGCACTGTGGGACAATTTCCCCACGGCCAATCCACCCTAACCTGCACATCCCTGGGCACTATGGGACAATTTCCCATGGCCAATCCACCCTAACCTACACATCCCTGGGCACTGTTGGACAGTTTCCAATGGCCAATCCACCCTAACCTGCACATCCCTGGGCACTATGGGACGATTTCCCATGGCCAATCCACCCTAACCTGCACATCCCTGGACACTATGGGACAGTTTCCAATGGCCAATCCACCCTAACCTGCACATCCCTGGACACTACGGGACAGTTTCCAATGGCCAATCCACCCTAACCTGCACATCTTTCAACTGTGGGAGGAAACCGGAGCAAACCCACACAGACAGTCGCCCGAGACTGAAAATCGATCCCAGGTCACTGGAGCTGTGAGACAGCCGTGCTAACCACTGACCCACCGTGCTGTTTGGGTCCTGAAATCAAAGGCTGCACTGAGAGTCCTCTCTGTGGAAATTCAACACGCATATATAAGGACTGTGGGAAATAACTACTCACATATAAGAATACAGAAATTAATCAATAAAATGCTGCAGAAATGAAACACTTAAATAAAAGGATTGTGAGAATTAAACATGCAGTGTCAAGCAAGATACTCCACAGATGCTGCCAGAAACTGTTATGTTTCTCCAGCCATTACTACTTTCTATCTATCTATCTATTTATCTAATGCCAGATTGTTTGTGCTGTGTGTGCTTTTATCTCCATCTTTATTCAAGGTAAAATCCCAGATCAGGATCTTGTCTGAATATCTCCCTCCCCAAACCCCAGACCGGGATCCTGTCTGAATATCTCCCTCCACAAACCCCAGACCAGGATCCTGTCTGAATATCTCCCTCCTCAAACCCCACACAAGGATCCTGTCTGAATATCTCCCTCCCCAAACCCCAGACCAGGATCCTGTCTGAAAATCTCCCTCCCCAAACCCCAGATCAGGATCTTGTCTGAATATCTCTCTCCCCAAACCCCAGACCAGGTTCCTCTCTGAATATCTCCCTCCCCTCCCCAAACCAGGATCCTTTCTGAATATCTCCGTCCCCAAACCCCAGACGAAAATCTTGTCTGAATATCTCCCTTCCCAAACCGGGATCCTGTCTGAATATCTCCCTCCCCAAACCGCAGACCAGGATCCTTTCTGAATATCTCCCTCCCCAAACCCCAGACTAGGATCCTGTCTGAATATCTCCCTCCCCAAACCCCAGATCAGGATCCTGTCTGAATATCTCCCTCCCCAAACCCCAGATCAGGATCCTGTCTGAATGTCTCCCTCCCAAAACCCCAGACCAGGATCTTGTCTGAATGTCTCCCTCCCCAAACCCCAGACCAGGATCCTGTCTGAATATCTCCCTCCCCAAACCCCAGATCAGGATCCTGTCTGAATATCTCCCTCCCCAAACCCCAGACCAGGATCCTGTCTGAATGTCTCCCTCCCCAAACCCCAGACCAGGATCCTGTCTGAATATCTCCGTCCCCAAACCCCAGACGAAAATCTTGTCTGAATATCTCCCTTCCCAAACCGGGATCCTGTCTGAATATCTCCCTCCCCAAACCGCAGACCAGGATCCTTTCTGAATATCTCCCTCCCCAAACCCCAGACTAGGATCCTGTCTGAATATCTCCCTCCCCAAACCCCAGATCAGGATCCTGTCTGAATATCTCCCTCCCCAAACCCCAGACCAGGATCCTGTCTGAATGTCTCCCTCCCCAAACCCCAGACCAGGATCTTGTCTGAATGTCTCCCTCCCCAAACCCCAGACCAGGATCCTGTCTGAATATCTCCCTCCCCAAACCCCAGATCAGGATCCTGTCTGAATATCTCCCTCCCCAAACCCCAGACCAGGATCCTGTCTGAATATCTCCCTCCCCAAACCCCAGACCAGGATCCTGTCTGAATATCTCCCTCCCCAAACCCCAGACCAGGATCCTGTCTGAATATCTCCCTCCCCAAACCCCAGACCAGGATCCTGTCTGAATATCTCCCTCCCCAAACCCCAGCCCAGGATCCTGTCTGAATGTCTCCCTCCCCAAACCCCAGACCAGGATCTTGTCTGAATATCACCCTCCCCAAACCCCAGACCAGGATCCTGTCTGAATATCTCCCTCCCCAAATCCCAGACCAGGATCCTGTCTGAATATCACCCTCCCCAAACCCCAGATCAGGATCCTGTCTGAATATCTCCCTCCCCAAACCCCAGATCAGGATCCTGTCTGAATATCTCCCTCCCCAAACCCCAGATCAGGATCCTGTCTGAATGTCTCCCTCCCCAAACCCAGACCAGGATCTTGTCTGAATGTCTCCCTCCCCAAACCCCAGCCCAGGATCCTGTCTGAATATCTCCCTCCCCAAACCCCAGCCCAGGATCCTGTCTGAATGTCTCCCTCCCCAAACCCCAGACCAGGATCTTGTCTGAATATCTCCCTCCCCAAACCCCAGACCAGGATCCTGTCTGAATATCTCCCTCCCCAAACCCCAGACCAGGATCCTGTCTGAATATCACCCTCCCCAAACCCCAGATCAGGATCCTGTCTGAATATCTCCCTCCCCAAACCCCAGATCAGGATCCTGTCTGAATATCTCCCTCCCCAAACCCCAGACCAGGATCCTGTCTGAATGTCTCCCTCCCCAAACCCCAGACCAGGATCTTGTCTGAATATCTCCCTCCCCAAACCCCAGATCAGGATCCTGTCTGAATATCTCCCTCCCCAAACCCCAGATCAGGATCCTGTCTGAATATCTCCCTCCCCAAACCCCAGACCAGGATCCTGTCTGAATGTCTCCCTCCCCAAACCCCAGACCAGGATCTTGTCTGAATATCTCCCTCCCCAAACCCCAGATCAGGATCCTGTCTGAATATCTCCCTCCCCAAACCCCAGATCAGGATCCTGTCTGAATATCTCCCTCCCCAAACCCCAGATCAGGATCCTGTCTGAATATCTCCCTCCCCAAACCCCAGACCAGGATCCTGTCTGAATGTCTCCCTCCCCAAACCCCAGACCAGGATCTTGTCTGAATATCTCCCTCCCCAAACCCCAGACCAGGATCCTGTCTGAATATCTCCCTCCCCAAACCCCAGATCAGGATCCTGTCTGAATAGCTCCCTCCCCAAACCCCAGACCAGGATCCTGTCTGAATATCACCCTCCCCAAACCCCAGATCAGGATCCTGTCTGAATATCTCCCTCCCCAAACCCCAGATCAGGATCCTGTCTGAATATCTCCCTCCCCAAACCCCAGACCAGGATCCTGTCTGAATGTCTCCCTCCCCAAACCCCAGACCAGGATCTTGTCTGAATATCTCCCTCCCCAAACCCCAGACCAGGATCCTGTCTGAATATCTCCCTCCCCAAACCCCAGATCAGGATCCTGTCTGAATATCTCCCTCCCCAAACCCCAGACCAGGATCCTGTCTGAATGTCTCCCTCCCCAAACCCCAGACCAGGATCTTGTCTGAATATCTCCCTCCCCAAACCCCAGACCAGGATCCTGTCTGAATATCTCCCTCCCCAAACCCCAGATCAGGATTCTGTCTGAATAGCTCCCTCCCCAAACCCCAGACCAGGATCCTGTCTGAATATCTCCCTCCCCAAACCCCAGATCAGGATCCTGTCTGAATATCTCCCTCCCCAAACCCCAGACCAGGATCCTGTCTGAATATCTCCCTCCCCAAACCCCAGACCAGGATCCTGTCTGAATATCTCCCTCCCCAAACCCCAGCCCAGGATCCTGTCTGAATATCTCCCTCCCCAAACCCCAGCCCAGGATCCTGTCTGAATGTCTCCCTCCCCAAACCCCAGACCAGGATCTTGTCTGAATATCTCCCTCCCCAAACCCCAGACCAGGATCCTGTCTGAATATCTCCCTCCCCAAATCCCAGACCAGGATCCTGTCTGAATATCACCCTCCCCAAACCCCAGATCAGGATCCTGTCTGAATATCTCCCTCCCCAAACCCCAGATCAGGATCCTGTCTGAATATCACCCTCCCCAAACCCCAGATCAGGATCCTGTCTGAATATCTCCCTCCCCAAACCCCAGATCAGGATCCTGTCTGAATATCACCCTCCCCAAACCCCAGATCAGGATCCTGTCTGAATATCTCCCTCCCCAAACCCCAGATCAGGATCCTGTCTGAATATCTCCCTCCCCAAACCCCAGATCAGGATCCTGTCTGAATGTCTCCCTCCCCAAACCCAGACCAGGATCTTGTCTGAATGTCTCCCTCCCCAAACCCCAGACCAGGATCCTGTCTGAATATCTCCCTCCCCAAACCCCAGCCCAGGATCCTGTCTGAATGTCTCCCTCCCCAAACCCCAGACCAGGATCTTGTCTGAATATCTCCCTCCCCAAACCCCAGACCAGGATCCTGTCTGAATATCTCCCTCCCCAAATCCCAGACCAGGATCCTGTCTGAATATCACCCTCCCCAAACCCCAGATCAGGATCCTGTCTGAATATCTCCCTCCCCAAACCCCAGATCAGGATCCTGTCTGAATATCTCCCTCCCCAAACCCCAGATCAGGATCCTGTCTGAATGTCTCCCTCCCCAAACCCAGACCAGGATCTTGTCTGAATGTCTCCCTCCCCAAACCCCAGATCAGGATCTTGTCTGAATATCTCCCTCCCCAAACCCCAGACCAGGATCCTGTCTGAATATCACCCTCCCTAAACCCCAGACCAGGATCCTGTCTGAATATCACCCTCCCCAAACCCCAGATCAGGATCCTGTCTGAATGTCTCCCTCCCCAAACCCCAGAACAGGATCCTCTGAATATCTCCCTCCCCAAACCCCAGATCAGGATCCTGTCTGAATATCTCCCTCCCCAAACCCCAGACCAGGATCTTGTCTGAATATCTCCCTCCCCAAACCCCAGACCAGGATCCTGTCTGAATATCTCCCTCCCCAAATCCCAGACCAGGATCCTGTCTGAATATCACCCTCCCCAAACCCCAGATCAGGATCCTGTCTGAATATCTCCCTCCCCAAACCCCAGATCAGGATCCTGTCTGAATATCTCCCTCCCCAAACCCCAGATCAGGATCCTGTCTGAATGTCTCCCTCCCCAAACCCAGACCAGGATCTTGTCTGAATGTCTCCCTCCCCAAACCCCAGATCAGGATCTTGTCTGAATATCTCCCTCCCCAAACCCCAGACCAGGATCCTGTCTGAATATCACCCTCCCTAAACCCCAGACCAGGATCCTGTCTGAATATCACCCTCCCCAAACCCCAGATCAGGATCCTGTCTGAATGTCTCCCTCCCCAAACCCCAGAACAGGATCCTGTGAATATCTCCCTCCCCAAACCCCAGACCAGGATCTTGTCTGAATATCTCCCTCCCCAAACCCCAGACCAGGATCTTGTCTGAATATCTCCCTCCCCAAACCCCAGACCAGGATCCTGTCTGAATATCTCCCCCTTCCCCCCAAACCCCAGACCAGGATCCTGTCTGAATATCTCCCCCTTCCCCCCAAACCCCAGACCAGGATCCTGTCTGAATATCTCCCTCTTCCCCCCAAACCCCAGACCAGGATCCTGTCTGAATATCTCCCCCTTCCCCCCAAACCCCAGACCAGGATCCTGTCTGAATATCTCCCCCTTCCCCCCAAACCCCAGACCAGGATCCTGTCTGAGCGTCTCTCTGCCCGGACGCTGGGTGTGTCTTGAGTGTCTCCCTCACTGGGTAAACAGTCCACGCCCCAGTCTCTGATTGGTCATTTCCCATCAATTTTGTGACCTCACAAAGGACGCCGAACGGTTTGACCAATCCTAAGGTGGCGCTCTGCGATCCTTCATTTGCATAGAACCTGCAGTTAAATAGGAGAGCGGGCGGGCGGGCGCAGGTTCGGCGCTGGGGGCGGGCGGGAGAGGGAGGGAGACCGGCCGCTCTGTCCGTCGGACAGCGGCTAGCCCTCGGACGTCGGCGCGCTTCTTGATCAATCCACTGATCGATAATCCATCGGAGCGACTGAAATGGCCCCAAAGCCGGCGGGGGCCCGGTGCTACCGCAAGAGGAAGCGCCGGGAGAGCTACTGCCGGTACATCCGCCGGGTGCTGAAGCAGATCCACCCGGAGCGGAGCCTCTCGGCGGCGGCCGCCGCGGCGCTCGACTCCTTCCTGGGCGACCTCTTCGAGCGGCTGGCGAGCGAGGCGTCCCGCCTGGTCCGCTACAGCCGGCGGCAGACCCTGTCCTCCCGGGAGATCCAGAGCGCCGTCCGCCTGCTGCTCCCGGGGGAGCTGGCCCAGCACGCCGTGTCCGAGGGCAGCAAGGCGGTCACCACGTTCGCCGCCTGCCCGTGAGGAAGCAGAGGGCGGAGAGGCAGCGGCGGGGCCGGCCGGCCGGCGGGCAAGGTCCCCTTCGGAGCTCAGCAGCCCCCCCGACCCCCGGGAGGAGCCGGGGGCGGAGGGGAGAGGAGGGGGGGGAGAGGGAGCCCGAGGGAAATGAGAACTGGAAGCTTTGAACCGATCTCCAGAGACGTCCCCGAGCCGCGTTCTGTTGGTGTTTTGCGGTTGAGAACAAACTTGTCCAAAAAAAGGAGCTGCTCCGATTGCAGATGGAAACCCGACCCCCCCCCCCACCCCAGAATAATGTTTTACTCCCTTCACCACGCACTCCACCCCCCCACCCCCCCAATAAAATAAAATGTGGTTGCAATGGTTTTATTTGCAATGATTTGTGCCACAATCAGTTTGCAATGATTTGTTGCTCCTCTGCCTCTTTCGCTAAATTGTCCCGGAGGAAGCTCGATGGTCTGTGGTGCTGCTCCTCGCGTTTGTCCGGACCCGGGGGGGGGGAAGGAGACTGACCCCCCCAGGAGTGAAAAGTGAAGTGCAGAACTTCTCCATGTCGTGCCTCTCCACATCCTGGCGCTCGCTCTCTCTCTCTCTCTCTCTCCATTCCCCCCCCACCCGCCAAACCTTCCACCGAGTATAAACATGAATAATAATAATAATAATAAAAGGCGGTTTGTACCGAAAATGCGGTCTTGTGAGTTAGTGGAGCCGAAGCAAAATGTTGAGTTTTGGTGTAGATTGTCTAATTGAGCCTGTGAAGTGGACAGGCTTGACGGGCTGAATGGCCCCTTCTCTTCCCCCCCCACCCCCCGTCCCTCAGGCTGCACAATCCAAACTCCCAAAGATGTAACGCGAGGTGAGCTTCGAGGTATAAAGGGAAACTTCGATTTTTTTTGGGAGGGGGCTCTTGTGTTGCAGTGGTAATGTCCCTGCCTCTGGGTCGGAAGTCCCAATCCAGCCTGCTTCAGACATGGGCCTCTGAACAGGATAGGTAGGAATGTCTGAATCCACCAGGGGAAGTTGTTAGTGCTACATCTAGGTAAAGATATTTATTTTCTTTTATACAAAAATAAATGACGTTTAGTTGTTTCTTGAAAGAATGAAATTACGGATTTAAAACAAGATTTTTTTTACTATGCATAGTACAGGAGTCAGACAATAAATAGGAGCTTGGGTTATATCCAAGTTGTCTGAAATCAGAATAATTTTAAAGTTAACTATGAATTAAGACCACACCTTGAGTACTGTGTGTAGTTTTGGTATCCCAGTCTGAGCAAGGACACTCTTGTTATTGAGGCAGTCCGGTAAGGATTCCCTGGGATGGCAGGACTGATGTGAGGGCTTGTACTCGCTGGAATTTAGAACAATGGTGGGGAGAGAGAGAGAGGGGGGGCAAAATCTCATGGAAACATATAAAATCCAGATGGGACTGGACAGGCCAGATGCTGGGCAAGTCCGAAACGAGGGGTCACAGCCTAAGAATAAGGGTAGGCCATTCGGGACTGAGATGAGGAAAGATGTTTCCCCTCAGGGGGTTGTGAACCTGTGGAATTCTCTCCCACAGGAAGATTTGGGGCCACTTCATTAGATATATTCAAGAGGGAGCTGGAGGTGGGCCTGGTGGCTAAATGAAACATTGATTTTCCTGCTCCTCAGCTGCTGCCTGAACTGCTGTGCCTTTCCAACACCACTCTAACCTACAGTCTTGCAGCCAAAGGGATCAGGGGTTATGTGGAGATGGTGGGAATGGGATACTGAGTTTGCACCATCAGACATGATTGTATTGAAAGGTGGGGCAGACTCCAAAGGGCTGCACGGTCTACTCCTGCAGCTCTTTTCGACGTTTCTATGTTAATAGGTAAACATAAATTTTACATAGAATGGTAGGTACAACTAAGAAAGACTTAGGAACTTGGTCTAAAGTCAGCTCAGCATATACCTCATCACATTAAAGTCCTTCAAAACTTTGCCTTCCTCATAAAGAATTTACCCTCTTCTCATCCTCCGTCAAATCGCCAGATGCCAGCGAAGTGTAACAGCATGTCTCCTTCTGGAATGGCTTTTCACCATTGGCATGGTACCTGCTTGAAGGACCTCAGCTTTGTTGGTGATAGTCTGGATGGTGTCCATTCAAAGAACAACTTACCCTTCTGTGATTCACAAGTTGATATGATTTATCATAATCATGTGTACCTAAGTACAGTGAAAAGCTTTGTTTGCGAGCAGTACAGGCAGATCATAGTAAGCAAGGATGTACAGACCACTGGGGTTGCTTAGACAGAGCGAGAGTCCTGGATCATGCCTCTGCCTTCCTCTGGTTACCTGTAGTGTACCACTGGAATCACCAACTGATCAAGGACTGCACTGTGTCCATAACTTGAACCAGATTACGTCTCCTTAGAAGGTTTGGTTTTCAAGCTCAGTTTCAGTCTTAGCTGTTTTAGAAACACGGCCATAAGTTACACAACAGCAGGTTATAGACCAACAGGTCTGTTTGGAATCACAACCTTTCAGAGGTGAACTGACTCCGCCTGACAAAGAGTCAGCACTCGGAAAGCTTATGATTCCAAATAAACCTGTTGGGCCAGAAACTGCTGCTGATTGATTGTGACTTTGTCCACCCCAGTCCAACACCAGCACCTCCACATAATTTCTATGACCTGGATGACTTCTGTCTTCTCCCTGAAGCCTGAGTCTCTTCCATTTCTCAAAGTCATACTACTCCAGTTTCCCTGTTGGTCTGTCAATGCGGATCAGGGGCTGTTGTGGCGCTGGCTGTTGTGATACCTCTGGGCCAGGAGGTTCAAGTCCTGCTTGGTCTAGAGGTGTGTCATGACAGATTTATTAGAAAGGAGATCTATTGTTCCCTAGTTGTCAATAGGATGCACATTTGTTTTGAGCAATCTCATACCTTAGTGGTAGTGATCCTACCTCCGAGTTGAGACTGTGGTGCTGGAAAGGCACAGCAGTTCAGGCAGCAACCGAGGAGCAGGAGAATCGACGCTTTGGGCAAAATCCCTTCATCACCTCAAGCTGACTATTACAGTGGTGGTTGGTTTGTTTTTCAGTGGGGTGGGGGAGTTCTGTTAGAGATATGGAAATAGCAGAGCAATGGTCAGGGATGGAGGTGGGAGTCCTTCACGTCAGTTTGTTAACCGACTGATGGATTTGGTCATTTCTAATCTCACACACAACTTTCTCCACTCGATGAGAAGTAAGTGAAGACTTGCAGATGCTGGAGATCAGAGTTGAGAGCTGGAAGAGCACAGCAGGTCAGGCAGCATCCCAGGAGCAGGAGAATCGATGTTTCAGGCATAAGTCCTTCATCAGGAACGAGGCTTGTGGGCTGGGGGCAAGGTAGCTGGTGTTGGGGAGAATACACCATCAGATTGCCTAGAGTGGGGCTAGGGAGGGTAGCACTATTGCTACAGCAGACATTACCAGTTCCAGTCCCCAAGCAGTTAATCACAGCCATGGGGAGAACCTAGCAACTGCAGGGCTACCTGTCTGAAGTAACATTCCTCGCTGATTAGATCATGTCAGCCAGTATCAGACTGCCCCATTGAGAACTCATGACTAATAAAGGAACCGGTAACTGTCGAATGGTGTGAATTGCGCTATCGGAGTATATGATTGTTAAAGCATCTGTTAATGTACCTACTAGAACGGATTCCCATCGAAACCCATGATAAATAATAATGATTGTTAATTCGCTTGCGGAAAACCATTGACTCTGTTACGGAAAACACCTAGCCTGTCAGACACATAGTAATGAGATCGATACTCTGAACAATGGACTATTGATTACAGGGTTGGAACTGCCGACCCCAGGATGGCTGTACCATTGTCCGGCACAGCGGGAGCTGGACAGGCACCTCGATGCGGCCAATAGAGGCGCAGACCCCCTCGCTCTCAGGTGTACTGACCAATGAGGGGGACGAACGAGGGAGAACTGACCGGGAACTCCTGGCAGCGCGAAGTATAATTGAGCCAGGTCCGAAGGAGAAGACAGAACGCCTTCTCCAACGAATTGCATGCTGTAGAATTCGTTGTATAGTTTGCCAGTTTTGATTCTGTAAAATAAACGGTGCTCTGCTCCAAACTAAAGAAGCTGGTGCGGTCTCTCCTTCCAAAGAACTCGCAAAGGCTGGAACCCCGAGGTTCCGGCCTAACATCTGGTGAGCCTGACGCGGGAAGGGAAAGAAACCACGGCACGTTGGCGGATCAGGGGGCAGACAACCTTCGGCCGAAACCTTCTAAGGTGAGGAAGCGCCTGTTAAATCTAAGGCTTCCAGTAGTTACATTTCTTCAGTTATTCTCTTGTCTGCTCTTTGACCCTCACCAACCCAAAAAACTGATCAGTTTGGCAGCAGCATCGCAGAATCCTGACTGGTAAGCTACCACTAACCTTTTAACTAGTACTGGTTTGACTTTCGCGTGGCTTTCGGAGCTGAGCGTGCCCCTGTTGCTTGATTTCGCGTGGGTTTCGGAGCTGAGCGCGCCCCTTGTTGTCAGTCTAATCCGCGTGGCTTTCGGAGCTGAGCGCGTCCCTAGTTGCCTGTTTAATCCGCGTGGCTTTCGGAGCTGAGCGTGTCCCTAGTTGCCTTTTATTCGCGTGGCTTTCGGAGCTGAGCGCGTCCCTAGTTGCCTTTTATTCGCGTGGCTTTCGGAGCTGAGCGCGTCCCTAGTTGCCTTTTATTCGCGTGGCTTTCGGAGCTGAGCGCGTCCCTAGTTGCCTTTTAATCGCGTGGCTTTCGGAGCCGAGCGCGTCCCTGAGATTACCTATTGCAGCGCTGACCGTACTTGACTGCTTGGATCCACGTTACAAAGCACTTAAGACCGACGAATCTCGCTATACACACTTGCTGCTAGCATCTACCAAACCCCGGGGTGACAGAGGTTGGATCTCATCTTCTGGACAGGGTTTGTCCGCACAGCCGTAGACCGATTGTTAAGAGCAGAGATCTGCCACGCGAAGGTCAGGCTTTGAAAGACGCTCTGTTTTTACAGCGGCACCCACCAGGGGAGATCCGGCATGGGGGACTTGAATTTTGGACCACCAAAACTAACTCACCTCAGGACAGCACGTCCCGAAGTGCCCTGGTGGCACCTCAGGGTGGGTACAGACGTAACTCTGCATGGTCAATTGCTGTTGGACAGTGTAGCCGTACAGAAAGCAAGCCTAGACCAGGTGTTTAACCAAGCGCCAGGTCAAAAGGAACTTATACCAACAAGACTGAAGGAGACCTTCACAAATACCGCATTAATGGTCACAATACTAAACGGTCTCCATGGGTCACCACAATATTCGGTCCGTCAAACAATTGCGCTAGGGAAACCCCCCATTGGCTGGGCGCCCCCGAGCACCGGCAATTCCCTAGGGTGGAAAACCAAACTGCTCGTGACCCTTACCCCGCACTGGCAAGACGGCCAGTTCGCCTCCCCCACTGGCACAGCCATCTCGGATACCTCCACCCGAGACCTGCATAATCTAACTGCAACTATCACCATCCCGCCTGACGCATCTACCACCGAGTATACCCCAGTCCCAAAGACACCAGAATCACCACCACTTACTGGGAAGGTTTTAGAGGAGATTAGGGCTCAGTTTAGGGAAAATAACACTGCCAAAGAGGCTCAGAGAAAACTCCGCAACCTGGACAGCAGTCTCAAGCTGTGGCGAAGCAAGGACTGGTTCCCTCAGGATGACCAACCCTACTTTGCAGCCGGGGATTTTGAAAAATTCCGGACCAACATCCAGGCCTGTCTAAAAGAAAGAAAGGACGCGGCAAAGAAAGGGGTTTTCAATCTGTCCAAGCCGTCCACTAAAATAGAAGATGAAACTGTCTACCTACGAGAGCTCTTGGTAAGGTTCCAAACCCATTTGCCAACCCCGCCTGCTGACACACCAGTTACAGGCGAACAGGATCCCCTCCCAGAATACGAACCCGAATGGGTTCTCAGCCAGACTCCCCTCTACCCCCCTTCCCTCTATACACCCCCTATTCCGGAGCCGATCCAAAACGACAGCCACAAGGGAAGCCTGCCGCCCACCTAGGGCGGCACGGTGGCACAGTGGTTAGCACTGCTGCCTCACAGCGCCAGGGACCTGGGTTCAATTCCCGCCTCAGGTGACTGACTGTGTGGAGTTTGCACGTTCTCCCCGTGTCTGCGTGGGTTTCCTCCGGGTGCTCCGGTTTCCTCCCACAGTCCAAAGATGTGCGGGTCAGGTGAATTGGCCATGCTAAATTGCCCGTAGTGTTAGGTAAGGGGTATATGTAGGGGTATGGGTGGGTTGCGCTTCGGCGGGTCGGTGTGGACTTGTTGGGCCGAAGGGCCTGTTTCCACACTGTAAGTAATCTAATCTAATCTAATCTAACCAGTCCACAGTCAGGGACACCTGGTCCCGAAGTACCCCCCATGACCCTGCCTGCAGTGAGCGCCGCACCAACAGCACCATTTTCGCCATGTTACGGGGGGCCGACTCTACAAGCCCCTGTCGTTAAGGTATTAGAGGGGAATTTCACATATGAGGACCCGGCCGCCGACCCCATGACGGAACGACTAGAGAGCGTACTCAACAGCCATGGACAGAAATTAAACGCCCTCACCAGAATGGTTGCGGCCAGACCAGGGATAGCACAACCAGGTGCCGACCTGTGTGACCTTGGCCAGGCAGATACCTTGCCACAAAAGTGGGAAGTCCGGCCAGTGAAAGTCCAGGGGGACGGGTACACTCCTGCCCCAGGTCATGGCGGCCCCCCGGTGTCCAAATTTCCTTCTTTAGGAAGACATGACGAACTGACCATCATGAAAAATCTCTCCATCAGGCCCGAACTGCTGCCCCATAGAGTTCACAAACCCCGACTTGGGGGCCCCCCCTCACTGCAGAGGACGACACTTTAATTGTCACAGGAGCCCACCTCGTGAAGGGGGGAAGTAAGCTCCCCTCCCCACCTGACACTACCTCCTCGGAGGACGAGGGTGAGATCCTGGGGGATTTCGATGAAGGGTCCTACACCTCACTCCCACGCGCACACTGTAGCCCATTGCCAACAACCGCTGACACTGCCCCACTCCTCCAGGCGCCCCTCCTCGCCACTAGCGTGGGGGTAGAGAAGTATGTCCCTTGGTCACGAACAGACCTAGACGCCTTGGTCAGGAGGCTTCCCCCGATTACTAACGGAGCGTCTGCTTGGATAGCCACTTTCGAAAGGGAAACCTGTCATGAGAAACTGGCTCTAGCCGATTTCAGAACCATCATGGTGCGCATCCGAGCCGAGGAGGCGCTGATAAGGGCAGAGAGATTAGCCAGGTGCTCTAGGTCAGACGAAACTGCCTCTTTCGACCTTTTCCGAAACATAATATGGCGGTCCCTGCGGGACAGCTTCCCCACTACTTTCTCCCTCGATGCGCTCGGGACCCTCAGGCTAAAGGACGATGAGGACGTGCATGAATACCTAACAAGGGCCTGGGACCTGTGGGAGACTGGGACGGGTGAAAGGCCAGATAGCTCTCCGTTGGCCACAGTGCACTTTCGGAAGGGTGTCACCGAGGGACTCCCTGCCCCAGTGCTGAGGTGCCTGGGTTTCTGCATGGTGGTAAGACTGTCTGTGCAGGGCCCAAGGGATCCATGTGGGGCAACTGTGGTCATTGACACAGACCCCATGCGGGATATGACCTTCCAATTCGATCTTTGCGATGTAATAAACTGTGGGGGGACTGACTCAGAAGCGGGATGGGCTGCTTACGGTGTCTACATGTGCCCCTGCTCATGCTCTCCCCGCATCTTGCACAAATGCTACGGATACCCTAAAGATATCCATACACGCCGCATGTGTGCCTCCTGGGATGATGTTTGGTGGGGCCAGTCTCACACCACCGCCCCCAAACGTCCAGAATACCTGGACTTCAGTAAAAAACTCTCCCTGCGGAGGGGGCGAGTCTCTGTCTCACAAGCCCGTAAGAACCCTTTACTCCTCCGAATCAAGCCTGGCCTCTATAATCCTATGATCATGGCAGGTTGGTCAGCCGACACCTGTTGGGCACAGGGGCACCTTCCCGACCGACTGCCTGCCGGCCATACTACGGTCCTCTATCTGGCACTCGGGGTTGCGGTTACCGGCACAGATCCGGAGGGGGTGCTCAGGATAAATTTCGTTACACCTGACACCTCACAGAACCGCACTCTACCGTCCTTCCATCGGGACGCCCATCCCCCACAGCCTGTACCAGGCACCGTTGTGGGGTTTGATTCACGTACCCTCAATAAGCTGATTGATCCCCGGCAGCAAATTGCTCTCGCCATGGGATACATAGAGACAAACACCTGGCTAGACCGGATCATCCAGTTTTCGCGGCAGGCAGGCCACGACCACTGCTGGGTATGCGCGAGGGGGGAGGCCCGGATTGATAATGAGTAGGACCCCATTTGAGGACGGCCACATCGCTGCGCACTCGACCTCATGTCCAACACAATACCTGCGTCAGAGTGCAGGTCGTGGGAACAGTACTTCCCAATGGCACCAGCGAATGTTACCCCTCCTAACTTTGTTCTACATCCCCTACTGAACTACACTTGCTTCATCAACCCCCGACCGCTCGCCCAGGCATACCCAGTCGGCACAGTTGACCGTGCCGCCTGTAGCAGAACCTGGGTACTCACAGGGAACCAAGCGGCAGCATTGACGGTGAGCCGCGCAGAATTGTGGTGGTACTGCGGAGGGAAGATTCTGTACAATTGGTTGCCCCTAAATTGGGAAGGCTGTTGTGTTCTGATAACCCTTAATATTCCACTCTTCATCTCCCCACGGGCCCCGGGGGACTATACCTTCCTTGACCCTCCGCCACAGCCTGCCTCTCCGGTTCGGCACAAACGCGCGACTGACCCACTGTTGGATCTGACAAATTCTGATGGGGTCTGGATTGATGCCATTGGTCAGGCAAGAAACATCCCCGATGAATTCCGCGTTGCCCTGCAGCCATACCCCACTGACCCTTCCTACGTCCACCGTTTACGCCGCTGTTGGGGGGGCGGGGGGAAGTTACTTCACGTACTCACGATTGCATCTGTGTGCACTCCTCGGCTCGGCTTAACCTTGGCGTTTTCAACACTTTTTTGCATCCTGCTAACCTCTGCCGGTTGGTTGCTCTCTCTAACGCCAAGGGGGGACTGTTGTTGTACTACCTCGGGAGCAATGCTCTTGCCATGACTACAGTACACACAGTGCGACTATCTTTCATGCTCCTCTGTTCCGATCAGATAGCAGGGTTCCATCTGTATGTGTCTACTCCTACTCCTCCTACCCCGTACTAACCCTGGGGTAGGTCGGTCTGCTATCCAGGTACCCCTTCCATCATTGGCAACGTGCACACTAGCACTGTCCACTACATGCTAGCATCAGGGAACACTGTGTGCCCCGGCGACTCGCCTAACCATCAGAGCGCACGGCCTCTATCAACGGATTCGCCTAACGACCACGAGGAACAGCCACTAGCCACCACCCTTCGCTGTAAGGGTTAATGACTGGTTAGCCAAGGACGGGTGGGCCTCCTCGGATGAGAGGCTACCTAAAGCAGGCACAGTCAAACTGTGGGGCCGTACGTTCGAGTCATACTCAACGCTCGCACCAATGTCTGCGACACATGATTGTTCTATGAGACATTCTTCTCTGCACCAGACCCGGGCCACAGTACACCTGTTTGCTGCGTTTTGATTACTGCCGAGAACAAGACTGCTGCTAGTGTCCCATTTCGTATCCCTCACAAATTTACACTTGGGTGTTCCATGGACTGCAGACCTAAGCCCCCAGCCGATTTATTGCTCTTCTTTCTCCCCTCTAGAACTCTTCCGCCCGTTACTATACTATTCTGTGATACCTTCATACCTTCACCACTTCCCCGACCTCTGTCTGTCATTTTACCATAATTGATTAATTTGTCCTTTTGTTACCTTTGCAGAAGAACCCTCCCGGAGCGACACCTTAGTTTAGATTTGCATGTTTTTGTTTAAATTCTCCGTATGTACCTTGTTACGCGGGCGTCGCGATGAGGGGTGTGTGGCCTCTAAAAGAGGCCATGGGAGGGAATGTTGGGGAGAATACACCATCAGATTGCCTAGAGTGGGGCTAGGGAGGGTAGCACTATTGCTACAGCAGACATTACCAGTTCCAGTCCCCAAACAGTTAATCACAGCCATGGGGGAGAACCTAGCAACTGCAGGGCTACCTGTCTGAAGTAACATTCCTCGCTGATTAGATCATGTCAGCCAGTATCAGACTGCCCCATTGAGAACTCATGACTAATAAAGGAACCGGTAACTGTCGAACGGTGTGAATTGCGCTATCGGAGTATATGATTGTCAAAGCATCTGTTAATGTACCTACTAGAACGGATTCCCATCGAAACCCATGATAAATAATAATGATTGTTAATTCGCTTGCGGAAAACCATTGACTCTGTTACGGAAAACACCTAGCCTGTCAGACACATAGTAATGAGATCGATACTCTGAACAATGGACTATTGATTACAGGGTTGGAACTGCCGACCCCAGGATGGCTGTACCATTGTCCGGCACAGCGGGAGCTGGACAGGCACCTCGATGCGGCCAATAGAGGCGCAGACCCCCTCGCTCTCAGGTGTACTGACCAATGAGGGGGACGAACGAGGGAGAACTGACCGGGAACTCCTGGCAGCGTGAAGTATAATTGAGCCAGGTCCGAAGGAGAAGACGGAACGCCTTCTCCAACGAATTGCATGCTGTAGAATTCGTTGTATAGTTTGCCAGTTTTGATTCTGTAAAATAAACGGTGCTCTGCTCCAAACTAAAGAAGCTGGTGCGGTCTCTCCTTCCAAAGAACTCGCAAAGACTGGAACCCCGAGGTTCCGGCCTAACACTGGTCGATGAAGGTGGGGGATGAAGGTGATAGGTCAGAGAGGAGGGTGGAGCAGATAGATGGGAAAGACAATGGGCTGGTCAAGAGGGCGGTGCCAAGTTGGAGGCTTGGGACTAGGATAATGTGGGGGGAGGGAAAATGTGGAAACTGGTAAAATCCCCATTGATTCATTGCGTTTGCAGGGTCTCAAGGCAGTATATGAGGAGTTCTTCCTCCAGGCATCAGGTGGTAAGGGCTTGGTGATGGAGGAGGCTCAGGACCTGCATGTTCTTGGCGGATGGGGAGGGGGAGGGGGAGTTGAAGTGTTCAGCTACGGGGTGGTAGGGTTGCTGGGTGTGGGTATCCCAGAGATGTTCTCTGAAATTGCACACATTGCATGCAACTGATACAGTAGATGACATTGGTGGAGGTGCAGGTAAATTTCTGTTGGATGTGGAAGGATCCTTTGGGACCTTGAATAGAGGAGAGGGGTGAGTTGTGTCCACAGGTTTCCTGTGGCAGGGGAAGGTGCCGGGAGTGGGGTGTGGGTTGATGGGAGGAGGTACATGAATCTGACAAGGGAGTTGCGGAGGGAATGATCTTACTGGAACACTGATAGGGGTCAGGAGGGAAATGTTTCTCTGGTGGTGGGGTCTGTTTGTAGGTGGCGGAAGTGGTGGAGAATGATGCCATATACGGAGTTTGGTGGGTGGTAAGTGAGGACTGGGTTGGGGGGATGGGTCCTGTCCTTGCTGCGTTGGGAGGGGTAGGGTTTAAGGGTGGAGGTCCAGGAAGTGAAGGAGATGCGTGGGAGGGGAAATTGTGATCTTTGAAGGAAGAGACCATCTGGGATTTTCTAAGGTGGAATTGGTCATCCTGGGAACAGATATGGTGGAGATGGAGGAAGTGGGAATCAGGGATGGTGTTTTTACAGGGGGTTGGGTGGGAGGAGGTGTAGTCTAGGTAGCTGTGGGAGGCGGTGGGCTTGTAGTAGATGTCTGTGGTTAGTCAGTAACCTGAGATGGCAATGAAGTGGTCCAGGAAGGGGAGGGAGGTGTCAGAGATGGTCCAGGTGAATTTGAGGTCAGGGTGAAAGGTGTTAGTGAAGTTGATGAACTGTTCAACCTCCTCACGGGAGCATGAGGTGGGGCCGATGCAGTCATCAATGTAGCCGAGGAGCAGGTGGGAGGTGGTGCCGGTGCAGCTGTAGAAGATGGGCTGTTCCACATACCCACAAAGAGACTGGTATAGTTGGGCTCCATGAGGGTGCCCATGACTGCCCTTTTGGTTTGGAGGAAGTGGGAGGATTGAAAAGAGAAGTTGTTGAGAGTGAGGACCAGTTCAGCCAGATGGATGAGGGTGTCAGTGGAACGGTACTGGTTGGGACGGCATGTGAGGAAGAAACGGAAGGCTTGGAGGCCTTTGTCATGGCGGATCAATGTGTACAGGGACTGGATGATCATGGTGAAGTTTAAATTCCCTGACTGGGAATTGAACCCAGGCCGTGGCATCGAGAGTGGTAAATCATAAGCCACCAATTCCACCTTGGGAAATCCCAGATGGCCTCCTTCTTCAAAGACTGCAATTTCCCCTCCCACATGGTCGATGAAGCCCTCCAGTGTAGCTCCTCCACTTCCCACACCTCCGCCCTCGAACCCCACCCTCCCATCTGCAACTAGGACAGAACTGCCCCCCCCCACCCCCAACCACCACCAGGTCATCACCTTCCACCCCACCAACCTCCAGATGCAGCGCATTACCCTCTGCCACTTCTTCCATCTACAAACAGACCCCAGCACCAGGGATATATTTCCCTCCCAGCCCTATCTGCTTTCCATAAAGACTGTTCCCTCTGCGACTCCCTCGACAGGCACACCTCCCCCACCAGCCGACACCCCACTCCTGGCACCTTCCCCTGCCACCTCAGGAAGTGCAAAGCCTGCACCCACACCTTCCCCGTCACCTCCATTCAAGGCCCCAAAGGATCCTTCCATATCTGACAGAAATTTACCTGTATCTCCACCAACATCATCTACTGCATCCATTGCACCGATGTGGTCTCCTCTACAGGATGCCTCCTTGCAGATCATTTCAGAGACCATCTCTGGAACACCTGCACCTATTAACCCCACCACCCCCTGGCTGAACACTTCAACTAGCCCCCCCCCCACTCTGTCAATGACATGCAGGTTCCTGGGCCTCCACCACCGCCAAACCATGACTATTCGACTCCTGGAGGAAGAACGTCTCATACTCCACCTTGGGATCCTCCAACCACACGGAATCAATGTGGATTTTGCCAGTTTCCTCATTTCTCCTCCCCCCACCCTCCCCACCCCACCACATTATCCCAGTCCCTGGCCTCCAACTCAGCACTGCTCTCCTGACCTGTCTATCACCTTTCCCATCTATCCGCCCTATGCCTACCTCCCAACACTTTCTCCCTCATCTTCATCTACCTATGACATTCCCCCACAGCCCTAACCATCTCCCGTATATCTCTCAGTCTCCCGACCCACAAGCATCTTTCCTGATGAAGGCCTTTTGCCAGAAATGTCGATTCTCCAGCTCCCTGGAGGCTTGCCTGGCCTGCTGTGCTTTTCCAACACCACACTCTCAACACATCTCGATACAATGGTGATTTTGAGTCTGATTCAAGAACTGGATGTGGAATTTCCCCGAATGAGCGCTGTTGCTTCGCTCCTCCCCCCCAACTTCCCCATCCCCCACACCTCCCCAAAAGGGGAACGAGAAGTAACAAGACTTGGAGAATCACTTCTGCTTTGGGCAGAGGAGCGGAACATTGTAAGCAATTCAATTGATCTCATCCTAGCTATGACAAATCCTCTGAGATAGATTGCCAATGGGAGGGTGTGTCCAAATACTCATGAGATGTGAATCAAAATGACGAAATTTGCAAGGGTGAGGAGTGGGGGGGGGGGGAGGTGGAGGGGGGGGGTGGGGGGGGGAGGTGTGATTGATCATTTCCCAGGAGCCCGTAAATCCCAAATCTGTGCTTTCCACCACCCAGTGAAATATCCAGGGGAGCATAGACCGGGGAAGGCGAGTGTCAGCTGCTATCGAGGAACCCTGAAGGACATCACAGATTCACACAACTGTTACCACGGAGAGGGAGACCCTTCAGCCCATCGTGCCCGCACCCATTCTGTTCCAAAGTCTTCTTCACATTTTATAGCCAGGCTACCAGATGGGTGGAATCCTTTGTGAACTTTTAATGAGATTTGAAGACACACAGCATCGGGGAAGTTGGAGGTGATTGCTGTGGGATTTGCTCTGTCCTGTGGGGTACCTGACCATCGTATGGCTGTTACCCCAACTTGGGCTCTGTGTAAATACCTGTAATATTGGAATACAATTCAGATTGATCTTTGCACAGTCTAACCCCTCCTTCTTTTTGTCAATAAACTTGGCCCATGTCTGTTCTGTGTGAGATTGATTTGGAATAAATCGGTCATGCTGGTTGATGACAGAAATCTGCCCAAATTGTTTTAACTGTGAAACCGGATGCAGCCTAACATCTACAGTACGTAACCGACCGGAGGGATGACTCGGACTGAATTTGAAATTGATTACGAGCAGTGGGATTCGGAGAGAGTTGTGCCACCTCTCCAATCTCAGTCAGGCACGAAGCTTCATTGAGAGGGTGTGAGAGGACAAGAGCAACAGGTGACATTGAACCTGAAAAGATTTCCCGAGATGTTACTGCAGTTGGGAGGATTTGAGTTATAAGCAGAAGCTGAATAGGCTGGAACTTTTTTCCCCCTGGAGTGTTGGAAGCTGAGTTGGTGACCTTATAGAGGTTTATAAAAAAATCATGAGGGGCATAGATAAAGTGAATCAAAATGACATTTTCCCTAGGGTTGGAAGTCCAAAACTAGAGGGTATGGTTTAAACTGAGAGGAAGCATATTTAAAAGGGATCTCAGGGGCAACTTTTCCATGCAGAAGGTGGTGCGCGTTTGGAATGAACTGCCAGATGAAGTGATGGTTGCTGGTATAGTTACAATATTTAAAAGACATTTGGACAGGTACATGACTAGGAAAGGTTCATGGGCCAAATGCAGGCAAATGGGACTAGTTCTGTTTGGGAAAATTGGGTCGGCATGGATGAGTTGGACCGAAGGGTCTGTTTCAATGCTGTATGATTCTATGAATCGAATAAAACACAGGTCTGGCATCAGCTGCAATATAGTACCACACTCTAGGAAGGATTTGGGGGGTGGGGTGGGATGGGGGGTGGGTTTGAGCTGGGTTGGGTTGCAGAGACAGGAGATTGCAAGGTGGGAATATTGGCAAAGCAGAAATCCAAAGGCTAAGGCTAATCTTCTGAGGGGAGGGTGGGAGAGGGTGTTGGTCCAAATTTCATCCTTGCTGAGTGCGGCCTACACTAACTCCAGACCCAGAGCAGTAGGGTAGACACTTCACTACCACCTCACACGCTCCTGAAATGCATAAGCAAGACATGGAGTTCGAGGGCAATAAATGCTGGTCTGGTCAGTGACACATCCAGTGAAAACAATGGACTGTCTAAGAGAGTGGGGGGAGGGAGGTTCACTCGAGGGGTTAGGGTCTGGGGTGTACTGTCTGAGAGTATGGGGGAGGGTCACTCAAAGGGTTAGGGTCTGGAGCGTAATGTCTGAGAGTGTGGGGGGGAGGGGAGGGTCACTCAAGGGGTTAGGTTCTGGGGTGTACTGTCTGAGAGTGTGTGTGTGTGAGGGGGTGGGGGGTGGGGGGGGGGGGAGAGGTATGTGAGACTGGGTGAGTGGAGGTACCTCCTGTTGAAAACCTTACCCAAGTGTTCTTTTTCAGCTGTTGCATGGAAAAGGACGCATTAGCATTCTAACCATCAGGAACATTGTGGCATTTCGTGTGCAATTTCTGCCCCTCCATCTGTTTCCTTTCTCTGGTAAAATAACTGTGTGAAGATGACGAATGTGTTCCTCAAACTGCAAGCTTGAGGGGGTTAGCTGAGAATCCTTCAAACTACAGCTGAAACCGGAGCTTGGAGAGAATGACTGGGAAACTCAACATCCATTTCACAGCCATTCTGTCACTTTACGTTTTCGGTAAGTATTTCCCTTTGTTGAAAGAACGCTGCTGATGTTATTTGAAATGTTTCACTGCATGTCTGAGTGAGGGTTATCACTTTTCGGAATCTCCAGGGTAGACCTTGGTACTGTTGTCCCAAGCTAACCCCCTGACATCGTGCCCCATTCACTCTTCAGGGTACCCCGAAACCATGATGCTGCCAAGTGAGGAATGATAACTCACCCCCCCTTGTTTATTCACTCTGCCTCTCAGTCATTTTCAACAGGATTAGTTTAGAAAGGATTTATTCTCTTGTGATTAACTTCCTGACTCCAAAGGCACTGGCGTTTTTAAAAGGATCTAAATTATCCAGGCAGGAATTGTTGAGTTTAAAAAGAATGAGTTTGTTAACTGCTAATCACGAAAAAAAAAATGATTTTACAAAACGTGTCCTGCATACAGATGGATTAGAAACTGGTACTGAGTTAGAAAAGACAAACGGATTATTACTTGGAAGAGTAGATGGCAGAACATACAATACTATTAACCCTGATGTCGGTCTTAAAGGTGTTCATAGGTTTTTAAGTTAGTTCTGTTCCTGTTTCCAAGTTGTTTTTAACCACCTGGTCTAACCTGCAGCACTTAAAACGAGAGACTGACAGGTGGAGGTTAATTTAGATAAATGTGAGGCGTTACATTTTGGAAAAGCAAATCAGGGCAGGATTTAATGGCAAGGTCCCGGGGTCGGTTGCTGAACAAAGAGACATTTGAGTGCAGGTTCATAGTTCCTTGGAAGTGGAGCCGCAGGTAGATAGGATAATGAAGAAGGTGTTTGGTACACTTGGTCAGTGTGTTGAGTATAGAATTTGGGAAGTCACATTGTAGCCATACCGGACATTGTGTGGGTCACTTTAGAATGCTTTATTCAATTCTGGTCTCCTTGCTGTTGGAGACATGTTGTTGAAATTGAAAAGGGTTAGAGAGTTTGCTATGGTTGGAGAGTTTGAGCTATAAGGAGAGGCTGAATCGGCTGGGGCTATTTTCCTTGGAAACTAGGGGTAACCTTGTAGAGGTTTATAAAATCAGAAGGGGCATGGATAAAATAAATAGACAAGATCGTTTCCCGAGGATAGGGGAACCCAAAATTAGGGACTTAAGAGGCAAGCCAGGGGCAATTTTATCATGGAGAGTGTGATGCGTGTACGCAAGAGTATTGTAATTATTATTATAACACAATTATAATATTTAAAAGGCATCTGAATGGGTATATGAATAGCCAAATGCTGGTAAATTGAACTAGATGTATTTAAGATATCTGGTTGCATGGACGAGTTGGACCAAAGGGTCTGTTTCTGTGTTGTCCAGCTCTATGACCCTTTATTTACAGTGGAGGCGTGTCCCCTGGCTGTACTCAAGTTGTGATTGTCACAGGGCACTAGCCTATACTGTCTGATCAGCCCTCTAATATTCCCAAACCACAAGATACCGTTGGATTTTAACCCTTTTCGTTGCATATTGCTGGAAATTTTATGATTATAGATGGGGACATAAGCCACAGAAGATGGCTACAGAGAGAATGAGGGGCTGATCATGTTTCTGAAGAGGAACTCGCTGGAGATCATACCTAATTTGTTTTGAATTACATTTCTCCTCTTGAAGGTGCCTTGGCTCCTTCTGGTGTGATATTCTATGGTTCTTCCCAAGGCTTTGCTCGAAGGTCACTGCAGTTACATCAACGGTTATACTGTGGTCTCTACTAAAAAAAACCCATGTTGCAATTAAAAGTTCAATTCACCCACCAGTAATCCGGGGATATGATCCATTGTTATGACAATAGGGAGTGTGACTGAGGAAATTCCTCACTGTTGTTCCATGGTTGTCTTCTGTTTTGGACAACTGAACGTGGCTGGAGTTAGGCTGTGGAGATTGTCAATGGGAGTTCTGAAGTGAACAGTCCACTACTCTGTGAGATTTAAGTCTGAAATTCACTCTCAAAACCCTCTACCTTTAAAGGGGCGTGCTCCTGGTCCACGGAGTTTGAAGATCCATCTTCAGGATTATCATTTCCCGGATTAATGGCCAACAACGCGGATTCAGAGCTGAGCGCTGACTTTTCTGAGTTGGGATCGGGCTTTGACGACGAGAATATAGAAGATAACCCTCATCCCAGTCAATGGTCTCCCAACAAGATGCCAGCATTTATTGTCTATTCTGCGGTCTCACTTCTCTGTGGGAAGATCTTGGCTTTCCTGGGAATCATGATGGTGTATCGAAGGGCATGTCTGATCGATAGAGGACTTAACCACTCACTGAATTCACTTTCACGTGGCCATAAATCGTGGAGTATTGGAACGATACCACGGTGATTGTAGACTGTTTGACCCGTTGTACCTCTGCTAGCCCATTGGAAAGGTCACCGCTGAATTCCAGCTCCTCGGGCTCCCTCCTCAACACCCCTACATCTGTTTACGTTTTGCTTCCTTTTGACTACCATTTCTGAACAACACATTGACTTGAGGTGGTTAAACGGATCCCAAGCAACATGCCAAATAAGCACAAGCGTGTGGAGAAGACTCTATTTCTTATAGAATGCAGCATTACATCTGCTTCCCTCCCGTCTACAACACCATGTCCCTCTGTATGCTGTGATTTGCTTATAACCCATATTGCCTATGGGGCTGTGCTAACTTAATGGTATTATTGCTAGGCTATTAATGCAGAGACTCAGGTAATGTTCTGTGAACCTGTGTTCAAATCCTGCTGTGGACTTTGGAATCAACAGTAATCTGAAAATAAGTGTCTGATGATAACCATGGACTCATTTCCGATTGTCAGATGAAAACCCCATCTGCTTCACTGATGCCCTTTTGGGAATGAAACTGCCATCCTTACCTGGTCTGGCCGACATGGGGTTGACTCCTAACTGCCCTCTGGTCAATCAGGGTTGGACCACCTCCCATCTGGTCATTGACCCAGTAACAAGAAAGGCCTGATCGGAGCAATGCTTACATGAGAAAGAAATGGAAGGGGTGGATAGGGATTCAATCAAAATAAAATCAGCGGTCTCTCTTTATATGTGCTCTAAATACTTAATCTTCTTTTTCTCAACTGGGGAAATTCTAATCTTCTGGTTATTCATTTTTTTCTAATTCCCCTATTTATACATTATGTGTTATACCCCTACACTACTGCCATACAGCATCCATGTTGTGTGTGTGTCTGTGTATAGATGTAGGTGTAAGACACAACATGAACACCAGATATAAATAACTTTATTAATACTCCATCCCCAGGAGAAACATGCAAGGAACCCGTGACAAGCTGAGCCCCATGGGGGGGGGGAGTGCCCATGTGAAACAGAAAAGGGAAGGGGGAGAGTAGGAATTAAATCAAAACCGAATCCGCAGTCTCCCTTAATAAGTGTTCTGAGTACTTAATTAACAAAGCCCTTCCCTGGGGATCAAAGTCACATGATGACCTCCCCCCACCCCGGTTCATTGGAAAGAGCGATGCTTGACATAGTCAGAATCTGCACTCTAACAACAACTCTGCATTTATATAGCACATTCAGTGCAGCAGGATATTTCAAAGTGTTTTTGTCCCCTGCGCAGCTATCGAGCAAAGTCTGATACTTTACCCTGGTCAGGAAGGGTAACTGAAAGCTGAGTGGAGGGAACGTGTTTCCAGGAGGAAGGGGGTTTGGGGGAGATAGGGCCCGAGGTGTAGGGAGGAGAGTTTGGAGCTGAGGGTCGAGAGGGCTGACTGCACGGCTACCTTGGGCGCAGCAGTTTAAGCTGGCAGGGATGGGGTGGGCCGCTGACAAGGTCAGAATCAGGGGGTTACAGAGGGCTTGGAGACTGGAGGAGACGCCTGAGTTTGGGAGGGGTGAGGCCATGGAGGGATTCGGGAGCGAGAGTGGAAAACATTGCGGTGGAGGCGTAGCTGGACAAAGTGCGGCAGCAATGTCTGTCAACAAGAACAGGGGAGAGGGGCTGATGGGTCTGTCTGAGACAGGGATGTAGGCAGTAGGTGGCACGACCAGTTCCATCTCTCAGTAACAAAGACACGGATGAAGACTTGAGCAGCTGAGAATTAGGCAACGTTACAATGCAGATGTGAATTAAAAAAAAGACATTTATTCAGACAGGTGTCATCACATAATAGCTCTTGATGTCTTAAAGCTGTGACAAGCAATGAAGTATCCTGGGAGTATGGATGTAAGTGGGAGTAGGGAGTCTGCATGACTGTGGGTCACAGTGGATCCTACAAACACACATCAATCTCATTTTGTATCACTGGTCCTGTCACATATAACTCTGAAACCGTTTGTAACTTCCACCAGCATTTTCTTGACCTGCAGAGGGAAGGGGGGGGGGGTCCTCAGCCAGGTTATAATCTGGGACCTGGGAATGACCATTGCTTGTTGGCAGGAGGGACATGCCTTCTGAGGGCAGTTTGTGTCTCAAAGGATGCCTTTAGAGAGAGAGAGACCGAGAGTGAGAGAGAGAGAGAGAGAGAGAGAGAGAGAGAGAGAAAGAAGTGGACATCGTAGGGGATACAGTGCTTTTTCTCCCCTCTCCAACTCCATTTCGATTTAGCCCACCTCCTCCTCACATTCGCTTTTCCCCCAACATGGGCTTCGCTTGGAAATACTTGATTGGCTGCCTGGGTGGTCACTGGCAGCAGTTAATGGCGGGGAAAAAAAAATCCTAAAAGGGAAGGTCTGGGTGATTCTGGTGGTGGACAGGTCACTCAGTTGCGTGTGGTAACGCTACTGGGTAGAGACAACATAGACATGTCCCCACAGGGTGGGGGTGGTGGGGGTGTGGGGTGTTGGGGGGTGCTGTGTGGGGGAGGTCAAACTCAGCACAGCTCCTTCATCAGCCCCACGAGGAGTTGACGGGCAGGAAACCACGTGCAGCTGATGTGGTCCAGCTCCTCCAAACCACAAACCCCATCGGAAAGTTCGGTCATGCATCAACTTGAAAGACGTCTGAGTTGTTAAAATCAATCTCCAGGTGGTTTGTTCAGACACCAAGTAACCGAATAGACATAAAGAAACCCAGGAGGAGGCCATTCAGCCCCTTGAGCCTGTTCTGCCATCCATGGTCAATCTGTGGCCTAACTCCATCTACCTGCGTTTGCCTATATCCCCCTAAAATCTTTGCTTAACAGAGATTTAACGGTCTCAGATTTGAGATTAACAACTGATCCAGCACCCACTGCCCATTGTGGGAGAGGGTAATAAATCTCTATCCCACTTTGTGAGTGGGAGTGCTTCCTGACCTCTCTCCTGAATGGTCTGACCCTAAAACACATGAGCCATGGCGAGAGAGAAGCCCCTCCTTCTACTGAGGACACGACAATCACTTCTGCATGTTTAGGCCCGAAGTGCCCGGCCTTTCCTCTCTGCTCCTGGCCTACTTCATCCTCACAGAAGCTGTTCCTCCATCTAAAACCTCCTTACTTCCCTCCACCTTCCCCTCCCTTAAGTTCTTGGGACTGGTGGACTATGTCCACGCCACCCACTTGTTGCCTGATCAGTCACTGACGGAGGAATAATCCCAAGTTAACACATCATCCCCCACCCATGCCTCCACCCCCACCACCCACAACAAGATACTTTCTGACCTATCTTGGTGTCACCTGTGAATTTCACTAGCACACCTTTGCTCTCCCTCACCTAAGGTACTGATGTAAGTTGCAAAACATTGTCATCTGGAAACATAAAGCACAGACCCCACATGTCACACCTGTCCAATCAGACAAAGACCCATTTAGACGTACTCTCCATTTCCTACGGCCGACCAGTCTTCTATTCGTGCTACACCTTGAGCTTCCATTTCCCACGACTTTCCATGCGACACCTTCTCAAATGCCTGCTAGAAATCCAAATACAGTACATCTATGGGTCGCCCTTCATCCAGGCACATGGTACAGCTTCAAAGGACGCCAGCAAATTGGTTAAACATGATTTCCCTTTGACACACTGCACTCTCTCTCCCCAGGTTGAGTCAGAGTTATAAGTTAACCTTCGTACAATAGGCAGATTTCCAGCCCAACCCGGACCAGCAGAAGGCAGAAGTGGGTACTGCAGATACTGGAGATTAGAGTCAAGATTAGAGTGGTGCTGGAAAAGCACAGCAGGTCAGCCAGCATCCGAGGAGCAGGAAAAATCGACGTTTCGCGATCATTCCTGATGAAGAGCTATTGCCCGAAACATTGATTTTTCCTGCTCCTCAGATGCTGCCTGACCTGCTGTGCTTTTCCAGCACCACTCTAATCTTGACTCTGATATGCAGAATGCCTGGCCAATGTTGTTCAAAACCACAAGGATGTTCAACAGGAGGAGGCCATTCAGCCCCTCCAACTAGTTCTGTCATTGGGGTAGACCACAGTTGATATGTATTGCTTTCTGTCCACCTTATTGATGGAGTGATTGATGCCAGGATTTTGAGGGGACAGAGATTTAGATTTTGAACAACTCTGAGATCATTGCTGAGAGCTGAGCGTCATTTCAAAGTTAGTCCACTCTGAGGTGGACTCCCCTCCCCACATTCCCCATTTCCCTTGTCCTTTCTCTTTAGTGCTGAAGGATTCCCTGAGGAATTGCTAATCTGGCTTCATTATCATGGTGCTTTTACCCCATCATGGTTTATTTATAAATCTGTTCTACGGAATTGTTAAAACATATTTAACCACCAATAAACATTTTGACCCAGTTTGCCTGCAAAAACAGTGTTCGCTTTTTTCTGTGGGATCCTAAAACATTTGTGTCGAAGACAGCGGATTTGGAAAAATGTAATAGCTCTCCCAAAGAGACCAGACTTTCATGATGAACAAAGTGTTGTAGAATTTAAGGGAACATATTACAAATTATTATTCACAGGAATTCAAATTGAGGTGGGGTTATCCTATATTTCACACATTTCCATAAGTTACATTTTGAAAAAAAAGGCCTCATTTGTAAAGTTGATGTAGCTTGATTTATTTATTGTCACATATATCCTGTTACAAAATACAATGAAAAAGTGTGGTATAGTCTCACCATTCTCTGGTGCCATCTTAAAACATGGAAAAATAAACCAAAACAAAGAATATAAAAGCAGAAAAATGAGGTGTCTAACTTTACAATCCTTCCTGTTAAGTCCTAAGTGTTCAACAGGAACAGGCCACTCAGCCCCCTGAGCTAGTACTGCCCCTGAGGTAGACCACGGTTGATGTGTATCCAACGCATTCTTTCACTTTCTGACCACAGATAACCCTTACCCAACAAAACCTTATCATGTGAAATGTACATTTGTATTTTTCAAATGTACTTTATAATTAATTCACCTCCAGACCTTTGGGCTCAGGTCATGTAGAACATAGCCAGCTACTTTGGACGGGTTACAATCATGGATAGCAAGAAGCCTGAATCCGTAGAGTGCAGGCTTGGGGGTGGTGGAGGAGGTTAGAGAGGGCTGAGGGACATGAAGGGATTTAAAAACGAGTATGAGAACTTTCTAATGAAGACATGCCCTTACTGGAAGGCAGTCTAGGTTATCGGTGACAGCGGGACGGGACTTGTTGGGACACAGACTTTTCGATGAGCCCTAGATTAGATTCCCTGCATTATAGAAACAGGCTCTTCAGCCCAACAAGTCCACACTGATCCATCCAGACCCATTCCACTACCCTATATTTACCGCTGATGAATGCATCTATCACTATGGGCAATTTAGCAAGGCCAATTCACCTGATCTGCACATCTGTGGACTATGGGAGGAAACCGAAGCACCCGAGGTGGGAATCGAACCCGACTCCCTGGTGGTGGGCCACTGTGCCGCCCAAGAGAGTGAAAAATAGGGGCACTGATCCCACACATGCAAAACGAGCACTCCATTAGTTGAGCTAATCCCTCAGAGCCCTAGTTAAGGGAGGGTCAAATCTGGGAGGCCATGCAGATTTGGAATAGCAACCTCACTGCCAAACGGCCCGAATGGCCGCAGGGCGCTTCAGGTAACGTTGCAAGGATGTCAAACAAATAAACCCTCCCTTGTCACTGTAAGGGTCACCAATGGGTTGACTTGGCAGTCCATGTAATGCTACACTGCAGCCAGCAGAGGGGGGCATTGTCCTTCCTAGAGAAGTGAATTAGGAACATGAACATCAGTGTCAATGGTTTGGAGGAGCTGGTGTTGGACTGGGGTGGACAAAGTTAAAAATCACACAACACCAGGTTATGGTCCAACAGCTTTATTTGGAAGCACTAGCTTTCAGAGTGCCGCTCCTTCATCAACCATCTGATGAAGGAGCAGCATTCTGAAAGGTAGTGCTTCCAAATAAACCTGTATCACTGCCAATGACAATCACTGCTATTGTAGCTAAATGGTGGCTTCACTTCTGCAACTGAGTGCCAAGTAAAAACAAACATTCTCCCACAGTCAGTAGCTCGGGTCTGCAATGCATGTGCAATGGAAGCAGGTTAAATTGAGACAATCCAGAATGTAATGTGTGGTTATTTGGATAGCGATGGGGCACAGGAATAGGGCGATGAGAGAGATTGGCAGGGGGTGATGGCAGTTGTTTCAAAGGGCCAGTGCAAGCACAATGGGCCGAAAGGTCTCCTTCTGGGGCATAATTTGCTGTGATTCTTTGATCATTGCCAGCTGAAGCCATTTTGGACAAAGGTGGCAATGAAAGAGGAAACAATATTCTGCAGAGGCTCCCAAAGACAATGGAATCACTTTCCCAAAACCATTCCCTCTATTCTGCATTCCCTTGAAGGACAATTCCGCACTTTTGGATAGAGTTACATGTTTATTCAGTACTTTTATCATCCCCCCCCACTTTATATGGAAAACAATGCAAAATATGAGAATGTTACAGTTGAAATCACCACTCCCCTCTACCAGCTGTTTTGTTTCTCAGTTTAAGACTAGTCATTAAATTTGCTGATGTACCTTCACCCTGTCATTTTCTCGTGAACTTCCTCCCGCTCTCCAGGATATTGATGCTGGGTCAGAATAATTGCCCTGGAAACAGTTCAGGGAAAGTTCACTTGACTCATTCCTGGGATGAAAGACTAATGAGGAAAGGTTGAACAGGTTGGACCCGCATCTGTTAGAGCTTAGCAGAATGAGAGCTGATCTTATCGAGTGGTATAACCTGCTGAGGGTGTTACGATGCCTCCTGCTGTGGAGGAGATTGAAGCAAGGGGACACAGTTTAAGAATTAGAATTTCTTTTTTAAAAGATGGAGATGGGGAGTTTTGTTTGACCTCAGAGGGTCTTTGGAGTGTGGAATTCTCTTCCCCAGTGGATTAGTGGAGATTATCTCTTCCTTTAAATTTGAATAAGTGTTTTACAAGGAGGGAGCCGAGGGTTATGGGGGTCAGTGTGGCTAAGGATACAACCAGAGCAGCCAGGATCTTGAATGGTGTCCCGAAGTCCTGTGTTCCTCCGATTCTCAGCTCCTCTGGCTTACTCTCTTGAGCATTCTGTCTTTTATTCAGCCCAATCTTGGCAGCTACTACCAAGACCTTATACTGTGGAGTGCAATCTCCAAATCTCTGTGCATTTCTCTCTCTCCCTTTTCTCCTTTAAACCGAATCTCTTCTTTTGTGTTATGTCTCTTTGCAGATGTGCAATATACCTTAGAGGACATAATCATGGCCGCGTCTTGAAATGTGATCAAATAGCATAAGGCTCTTGGTCATCATCTTACTGAGCTCTGGCCCCTGCAGCATGAGACTCTGGGAGGAGTGCGCGACAGTCCATCGGAATTGCTCAGTCTCAGCCCACACAAGTGCCTGTGATTGCCATGCACACATGTAATTTGCCTGGTGTTGTAATAAAGGCTGGTTGCCTGACCCACATCTTGCCCTTATGTTATGGGGGCCTAACAGAAGTGTCACGAGTAGATGGTGGCCACAGTCGATCACAGTGACATATCATGGCTTCAGGGATGGGCTCAAACGCGGTCATGTGTTTCAATGTGACCTTGTGTGCTTTGGCTTCAAATCACATTCAATTCTGTCAAGTGATCTGGCACGTTCTGTGCACATTGCTGCTGATGTCTGAACACCAGAAACATTTGGACCGTTCAGCACAGCAAAAGAAAAGGTCAAGAAAGAACACCGGACACAAAATAGATCAGAATTTTTTTTTAAAAAGGCAGAGATGTGCTGGGGAAATGCTCAGCAGGTTAGGCAGCATCTTGGTGGGGGGAAACAGAGTGAACCTTCCAGGCTGTGACGTTTTAATGGAAATGTTTTCACCACTTCAATCATTCCATTTTTCCCCTCTAGCATTTGTTTTTCTGGATTATTCATCTAGGGGTTATGGGGGACGTTAGACAACACAGGATTTATCGCCCATCTCCTATTGCTCCTGGAGAAGGTGGCAATGAGCTGCTTTTTGCAATTGCTGCTGTCCATGAACTCTCTCTAAGCTGTGCATCTCTGAGCGAGTGGCGTGGCTCAGTTAGCTACACTGTCGTTGAGCCATGAGTGTTTACATTCTAACTGGAATACCGGAGGAATGCTGGACTGCAGGAGGGCCCACCTTAACGGTGAGATGTTAACCTGAGGGCCTGGGTGATGAAAAACTTCCTTTGGCCACTCTTTTGGGGAATTCCCCTTCACGTCCTGACCAATATTACCCCAATTCAACTTCACAAAGGACCAGGTAATCACATTAACACAGGGCTGTTTGTGGGATCAAAGTTAGCTGTCCCCACAGCGGATACTGCTGCTGCCTCAAAGGAAAGTAATACACTGGGTTTGGGGTGTTTGGAAATTGTTCCGTGATGTGAAGAGTGAAATGTAAATACAAACTATGTTTTTCTGTCAGTGGTTTTGGGTCTGCCCATTTGGAATGTCCTTCTGTCCCTTCCTAATGATTGCTTGCTATTTTCAGCTCTGTGTTCATTGATGCATCTCTCTGTCCCGATAATCTGATGGAATCATCCTCATTCGCAGCACTTTCAGCACCTGTTTGTTGGAGGATCACGCAAAAACAGACATGCACACACAGACACACACACACAGACACACACAGACACAGACACACACACACAGACACACACACACACACAGACACACACACATACATAGACATGCACACACACACACACAGAGACATGCACACACACACGCACAGACACACACACGCACAGACAGACACACACATACATAGACATGCGCACACACACACACACACACAGACATGCACACACACACGCACAGACACACACACGCACAGACACACACACACACAAAAACATACATGACATGCACACACAAAAGCATACACAGACACACACACACCCACACACACAAAAGCATACACAAACATGCACACACAGACACATACACACAACATAAACAGACACACACACCCACACACAAAAACACACACAGACACACACACACACAAACATACAGAGACACACACACACAGGCACACAAAAACATAAACAGACACATACACACCCACACACAAAAACATACACACCCACACACACACATACAAAAACATACACAGACACACACAAAAGCATACACAGACACGCACACAAACACAGACATAAACAGACACACACACACACCCACATACAAAAACATACACAGACACACACACCCACACACAAAAACATACACGACATGCACACACAGACACACACAAAAACATACACAGACACACACACACCCACACACACAAAAGCATACACAAACATGCACACACAGACACACACACCCACACACAAAAACACACACAGACATGCACACACAGACGCACACAAAAACATACACAGACACATACATCCACACACACAAAAGCATACACAAACATGCACACACAGACACACACACAAACATAAACAGACAAACACACCCACACACAAAAACACACACAGACAGACACACCCACACACAAAAACATACACAGACACACACAGACACAAAACATAAACAGACACACACACAGACACACACAAAAATATAAACAGACACACACACACACACACCCACACACAAACATACACAGACATGCACACACAGACTCACAGACAAACACAAAAACATACACAGATACACACACAGACAGATAAACACAAAAACGCACAAACAGACAGACAAAAACACACATTCAGACTCAGGCAAACACAAAAACGAAATGCACAGCCACACAGACGCAAAGACGTACAGGCACACAGATGCACAGACACACAGACACACAGACAAATACACAAAAACACACAGAGACACACACAGTCTCAAACACACACAGAAAAACACATAGACATACAAAAACACAGACTGTCATTCAAAACCTGTGCAAACATCAACAAAACCTACACACGCAGACAATGATAAACACATATGTACAGACATGATTTGGAGATGTCGGTGTTGGACTGGGGTGTACAAAGTTAAACGTCATACGACACCAGGTTATAGTCCGACAGGTTTAACTGGAAGCACTAGATTTCGGAGCGGCTGAGTGAACCATCTCTGGTCTGCCTCCATTACCAGTCTATCTTTCCTGAGATACAGGGCCCCGAAACTGTTGACAGTTGCAAACTGCCCATTATGAGATTCATAGACAAGGACTCCCAAATCGTTTGGCTTTCTGCAGTCTTTCTCCATTTAAATAATATTCAGCACCTCTATTCTTCCTGCCAAACCTCACATTTCTCAACATTATTTTTGATCAGCCAAGTCTTGGCTCACTTGTTTAACCTGCCCTTCCCTCTACAGACTCTGGGTCACCTCTTGCCTTTCTGTTTATTCCTGGGTCATTTACGAACCTGGCGATAGTCTGTTTGGATTCCTCGTCTAAATGCCTCTGTTTGGAGCAGGGAGGGTGGAGGGGAGGTTTGGTCGAGCTGGGCAGGGTAGTGACAGGTTTAGTTGAGGGTAGGCAGAGGGAGCTGATCTCACTGGCTGGTGGGTGTGGGTGAGGGGTACACAGCTTTCAGGTTTGGGGGACATGAGGCATGATGTAAGGGTGGGGAGGATGGTGTAATGGGGATGGGGAGGGAGGGGGTGGAAGGAACTTGATGATCCAGTGAGTGGGTAATGCACTGTCTGCGGGAAAGGAGGGTGGAAGGAGCGACAGTAAACAATTTCAATCAGAGATTGGAATGGGAATAACCTGGAGGAGGTACCCAGTGGGGAAAGTAATGGGACTGACCGGGTACTGCTCCAAGGGGCTAGTACGGCTCAGTAAGCTGAACAGTCTCCTTCTGCACTGAGATGGCTCTATCTAACCTTGTCCAGAGGAGGTATGGCCCGAGGATTCCTGAGCTGTGGAATGTTCCCGCTCGGAGTTCCGATAGCTGCAAGGCTTTCCTTACCTTCGGAATCACTGCAGTTGGTGAAGTCCTGAGTCTGGATAATACATTCCACAATGTCATCAGCGTTGACCCTGGTGTCACTGACCCATGACGGGTAGTTCTCAGGTACTCGATTCCTCCTCCTGTAACCACACAGTCACAGGATTTTTACAGCACAGCAGGCCATTCAGCCCATCATCCCTGCATCGGTTCTATCCCCCAGGGCCCAATCTACTGCCTTTTCCCCAACTATCCCTGACCCCTCCCCCCCCCATTTCCATCCTCTGTCCCTCAGGAATGCCTCCGTCGTACCTGCCCCCTCCCCTCCATTCCCAGGCAGTACATCCCACACCCTCACTAAAGTAAAATAAGGAAGCAGGGTCACTTGACCCAAAACGTTAACTCTGTTGCTCTTTCCATGGATGCTGCCAGACCTGCTGAGTTTCTCCAGCAATTTCTGTTTTTGTTCCAGTCCCTATCCCTCTGTCATCCATGCCATTTTGTGGACTTCGTCTTAATTTTATTTTCATACTTAGGCTTTCTGTTATTGATCGAGGAGCTGTGGTATGGTGACTTAAACATTTTTCAATGTTTTATTTAAAAAATGTAAGTCACAATAAATGACTACTCTATTTTAGTCACTTGGGAGGCCGAGGAGTGACCTTATAGAGGTTTATAAAACCATGAGGGACGTGGATAAGGTAAATAGACAAAACCTTTTCCCTGGGGTGGGGGAGTCCAGAACTAGAGGGTGAGAGGGGAGGATATAAAAGAGACCTAAGGGGCAACTTTTTCACACAGAGGGTGGTACGTGTATGGAATGAGCTGCCAGAGGATGTGGTGGAGGCTGCTACAATTACAACATTTAAGAGGCATTTGGATGGGTATATGAATAGGAAGGGTTTGGAGGGATATGGGCCGGGTGCTGGCAGGTGGGACTAGGTTAATGTAGGATATCTGGTCGGCATGGACGGGTTGGACCATCAGTGTCTGTGCTGTACATCTCTATGACTCATAAGTGTACACAAACGCAGACGCATACAAAACCACACACACATTGTTTTTATATTTCTGAGCTTTTAAAACTGTGCAGTGAAATGAGAAAGAAGTGTTTTGAAACCCCGGGATTTTACAAAGACGCCTGCATGTGTTGAAAGTAAATAATAATTTGCTCCTCACACATACACACACATGCACAGGCAGAGGAACACACCCAGGACCGAAGTTAAAACGCGCACACAGACACACACACACTCTCTCTCTCAGAGAAACATCCCCCACCCCCAGCCCCCACCCGCTGGCTCTGTCCAAAGCTCAGCTCTCCGCCCAGGGCTGGTCCTGCAGCTCTCAGAGCCGGGGAGCAGGGTGAGCTGAGTGAGGGACTGCAGTGCTGTCTACATGGAGAGCCCCAGGGGGTGAGGCAGAGTCTCCCTGCCTGGTCCCCGGGAGGGCAGCTGCAGCAATGAGCCGGTCCGAGGAGCTGCACCACCGGGAGAACCGGCCGAGACTGCACCGGGACCCGCTGTCCCGGGAGCTCCAGCCCCACTCCCGCCCCAGGGACCCCCATCCCAGAGACCCCTATCCCATAGACTCCCAACCCAGGGACCCCTATCCCAGGGACCCCCATCCCAGGGACCCCCAACCCATAGACTCCCACCCCAGGGATCCCCATCCCATAGACCCCCATCCCAGGGATCCCCATCCCAGGGATCCCCATCCCAGAGACCCCCATCCCAGGGACCCCCATCCCAGGGATCCCCATCCCAGGGATCCCCATCCCAGAGACCCCTATCCCAGGGATCCCCACCCCAGGGATCCCCATCCCAGAGACCCCTATCCCAGGGATCCCCATCCCATAGACCCCCATCCCAGAGACCCCTATCCCAGGGATCCCCATCCCATAGACCCCCATCCCAGGGACCCCGACCCCAGGGACCCCTATCCCATAGACTCCCATCCCAGAGACCCCTATCCCAGGGACCCCGACCCCAGGGACCCCCATCCCATAGACTCCCATCCCAGGGACCCCTATCCCAGGGATCCCCATCCCAGGGACCCCGACCCCAGGGACCCCTATCCCATAGACTCCCATCCCAGGGACCCCCACCCCAGGGACCCCCTTCCCCAGGACCTCAGCCCCCGGGACCCGGAGCCCCGCTCGTTCCTGCACAGCCTGCGGACCCTGTTCGACATCCTGGACCAGGAGGGTCGGGGCTGGGTCGAGCTGCGGGAGATAGAGAGCCGCTGGCCGGGGGAGGGCCGGAGGGAGCCGGCGCTGCCTGCCGGACTGATGGGCTGCCTCCGGAGAGCAGCAGCGCCGAGCGGGAGGCTCACCTTCCCCCGGCTCCTGGCCGGGATCAGGGCGGCCCTGCAGCAGGAAGCCGGCAGCCCGGAGCCGGACAGTGCCCCGGGCTGCTCCCGGTACCAACAACCCGGGAAGAGCCGGAGAGATACCCCCGCGGGAGGTCACAGGAGCTGGGCAGCAGCAGCAGCAGGTCAGTGCCTCTTCACTAAAACTCAGCAACTCCAGTCCCTTCAACCACTAGATAGCACAGACCACAACATCAGGCTGGAATCGCCTTCATTCATAAAGCTGGGACAGGGAGAAGGCACTCGGTGCAGTGTTGATGTGTCAGTTTATCTATATATTCAATACATCAATCTGAGCCAAGGAGAAATCTTGTTTACAGCCTGTATATGTCTTAACATGTTTTAATTTACAGATCTGAGTCAATAAGATGTTTGGTGTACTGTCTGTCTGTGCACTAATTCATCTATATATACATAGAATAGTACAGCACAGCACAGTACAGGCCCTTCAGCCCTCACTGTTGTGCTGACCTTTTATCCTACTCTAAGATCAGACCAACCCACACACCTCTCATCGCAATATCATCCAAGTAAAAAGTGAGGTCTGCAGATGCTGGAGGTCAGAGCTGAAAATGTGTTGCTGGTTAAAGCGCAGCAGGTCAGGCAGCATCCAAGGAACAGGAAATTCGACGTTTCGGACACAAGCCCTTCGTCAGGAATGATATCATCCAAGTGCCTATTTAAGAGTCGCTGAAATGTTCCTAATGTATCCCACTCTACTACCACTGCTGGTAGAGCATTCTACACACCCACCACTCTCTGCGTAAAGAACCTTCCTCTGCCATCTCCCCGAAACCTTCCCCCAGTTACCTTAAAATTACTCCCCCTTGTGATGGACATTTCTGCCCTGGGTGAAGAAGTCTCTGGCCATCCACTCTATCTATGCCTCTCACCATCTTGTACACCTTGATCAAGTCACCTCTTAGCCGCCTTCACTCTAAGGAGAAAAGCCCTAGCTCCCTCAAGCTTTCTTCATAAGACATGCCCTCCAGTCCAGGCAGCATCCTGGTCAACCTCCTCTGCACCCTCTCTAAAACTTCCACGTTTTCCCTATAATGAGGTCGATCAGAATGGGGGAACACAATATTCCAAGTATGGTCTAACCAGGGCTGTATAGAGCTGCAGCATAACCTCGCAGCTCTTAAACTCAATCCCCCTGTGAATGAAAGCCACCACACCATACGCCTTCTTAACAACCTGATCAACTTGGGCGGCAACTTTGAGGGATCTATGGACATGGACACCAAAATCCCTCTGTTCCTCCACACTGCCAAGAATCCTGCCTTTAACCTTGTATTCTGCATTCAAATCCAACTTCCAAAGTGAATGAACTTTTTAGTTCATAAACCCGAGAAGGGTGAAGGAGTTTTGCTGGCAGTGTACACGTATCAGTTCATCAATATATTTAGTAGTTTTTAATTCGGACAGTTGAGACAAGGAGAAGGAAAGGACTGAATATACAGTGGACAGCACAGTCTGCAACACCACATTGTAATCTCCTTAATTCATAGAGTTTAGGGTGACAGGGGAAAGATATAAAAGAGACCTTAGGAGCAACATTTTCACACAGAGGGTGGTACGTGTATGGAATGAGCTGCCAGAGGAAGTGGTGGAGGCTGGTACAATTACAACATCTGGGTGGATATATGAATAGGAAGGGTTTGGAGGGATATGGGCCGGGTGCTGTCAAGTGGGAATAGATTGGGTTGGGATATCTGGTTGGCATGGATGAGATGGACTGAAGGGTCTGTTTCCATGCTGTTCATCTTAATGAATCTATGAGTCTATCTGAGGCAAGGAAAAGGAATTTGGTGCAGTGTGTTCAAGTCAGTCTATCAATATATTTATAAACCTGAGATAGAGAAAAGGAACTTGGTGTACCTTGTATGTATGTCAGTCTATCAATATTCTTAACACTTTTTAATTTATTGAGCTGAGTCAAGGAGAAAGTATTCAGGTGTGTGTGTGTGTGTGTGTGTGTATCAATATATTTAACACTTTTTCATTCATACATCTGAGGCAGTGAGAAGGAACTTGATATACAGCGTGTATATGTCAGACTCAAAAAGTGTGGCACTGGAAAAGCACAGCAGGTCAGGCAGCATTTGAGGAGCAGGAGAGTCAATGTTTCAGGCATAAGCAATGACCCACATCAATTCAACACCTTGCCCAGCATCCTCTTCAGGGCACTAAATTATTGATGGGCACTAAATGCCACCTTCTCAGTGGTGCCCCCAACCTGATTCAGAGCTCACCACCCGGCCTTTAGCAGTAACCCCTGGGTTTCATGATTTGGAGATGCCGGTGTTGGACTGGGGTGTATCAAGTTAAAAATCCCACAACACCAGGTTATAGTCCAACAGGGTTATTTGGAAGCACCAGCTTTCGGAGCGTCGCTCCAAACCACCTCATCAAACACTTGAAGAAGGAGCATCGCTCCGAAAGCTAGTGTGCTTCCAAGTAAACCTGTTGGACTATAACCTGGTGTTGTGTGATTTTTTTAACTTTATGCACCCCGGGTTTGTCTGCCTTGTTAGAAATCTGCTTTCTCTTGATGTCACTGCACTTTATCAACGTGTGCTGGAGATCGAAAACAAATCTTTGAGTTAAACTGACAGCAGGAAAGAAAGACAGAGACCACACTCAGTAATAACCTGCAGACAACATTGGCAGCTGGGATAGATTTTTTCAGCATGATCTCAATCGTCCTAGCCAGAGTTGAGGATTTTATCTTGTTTTACTTTATTCTTGATCCAAATCTCGTTCGTTGCCATGTGTGTATGTGATACTCCCTTCCCCACAGCACGGTTCCTGCACCAAACACTATGCAAACGTTCAAAGCATCTGCTCACTACCCCCCCATCTTCTCCTGGGGCCATACAAACATATCAGTGATAGGAGTAGGACTGGGGCCATTCTGCCCTTTGAGCCTGAGCTGTCTGTGTTCCGAGTTGCATGTTCCTGCTTGCCCCCCCCCCCCACCGAGTACCCCCGCCCCCTCCCTCACACAGACCAACCCATCTCCATCTGAAAGATATTCAATGTCCCGACACACACCCCCACCCTCTGAGACAGAGAGCTCCACACACACAACCATCACACAACCATCTGAGAGAACGCCATTCTCCTTGTCCCTGTCCTGGGGGGTGGGGGGAGGGGGGGAAAGGGGGGCTGACCCCTACTTTTGTACCAGTGGCGCCCCCTCCAGCCCCCAGTTCTGGACTGACCCCCAAGAGGAAATCATCCCTTTTTCCAAATCCCCACCCAGCCCAGGATCTTATACACTTCAATCCAATCACCCCTCACTCTCTACACTCCAGGGGACAAGAGCCCAGTCTGTCCTACTCGATCCAATCTGAGAAACCTCCTGTGGACCACCTCCTTATACAAGGAGACCAAAACAGCACAGAGGGTTCGAGACGTGGTCTTACCCGTGGAACTGTAACACAACATCTTGACTTTTAGAGATTAGATTCTGTGCAGTATGGAAACAGGCCTTTCGGCCCAACACGTCCACATCGACCCTCTTAAGAGTAACTCACCCAGACCTATTCCCCTACCCTATATTTACCCCTGACTAATGCACCTAACACTATGGGCTATTTAGCATGGCCATCTTTGGACTGTGGGAGGAAACTGGAGCACCTGGAGGAAACCCACGCAGACACGGGAAGAATGTGCAATCTCCACACGGATAGTCACCCAAGGTGGGAATCGAACCCAGATCCCTGGTGCTGTGAGGCAGCAGTGCTAACCACTGAGCCACCATGCCACCCCATCCTAGAATTCCACAGCACAGAAAAGGGCACTTCGGCCCATCGAGTCTGTCCTGGTCGAAACCAAGCATCTACCCACTGAATTCCTCTTGTAATTAAGCTCAGTATCCCATGAGCCTCCTTCATTCCTGGCTGTGCCAGCACACTTGAGACTCAATCACTAAAACAGCCAGCTCCCAGTTCAGCTCAGATTCCCACATTTCCTTGAAAGGGAATAACCCAACATTCCAGTTAAGGATACGACAGGAGCAGGTGGAATGCTGGGTTTTTGGACTGAGATTTAAGGAGCGTGTAGCTTAATGCTGTTTGCTCGGCTGCTGTGTTAGAGAATCGATCTGGGCATTCCCAGGGTCTCCGCACCCCCCCCCAGTCTCACATCAGTCTCACCCGTGTACCTGACCCCCACAGTGTGAAATGGCAATCTTAGACAGCTGCCCTGGGTCACCCTCAGAAGGTGCACTACCACAGCAGCTGACCTTTCTCCAGCCCAATGGTGAAAATCTAAGCTGCAGAATCATTACAGCACGGACAGTGGCCACTCAGCCCATCACTTTTGGAATATTGCGTTCAATTCTGGTGTCCCTGCTGAAGGAAGGATGTTGCTAAACTGGAAAGGGCTCAGGAAGGAGTTGCCAGGGTTGGAGGGTCTGAGATACAGAGAGAGGCTGAATAGGCTGGGGCTGTTTTTCTTGGAGCGTCTGAGGCTGGGGAGTGACCTTATGGAAGTTTATAAAATCATGAGATGCATGGATAGGATAAATAGACAAGGTTTAAAATCTGATCTTTTCCCCAGGGTCGGGGAGTCCAGAACTGGAGGGCATAGGTTCAAGTTGAGAGGGGAAAGATATAAAAACGACCTGAGGTCCTTTCTCATGGTGAGGATGGTGCGTATTTGGAATGAGCTGCCAGAGGAAGTGGTGGAGGCTGGTACAATTACAACATTAGTCATAGAGTCATCGAGATGTACAGCACGGAAACAAACCGTTCGGTCCAACTCATCCATACCGACCAGATATCCCAACCCAATCTAGTCCCGCCTGCCACACCTGGCCCATGTCCCTCCAAACCCTTTAAAAGGCATTTGGATGGATATATGAATAGGAAGGGTTTAGAGCGATATGAGCCAAATGCAGGCAAATGGGACTAGATTAGGTTTGGAGATCTGGTCGATATCAATGAATTGGACCAAAGGCCTCCATGCTGTATGACTCCCAGCCCATGTTAGCCTCTCCCCAGAACAGTCCAATCCATCACCTTCCTCTTTCCCTTCCCCATAGCCCTACAGATTTATTTGGCTCAAGTGCCCATTCAATTTCCTTTATAAATCCCTCTTCCTTCCAGGTTAGAAACTGGATTTGATGCAAAACCAGATTACACCTGTTCTTATCCGTGTGTCCCCCTGGATGAGTTGAATCATTAGCTGTCCTTTGAGGTTTTGCTATTTCCCTCCTGTCATCCCATTCTGAGTTTCAACTAACATATACACACTGTACACCAAGTTCCTTCTGTCTCTCTGACCCTGGGTTTTATGACTCCCCATTGCTCACAGAGGCCTGGAACAACCTCAGGCCATTCTTGGATTGATCAACTGCACCGTAACTCCCTGCTCTCTGCTGGAAGAAAAAACAGGAGACAGCTGCTGTTTGGAATTGGACCAGGGCCAAGGTGGAGCTGTGCGCCTGTGCACGGGTGAACAATGTATGTCAAAGCTTCTGGGCTACTGGTGAATGACTCTGACACTCGGCTCCTCCACAGCAGGGACAGCTCTCTCTCCACCTCCCCCAGGGACTGAAGTCATTCGGTGTGAACCATTCGCATCTGTCTGTGTGCTAGTCAGAGAGATTAGGCAGAAAGGAACAGAGAGCAAGACAGGAAGGAAGGGAGGGAGAGAACAGGAGCAATGTGTGTGTGGGGGGAGAGAGAGAGAGAGAGAGAGAGAAACAAAGAGAGAGTTTGGGAGATAGAGTGGGAGAAAGAAAGACAAAAAAACACTACAGATAAAGAGAAAGAAAGAGGCCAATAAAGTGAACAGGAAAAGCTAATCTGAGAGCTAATGGAGAAAGGAAGTGAGAATGAGTGAGTGAGTCACAGGTGGATAGGGCATTATGGAAAAAAAAGTGAACAAAATGCCAACCCCCTGTTCTCTGGCTGTTTTAATCCAGCATGAAACATTCATTTTGCGTTCTCACTCTGTCAGACCAGGGGACCTTTATTATTCATAAAGTGGTTTTCACTCACACTGTGTCAAATTCCTCTTGTCTGCCTTAGGTCTATTAATTTAAAAGTCTTTATTAAAATCCTGGCTGTATCTTTACCAAACTGTTTCAGCGCTGAATGCATTCGCCCTCTTATTTTCATTCACTCTCCAGCACGTTCCTTCCGTCAGACTTAGCTCAATAAATTAAAGAGTTTTTAAATTATTAAAATCTGACATTTAGACAGTTCGTGCCCAGTGACTGCAGTCTGTCATAGGGCTGTTTTGCTGTTAAATATATGAAATAATCTGATGTTCAGACTGCTATGTGTTAATGTACTGCTTCAGTATTAAGTCATGGAATTTGACAATACAAAAGGTGCATTTGACCCATTGTGTCTGCACTCGCTCCTGAAAGAGCAAGCCAGCTTGTCCCATTCTCCAGCCCTATCTCCGTAGCCCTCTAAATTCATTACTTTCGAATATATCTCCAGCTCTTTTTTAAAACCTCCTATGGAGACTCCTTCCCACCATCTCCCAGGCAGCAAAGACATTTCCCCTTGTCTCACTCGCAATGAAAGCGAGCATGCCATCTGCCGTCTTTACCACCCTACCCAAGATTGGAGAACTATGGGCTTGAACCCCAAGATCCTTCAGTACATCAGTGCTGTCCTGGGTCCTGCCTTTAACTGTATACTTGTTTTTAACTTTTGATCTTTCAAAGTGCAGCACCTCACACTTACCCAGATTAAACGCCATTTGCCATTTCTCTGCCCATAATTGCATTTGATCTATATCCCACTCGATCCTTTGACAACCTTCTACACTATCCGCAACTCCACCATCTTTGTATCATCTGCAATCTTACTAACCCACTCATCTACATTTTCATCCAAGTCACTTATAAATGACGGAAGCAGCAGAGGTTCGAATATGGATCCGTGTGGAACACCACTAGTCACAGATTTCCAACCTTAAAAACACCCTTTCACCATTACCCTCTGCCATCTATGGCCAAGCCAAATCTGAATCCACGTGACCAAGTCAGTATGGATCCCATGCATCTTCTAGCTGAGCCTACTATAAGGGACCTTGTTGAAAGCCTTACTAAAATCCTTGAACAATTAAACAACACCCATCGCTCTATCCTTAGTCAGCTCCTCAAAACATTCAGTCAAGTTAGTATGACATGATGTGTCCTGCACAAAGCTATGCTGACTGTTTCTAATGGGGCCATGCTTCTCCAAGTGTGTATAAACCCTACCCTGAAGAACTCTCTCCAATAGCTTCCCAATCACTGATGTGAGACTCGTCGGTTTGTGGTTTCCTGGATTATCCCTATTTCCTTCTTGGACAGAGCAACAACATTAGCTATTTGCCAGTCCTCCCGGACCTCTCCGCTGGTTAGCAAGGATACAGAGAGCTTGGTCAAAGATAGGCCACTGAAGAAGGCTTTTGGCACACTGGTCTTCATCAGTCAGGGCATTGAGTATAGATTACTCACAGTATGGAAACAGGCCCTTCGGCCCAACAAGTCACTGACCCTCTGAAGAGCAATCCACCCAGACCCATTCCCTACATTTACCCCTTCACCTAACACTACTGGGCAATTTCCCATGGCCAATTCACCTAACCTGCACATGTTTGGATTGCGGGAGAGAACTGGAGCACCCACGCAGACATGGGGAAAATGTGCAAACTCCACACAGACAGTTGCCTGAAGCGGGAATTGAACCCGGGTCTCTGGCGCTGTGAGGCAGAAGTGCTAACCGCTGCGCCACTGTGTCACCCAGAAGTTGGGAAGTCATGCTGCAGTTGTACAGGATGTTGGTGAAGCCACACTTGGGAGGATTGTGTTCAGTTTTGGTCACCTTGCTATAGGAAGGATGTTATTAAACTAGAAAGAGTGCAGAAGAAATTTACAAGGATATTGCCAGGACTGAAGGGACTGTGTTACTAGGTGAGGTTGGACAAGATAGTACTTTGCTCTTGAGGAGACTGAGGGGGGACCTTATCGAGGTGTATAAGATCATGTGAGGTATGGATAGAGTGAATGCACTCAGTCTTTTTCCCAGGGTTGGGGAATCAAGGATTAGAGGGCATCAGGTTAAGGTTAGAGGGGAAAGAATAAAAGGGAACTTGAGTGCAACATTTTTACACCAAGGGTGATACACATATGGAATGAGCTGCCAGTGGAAGTGGTTGAGGTGGGTATCTGAACAACATTTATTTGGCATTTGGACAGACACATGGACAGGAGAGGTTTAGAAGGATATGAGCAAGGAAATAGATTTTTGTGCATGGACATTTTGGTCAGCATGGGCCAGTTGAGACTAAAGGGCCTGTTTCCATGCTGAAGGACTCCATGGCTCTATCACTCTGGAACAGTGAATGAACTGGACATCTTGTACACCCGTGGGTGACACGGTGGCACAGTGGTTAGCACTGCTGCTTCACTGCGCCAGAGACCCGGGTTCAATTCATATCGAAGTGGATGGTGTGGAGTTTGCACATTCTCCCCATGTCTGCGTGGGTTTCCTCCCAGTGCTCTGGCTTCCTCCCGCCATCCAAAAATGTGCAGGTTAGGTGAATTGGCCATGCTGAATTGCCCGTATTGTTAGGTGAAGGGGTAAATGTAGGGGAATGGGTCTGGGTGGGTTGTGCTTCAGTGGGTCGGTGTGGACTTGTTTCCACACTGTCAGTAATCTAAATATAAATACTGTTGCTGCAAGATTAGGTCAGAGACTGGGAATCCAGCATTGTGTAACTCATCTCCTGTCTCCTCATGCTTGTCCCACATCGACAAAGCACAACTCAGGAGCAGAATACTCCCTACTTTCCCCGGATGGGGGCAGTTCCAAAAACACTCAAGAAGCTCGATACCATCCAGGGACAAAGCATTCACTTCCTCCACCACCCGATGTGTGGAACAGTGTGTATCATCTTCAAGATACCCTGCAGAAACTCACCAAACATCCCCTCCCTCCACCCCCGATGCTCAGTAACAGCAGTGTGTACCATCTACAAGATACCCTGCAGAAACTCACCAAGACCCTCAGGCAGCACCTTCCAAACCCAAGGCCACTTCCATCCAGAAGGACAAGGGGCAGCAGATCCATGGGAACCCCACCCCCTGCAAGTTCCCCTCCGAGCCCCTCCCCATCCCGACTTGGAAATATATCGGCCGTTCCTTCAGTGTGGCTGGGTCCCAATCCTGGAATTCCCTCCCTAAGGGACATTGTGGGTCTACCCACAGCACATGGACTGCAGCGGTTCAAGAAGGCAGCTCACCCCCACCTTCTCAAGGGGGAGGGCAACTAGGGACAGGGGCAATAAATGCAGCTCACCCCCACCTTCTCAAGGGGGAGGGCAACTAGGGACAGGGGCAGTAAATGCAGCTCACCCTCACCTTCTCAAGGGGGGCAACTAGGGACAGGGGCAGGAAATGCAGCTCACCCCCACCTTCTCAAGGGGGGCAACTAGGGACAGGGGCAGGAAATGCTGGGCCAAACCGTGATGAGCTCATCTTATGACAGGAATAAAGTCAATGGGTGGTTTTGAACTCTCAAAGTGAATGTGATGGGGCTGAACCTGAAAACCCGTGAGCTGTGTTACTTGAATAAAACTGTGATTCGGGAAGTAACAAACCCCAGGGAGATCCTCTTTAATTTGTTTTCCAGTTTCCTGAGCTGAGATCTTTCACAGGCAGACCAGGGTCACGCACGGCTGTGAGTTACCCCCACCTTGTCCCCCCATCCGCCCGTCACTGACTGCCCAGTGTCAGGGGCCCAGATCTACTGGAAACTCTTTGACTTCACACAAAAGCAAAACCTTTCATCATCCCCCCCTCCCCACCCCCCACCCCACTCTCCTCCCCCCCACCCCACCATGGACAACTAGGACCTTCAATCACAACCTTGAGGAAACGCTACCTTGGCCGGGATCCTCCAGGAACGTTCCATGGTCCGGCTGGAAACAGTGACTTCTGACCACATGCAGAACTTTCTGTGTCTTAGCAACCGGCTTTCCCAAGGGATGACCATGGATGAAGAGGAGCAGCACTGTGCCTGCTCTGGCTTCTTCAGACAACAGGGACCCCTGGAAATCAGCAAAGGGCCATGTGCTGATCCATGTTCCTCGACTGTAGTGAAACCTGGTCTGTCCGCTCACAACCCATTCAGATCCTGGAGAGCTTCCCACTGCTGAGGGCTGAGTTGAAACCTCATCAGATGGAGAGATTGCCAGACCAACGTGACCATCCCCAGAAAGTTGCATCTGTCTGTATCAAAGCCCTGCTCATCTGGAATCAATGGACAGGCCATTGCATCTGTAGGCCTGAAACCCATCTCCATCAGGAGGGTCTCTCCCAGCAAGGTCTCCTCTTCCAGCAGGTTCCTCCTCTCCCAGCAGGTTTTTCCTCTCCTGGCAGGCTCCTCCTGTCCCAGCAGGCTCCTTCTCTCCCAGTAGGTTCCTACTCTCCCAGCGGGTTTTTCCTCTCCCAGCAGGCTCCTCCCATCCCAGCAGGCTCCTTCTCTCCAAGCATGTTTCCCCTGTCCCAGCAGGTTCCTCCTCTCCCAGCAGGAAAGTGCAGCCAAACAGCAAGGGGAAGGTTTGTGCTCAATGTTGACAGAAAGCGTGGCAGTGTTGCTATCCCTGACTGGGAGGAGAAAATTGCTGAGCGTTCAGCGTGGCCTCCCTCTCGAACCAAGACACTTCAAGGCTCAGCAGCTCAACCATGAGGGAGAGTGGTGACAGCAGAGGGTGGAACTGCCCATTCCATTTGCCTGTGTGATAACTTGTCCCCACATCTTGGAGAATGTATGGAGCTAACACTGAGCACCCTGACTCTGCTGAAGGCCCATCCAGGCTGACACGCACCATCCTCGAACCTGGGCACCCCAGCAGCAACTGTTCCCTGTCTGTCCACACTGCTCAGTAATCATAGTCAGAGTACCACTTGATATTGTTATTCCATTTAACTTCCAATGATACCGATCGTGAGCCTGTGTTTCTGAACTGGTTTGACCCTGATCTGGGCTGGTGTTACAGATAAAGAGACCATGATATTGACTGGAAGCAGTTGATAGCCCCCACACTGTTTCCAGATAGTTTGTGACGAGCTTATGGTCTTTGTAGAAGTAACTTGCACCGATGTGTCTGCCTGGTGGGACACCAGGACCATCTTAACGCAACGTACAGCCAATGAGGTTCTTTGGATTATGCACTTATTGCTGTTGGAAACATGGTATCCCATTAGCAGACAAATACCAATGAGACTATCAACAAATTGAGAGATAGACATTGACCAGCATGAACTCTTTGATGTGGGAATTTGTCCCTCTGCTGTAGATAGCATCAGTTTAAGGTCTGAGCTGAATGAGAGCATCTCTGAGTGCGCAGCACTGAGTCTGTCAGTACTACAGACGTCCAGGCTCAATTAGCAATAGGCATGGACAATGGGCGCAGCTGTTCGGCCTTGTTAATAAGAGCTGATTTCTCTGCCCACCACCCTGGATATTTCCAGCAGATGGGTCGGATGGGGTACAAAGTTTCCCACTTCCCTCTTCTCTGGGCCTAGTCCCAACCAACTGTTGGACCCCCTCACCATTGCGATGTTGCGACCCTCTGGCTGGGCAAATGACCTCTGTCAGACCACGATGCCAGCAGCTGCAGGTGGAGGGAGACTGGAACATGGGCCAGATGGCTTTCATTCCTGGGTTTACAGGCAGGCAGACCACATTTGGAGTATTGTGCACAGTTTTGGACCCGATATCTCAGGAAGGATGTGCTGGCCCTCGAGCGGGGTTCAGAGGATGTTCACGAGAATGGTCCCAAGTGAGAAATGTTTGAGGACTCTGGGTCTATACTCAATGGGGTTGAGAAGGATGAGGGGGGATGTAACATACAGAATACTGAATGGCCTGGACAGAGTCGATGTTGGGGAGATGTTTCCATTGTAGGAGAGACTAGGACCCAAGGGAACAGCCTTAGAGTAAAGGGAAGGTCTTCTAAAGTGGAGATAAGGAGAAACATCTGCAGCCAGAGAGTGGTTTCCATGCAATCCTGGTCTCCTTCCTAACGGAAAGATGTTGTGAAACTTGAAGGGGTTCAGAAAAGATTTACAAGGATGTTGCCAGGGTTGGAGGATCTGAGCTACAGGGAGAGGCTGAACAGGCTGGGGCTGTTTTCCCTGGAGCGTTGGAGGCTGAGGGGTGACCTTATAGAGGTTTATAAAATTATGAGGGGCATGGATAAGATAAATAGGCAAAGTCTTTTCCCTGGGGTAGGGGAGTCCAGTCTAGAGGGCATAGGTTTAGGGTGAGAGGGGAAAGATATAAAAGAGACCTAAGGAGCAACATTTTCATGCAGAGGGTGGAATGAGCTGCCAGAGGATGTGGTGGAGGCTGGTACAATTACAACATTTAAGAGGCATTTGGATGGGTATATGAATAGGAAGGGTTTGGAGGGATATGGGCCGGGTGCTGGCAGATGGGACTAGATTGGGTTGGGATATCTGGTCGGCATGGACGGGTTGGACCGAATGGTCTGTTTCCGTGCTGTACATTTCTATGACTCTATGGTGAATCTATGGAATTCATTGCCAAGGAAGGCTGTGAAGGCAGCTCATGAGTGTATTTAAGATGGAGATAGATAGGTTCTTTGGGTATCAAGAGGATCAAGGGTTACAGGGAGAAAGCGGGAAAATGGGGTTGAGAACCTTATCAGCCATGATTGAATGGTGGAGCAGATGTGATGGGCTGAATGGCCTAATTTCTACTCCTATGTCTTCTGTCTCATGGTCAAAATACCAGGAAAGAAGGGTCTAGGACCTGAAATGTTAACTCTGCTTTCTCTCTCTCCCTTCAGACCTGTTACATTTCTCCAGCGGTTTCTGGGTTTTTTTTCTTGAAGCTTGGCCTGAGCAGCTGTGCTAGGTCAGGGCTCCCTCTGTCCTGCTCTGCTCCAAGGTTGGAAGTTCACCTCTCCCTCAGAGTGATGGAGGACCTGAAACTGGATGCTGAGGTGCTGCGCTGAGTGAGCCATCCATGCCTCAGCCAATCCATTGCTGCCCTCGCCCCCATGTCTACCCCACTGTTCAACAGGTTTCCCTGAGGCAAGGTCAGATGTTGGTGACCTCCTCACTTCTCAAGACATTACCCATTGCTCCCAGCTGCCTGGAAACACGGTGGAGACTGGTCCAATCGAGCCGTTTGGGCGGGGTGGGGGGTGGCCATTGGATTATGTAGATAGAAATGATGAGCAGGGATATGGGGACAAAAGGCACGAGGTGATAGAAGCAGCTCAGGTGTGATGGGCTGAACGGCCACATTCGGTAACAATTCTGTGCAAGACCATTGGACCTTGCGATTGAAAGTTGTTGGTGTGCCTTGCTGAAGAGTTGCTTGTCAGAGTCAGGGAATGAAGTGAGGGCACAGTGCTTCATCAGTTAGGGCAGGTTCAGCCTAACCCTCACCCTTCAACTAAGGGGGCGGCACAGTGGTTAGCACTGCTGTCTCTCAGCACTAGGGTCCCAGGTTCGATCCCACTCTTGGGCGACTGTCTGTGTGGAGTTTGCACATTCTCCCCGTGTCTGCGTGGGTTACCTCTGGGTGCTCCGGTTTCCTCCCACAGTCCAAAGATGTGCAGGTCGGGTGAATTGGCCATGCTAAATTGCCCACAATGTTTGGTGCATTAGTTAGAGGGATATAGGACTGGGTGGGTTACTCTTCGGTGGGTCAGTGTGGACTAGTTGGGCCGAAGGGCCTGTTTCCACACTGTAGGGAATCTAGTAATCTAAACTAAGCAAAACAGGACTTAAATCACCCACCATGAAGGTGGAGGTATTGACTGTGGAACCATGGACATCTCAGAGTGAGGTGGCGATGATGCAAGGACATTCTGGGATCCTGAGACGGTTAATGCTGTGATCTGGCCAGAGTTTCCAAGCATCAAGATAGATCGATGTGCGAAACTGCAGTGCTCCTGTTGTCTGGGAGGAGGGAGCAATATAGAACATAGAACATTACAGCGCAGTACAGGCCCTTCGGCCCTCGATGTTACGCCGCCCTGTCACACCAATCTGAAGCCCATCCCACCTACACTATTCCATCTACGTCCATATGCCTGTCCAATGACAACTTAAATGCACTTAAACTTGGCGAATCTACTACCGTTGCAGGCAAAGCATTCCATACCCTTACTACTCTCTGTGTAGAGATTGGAGCCAGTCACAGCGGGAGTGCCTCTGGGAATCATAGAACCCCTACACTGCAGACTGAAGCTGTTCAGCTCATCGATACAGCACTGACCCTCCAAAGGGCATCCCACCTCATTACCTCTTATCTCCCATGGTTAATCCACCCCATCGGCACATTCCTGGACACCCGGGGCTACGCTTACACACCTCTGGAAGTTTGGAAATCTGTCCCACAGACGGTGATTGATGCTCGGTCTGTTGTTAATTGGAGTGAGCCAATGCCATTGCAAGGTACGGGACAGGGTCAGGTTTATGCAGAGAGATCTTGCATTAGTCAGACATGAGCAAACAACTGCTCATTGGCCATATTTAAAAGGCATCAGGATGGGTACATCAATAGGAATGGTCATGGGCCAAGTGCTGGCAAATGGGGCCAGATTAATTTCCGATATCTGGCCATCATAGACGAGTTGGACTGTAGGGTCTGTTTCCGTGCTTTTTATCTCTGTGACTATGCTGTTCATCTTTTGCATTAACAATCCAGCTCAATACTTCCTGCTGATGCACAAATAGAGAAGTACTCTCTGTCTCCCCTCCCACAGCGCCCGTGGGCTCGCTGAATGAAAATATCAGCCAAAAACTGAATCGGTGCCAGGTAACGTCTGTTTACTGGGGTGGATCCACACCCAAAAGAAACTGGATCGAAAAACACTCAAACAAACTTTGCTTTTTGAAATCTTCACAAGCAACAGAAAAGGTCACTTTCCCAACATCGTTTCAGAGTGTGGATCGCCACGTACCCCCAGGGGAATGGTTAAAGGACAGTGTCTGACCCACTGTCCCAGAGGGAGGGGGGAAAGGACAGTGTCTGACCCACTGTCCCAGCCAGTCCCAGAGGGAGGGGAGAAAGGACAGTGTCTGACCCACTGTCTCCCCCAGTCCTAGAGGGAGGGGGGGGGGAAAGGACAGTGTCTGACCCACTGTCCCAGAGGGAGGGGGGAAAGGACAGTGTCTGACCCACTTTCCCAGTCAGTCCCAGAGGGAGGGGGGAAAGGACAGTGTCTGACCCACTGTCTCCCCCAGTCCCAGAGGGAGGGGAGAAAGGACAGTATCTGACCCACTGTCCCAGCCAGTCCCAGAGGGAGGGGGGAAAGGACAGTGTCTGATCCCACTGTCCCAGAGGGAGGGGGGAAAGGACAGTGTCTGACCCACTGTCCCAGTCAGTCCCAGAGGGAGGGGGGAAAGGACAGAGTGTAACCCACTGTCTCCCCCAGTCCCAGAGGGAGGGGGGGGAAAGGGCAATGTCTGACCCACTGTCCCAGCCAGTCCCAGAGGGAGGGGGGAAAGGACAGTGTCTGACCCACTGTCCCAGTCAGTCCCAGAGGGAGGGGGGAAAGGACAGTGTCTGACCCACTGTCCCAGTCAGTCCCAGAGGGAGGGGGGAAAGGACAGTGTGTGACCCACTGTGTCCCCCAGTCCTGGGTCAAGCAGGGAGGTGGGGGATGGAAGGACATTGCCAGAATGTGTTACCTCCTCCCTTCCACCTTGTCAGCAGGTAGAGCGGAGAACCCTGTCATTAACTTTGCAGATAGCGTGGTGTTAGAACTGCAGTCAGTGTGTCAACTGACTTTTATCTGTCCTTGCCCATCCCAAAGTCGGAATGAAGTGTTTTTTTTAAGGAAGGGTTTCTGTTGAAACTGGCACCTTTCCCAGCCATGGCCGTGTGCCAGAGCGAACACACAGATTTCCGCCCAACACCTTTAAGTCCCACCGAAGGCTTGTGCACCTTTGAATGTTTTTCGGGTACACTTCCTGGTGAGGTCCCAGCACTTCGGGAGGCTGTGCACTGCAGCTGCCTCCAGACAGCTGATGGCTAAAAGGGAAATGGCTGTCTGTAGCTGGTGGTAAGGCTGTTGCTGAACTCAGGGAGACAGATGGCAGGGTGGACTGAGCGGACTGGGGCTGTTCGAAGGGAGCTGTGAAACCTAATCTCCACTCCTTCGCTGCCACACCTACACAGCCCCCTCGACAGCAACCAGCCCTCTCAGCTCTTCAGCCACAGTGAAAGATTCAGTCAAATCTCTGACAGAAGGGACTCATTTTTGCCATTTACTCACGGGGTGTTAGTGACACTGGCCAGGCCAATATTTATAGCCCAGCACTAACTGCAACAGTTAAGAGTGAAGCACTTTGCAGTGGGCCTGGGCTCACGTGTAGGCCAGGCCAGGGAAGGATGACCCATTTCTCTCCCTAAAGGACATGAGTGAACCAGATGGGTTTTTCCTGGCAATCGATAATGGATTCATAAGGTAAAGGCTGAGGCCATGTGACCCATCGAGCTTGCTCAGTCTTTCAATAAGATCATGGCTGACCTTTCCATGGCCTCAGCTCCACTTATGCACTCGCTCACCCATACCCTTCATTCCTTTACTGTTCCAAAGATCTATCTTTGCCTTAAAAACCTTCAGCGCAGTAGCCTCACTGGGAGGGGAATCCCACAGATTCACAACCGTCTGGGTGAGGGAGTCCGGTCTGAAATCGGTAGATGGTCAACTTCACTCCTGGCTCTTTTTACTGAACTCAGACTCTGCTCTCTGCCCATGGTAGGATTTGAACCGGAGTCCCCAGCTCATCAGCTGAGTTTCTGGGTTAGTCATCCAGCAATAATGCCACTAGGCCATCACCTTCTCCCCTGATGCTCTGTGGTAGAATGTAATGAAATAGGAGAACCCCTTGTCACATTTGATCTTTGCAAGATTTCATCTCCATGATCCTTGTGCGTTATTTTTTTAAAATCCTGCCTAACTGCGGTAGTGCTGAAATTTTCCCCAGTCCCCATGTTGTGTGTGTGCAGGTGTGAGACACAGTGAGAGACACAAGGTGTACAAATCTTTATTTAATTTCCACCACCAGGAAGAAAGGAGGCCAGTGATAAGCAGTGCCCTCACCGTGCAGTGTGTATACAGTGCCGTGTCCCTGCCTGACAGTTTGTATACAGTGCTGTGTCCCTGCCTGACAGTGTGTGACACTGTGTGCAGTGTGTATACAGCGCCGTGTCCCTGCCTGACAGTGCGTATACAGTGTCGTGTCCCTGCCTGACAGTTTGTATACAGCGCCGTGTCCCTGCCTGACAGTGTGTATACAGTGCTGTGTCCCTGCCTGACAGTGTGTATACAGTGCTGTGTCCCAGCCTGACAGTTTGTATACAGTACCGTGTCCCTGCCTGACAGTGTGTGACACTGTGTGCAGTGTGTATACAGTGCTGTGTCCCTGCCTGACAGTGTGTATACAGTGCCGTGTCCCTGCCTGACAGCGTGTATACAGCGCCGTGTCCCTGCCTGACAGTGTGTATACAGCGCCGTGTCCCTGCCTGACAGTGTGTATACAGCGCCGTGTCCCTGCCTGACAGTGTGTATACAGTGCTGTGTCCCTGCCTGACAGTGTGTATACAGCGCCGTGTCCCCGCCTGACAGTGTGTATACAGTGCCGTGTCCCAGCCTGACAGTTTGTAGACAGTGCCGTGTCCCAGCCTGACAGTTTGTAGACAGTGCCGTGTCCCAGCCTGACAGTGTGTAGACAGTGCTGTGTCCCTGCCTGACAGTGTGTATACAGCGCTGTGTCCCTGCCTGACAGTGTGTACACAGTGCCGTGTCCCAGCCTGACAGTGTGTACACTGTGCCGTGTCCCAGCCTGACAGTGTGTACACAGTGCCGTGTCCCGGCCTGACAGTGTGTATACAGTGCTGTGTCCCTGCCTGACAGTGTGTATACAGCGCTGTGTCCCTGCCTGACAGTGTGTACACAGTGCCGTGTCCCAGCCTGACAGTGTGTACACAGTGCCGTGTCCCAGCCTGACAGTGTGTATACAGTGCTGTGTCCCTGCCTGACAGTGTGTATACAGTGCTGTGACCCTGCCTGACAGTGTGTGACACCGTGTGCAGTGTGTGTATACAGTGCTGTGTCCCTGCCTGACAGTCTGTGACACTGTGTGCGGTGTGTATACAGGGCTGTGTCCCAGCCTGACAGTGGGTGACTCTGTATGCAGTGTGTATACAGTGCTGTGTCCCTGCCTGACAGTGTGTATACAATGCTGTGCCCCTGCCTGACAGTGTGTATACAGTGCCGCGTCTCTGCCTGACAGTGTGTATACAGTGCCGTGTCCCTGCCTGACAGTGTGCATACAGTGTCGCGTCTCTGCCTGACAGTGTGTTACACTGTGTGCAGTGTGTATACAGTGCAGTGTCCCTGCCTGACAGTGTGTACACAGTGCTGTGCCCCTGCCTGACAGCGTGTATACAATGGTGTGTCCCTGCCTGACAGTGTGTATACAGCGCTGTCCCTGCCTGACAGTGTGTTATACTGTGTACAGTGTGTATACAGTGCTGTGTCCCCGCCTGACAGTGTATGACATCGTGTGCAGTGTGTATACAGTGCTGTGTCCCTGCCTGACAGCGTGTATACAATGGTGTGTCCCTGCCTGACAGTGTGTATACAGCGCCGTCCCTGCCTGACAGTGTGTATACAGTGCTGTGTCCCTGCCTGACAGTGTGTACACAGTGCCGTGTCCCTGCCTGACAGTGTGTATACAGTGCTGTGTCCCTGCCTGACAGTGTGTATACAGTGCTGTGCCCTGCCTGACAGTGTGTATACAGCACTGTGCCTCTGCCTGACAGTGTGTATACAGCGCCGTGTCCCTGCCTGACAGTGTGTATACAGCGCCGTGTCCCTGTCCGACAGTGTGTATACAGTGCTGTGTCCCTGCCTGACAGTGTGCATACAGCGCTGTGCCCCTGCCTGACAGTGTGTATACAGTGCTGTGATCCTGCCTGACAGTGTGTACACAGTGCCGTGTCCCTGCCTGACAGCGTGTATACAGCACTGTGTCCCAGCCTGACAGTGTGTATACAGTGCTGTGCCCCTGCCTGACAGTGTGTATATAGTGCCGTGTCCCTGTCTGACAGTGTGTATACAGCGCATGTCCCTGCCTGACAGTGTGTATACAGTGCTGTATCCCTGCCTGACAGTGTGTATCCATAGATGTGTTGGTTTTGTGAATTTGCAGTGCTAAATCACCCATCGTACAAGTTGCATTAGTCAGGGGTAAATCTCGGGTAGGGCAATGGGTCTGGCTGGGTTAATCTTTGGAGGGTCGGTGTGAGCCTTTTGAGCTGTAGGGCCTGTTTCCATACTGTAGGGAGTCAAAAAAAGCAGTTTGCCTCATAACCTGTAATATACTTTGCCATTTTAAGTAAACCAACCCACAGAGTTAGTCAATCCCTGATCAACATCAGAAAGTGACAGCAATTGCACAGTTTATTTCAGGAGTAAATTACTGATGGATGGCCTTCTAATGGTTTGGTGGTATTGCCCTTACCTGTGAGCCAGACTGCCCATGCTCAAGTCCCACCTGCTCTGTGAGCATGTCAAAACATCCCTGAACACATTAATTCGAACATATCAAGAGGTATGTACGGATTTTGGAGCAGTTGTAGGGAATGGCTCAGAGCTGTTAATTCATTGACTGTGTTCGCACAAAGCAATGGGATAGTATTCCTACCGGTTGGGCAGGGAATAGAAGCTGGGGGTAGCCTGGACTAACAGGGCTGAATGGCCTGCTTCTACATGGTAAGTTCTCTGTAATACTTGAATTGAGAGAATTTCACTTCTATAACAAAGAAACGCTCAAAGAACCGCAGGTGCTGGAAATCAGAATCAGAAACAGTAATTGCCGGAGAAACTCAACGCGTTCTCAGCATCTGTGGAGAGAAATCAGAGTTAACGTTTCGGGTCCTGTGAATCTTCATCAGAGTTATCATTTCAGGATGGTCATTCTTCAGAATTTCATTTCTATAGCTCCTTTTATACTAAAGGAGGGGTCAAATTGTCCTGCAGCCAATGATCTCAAAGGCACTCCCTCTTTGTATCTCATACAGCAGAGCTCACAACAACAGGGTCGTGACCAGAAGCAGCTAATCCACTGTGGAATCCATCGATTAGACCCACTGGCTTCTGACTCAGTGACATGGGGGCTCTTCACAGAGCCTGGGTTGGCAAATGATTTATATGTGAGCATAAGAGGTACAGTTAGTAAGTTTGCAGATGACACCAAAATTGGAGATGTAGTGGACAGCGAAGAGGGCTACCTCAGATTACAACAGGATCTGGACCAGATGGGCCAATGGGCTGAGAAGTGGCAGATGGAGTTTAATTCAGATAAATGTGAGGTGCTGCATTTTGGGAAAGCAAATCTTAGCAGGACTTATACACTTAATGGTAAGGTCCTAGGGAGTACTGCTGAACAAAGAGACCTTGGAGTGCAGGTTCATAGCTCCTTGAAAGTGGAGTTGCAGGTAGATAGGATAGTGAAGAAGGTGTTTGGTATGCTTTCCTTCATTGGTCAGAGTATTGAGTACAGGAGTTGGGAGGTCATGCTGCAGCTGTACAGGACATTGGTTAGGCCACTGTTGGAATATTGCGTGCAATTCTGGTCTCCTTCCTATTGAAAAGATATTGTGAAACTTGAAAGGGTTCAGAAAAGATTTACGAGGATGTTGTCAGGGTTGGAGGATTTGAGCGATAGGGAGAGGTTGAATAGGCTAGGACTGTTTTCCCTGGAGCGTCGGAGGCTGAGGGGTGACCTTATAGAGGTTTACAAAATTATGAGGGGCATGGATAGGGTAAATAGACAAAGTCTTTTCCCTGAGGTCAGGGAGTCCAGAACTAGAGGGCATAGGTTTAGGGTGAGAGGGTAAAGACATGAAAGAGACCTACGGGCCAACTATTTCACACAGAGGGTGGTACGTGTATGGACTGAGCTGTCAAACGAAGTGGTGGAGGCTGGTCCAATTATAACATTTAAAAGGCATCTGGATGGGTATATGGATAGGAAGGGTTTGGAGGGATATGGGCCGGGTGCTGGCAGGTGGGACTAGATTGGGTTGGGAGATCTGTTCGGCATGGATGGGTTGGGCCGAAGGGTCTGTTTCTGTGTGTACATCTCTATGACTCTAAGACCCCATCGAAGGATGATGGCCCTAACCCGGAGAATTGCTCACAGACATCATCCTGAGCAATCCTCTATATATCTGCTTAGCCGGAATTTCGGGTTTGAGCCCAGTACAACGATAATCCACTCTTGTCCAGGATCACGTACTTCCCGGCCCACAGGTCCGTTTCACTTTTACACAGCTGGGCGATTTTGCCTGTGCCAATGACTGTGAAACGGGTCAGGAGAAGGCCACTCAGCCCCTTTTGCTAGTTCTGCCCCTTCATTGAACTCGGTATTCCTGCTTTTGCTGCACATCCTCTTTTGACAGAAATTGATTCATCTCTGGCTTTAAGTGGCCTAGTGTCATTTAGCCTGTGTTACAGGATATGGGCTTCACTGGCCACACCAGGGCTTCTCGTTTGCTCATGGCTATCCGGGTTGGATCTGTCCACAGGCTATTTGGCCAAGGGAGGCCTCGCAAATAAATCTGTCCCGAATTGTCCTGCAGGAGTTGCCACAGCATCGACTGCAGATTGTTTGATGAAGGCCACTTGACTTCGATCTCTCTCCCCAGATCCTGCCAGACCTGCTGAGCTTTTCCAGCAACTTCTGACTTCCAGCACCCGCAGTTCTTTGTTTGAAACACAAACCCTTTCAGACTTTTATTCTTAAACCAGCACAAATGGTTTGTCCCTCTGTTTACCCTCTTGGCCCCCCTGATTGGTTTGCTGTATCTTTCCTGGGCTGTGGGTCTGAGTCACATTTCTTACCCAGAGGGGTGCCCTGCTCCCAGAGTGGGGTTTGAACCCACGACGTTGGGAGAGGGTGAGGGCTGCCCATTGAGCCACAGCTGTCGCTGTTATCCTGCACTCCCAGAGCCGAAATCTTTGAAGCCTGACGATGCCCACAGAGTGAGGGCAGCTTTGCGGAGGTTGGGAGCTGTGCCCACCTGAGACTTGAGCTGCCATTTTATTTCCTCTCCTCTGCCCTCCCCTGCTGCCCCCCAGCTGATAGCTGCAGACTTTCAGACCCAGGGAAGATGAGACAGCTCCTGCTCAGCCTCATCTGAGAGGCCTCCCCTGGCCAAATAGCCTGTGGACCTATCCAGTGTGATCAGCCATTTGGAGGACAGTAAAGTCAGGAGGTTGGGCAGAGTGCCTCTCATCAGATCCCACAGGCGTTTTCAACAGAAGGCCATGTTTCTGTTAAAATTGCCCAACTCTCCCCATACCTTCCCCCGTAACCCCCCCCCCAATAGATTTCCCAAATCCCCTCCTCAACCCCTCCCCCGACCCCGACTACAACGGTGGATTTAGATTGAGGATGGGATCAGGCTAGAGCATGAATGAAGATTGAGTTTGAACAGGCCATTAATGTTGAATAAAAGCACTCCATTGATTTGCTGGTGCAGGCGGAGAGGTCAGTCAGTGCAGGGAAGTGGGAGGGGATGCACTTCGGTGGGAAGGACATTGGGAGACAATATAAAATGTGCGGGGGGGGCAATTATGGAGAGGGTGGGGCAGGAGCTGGGGTAAATGTGCACAGATCATTGAAGGTGGGGGGACAGGGAGAGGGGGCAGTGAATAAAGCACACAGTGCCCTCGGGTTTATTAACAGGGGCACAGAGTACAAGAGCAAGGGGCTGATGCTGAACCTGTCCCAGCCCCTTGTTAGACCCCAGCTGGAGGATTGTGTCCAGGTGTGGGCCCCACATTATCGGAAAGATGGGGAACACGTCGGAGAGAGAGGGAAGGAGCGATTTACAAGGACGGATCCAGGGATGGGGAAAGGTCAGCGATGAGGAGAGATGGAAGAGGGTGGGAGTGTTCTCTCTGGGAGAGAATGGGGCTGGGAGAGGGAGATCTGAGAGAGGTTTTCATAATCCCGAGGGGGGGGGGCTGGACAGAGGAGGGAGGGAGAAGCTGTTCCCACTCGGAAAAGGAACAGGAACAAGAGGGGGGTTAGATTTAAAGGGATGTACAAATGGAGGGAGGGTGAAGTGAGGGAGAGAGTTTCTCACCCAGCGGGTAGTGAGGGTGGGGAATGTACTGCCTGGGAATGGAGGGGGAGGGGGCAGGTTCAACTGAGGCATTCCTGAGGGACAGAGGATGGAAATGGGGGGCAGGGATAGGGATGGGAAGGGCAGGAGATTGGCCTCCAGTGCTGTCCCAAACCTGTGATTCAGGGTCGCTTTCCCGATGGATGGAGGCTTCTTTGTCAAGAGATCACTTGCACCATGAGGATTCTTGGAAAAGGTGGGTTTGATTTGAAAGGAAGTGGGCAGGTTTTCTGGGTGCGATAATTTATTCACCCACCCCACCTCACATGTAACCGCAGAAGGCCCGGGGTGTGATTAGATTAGATTCCCCACAGTATGGATCAGGCCCTTCAGCCCAACAAGTCCACACCGACCCTCCGAAGAGTAATCCACCCAGACCCATTCCCCTCTGACTAATGCACCTAACAATATGGGCAGTTTCCCATGGCCAATTCATCTGACCTGCACATCTTTGGACTGTGGGAGGAAACCAGAGCACCTGGAGGAAGCCCATGCAGACACAGGGAGAACGTGCAATCTCCACAAAGTCAGTCACCCGAGGCTGGAATCGAACTGGGATCCCTGGTGCTGTGAGGCAGCAGTGCTGACCACTGAGCCACCGTGCCACCCAGGGTGGTGGGCTGATTGAACAGGAATCTTGAGCTGGATGAGAGTGGACCCCGTTGATGGCCCATGGGCCACAGTAGGCAGCTCCCTGGGGACCTGGCTCCAAAAAACGTGGAAATCTGGAAAATCCTGTTTGGTTTCTTTCCTTTAGGATGAAACGTCTCTTTTAGTTTAACCCCGTGTGCGCTCTGGTGCTGATTTCTCACTAGGAGGTGAATGCGTCAGTGCTGTGATTATGAGCTGGCTATTCCGCCAGCGGAAGCAGATGATTTCAGAACAGGAGTAGGCCATTCGGCCCCTTGATTCAGTAACGGCGTGGCTGATCTGATCACTCTCCCCTCCTTCCTTGGCACAGCATTTGCCCAGCCCCACTTTCAGGGACTCTGCTCCTGCCTCCTATCCAGGAAGGGGTTTCCACAGACTGAAAGAAAACAAAAATCTCCCTAAATCTGTTTTACATGTTTTAAACCTCTCAAGCTGACTCTACTAACTATTCATTAGATATTTTAATGTCATGTCCCAAATATTTATTGTCCCAATCCCGTCATAATAACACTTAACAAAGAAACTTGCTGTATTACTGTGTTATCCCATCTGGCCGTAGTGACCTTTGAGCCTTAACCTTACTCTGGTAATTGGTGTAAGGATTCCACGATGGTTATCCCATCCCCAGACCACAGATTGTCAGTGGGCTTCATGTTTTAACCCTTCCCATGCTTTCACGTTCCTTATTTTCCATACCGAGAGACTCTCCAAATCAAACACCCCACAGAGGAAAACCCCAAACCTCTCTCAAAACCATTATAGCCCTTTGCCTATGAGCATGGGCCAATCCAGAGAGGTCTGGGACTGGGTGATGCCCGCCCGGGGTGGGGGAGCGGAATTGGCATCTGAAGAAAGGGAGGGGTGGGGGCTTGGGGGTGGGTTGTGAGCATCTAGGCAGCTGATGGCACACCTCCCCCCAACACACAAGGGAGGAGCGTGGCATGGATGAACAAAATGCCAGAGTTCGGAAATTGGGAGATCATCATTGGGAGCTCTTTCCCCATGCTCTTCATCAACAATAAAGATGGAGCACCTTTATTCCTTGTTAACTCTCCTCTTTCCTCTTCCAATTTAGATCACAAGGGCCCGGGAATTGGCTGCTCCCAGAACGTTGGTGCCTCCATGGTCCTGGGAACCTTGAGGTGTAGCGACCAGGAAGACAACGGACTCAGGCAGCCCCCCATTTCCAATGGCAACCATGATAACATGGTGAGTGTGACCAAGCCTGGTCTCGGCTTGGGGGGGTTTGGGGATAGTAACCATCCAATCAGCACGAGGAGATGCTGAGCTCCCTCAGCCTGTTCCACCAATCAATGGGATCAGGGCATTGTTTTATTCAGTCACAGGATGAGAGTGCCTCTGGCCAGGCCAGCATTTATTGTCCATCCCTAATTATCCAGAGGACAGTCCCCCCCCATCGCTGTGGGTTCGGAGTCTCCTATAGGCCAGACCAGGCATAGTTGGGCAGTTTCCTCTCTAAAGGAAACCACATGGGGTTTTCCAATAATTGACATTGGATCCATGCTCATCATTAGAATCTCAATTCCAGAGGTTATTTTTAATTGAATTCATGTGGCGGGGATTCGAACCCAGGTCCCCAGAACATTCCTGGGTCTCTGGGTCTCCAGCGATAATACCACTAGGCCATCGTGTCCCCTGCTGACCTGCCACCATCAGTCCACTCACTTGCCTTAGCGAGTTTGGAGAAGATTTGTAGCTCAGGTTGAGGTTCTGGATGTAAGTTTGCTCACTGAGCTGGAAGGTTAATTTCCAGACGTTTCGTCACCCAGCTAGGTAACATCATCAGTGAGCCTCCAGGTGAACCACTGCTGCTGTTTCTGCTTTCTATTTATATGTGTGTGTGTGTGCGCGTGCGTGTGTGTATGTGTGTGTGTGTGTGTATATATATATTTATATTTAAAAATATATTTATATGTGTGTGTGTATGAATAGAAAGCAGGAATTAGCAGCAGTGCTTCACCTGGTGGCCCACTGAAGATATTACCTAGTACGGTGACGAAACGTCTGAAAATGAACCTTCCAGCTCAGCGAGCAAACCTACATACAGACCCACTTGCCTTTTGCCCAATGGCTATGACGCACAGCTCCCGAGAGATGCGGGGTGGGTGAGGTGGGGCTGGAACCATGTGCATGAATTTCACGTTGCCGACGTATTGGTGGGTTGTGGGGGGGGGAGAAGCGCAACACAATGTGTCAGCCTGGAGAAGGGCTGGCCTTGGGAAACGATGCCGATAGAGCATGAGGCACTGGCCACCAACTCGAGGCCGGGCCTGATGAGGGTACGGGAGGCCTCGCAATTCATGGTGATTGTCAAGGACTGCGGTTGTCATGGTGATGAACGGTGAGGTGGCTACCGGCCTCTCCAGAAAATCCGTTCAAATTTGTTTCAAGCGAGCCAGCGCTGTGAATGGGGGGAGCGAGTGGGTTAATTCACTTGCTATCTTCACGCTAACATTCACCGTCTTTCAACTCCCAGCAGGTTTACCTCCTCCCCATACCCTCCTGTACACAGGGCTGATTATAACATGGTCCATCCCCACTCTGACCACTCCAGGAGATCACCCAGCCTACACTCTCAACCAGAAAGGTTTTCTGAGATTAATTCCTTACAGATTAGTGTGAAAGTTTGTTCTTGATTCACCTAATTTTAGGGTTGTGACCTTCAGTTTGTTTCTTATCAGAAGGAAATACCATTTCCTTATCTATCCTATCGAAATCTTTATTTAATAATGGAATGTGGAGTCATTGGCTGGGCCCAGCATTTACTGCCCCTGTCCCTAGTTGCCCTCTTGAGAAGGTGGGGGTGAGCTGCATTTACTGCCCCTGTCCCTAGTTGCCCTCTTGAGAAGGTGGGGGTGAGCTGCATTTACTGCCCCTGTCCCTAGTTGCCCTCTTGAGAAGGTGGGGGTGAGCTGCATTTACTGCCCCTGTCCCTAGTTGCCCCCCTTGAGAAGGTGGGGGTGAGCTGCATTTCCTGCCCCTGTCCCTAGTTGCCCCCCCCTTGAGAAGGTGGGGGTGAGCTGCCTTCTTGAACCGCTGCAGTCCATGTGCTGTGGGTAGACCCACAATGTCCCTTAGGGAGGGAATTCCAGGATTGGGACCCAGCCACACTGAAGGAATGGCCGATATATTTCCAAGTCGGGATGGGGAGGGGCTCGGAGGAGAACTTGCAGGGGGTGGGGTTCCCATGGATCTGCTGCCCCTTGTCCTTCTGGATGGAAGTGGCTGTGGGTTTGGAAGGTGCTGTCTGAGGGTCTTTGGTGAGTTTCTGCAGGGTACCTTGTAGCTGGTACACACTGCTGTTACTGAGTGTCGGGGGGTGGAGGGAGGGGATGTTTGGTGAGTTTCTGCAGGGTATCTTGTAGATGGTACACACTGCTGTTACTGAGTGTCGGGGGGTGGAGGGAGGGGATGTTTGGTGAATTCCTGCAGGGTATCTTGTAGATGGTACACACTGCTGTTACTGAGTGTCAGGGGGTGAAGGGAGGGGATGTTTGGGGAGTTTCTGCAGGGTATCTTGCAGATGGTACACACTGCTGTTACTGAGTGTCGGGGGGTGGAGGGAGGGGATGTTTGGTGAGTTTCTGCAGGGTATCTTGTAGATGGTACACACTGCTGTTACTGAGGGTCGGGGGGTGGAGGGAGGGGATGTTTGGTGAGTTTCTGCAGGGTATCTTGTAGATGGTACACACTGCTGTTACTGAGTGTCAGGGGGTGGAGGGAGGGGATGTTTGGGGAGTTTCTGCAGGGTATCTTGTAGCTGGTACACACTGCTGTTACTGAGTGTCGGGGGGTGGAGGGAGGGGATGTTTGGGGAGTTTCTGCAGGGTATCTTGTAGCTGGTACACACTGCTGTTACTGAGCGTCGGGGGGTGGAGGGAGGGGATGTTTGGGGAGTTTCTGCAGGGTATCTTGTAGATGGTACACACTGCTGTTACTGAGTGTCGGGGGGTGGAGGGAGGGGATGTTTGGGGAGTTTCTGCAGGGTGTCTTGTAGATGGTACACACTGCTGTTACTGAGTGTCGGGGGGTGGAGGGAGGGGATGTTTGGGGAGTTTCTGCAGGGTGTCTTGCAGATGGTACACACTGCTGTTACTGAGTGTCGGGGGGTGGAGGGAGGGGATGTTTGGTGAGTTTCTGCAGGGTATCTTGTAGATGGTACACACTGCTGTTACTGAGTGTCGGGGGGTGGAGGGAGGGGATGTTTGGGGAGTTTCTGCAGGGTATCTTGTAGATGGTACACACTGCTGTTAATGAGTGTCAGGGGTGGAGGGAGGGGATGTTTGGGGAGTTTCTGCAGGGTATCTTGTAGATGGTACACACTGCTGTTACTGAGTGTTGGGGGCTGCAGGGAGGGGATGTTTGGTGAGTTTCTGCAGGGTATCTTGTAGGTATTGTGGGATTCCCTCCCTAAGGGACGTTGTGGGTCTACCTGCAGCACATGGACTGCAGCGGTTCAAGAAGGCAGCTCAACTGACTCCAGAGCAGGTAGGGATGGGCAATGTATGTTGGTGTCACTTCCTTTGGAAATGCAGTGAAGAACTCCCGACCTCCCACTTCTGCTTTTGAGAGCTGTCTTTGCAGGAGACACACACACACACACAACCACACAGACACACAGACACACAGACACACACACACACAGCCACACACACACATAGACACACACACACACACACACAGACACACACACACAGACAGACACACACACACACTCCCACACACACAGACACACACACGGCCACACACACACACAGACAGACACACACACAGACACTCACACACACAGACACATACACACAGACACACACACACACACACACACACACACACACACATACACACACACAGACACACACAGCCACACACACACACACACACACACAGCCACACACACACATAGACACACACACACAAACACAGACACACACAGACAGACACATAGACACACACAAACACACACAGATACACACAGACACACAGACATACAGACACACACACACAGACACACACACACAGACACACACAGACACACAGACACACAGACACACACACAGACACACACAGAAACACACAGACACACACACAGACACACACACAGATACACAAACACACACACACATGCACACACACACACAGATACACAAACACATACACACATGCACAGACACACACACACGCACAGACACACACACACATACACACACGCGCACAGACACACACACATACAGACACACACCCATACAGACACACAGACACACACAAACACAGACACACACAGACAGACACATAGACACACACAAACACACACAGATACACACACACACACAAACACGCACACAGACACACACACGAACACAAACAGACACACACACAAACACAAACACACACACAAACACGAACGCAAACATACACACAGACACACACACAAACATACACACAGACACACACACTCACACACAGACACACACACAAACTCACAGACATACACACACACACACACACACACACACACACACACACACACACACACACACACACACACACACAGACATACTCACACACACACACACCAGTACCGCTCTGTACGCGGACCTCACTTGTATAGAAGTGGGTCCCACCTTTTCCAATTGAGCTGCTGCAGTGGAGCATCCTAAAAGGGGGGACGTTTAGGGTGGGGATTCCAGAGCTTGGGTTGCAGGGTCTGCAGGAGTGATTAAAATCAGAGACACACAGGGGGCTGCTCTGGGAGAGCCCACAAAGTCTTTGGGGTTGAAGGTCAGGAAAAGTACATAGAGAGAAGGAGGAGTCAGGCAGCAGAGGGATTTGATAACAAACCTGCCAATTCTAAATCCCACACAGATGACGTCTGGACGGAGCTTTATAGAGAAAGAGTTGGCACTGAGTGCTTATCTCTCCCCTTTGTGCCTCCTTGCAGCTGAAGGAGCTGGAATGCCAACGGGATGCCCTCTTGCACGGCCTGGAGGTGGTGGAGTGGGCACGGGACTGGTACCGTCAGCAGATCCGCACCCTGCACCAGAGGCAGGGGCACATCAGGAGGGCTGTCGGAAAGAAGGTGAGCCCCTAGCACGGCTGACTGCCCGGGCAGCTGAGGGAAGGGGCACCCCTAACCATGCCCCACTCCTGTCCCACCCGGGCCAAGCGGCCTCCTCTCTCTTTTTCTCTCTCTCTCTCTCTCTCTCTCTCTCTGTCTGTCTCTCCTTCTTTCTGTCTGTTTGTTTGTCACTCTCTGTCTCTCTCTCTCTCTCACAGCACTGAGCCTAGCTGGCTTTTGCAAATCTAGCCTGTGTCCCGGCATTCCAGCCCAACGTTGGAGCCAGGCCTGGAATTCCGGCTCGGAATTCCCAGCCCATTGTGATCCTCGTGCTCAGTAGCTCCCCTGTCTACCTCCCAGCTTCCCCCCCCACCCCCTTCCACCACTGGGTCCCCTCACAGAGATAGAAATGCTAGAACAGAAGTAGGCCATTCTGCCCATCCAACCTGCCCCCTTTGACCAAATGCCTTTGTTCCCTTTACATCGACATTGCTCACTGACAATGGATTAGCCCTGTGCTTTGACTGTACTCAAAAGACTGAGTGTCTGGGGGTACAGAATTCCAAAAATGCACCAACCCTGGCATAAGAAAATAAAATCCTCATCCTGGCGATCCTAGGTGGTAGTCCGGTCGCGTTTTAATTGGTTCCCCCGGTTCTCGACTCCCTGAGCAGGGGGGACATATCTTGCCAGCATCGTCCCTGCCCATCCCTTTCTATTTTGTAAGTTTCAGTGAGATCATCTCCCGTTCCTCAATGATCCAGAGGCCCTGTTTGTCTAAGTGCCCTTCACAGGACAGTCCCACTGTCCCAGAACCTCCACGGCAATAGGTTCCTTACTGAGCTACGGAGGTCCGAACTGGTCTGGGTGTTCCAGGTGTATTCAAACCAAACTCCAATCCAATGGAAGCAAGACCTCACTGCTCCTGTACACATACCCTCTTGTTATAAAGACCAATGTTCCTATTAGCTTGCTGCACCTACCTGCTCATCCTCAGTGACTTATCGATAAAGCCACCTAGTTCCCTCCGAACACCTTACCCCCCAACCTCTTACCATTTGGGTAATATTCTATTCATCTACTTATCCAATTACACAATGCCCCTTCCAAACCCACGGCCACTTCCATCCAGAAGGACAAGGGGCAGCAGATCCATGGGAACCCCACCCCCTGCAAGTTCCCCTCCGAGCCCCTCCCCATCCCCGACTTGAAAATATATCGGCCGTTCCTTCAGTGTGGCTGGGTCCCAATCCTGGAATTCCCTCCCTAAGGGACATTGTGGGTCTACCCACAGCACATGGACTGCAGCGGTTCAAGAAGGCAGCTCACCCCCACCTTCTCAAGGGGGGGGCAACTAGGGACAGGGGCAGTAAATGCAGCTCACCCCCACCTTCTCAAGGGGGGACAACTAGGGACAGGGGCAGTAAATGCAGCTCATCCCCACTTTCTCAAGGGGGGGCAACTAGGGTCAGGGGCAGGAAATGCAGCTCACCCCCACCTTCTCAAGGGGCAACAAGGCATGCGGGCAATAAACGCCAGGACCAGCCAGAGACGCCCCCATCCTCTAAGTGCACACGAGTAGACCTTTGCTTATTCAGAATTGGTCTCCCCCTGATGTGAAGGTATTGCCCTGAGCTTTCAGGGAGTTGAGGGTGGGATTGTTCTGTCTCTGAGGGCTTCCGGCCCACCAGTCTCCTCAGAGCCTGCCCTGCCCCGCTTGCTGCATTGTGCTATCCTCCTGTTCCAGGACCAACCCGCTGAGCCTGCCCAGGACCGAGCCTGCCACCTATTGGCCAAGATTGAGGAAGTGAACTCCTGCCTCAGTGATCTGATTTGCTCCTCTGGAAAGGTTAGTCCCTGCCAAGGGTGTGTGAAATGGCCACCCTCCCTCAGATTGGGACGGGATGGCGCGTGGGTTCGGTGGGGGAGCGGGGAGGGGGCATGGAGCTGGGAGAGGAAGAGGGGATGTTGCCACATTCACTGCCAACCTCAGCTGGTAGGAGGGATGGAAACACGCCTCAGAGGTCTCACCCTCACTGAGGGTACAAGAGATTACAGGCAGTAACCACGGTTACCATCTCAGCTGATCATGGCTTGGCACTCGCTGAGTCACATATTCCTATTTCTTATGTTCTTACAAGGCGAAGCTAGATGGATTTTGGAACAGTGAAGGACTTAAGCATAATGGTGAGAGGGTGGATAAGTGGAGCTGAGGCCATGAATAGATCAGCCATGATCTCGTTGAATGGCGGAATAGCCTTGATGGGCCAAATGGCCTATTTCTTCTCCTGGTTCTTAAGTTCTTTCAGAAATGACACCTTTATGTCACTTTCCCAAATGTACCTTCTGACCCTTTCATTGCGAAAATAAACTTAACAATCACAGATTAGAAACCAAAATCCATCTGCCCCTATTTTTAAAACCAAAATTAGAAACAGGAGCGAGAGCCTGACAAATTTACCTCCTCTCACGCCCCCACAGCACCACGTCTGCTCTCCCATTCAACACCATCCGGATTGTGGACCCTCCTAGGGCTACTGGGTTTAGACAGCAGAATGTTTTACTGTCATACAGCACAGAAACAGACCCTTCAGCCCAACCAGTCCATCCTGACCACATTGAATTCCAAACTGAACAAGTCCCCACCTGCCTGCTCCTGGCCCGTATCCCTCTGTCCGGTTGGGGGTCTCTGTGATGATTGACGTGTTGGCCGACCATTGGCAGGAGCTCGGGGGAGCAGGCCCTTGAAGGTAGAAAGTCGTGTGATGACTGCTCCCAGATTATGTCCAGCCAGACCCCATGGTACCCACCTCTAGCCTTGCCGGAATATTTTACTGCCAGATGGCCCGATCTTTAAAAGCGAGTCATTTCAATCTAAATTATTCTTTCTCTTCTGGGATGGCTGGAAGGCCAGTAATTGTTACCCAGCCCTGACTACCAGGTGAACAGGTGGAATGCAAAGATGTCTCAGAGGGTGTGAAAGAGGCGACCCCCATTGCTGTAGGTCTGGAGTCACATGTAGGCCAGACTGGGTAAGAAGATCAGATTTCCCTCTCTCCAGAAAATAAACAAACCCAATATTTTTTTTTTCCCATTTTATTTGTTTCTGTTGCACGTCTGGATTTTTTTTAAAACTGTCACCACCTTGCCAGTGTTCGCCGTCAAAGATCCCCACATTGCAAATATAAGAGAGGGGAGGGGAGGAAGGAGGGAGGGAACTAAATGAAAAATGGAGTGCTCCCTCTCCAAGGACACCCGGCTGTGAGAGTCGCTGTGGAAGAGAGGCAGGCGGTTAGGAACTATCATTCCCCCTTCCCCACTTCCCTCCTCACTCCCCATCCCTGCTGCTGGGATCTGTCGATGGCCAGGCCCACAAGGAGCTAGTGCCCTCCAGATCCTGCCCAGACCTTCCTGGCACACAGGTAATTCCTCCTTCCAAATCACAGTGGGGAGTGGAAGGTTTCCTCTCTCTGTCCACGGACTGCAGCTGTTAAAGAAGGTAGCTCACCATTCTCTTCTTAAGGAGCAACTATGGGCGGGTCCAGCCTTTGACGCCCACGTCCCACCGGCGAATTCACTTGCTGTCTTTCACCCATTCCCCAGCTCCACCCCCACACCCCCATCCCTGAGGGTCCTCCCTATCCACTTGTCGGCTCTTGCATTCAATGACTGGCTGAGTCACCTCTTAGCGAGGTTTGAAAAGATTTGCAGCTCAGGTTGAGGTTCTGGACATAAGTTTGCTCGCTGTAGGGTTCCAAGAACAGGAAATGACATCACCACAGGAAATGACATCATCAACCCAAAGAAACCTAAACACATCAATGAAATGCGGGCCATATCACCAGTGCTTCATCTGGAGGCCCACTGATGATGTTACCCAGTTTGGTGACGAAACGTCTGAAAATGAACCTTCCATCTCAGCGAGCAAAATTTGATCCAAGTCATCGCTCTCAGCCAACAGCAATGATGCAAGCGTTGGGTTCAGACTCATGGTCTGAACAGCCTCCAGTGGAAAGGGCCAGTGTGGAATAACAACACTGGGGGAAGAGGATGATTAATTTCCGTCCGCATGTCTATTTCCACTTTGAGGCTGTGACGGTTCTGTGGGACTCTGTGAGGGGAGGCATTGCACAGTTTCCCCACCCCCCAGGGAGATGTACTTCCTTCTCGTCCCGGTTTTAAATCTGTTACCCCCGACCTCTCATTCCAGATTGCCTCACATGAGGAAACATCTCCTGTACCTCGACTTTGTCAACCCCTTTGCACATGACATGGGGAGGTGATGGCCGAGTGGAATTATCGTTATGCTATTAACCTAGAGACCCAGGGACCCGGGTTCAAATCCCACTATGGCATGAAAAACATTATTCAATAGAAGGGTGGAGTGAAGGGATCTAATAAACCTCATTGGCATTGCTGGTGGTCAGAAAAGCCCATCTGTTTCCTTGGTGTTCTCTGGGGAAGGAAAGCCTGCTGGTCTGGCCTACATGTGACTCCAGACCCACTGCAATGTGGTTGACTCGTAACTGCCCTCTGGGCAATTAGGGATGGGCAATAAATGCTGGCCCAGCCAGTGACACCCCTATCCCATGAACAAATAATTCAAGAAGTGAGATCTCCTGTCATTCTCCCAAGCTGCTCCTTCTCTCCTCATATAACAGGAGTTTATCTCTGGAATGAATCCAGTGAGCCACAGCATCCTGCAACATCAAAGGATACTGTTGATTGCAACGCCCTTCTCACGCCCCACTGCCTTTCACAGGCCTGGCAGGTGAATTCCAACTGACTTGGCCCTGAAGTCCTCTCCTGGCAGGATGTTCAAAGAGAGGAGCCTCAGAACAGACCTTTGATCAATTTCCTGCTGGGATCCCAGGATGCTTACTGAGACACCTATACCGTCCCTGTCAAACTGGGATGTCTGCTCACCCCTGCTTTAATTCAGCTTTGTCGGATACCCTTATCCCTCACAGCCTTCTTGGTCAAAAATCTGACTCGGAGATGTTCAACGGGCCCAGTCTGGGGATCTGGGTTCATACACCCGACAGCCCGAGCTGACCTGGAGCTCCCTGTGTGACAGACTGACTCTCCCGCGCTAAAGGTCTCCATCTCCAGCCTTCGCAGTGACCCTTCTGGGGTCTGACCCTTGCACCAGTGTCGAGAGCTCAGAGCCTCCGCCCTTTCTCATTTGCAGGTGCGATTCTCTGCCCCTCGGGTCGATGGCTTCAGATCTCCCCTCGGAGCAGAATCATTCCAACAACAGCCAATCAGCTCGCTGAAAGAACAGAACTACCTGTTGACCAAGGTAAGACCCGCTGGTGTTCATGGATATGCCTGACAGATATGGATCAATGTGGGGTTATCCATGTTGGTAGCAAAAACAAGATGGCGGGTTATTATCTGAATGGCACTGGGAAAGAGTGGGTGGGCAGGGGGGGATGTGCAGTGACACCTGGGTGTCCCTGTACCAGTCACTGAGGCTAAACATTGCAGGAGCAGCAGGCGGTGAAGAAGGGAAATGGGCCGTTGCCTTCCCAGCGAGACTGTTCGTGTACAGGGCTGTAATTATACAGGGCCTTAGTGAGACCACCCTGGGAGTACTGGGTGTGCTGTTTGGATCTCCATAACTGAGGGAGGATAATGGAGGAGCGGGTATGTGGAAAAAGATAAAACAGTGTTGTTCTGAATATAAAAGTAGGGGTGTACTTCTGAGGTTCTACACACCACATTTGGAGTATTGTACGCAGTTTTGGATCCCATATCTCAGGAAGGATATATTGCCCTTTGAGTACGTTCAGAGGAGTTACACGAGAATGATCCCAGGAATAAAAATCTTAACGTATGAGGAATGTTTGAGGACTCTGGCTTTAGGAGGATGAGGGGGATTCTAATTGAAACTAACAGAATACTTAATGGCCTGGACAGAGTGGATGTTGGGAAGGTGTTTCTATTGTAGGAGAGTCTAGGACCCGAGGGCACAGCCTTAGAGTAAAGGGAAGGCCTTTTAGAACAGAGATAAGGAGAAACTTCTTCAGTCAGAGAGTGGGGAATCAATGGGATTCACTGCCACAGGAGGCTGTGGGGGCTAGGGCATTGGGTATATTTATGACTGAGATAGATAGGTTCCGGAGTATTAAGGGAGTCTAGGGTTACAGGGAGAAAGCGGGAGAATGGGGTTGAGAAAGCTATCAGCCATTGATTCTCTGCTCCTATGTCGTGTGTTCTGGGTGATTTTAACTTCTCTGATATTGACTGGGACTCCCTCAGTGCCAGGGGCTTGAATGGGTGGGGGTGGAGTTTGCTGTGTGTGTCCAATAGGGGCTCTTGAAGCAATATGCAAATAGTCCATCTAGGGAAGGGGTAATACTACACCTGGTATGGGGGAATGAGCCAGGCCAAATTATCAAAGTGGAGGAGCACTTAGGGAGCAGCGAACATAATTCTGTGATTCTGCTTGCCGAGCTGGAAGTTTTTGCTGCAAACGTTTCGTTCCCTGGCTACGGAACATCATCAGTGCTGTTGGAGCCTCGTGTGAAGCGCTGCTTTGATGTTTCTTCCGGTATTTATATTGGTTTGTTCTTGCCGCTTCCGGGTGTCAGTTTCAGCTGCAGTGATTTGTATGTGGTGTCCAGGTCGATGTGTCTGTTGATGGATGTTCTTGCCGTTTCCGGGTGTCAGTTTCAGCTATAGTGGTTTGTATATGGTGTCCAGGTCAATGTGTCTGTTGATGGAGTTTGGGGATGAATGCCATGCTTCTAGGAATTCTCTGGCTGTTCTCTGTCTGGCTTGTCCTATGATAGTGGTGTTTTCCCAGTCAAATTCATGTTGCTGGTTGTCTGAGTGTATGGCTACTAGAGATAGCTGGTCGTGTCGTTTTGTGGCTAGCTGATGTTCATGGATGCGGATTGTTAGCTGTCTTCCTGTTTGTCCTATATAGTGTTTTGTGCAGTCCTTGCATGGTATTTTGTAGACTACGTTAGTTTGGCTCATGCTGGGTATTGGGTCCTTTGTTCTAGTGAGTTGTTGTCTGAGCGTGGATGTTGGCTTGTGTGCTGTTATGAGTCCTAAGGGTCGCAGTAGTCTGGCTGTCAGTTCTGAGACGCTCCTGATGTATGGTAGAGTGGCTAATCCTTTTGGTTGTGGCATGTCCTCGTTCCTCGGTCTATCTCTTAGGCATCTGGTGATAAAGTTGCGTGGGTATCCGTTTTTGGCGAATACCTTGTATAGATGTTCCTCTTCCTCTTTTCGCAGTTCTGGTGTACTGTAGTGTGTTGTGGCCCTTTTGAATAGTGTCCTGATGCAGCTTCGTTTGTGTGTGTTGGGGTGGTTACTTTCATAGTTTAAGACATAGTTTAAGAACATCAGCTAGCCACAAAACGACACGACCAGCTATCTCTAGTAGCCATACACTCAGACAACCAGCAACATGAATTTGACTGGGAAAACACCACTATCATAGGACAAGCCAGACAGAGAACAGCCAGAGAATTCCTAGAAGCATGGCATTCATCCCCAAACTCCATCAACAGACACATTGACCTGGACACCATATACAAACCACTACAGCTGAAACTGACACCCGGAAACGGCAAGAACATCCATCAACAGACACATCGACCTGGACCCCACATACAAATCACTGCAGCTGAAACTGACACCCGGAAGCGGCAAGAACAAACCAATATAAATACCGGAAGAAACATCAAAGCAGCGCTTCACACGAGGCTCCAACAGCACTGATGATGTTCCGTAGCCAGGGAACGAAACGTTTGCAGCAAAAACTTCCAGCTCGGCGAGCAGAACCACAACAACGGATACCCGAGCTGCAAATCTTCAATCAGATTTTAAATAATTCTGTGAGTTGTAAGTGGCTTATGGATGAGGATAAGAGTAGTCCTCGGGTGAAAGTATGAAATTGGGGAAGGTTAAGTATCACGGTTTTCGGCAGGAACTGGGGAATATGGATTGGGGGCAGCTGTTTGAGAATGAATCCATATCTGGCATGTGGGAATATTTTAAAGGCCAGTTGATTAGAGTTCAGGACTAGCATGTTCCTGTGTAAATGAAGAATATGGATGGTAAGATTTGGGAGCTTTGGATGACAAGAAAAATTGAGAGCTTAGTCAAAAAGGGAAAGAAGATAGATGTCAGGTTTAGGAAACTGAAGACAGAGAGAGCCCTTGATGAAGACAAAGATAGCAGGAAAGAATTTGAACAAGGAATTAGGATGCTAAAAGGGTCCATGAAATGTCTTTGGCAAACAGGATTAAGGTAAATTCAAGATGGTTTATACATATTTCAGGAGCAAGAGTGTAGAGAGGGACAGGGGAGGTTCACACAGACAGAGGGATCTAAGCCTACAGTCCACAGTTCCCTGAAAGTAGCAACACAATTAGATAAGGTGGTCCATAAGATGTGTGGCATGCTTGTCTTCATCAGTCAGGACATGGAGTATAAAGATTGGCAAGTCATGTTGCAGCTGTTAGGAGGGCTTTAGTCAGGCCACCTTTGGGAACTTTGTGTACAGTTCTGGTTGCCACACGACCAGAAGAATGTGGAGGCTTTGGAACATGTATGGAAACAGTTTGCCAGAATGTTGCCTGGTTTGGAGGGGATTAGCTATGAGAAGAGATGGGGCAAACTTGATTTGTCTTCACTTGAATGTCGAAGGGTGAGGGGCAGTCTGATAGACGTTTCCAAAATTATGAGAGACATGGGTAAGAATGGATAGTTGGAGTCTTTTTCCCAGGATAGAATGATAGAATGGATAGTCGGGGTCTTTTTCCCAGGATAGAATGATAGAATGGATAGTCGGGTCTTTTTTCCCAGGATTGAATGATAGAATGGATAGTTGGGGTCTTTTTCCCAGGATAGAATTATAGAATGGATAGTTGGGGTCTTTTTCCCAGGATAAAATGATAGAATGGATAGTCGGAGTCTTTTTGCCAGGATAGAATGATAAAATGGATAATTGAGATCTTTTTCTGAGGACAGAATGATAGAATGGATAGTCGGGGTCTTTTTCTCAGGATAGAATGATAGAATGGATAGTTGGAGTCTTTTAGAAATGACAATGGGTAGGGGTCATAGGTTTAAGGTGAGAGGGGGTAAGTCTGAAGGAGATGTGAGAGGTGAGGTTTTTTACACAGCGGGTGGTATGTGACTGGAATGTGCTACCAGAGAAGGTGGTGGGAGAGGCTGATACAATAGCAACGTTTAAATGGTATTTGGACAGATACATGACTAGGCAGGGATTAGAGGAATTATGGACTACATAGAGTCAAAAGGTTTTTAATTTTGGAACGCATCGTATCGGTGTCATCTGGGTGGGCCGAAGGGCCTGTTCCTGTGCTGTACTGTTCTTTATTATTAGTATAAAGGTTCAGAAAAGATTTACAAGGATGTTGCTAGGGTTGGAGGGTTTGAGCTATAGGTAGAGGCTGAACAGGCTGGGGCTGTTTTCCCTGGAGCGTCGGAGGCTGAGGGGTGACCTTATAGAGGTTTACAAAATTATGAGGGGCATGGATAGGGTAAATAGACAAAGTCTTTTCCCCCTGGGGTGGGGGAGTCCAGAACTAGAGGGCATAGGTTTAGGGTGAGAGGGGAAAGATATGAAAGGGACCTAAGGGGCAACTTTTTCACACAGAGGGTGGTACGTGTATGGAATGAGCTGCCAGAGGAAGTGGTGGAGGCTGGTACAATTACAACATTTAAGAGGCATTTGGATGGGTATATGAATAGGAAGGATTTGGAGGGATATGGGCCGGGTGCTGGCAGGTGGGACTAGATTAATTTAGGACAGCATGGACGAGTTGGACCGAAAGGTCTGTTTCTGTGCTGTATAGCTCTATGACTCTGTCAGACCATACGAACTAGGAGCAGGAGTAGGCCATTTGGCCCCTCGGGCACGGTCCACCATTCAATAGGATCATGGCTGATCCCACACACCCTCAGACCACTGTCCTGCCCCATCCCCAAAACCATTACAGGAGGGGGTTGGGCAAATACCTGCTGAAGCTGGGCTGACACTTGCACATTTGCTGTAAGAATTGCTCGCAGTACCGATCTTAAACATTGCAGAAGGAGGAAGCTCCCTGACCCCAGCTCACCAGGAACTGAATCAGGACAAGGGGGCATTAGAGAGGAAACAGTGTCACCTGCAACATGAGGGGAGAGGGCTGATTGGTTGGGCTACGTTGGCATGGCGATGCAGCAGGAACTGTTAGCTCAAACCAGGCACGTTGATTGGTCAGGGCACTGCCGCGGGATTGGCTGTCTCCATCGGCCTTTCCTCATTGAGAAAAGTGTAACGTATTCTGTTGAGCTGCAGGGAGTAGCGTTCCATGCATGGACACATGAGAATTGTGAAGGTGATAACCTCAAACTGTCTTCCAGGGTCCATCTTAGCACAGTCAGGATTGGTTAACAAATGTTGTCCAATTGCTGAAACCCCGTCTGATTTCTGACACTGTGTTTTCTCTGACTGTAACACGTGACAGCAGTCCCTGCCCCTTGACAGCACCCCACTGTCTTCCCGTTCTAATGTGAAACAGCACACTGTTCATTCATGTCTGTGTCTGGCCTACAGGAGCTGTCATCGAAGCGTGAACGAGTCACTACCTTAGAGCAGGAGAAAGCTTCTCTGGTCAAACGGCTGATGGAGGATCGAGGAGCCCACGCCCAACTGACCCCGAGGACAGGGACGTCACGGAGCCCCCCACCCTGTTCTTTTCCACACTGAGGAAGCGAAGAGGAGCCATGAATCTCCCCTCCAGACAGGACCACCCAAGGGTACCTCTGCCACCAGTCGGAGGACGGTGCTCCAACACTCCAGCATCCCAGGAGGAACTGGCCAGGAGTTTGCTGTTTCCACTGCACATTCAGTTAGGATAATGGGTGAAAGACGGAGGCTCTAATCAAGGACTGAACCATTGGGCTGAACCAAGTAACTTTGCTCTTTCAGAGAGAGAGAGAGCCAATGGATCATTGACGTTACCTCACAACTTTGCCCTGCGCGACGCCCCAGCGTGTCATACAATAATCCTTTCTGTCTATTCATCGCTGCGATTATTTATTTCTCTATTTATATAAATTATTGCCAATGCTTTCTATGTGTGTCCCCATTTTGTCACACCCAACAATTCCCCCATGGGACTATCCCCACCCACAGGATATGGCGTTGGAGAGGGATGTTAGTTTGCTTTTTTTTTTTGTCTTTATATCTTAACGAATATTGTAAAAGTGTGGTCTGCTGAACAGTTAAACAATTCTCCAGAAGGGTCAGGAGTTTCCAGGAACTGAAGCTTCAACACGCTACAGTACTGCAGGGAGAAAAGAATTAAAGTCAACAGAGCTTTAAAAGGATTTTCTTATTTCCAATTTTATTTGAATATAGAAAGCTGAAGGAAAAATATGCTTTGAATCATTCACTTTAGTTCCACACTGGTAATATTATACACAGGCAAATTTCCAGCTGTAATGTGTCTCACAACTCACCGCCTGACTACCCAAACAATATTTAAAAGACATCTGCATGGGTATGTGATTAGGGAGAGTTAGAGGGATATGGAGGGATATCGAGAACAGATGCTGGAGATTAGAGTCAAGTGTGTGGTGTTGGAAAAGCACAACAGGTCAGGCAGCATCCGAGGAGCAGGAGAATCAACGTTTCGGGCGAAAGCCCTTCATCAGGAATGAGGCTGGGAGCCTTGGGGCTGGAGAGATAAATGGGAGGGGGATGGGGCTGGGGGAAGGCAGCTGAGAGTGCAATAGGTGGATGGAGGTGGGGTAAAGGTGATACGTCGGAGAGGAGGGTGGAGTGGTTAGGTGGGAAGGGTAATGGACAGGTAGGACAGGTCATAGGGAGGTGCTGAGTTGGGACTGGGATAAGGCGGGGGGGAGGGGAAATGAGGAAACTGGTGAAATCCACATTGATGCCCTGGGGTTGGAGGGTGCCAAGGCAGACGATGAGGTGTTCTTCATGCTGGCATGGGGTGGTTAGGGAGTGGTGATGTAGGAGGCCCAGGACCTGCATGTCCTCAGCGGAGTGGGAGGGGGGAGTTGAAGTGTTCGGTCACAGGGTGGTGGGGTTGATTGGTGTGGGTGTCCCAGGGATGTTCTCTGAAGCGCTCTGTGAGGAGGCGTCCAGTCTCCCCAATGTAGAGGAGAATGCCTCGGGAGCAGCGGATACAATAAATGACATTGGTGGATGTGCAGGTCAAACTTTGATGGATGTGGAAGGCTCCATTAGGGCCTTGGATAGAGGTGAGGGAGGAGGTGTGGGCACAGGTTTTGCAATTCCTGCGGTGGCCAGGTAGGGAGGATGGGTTGTTGGGGAGGGGTGTGGACCTGACCAGGTAGTCACGGAGGGAACGGTCTTTATGGAAAGTGGATAGGGCTGGAGAGGAAATATATCCCTGGTGGTGGGATCTGACTGGAGTTTGCGGAAATGGCAGAGGATGATGCGATGTATATGGAGGTTGGTGGGGTGGAAGGTGAGGACAAAGGGAGTTCTGTCTTGTTGTGTTTTGGCAACCAGACCCCACCACCAGGGATATGTTTCCCTCCCCACTCCTCTCCGCTTTCCGGAAAGACCATTTCTCTGCGATTCTCTTGTCAGGTCCACACCCCACACCAACCCACACTCCCGGACTGGCACCTTTCCCAGGGTGGGGTGGTGAGAGAGTGGTGACAGAGGAGCCCCAGGACCTGCAGGAAGTGCAAAACCTGGGCATCCTCCATCGCCACTCTATAACCAATCATGCCAGGAGGAAGAATGCTTCATCTTCCTCCTTGGGTCCCTCCAACCCCAGGGCATCAATGTGGATTTCACTAGTTTCCTCATTTCCCCTCCCTCCACCTTACACCAGTTCCAAATTTCCAACTGGGTACCTCCCACGTGACCTGTCCTACCTGTCCACCTTCCTTCCCACCTATTTGCTCCAACCTCCTGCCCGACCCATCACCTTTACCCCCACCTTTATCCACCTATCACACTCTCAGCTACCTTCCCCCCCACTACACCAGCTCCAACCCCCTCCCATTTGTGTCTCCACCACCTTGGCTCACAAATCTCCTTCCCGACGAAGGGCTTTGGCCTGAAACATGGATTCTCCTGCTCCTCAGATGCTGGCTGACCTGCTGTGCTTTTCCAACACCACTCACTCAACTTAGAGGGATATGGGCTAAGTGCTGGCAAATGGAACTTGATTTAATTTAGGATATTTGTTTGACATGGATGAGTTGGACCAAAGGATTTGTTTCTGTGCTGCGTGACTCTATGGCTGTGACTCCATAAAGCCCGTCACCAAGGCACACGTCAGGAAGGTGAGGGAATACTCCCCACTTGCCCCTGGATGGGGGCAGCTCCAACAACACTCAAGAAGCTCAACACCATCCAGGGACAAAGCAGCCCTCACTTGATTGACACCACATCCACAAACATCCCTCCCTCCACCCCCCGACACTCAGTAACAGCAGTGTGTACCATCTACAAGATACCCTGCAGAAACTCCCCAAACATCCCCTCCCTCCACCCCCCGACACTCAGTAACAGCAGTGTGTACCATCTGCAAGATACCCTGCAGAAACTCACCAAACATCCCCTCCCTCCACCCCCCGACGCTCAGTAACAGCAGTGTGTACCATCTACAAGATACCCTGCAGAAACTCCCCAAACATCCCCTCCCTCCACCCCCCAACGCTCAGTAACAGCAGTGTGTACCATGTACAAGATACCCTGCAGAAACTCACCAAACATCCCCTCCCTCCACCCCCCGACACTCAGTAACAGCAGTGTGTACCATGTACAAGATACCCTGCAGAAACTCCCCAAACATCCCCTCCCTCCACCCCCCGACGCTCAGTAACAGCAGTGTGTACCATCTACAAGATATCCTGCAGAAACTCCCCAAACATCCCCTCCCTCCACCCCCCCAACACTCAGTAACAGCAGTGTGTACCATCTACAAGATACCCTGCAGAAACTCACCAAACATCCCCTCCCTCCACCCCCTGACACTCAGTAACAGCAGTGTGTACCATTTACAAGATACCCTGCAGAAACTCCCCAAACATCCCATCCCTCCACCCCCCGACACTCAGTAACAGCAATGTGTACCATCTACAAGATACCCTGCAGAAACTCCCCAAACATCCCCTCCCTCCACCCCCTGACCCTCAGTAACAGCAGTGTGTACCATCTACAAGATACCCTGCAGAAACTCACCAAAGACCCTCAGGCAGCACCTTCCAAACTCATGGACACTTCCATCCAGAAGGACAAGGGGCAGCAGATGCATGGGGACCCCACCCCCTGCAAGTTCCCCTCCGAGCCCCTCCCCATCCCGACTTGGAAATATATCGGCCGTTCCTTCAGTGTGGCTGGGTCCCAATCCTGGAATTCCCTCCCTAAGGGACATTGTGGGTCTACCCACAGCACATGGACTGCAGCGGTTCAAGAAGGCAGCTCACCCCCACCTTCTCAAGGGGGGGCAACTAGGGACAGGGGCAGGAAATGCGGCTCACCCCCACCTTCTCAAGGGGGCAACTAGGGACAGGGCAGTAAATACTGGGCCCAGGAAGTGATGCCCGGATCCCGGGAATGAATGAACAACAAATTGCATCCGTTTCCAAGCACTTTATTGCTCATGGAGTCCTTTTATTTTGGAAGAGCAGTCACTGATGGGTTGTGAGGAATTTGCCAGTCAGTTTGCAACCAACTCCAACACACACAACACCGAGATGATGAATTTTGGGCTGTTGTATGTGGGTGAAGTTTGAAATAGCACTGTAGGCCTTTCCATGGCCAGCAGAGATAGTAAGCAGGCACTTAGTTTCTTGTCTGATTTCCCGGCAGAGAAACGATAGGAATACAGAAGTTATAGCCCAGAAAGACGCCATTCAGCCCATCAACAGTGCGCGGCCCTCATTTTCGTGCATACCTCAATTAAGTCATCGCCTTCACCCTCCTCTGTTCCAAAGGGAAACAGCCCCAGCCTATCCAATCTCTTCCTATAGCTGCAGGTTTCATTAAAGGGTGTGAGTGACAGAGCCATGGTGTCATACAGCACGGAAATAGATCCTTCGGCCCAACTAATCTATGCCAGCCATAATCCCAAACTAAATTAGTCCCACCTGCCTGCTGCTGGCCCATATCCCTCCAAACCTCTCCCATCCATGTCCTTATCCAAATGTCTTTTAAACATTTTAACTGTCCCCCCGTCCACCACTTCCTCAGGAAGGTGATTCCTCACGCAAACCACCCTCTGGGTAAAAAATTGCCTCTTACGTCTCTTTTTAAATCTCTCTCCTCTCACCTTAAAAAGGAGCCCCCTAGTCTTGAGATTCCCCCATCCTGCCATGAACCTGAGCTACACGCCTCGTGATTTTGTAAATTTCTACGCTCCAGTGAATAAAGCTCCAGCCTATCTCACCTTTCTTAATAATTCAAACCCTCCAAACCCGGCAGTATCCTGGTAAATGCCCTCCTCCAGCATGACGGTGTCCTTCCCATAACTGGGTGACCACAGCAGCACACAAACCCTCTATCATGTGTTTTTTTTCCAACAATCACTGATAATTTTGGACTTGCCATCAGGGAGATGGATGTTCCCTGAGTGGGAGTTATGGTTCAGATCCGCTAGTGATGTGGTCAAGGCATCACTGCAGGAGGCAGTGGGAAGGTGAACCGAGGTAAGCTGGTTTTCCAGCTGATATTACCGACCGAATTTCCAGTTGCTGTGGTACAATTCTGGGCATCACTTTACAGGAAGGTGAGAACGTACCGGAAAGAGTACAGGCAGGTTGACAGGAATGAGCTCACAAATACAAGGCTCCAGTTACGAAAACAGATGAATTTTGTGGAGGGTCGGGTAGCCATCGTCACTCACTGGCCATTTCGGGATGGAATAAACTCCTCAGTGACAGTGCAAGGTCAGTGAGCTTGGTCAGACACAGCCTGGTCCATGTCTACCTCAGTGGGCCCAGCCAGCACTGAACCGACTGTGCCATCATTTCACAAACAGAGGGACCAGCTCATCTGCAACTGTCCAAAGGGAATGGGTGGTTATTGTTACTGATCACACACTGTCCTTCACCCAACTCCCTCCCACTGGAATTGGCCAGGGCAGTGGGTCAGACACTGTCCTTTCCCCCCCACCCCCACTCTGGGACAGTGGGTCAGACACTGTCCTTTCCCCCCTCCCTCTGGGACTGGGGGAGACAGTGGGTCAGACTCTGTTCTTTCCCCCCTCCCTCTGGGACTGGCTGGGACAGTGGGTCAGATACTGTCCTCTCCCCCCTCCCTCTGGGACTGACTGGGACAGTGGGTCAGACACTGTCCTTTCCCCCCTCCCTCTGGGACTGGCTGGGACAGTGAGTCAGACACTGTCCTTTCCCCCCTCCCTCTGGGACTGACTGGGACAGTGGGTCAGACACTGTCCTTTCCCCCCTCCCTCTGGGACTGGTGGAGACAGTGGGTCAGACACAGTCCTTTGCTCCCTCCCCCTGGGACTGGGGGAGACAGTGAGTCAGACAGTCCTTTGCCCCCACCCTCTGGGACTGGGGGAGACAGTGAGTCAGACACTGTCCTGTGCCCCCTCCCTCTGGGAATGGGGGAGACAGTGAGTCAGACACTGTACTGTGCCCCCTCCCTCTGGGACTAGGGGAGACGGTGAGTCAGACACTGTCCTTTCCCCCCTCCCTCTGTGACTGACTGGGACAGTGGGTCAGACACTGTCCTTTCCCCCCTCCCTCTGGGACTGGGGGAGACAGTGGGTCAGACACTGTCCTTTCCCCCCCTCCCTCTGGGACTGGGGGAGACAGTGGGTCAGACACTGTCCTTTCCCCCCCTCCCTCTGGGACTGGCTGGGACAGTGGGTCAGACACTGTCCTTTCCCCCTCCCTCTGGGACTGGTTGGGACATTGGGTCAGCCACTGTCCTTTCCCCCCTCCCTCTGGGACTGGCTGGGACAGTGGGTCAGACATTGTCCTTTCCCCCCCTCCCTCTGGGACTGGCTGGGACAGTGGGTTTGAACATACCTACCAACAGATTCAGGAACAGTTTCCTCCCTGCTGTTATCAGACTTGAACAGACCTGGAAAAGTGCAGCAGGTCAGGCAGCATCCAAGGAGCAGGAGAGTCGACGTTTTGGACATGAGCCCTTCTTCTCCTGTTCCTTGGATGCTGCCTGACCTGCTGCACTTTTCCAGCAACACTTTTTCAGCTCTGATCTCCAGCATCTGCAGTCCTCACTTTCTCCTTTTGAACAGACCTCTCAAATGATCATTCTGATCTCTCTCTCTCTCTCTCTCTCTCTCTCTCCCCCCCCCCACCTTGCACTTTCTCTGAGGCTGTAACACTGTATTTTGCAGTCTTTATGATATAATCTGCTGCTGAGCTTGCAGAACACTTGTCACTGTATCATATTACATGAAACGATCAATCCCACAAGCTGCAGTGAACAAGCCCTCTGTGTTTTTGTGATGTTGAGTGAGGAGAAATGGATTGAGCCAGGACACTGGAGATCTCTCTCCTGCACTTTATCCAGACAGGAGCATTGAATCGTTTATAATTCCCCCTGACCTCAGGAGGACAGAACAGGTTTTCCATGAACACGTCACGTCCCTGCTGGGGAGGGAGAGAAAATCAGGAAAGGGCTCTCTCTCTCTCTCTCTCTCTCTCTCTCTATCCGGTGTGAGAATGGAATGTTGGTCTCTCTGCCCATTGAGCCTGCTCCACCATTCAGGGGCTGATCCTTATTCCCACAATATCTCCATATCGTAAATCAGAGGATTCCTGCAGTGTGTAAGGAGGCGGTTAGGCCCATTGACACCCTCCCTCTCCGACCCACCCTGTCACACCCTCCCTGTCAGACCCTCCCTCTCCGACCCACCCTGTCAGACCCTCCCTCTCCGACCCACCCTGCCAGTCCCACCCTGTCACACCCTCCCCGTCAGATCCTCCCTGTCCGACCCTCCCTGTCACCCTCACCCTGTCAGACCCTCCCTGTCAGACCCTCCCTGTCACACCCACCCTGTCACACCCTCCCTGTCACACTCTCCCTGTCAGACCCTCCCTGTCAGACCCTCCCTGTCAGACCCTCCCTGTCACACCCACCCTGTCACACTCTCCCTGTCACACCCACCCTGTCAGACCCTCCCTGTCACACCCTCCCTGTCACACCCTCCCTGTCAGACCCACCCTGTCACACCCTCCCTGTCACACCCTCCCTGTCAGACCCACCCTGTCACACCCTCCCTGTCACACCCTCCCTGTCAGACCCTCCCTGTCACACCCTCCCTGTCACACCCTCCCTGTCACACCCTCCCTGTCAGACCCTCCCTGTCAGACCCACCCTGTCACACCCTCCCTGTCACACCCTCCCTGTCACACCCTCCCTGTCCGACCCACCCTGTCAGACCCTCCCTGCCAGACCCACCCTGCCAGACCCTCCCTGTCACCCCCACCCTGTCACACCCTCCCTGTCACACCCTCCCTGTCAGACCCTCCCTGTCAGACCCTCCCTGTCACACCCACCCTTTCACACTCTCCCTGTCACACCCTCCCTGTCACCCCCACCCTGCCAGACCCTCCCTGTCAGACCCACCCTGCCAGACCCTCCCTGTCAGACCCTCCCTGTCAGACCCTCCCTGTCAGACCCTCCCTGTTCGATCCACCCTGTCACACCCTCCCTGCCAGACCCACCCTGTCAGACTCTCCCTGTCAGACCCACCCTACCAGACTCTCCCTGTCCGAACCTCCATGTCAGATTCTCCCTGTCACACCCACCCTGTCACACCCTCCTTGTCCGACACACCCTGTCACCCCCACCCTGCCAGTCCCACCCTGTCACCCACCCTGTCACACCCTCCCTCTCAGACCCTCCCTGCCAGACCCTCTTTATCATACCCTCCGTGTCAGACATTCCCTGTCACACCCACCCTCTCACACCTTCCCTGTCACCCCCACCCTGCCAGTCCCACCCTGTCACACCCACCCTCTCACACCCTCCCTGTCACACCCACCCTGTCAGACCCACCCTGTCACACCCACCCTGCCAGTCCCACCCTGCCAGACTCTCCCTGTCACACCCTCCCTGTCAGACCCTCCCTGTCACACTCATCCTCTCACACCCTCATTGTCAGACCCTCCCTGTCAGACCCACCCTGTCAGTCCCTCCCTGTCAGTCCCTCCCTGTCAGTCCCTCCCTGTCAGACCCACCCTGTCAGTCCCTCCCTGTCAGTCCCTCCTGTCAGTCCCTCCCTGTCAGTCCCTCCCTGTCAGACCCTCCCTGTCAGTCCCTCCCTGTCAGACCCTCCCTGTCAGTCCCTCCCTGTCAGTCCCTCCCTGTCAGACCCTCCCTGTCATAGCCATCCTGTCAGTCCCTCCCTGTCAGACCCTCCCTGCCAGACTCTCCCTGTCTGACCCATCTTGTCACACTCTCCCTGTCAGACCCTCCCTCTCCGACCCTCCCTGAATTTTAATCACACTGACCATCCCCGCCCAGATGCTGTTTCCTCAATCTCCCCTGAAAAGGCAATGTCACCTTCCCAGCCGTCCCGCTGGTGAACCTCCTTTCTAATCCTTTGCAAATGTAGCCTTCCTTCAAAAGGGAGACTACAGGATGGTGCTAACTGTCCCCGTTAGCAGCTATTCACTCACATCGGCTGACTGCTTTCTTTATTGACACGTGGGATGAGGGTGTCACTGGCTAGGCCAGCATTTATTGCCCATCCCAGTTTAGAGTCGACTCCACTGCTGTGGCTCTGGAGTCCCATGTAGACCAGACCAGGTTCGGATGGCAGATTCTTTCCCACAGATGGGGTTTCCCGACAATCGTCATTAGTCCCATAATTCCAGACTTCCATTGAATTCAGATTTCACCATCTGAAGTGGTGGGATTTGAGTCGGGGTCCACCGGAACATTCCCTGAGTGTCTGCATTAACAGGCAGTGCTCATACCACTTGGCCATCTCCTCCCCTCACCGCGGCCCACTCCTTTGTCTGCGCAACTGTCTCCACCAATCACTTACTCCTTATCCCCTCCCCCGCCCTATCTACTGCATCGAAACCAACATTTCCCTCACTACCATCAGTTCTGAGGGAGGGTCATTGGACCCGAAACGTTCACTCTGATTTCCCTCCACGGATGCTGCCTGACCTGTTCGGTTGTCACAGCAATCTCTGCTTTTGTTTCTGATTTCCAGTGTCCACAGCTACAGAAAAAGTGGGTCCCTGAGGAACTTGCCCACAGATCCCTGACTGTGTCAGGGCAGGTTATTCGGGCCGTTAAGAAGGCATTTGGGACACTTAGCTTTATCGGTAGAGTCAGAGATGATAAGAGCAGGGAGGTTCTGTCAGATCTGTATGGGACTTTGGTGAGACCAAAGCTGGAGAGCTGTGTGGAGTTCCGGCCTCCGCGCTATTGGAAGGATGGGATTGCACTGGAGGTGGGGAGGGGGTGGCACAGATGTTTCACCAGAGTGCTACCCCCGGGATGGAGTGTCTCAGTGATGGAGAGAGAGGCCGGATACACTGGGGTTGTCCTCCCTAGAGCAGACAAGGGGGGAATATGAGAGAGCTGTAACAGATGGAGTGGTGTAGAGCACTTAGAGTGAAAGCAGCTTACTTGGAGTGTCAGTACTAAGAGACATTTAAGGTGGAAGGCAGGAGGGGGGGCTGAGCGAACATGGTGGGATATACATTGTCTGGGAGAGTAGTTGAACCTCACAACCTTTAAAAAGTGTTTTGATGAGCACTGGAAAATGTCATGATATTCAGGGCTATGAATATTATGGGTTTTGTCAGTACAGGCTTGCTGGGCCGAAGGATCTCTTCCATACTGTGTGATTATGATTTCATGGTTCACAGTAGTGGCTGAAAACTTCAGTTGCAAAATCACTAAGGCTTTACAAAAGACAAATTGACTCCTGCACTCAAATCCCCTCGTGATCAACTCTTCTGCCTCCCTTGCTGCCCATTGGCTGTCAATGTGTCCTGGACTGGGGCAACACCGATCTGCTTCTGACACTCTCTGGTCCTTCACCCTGCCTTTTCTGTTTTAGATGAGCCTGAGGGGTGACCTTATAGAGGTTTATAAAAACATCAGGGGCATGGATAGGATAAATAGACAAAGTCTTTTCCCTGGGGTGGCGGAGTCCAGAACTAGAGGGGCATAGGTTTAGGGTGAGAGGGGAAAGATATAAAAGAGACCTAAGGGGCAATATTTTCACACAGAGGGTGGTACGTGTATGGAATGAGCTGCCAGAGGATGTGGTGGAGGCTGGTACAATTACAACATTTAAAAGGCTTCTGGATGGGTATATGAATAGGAAGGGTTTGGAGGGATATGGGCCGGGTGCTGGCAGGTGGGACTAGGTTGGGTCGGCATGGACTAAGTGTCTGTTTCCGTGCTGTACATCTCTATGACTCTATAACACACCCACAGGAGAAGGAAAGGCAGTCAGGAAAGGGTTAAGGAGTGTTGGAGTGCTCGGATTGGCGGGTGCCTGAGGCTCTGCTGTAGTCAGCAGTGTGTTGCCAGTGGGAGGGAGGGAGTGCTGGATGCTGCCTGCTGTTCAGGCCTGGGTGAAATCCGGAGTTCAGTTTGCTTTTAATCTCCCTGAGCCGGGGGGGGATAGGGAGGGCAGTCTCCTCTGCAGGCAGACAGTAACTCTCCCCCTTCTCATCGTGCCTCAGCCCTTTGGCATTCCACTCAGTCAGAGCCGAGTAACAGTGCTGCAGCTTGGGTCTGTGTGTGTGTGTGTGTGTGTGTGTGTGTGTGCTCGTGTGTGTGTGTCTGTGTGCATGCATGTCTGTCTCTGAGTGTGTGTGTGTGTCTGTCTGACTCTGAGTGAGTGTGCATGTCTCTGAGTGTGTGCGTGTGTGCGTGCCTGTCTGAGTGTGCTTGTGTATCTCTGTCTCTGAGAGTTTGTCTGTAATTTTCTGTCTCTGAATGTGCCTGTGTGTGTGTGTCTGAGTGTGTCAGTTTCTGACTACGTGTGTCTGTGTCTGTCAGTTTCCGTCTGTGTGTGTGTCAGTCTCTGTCTGAGTGTGTGTCTGTCTGTGTCTCAGTCTCTGCCTCTGAGTGTGTGTGTGTGTGTGTGTGTGTGTGTGTCTCTGAGTGTGTCAGTTTCTATGTGTGTCTGTGACTGTCAGTCTCTGTCTGAGTGTGTCTGTCTGTGTCTCAGTCTCTGTCTCTGAGAGTGTGTCTGTCTCTGATTGTGTGTGTGTGTGTGTGTGTGTGTCAGTTTCTATGTGTGTCTGTGACTGTCAGTCTCTATCTGAGTGTGTGTCTGTCTGTGTCTCAGTCTCTGATTGTGTGTGTGTTTGTGTGGCTGTCTCTGAATGTGTGTGTGTATGTGTGGGCCAGAGGAGGTGGTGAGACCAAGGTATTGGAGGGAGGGGTGACTGAGGGGGAGGATTGAAGGAGGGGGGGGGGATCAAACCCTGCAGCTTCTCCCCCTTCTAAGCCCTCCTTCTCCACCCTCTCCCCTCCCCATCCCTATGCCTTTGCCACCTGGCTACACCCTGGTCGTCATCCCCTTGCCCAGTCGCCTGGAAGCAACTGCTTTTTTCCTGTGGGTAAGTGCAATCTTCTTCATCCGCCTCACAGTCTGCGCAGAGGGAGAGGGAGAGAGAGAGAGAGGGGAAAGTGCTGGAGAAATTCAGGGGCTAGTGCAGGGAGAGAGTTAGCGTTTCCATTTCCAGCCTGACTCCCTTTTAGAACTGGAAGGGGACGGGAAAATTCTGTCTTTATTTAGTTTTGCATTTGACAGAGGGAGAGGCCCAGGGCAAAAGGGAGTGAACATGGAGGAGGAAAAGGAGTACAGGGATAATAATAAACGGTGCAAGTTCAGGTGAGAGAGAGAGAGAGAGAGATCTCCTTTTGGACAGCAAACCTCGCTTCCCTTTCCCATTTTGGAGTGTTTTTGTTTAATTCCCTGCTGCCTCCTCCCACTAACCAGGCGATCGGTGTTTCTGAAAGATGAAACGTGCTTTCTTTAAAAAAAACAATTAGACCAACTTGTTTGAGCAGGTTATGACTCATCTCTGGAGCAGGCGGGACTTGAACCCAGCTTCACCTCGCTCAGAGGGAGGGACACTACCACTACACACACGCAGCTTCCCCCCTCCCCCCGGCTATACTCCACATGAGCTGATCACTTCGAGAGCCCACCGTCTGGGAGACCTTTCTCTGGCTCTGAGTGTCTGTTGACCCTGCAGGAATGTGAAAGGGTGTCCCTACTTCTGTGAGGGCGGTGTTGACACAGCTGGGGCCCTGCTGTCTCAGAATCCCGGGAACAGGCTGAGGAATCATTCTGTTTTTCAGAGGATCCTGAAACTTAGACCCCTCCTTCCACACTCATGGCATTTTTAAAGCGAGCTGGGGGAGAGGGGAGGAGCAGCGTTGTGTTAAAGTCAGAGCTGAGTTCAGAAATGATACTGGGAAACGCTTTACAATCCAGAGCAGTTCACCGCGAGAAAACAACTAAGATTTTGCGGATAAGTCAGTTGCTTTGATTTATTTATTTATTGTCAAGCGCGTCTTGTTATAAGACACGGAGAAAAGTGTTGCTGAGTGCCCCGGCGCCATCTTAAACCACAGAGAAAACAAACCAAAACATACAATACAAAGGCAGAAAACTGAAGGAATACAATGTCCAACTTGACAGTCCTGCTTTTTTAAGTCAGGGGTCATGGGCTTGGTAGCCTGGCACAGGTCCCCTTCACCACGCTGTCGACCCTTTGATGCCATCTATCTCCCACCGATGTAAAAAGTGAGGTCTGCAGATGCTGGAGATCAGAGCTGAAAATGTGTTGCTGGTTAAAGCGCAGCAGGTCAGGCAGCATCCAAGGAACAGGAAATTCGACGTCTCCCACCAATGCCCTTACCACAATGAGTGATAGAGTCATAGAGATGTACATCACGGAAACAGACCCTTCGGTCCAACCTGTCCATGTTGACCAGGTATCCCAACCCAATCTAGTCCCGCCTGCCAGCACCCAGCCCATATCCCTCCAAACCCTTCCTATTCATATACCCATCCGGATGCCTCTTAAATGTTATAATTTACCAGTCTCCACCACTTCCTCTGGCAGCTCATTCCATTCACGTACCACCCTCTGTGTGAAAAAGTTGACCTTTGAGTCCCTTTTATATTATTTTCCCTCTCATCCTAAACCTATGCCCTCTAGTTCTGGACTCCCCCGACCCCAGGGAAAAGATGTTGTCTATTTATCCAATCCATGTCACTCATAATTTTATAAACCTCCATAAGGTCATCCCTCAGCCTCTGACGCTCCAGGGAAAACAGCCCCAGCCTGTTCAGCCTCTCCCTGTAGCTCAGATTCTCCAACCCTGGCAGCATCCTTGTAAATCTTTTCTGAACCCTTTCAAGTTTCACAACATCCTTCTGTTAGGAAGGAGACCAGAATTGCATGCAATATTCCAACAGTGGCCTAACCAATCTCCTGTACAGCCACAACATGACCTCCCAACTCCTGTACTCAATACTCTGACCAATAAAGAAAAACATACCAAACGCCTTCTTCACTATCCTATCTACCTGCGACTCCACTTTCAAGGAGCTATGAACCTGTGCTCCAAGGTCTCTTTGTTCAGCAACGCTCCCTAGGACCTTACCATTAAGTGTATAAGTCCCACTAAGACTTCCTTTCCTAAAATGCAGCACCTCACATTTATCTGAATTAAACTCCATCTGCCACTTCTCAGCCCATTGGCCCATCTGGTCAAGATCCTGTTGTAATCCAAGGTAGCCCTCTTCGCTGTCCACTACACCTCCAATAATTTACAAGGATGCTGCCAGGGTTGGAGAATCTGAGCTACAGGGAGAGGCTGAACAGGCTGGGGCTGTTTTCCCTGGAGCGTCGGAGGCTGAGGGGTGACATTATAGAGTTTTACAAAATTATGAGGGGCATGGATACGGTAAATAGACAAAGTTTTTTCCCTGGGGTCGGGGAGTCCAGAACTAGAGGGCATAGGTGCTCAAAGTTTGAGAGAAGATTTGTAGCTCGGGTGCTCATTGTTGTGGTTCTGTTTGCCGAGCTGGGAATTTGTGTTGCAGACATTTCGTCCCCTTTCTAGGTGACATCCTCAGTGCTTGGGAGCCTCCTGTGAAGCACTTCTGTGATCTTTCCTCCGGCATTTATAGTGGTTTGTATCTGCTGCTTCCAGTTGTCAGTTCCAGCTGTCCGCTGCAGTGGCTGGTATATTGGGTCCAGGTCAATGTGCTTATTGATTGAATCTGTGGATGAGTGCCATGCCTCTAGGAATTCCCTGGCTGTTCTCTGTTTGGCTTGTCCTTTAATAGTAGTGTTGTCCCAGTCGAATTCATGTTGCTGGGTATCGGGTCCTTCGTCCTGGTGAGTTGTTGTCTGAGAGTGGCTGTTGGTTTATTTATTCAATCAATAAGCACATCGACCTGGACCCAATATACCGGCCACTGCAGCGGACAGCTGGAACCGACAACCGGAAGCAGCAAATACAAACCACTATAAATGCCGGAGGAAACATCACAGAAGCGCTTCACAGGAGGCTCCCAAGCACTGAGGATGTCACCTAGACAGGGGACAAAACATCTGCAACACAAATTCCCAGCTTGGCGAACAGAACCACAACAGGGCATAAGTTTAAGGTGAGAGGGGGAAGATATAAAAGAGAGCTAAGGGGCAACTTTTCACGCAGTGGGTGGTACGTGTATGGAATGTGCTGCCAGAGGATGTGGTGGAGACTGGTACAATTGCAATATTTAAGAGGCATTTGGATGGGTATATGAATAGGAAGGGTTTGGAAGGATATGGGCTGGGTGCTGGCAGGTGGGACTAGACTGGGTTGTGATGTCTGGTTGGTGTGGACGGGTTGGACCGAACAGTCTGTTTCCATGCTGTACATCTCTATGGCTCTATGTCTCGGTGGCTAGTTCTCCCTGTATTCCATGAGATCTAACCTTGTTAACCAGTCTCCTATGGGGAACCTTGTCAAATACCTTTCTGAAGTCCATATAGATTACATCCACCACTCTTCCCTCATCAATCCTCTTTGTTACTTCTTCAAAAAACTCAATCAAGTTTGTGAGACATGATTTCCCACGCACAAAGCCATGTTGACTATCCCTAATCAGTCCTTGCCTTTCCAAATACTTCTACATCTTGACCCTCAGGATTCCCTCCAACAACTTGCCCACCACCGACATCAGGCTCACCGGTCTATAGTTCCCTGGCTTGTCCTTACCGCCCTTCTTAAATAGTGGCACCACGTTAGCCAACCTCCAGTCTTCCGGCACCTCACCTGTGACTATCGATATAATTATCTCAGCAAGAGGCACAGCAATCACTTCTCTAGCTTCCCACAGAGTTCTCTGGTACACCTGATCAGGTCCTGGGGATTTATCCACTTTTAACTGTTTCAAGACATCCAGCACTTCCTCCTCTGTAATCTGGACATTTTGCAAGATGTCACCATCTATTTCCCTACAGTCTATATCTTCCATGACCTTTTCCACATTAAACATTGATGCAAAATGCGTGCTTAGTATCTCCTTCATCTCCTGCTCCTCCACACAAAGGCTGATCTTTGAGGGGCCCTATTCTCTCCCTAGTTACCCTTTTGTCCTTAATATATTTGAAAAAACCCTTTGGATTCTCCTTAATTCTATTTGCCAACGCTATCTCATGTCCCATTTTTGCCCTCCTGATTTCCCTCTTAAGTATACTCCTACTTCCTTTATACTCTTCTAAGGATTCACTCGATCTATCCTGTCTATACTTTTTATATGCTCCCTTCTTTTTCTTAACCAAATCCTCAATTTCTTTAGTCATCCAGCATTCACCATACCTACCAGCCTTCCCTTTCACCCTGACAAGAATATACTTTCTCTGGATTCTCGTTATCCCATTTCTGAAGGCTTCCCATTTTCCAGCCGTCCCTTTACCTGCGAACATTTGCCCCCAGTCAGCTTTTGAAAGTTCTTGCCGAATACCATCAAAATTAGCTTTCCTCCAATTTAGAACTTCAACTTTTAGATCTGGTCTAACCTTTTCCATCACTATTTTAAAATGAATAGAATTATGGTCGCTGGCCCCAAAGTGCTCCCCCACTGACCCCTCAGTCACCTGCCCTGCTTTATTTCTCAAAAGCAAGGCAGGTTTTACATCCTCTCTCGTCAGGACATCCCCTCACTGGATCTCGCCAACACAGCTGCTGCCAGGTAGCGACGCAGCCCGAACCCCCCTCCGATGCTGCTGTGAGTCAGCGCTGAGATGCAGGTCCTTGTCACATAATTAAAAGCAGGGCAGGCGGGAGGGGCAGAATGGCCTCCCCTTGTTCCATTTGTTGGAAATACATCCAAACTGTTAGCGCGGTCCACACCCTGCACACCACCTCCAACTGAACTCTCATCTGTCTGAGTGCAAGCCAGGCTCCCCTGATAAAAAACCACTGCCAGAGTGAAATTTAATCTGGATTCACTGTTCTGTGGGCCCATTGTTTGGAGCAACTCTGCACCACTTTCTGTCTGCTCCTTTGTAGTCAGCAATGTCAGTTCAAACAGGCCATTGCGAGCACCACTTTATAGGTTATCCCATACCAGAGCTCCCGAACATCCCTGGGAAGGGGCACTCAAAGCCCTCCAACCCCACCAGGCAAAGGGAGGTCATTTGGGGAAATTTAATGGAACATTTAAAAGAATAAGGGTGTCTCAACTCTGGGCTCCAGCGTCTGCAGTCCTCACTTTGCCCGACTTCAAAAACAAGAGGAACCTAAACCAGCCCCTGGGGCAGTTGTGAGGGGTAGATCTACCCCACTGATCTACCCCTGGGTAATTTGGGGGGGGTCACCTCTGTTTTTTGGGGGGCAAAGCTGGGAGGGAGGGGAGGGGTGGGTTGAGGTAAGGAAGGTCTCTGTGGTGAGTTGTGGTGTGCCCACCAGACGTCAATCATCATTACTGTTGGCCACATAGACACACGGGCACCCCCAGTGATGCCCACATGACCTCATCTGGACTTGGCAGGCTGTGGGCAAATCACATCTGCTCTCTCTCTCTCTCTCTCTCTGACCAGCCAATGGGAGAACCAATGGGAGCTTGCAATTCATGGAAGTGATCTGGTGACCTGTGTGACTCAGGAGAGAGTGCCACCTCACCGTTCTTGTGTGTTTCAGCTGAAGCGTATGAAGGAGTTGGAGCAGCAGCGTGATGCCCTGTGGTACGGCCTGGGTATGGTGGAGCAGGCACGGGACTGGTACCAGCAGGAGATCCACCAGGTCCAGCAGAGACTGAGGCACCGCAGCGAGACCTCCGGGGAGAAAGTGAGCAGGGTGCTGCCCGCAGACATTAGGTCTGGTCCATGCTTTCGGGCGGTTGGCGTCCCAGGGAGGAGGATGAGGTGTAGGAAAGTGGGGTGTTCTGTCCTAGAGAGGTACTCTGCCAATCTACCAGCTCAACACCATTTTCCTTGCTGCCTGTCCCTAATTTCCTTGATGGTCTTTAATATCTAGAAATCTGTCTTAAGTATCATCGATGCTTGAGTTCTCAAGACCCCCCAGGCTAGAGAATTCCTAAGGTTTTCCACCTTCTTCCTCCTCTCCGTTATAAAAGGTCCATCTCTTATTCGGAAACTGTCACTCCCCTCCCAGCCAGCATGGGGCTAACCACCTTCCTCCATCCAAACCCCCTGTCGAGTCCCGTAAGGATTTTGTCAATTTCAACGAGATCACCTCTCGTTCTTCTGACCCGTGGCCAGTTCAGGCCCAGAGCCCTCCAGGACAATCCCACCAACCCAGGGATCGGCCGGCGAACCCTTGTTTGTGTTCCCTATCTGGATAGGTGACTGAGAGTAAAGAGACCAGAGATCCTGAGACAGTCCGGAGATGTGGGGCTGGGCCAGGAAAAAAGCAGTTGACAACCTCTACCACCAGAGGGACAAGGGTGTCAAGGGCCCCTGTTCTGATGTGGTAACTCCTCCAGCATTAGTTTAGGCCAATACTCGGGAATTTGGAAGAATGAGGCGAGATGAGGTACTCAAGACAATAAAAGGTGTGGATAAAATAGACATGGAGCTTCCAGTTGTGGGGCATTCTGGGACAGAGCTGAGGAGAAAGTCTGTGGAATTTGCTCCCCCAAAGTGTGTTGGACGCTGGGACAGCGAGTAAATGTAAAGGGGAGTTAGACGGGTTTTCAATTGGTAATGGGTTGGAGGGTGAGGGGGAGAAGGCAGGAGGAACCATGATCGAATGACGGAGCAGACTCAATGAGCCGAATGGCCCAATTCTGCTTCTATTACATGAACTTATGAGTGGGTACAAGTGCGGAACTCCTTTGCCTCTCCCCCGCCAACTCCCTAAATATGGTTCTGTTCACCGAGCTGGGAATTTGTGTTGCAGACGTTTCATCCCCTGTCTAGGTGACATCCTCAGTGCTTGGGAGCCTCCTGTGAAGCGCTTCTGTGATGTTTCCTCCGGCATTTATAGTGGTTTGTCTCTGCTGCTTCCGGTTGTCAGTTCCAGCTGTCCGCTGCAGTGGCCGGTATATTGGGTCCAGGTTGATGTGCTTATTGATTGAATCTGTGGATGAGTGCCATGCCTCTGGGAACAGTGCCTATTGTACCTAGACCCCCACGGGCTGCGTTCCATCAAGAGAAAGTGGCCCAATGAACATCCGCATTGGCAGGAATGTGACCCCTCTCAGCTCCTCCTTGAGTCTGATCTGACCCAGAGCACCGTGACCTTGCACCAAGGGACCAGGCCACTGAAACATTCCTCGACAGACAAGGGGGAACCAAATCCCGTTGTCGTTAGCACCAATGTGAACCACAGCAGTTCTCCAGCCAACTTCTCACCCTCACCCCCTTGTGGCAACGTACGTTTCTTTGTAAAATCTGCCCACATCAGTCTGGGGCTCTGCACCTAGGTGGCAAATCACTGTTTATTTTTGTCCCTCACATAGTTGACCAGGAATCCCCCCCCACCCCCCACCCCACCCCATGTTGGAAGGACTTTGCAGGTGGATATGGACCCTGTTTGGCCTCCTTTTGTATACACCCTTCCTCAGGGACCAAGTCCCACATTGAGCCTGAAACCCAGGGCCTCCTGGTCCTGAACATCTCCACCCTGTGAAAGAACAAATGGGCGCACTGAGTGATGGAGCAGGTTCAAGAGGCTGTATCTCTTGTCTCTGCTTCAACTTGCTATCCGTTGGAGGAGCCAGAGGCTAAGGGGGAGATTGAACGTCTGAATAACATTTAACTTTGGAGGGTTTGATGACATGAAGTGGGATTAAAAATGGCCATAGCTGGAGAAACTCAGCAAGTCTGACAGAGTTAGTCTCCCAAATCCACACACACAAACACACTCACTCACACATATACACACACATACACAGACACACTCACTCACACATACACACACACATACACAAACACACTCACACACATATACACACACATACACAAACACACTCACTCACACATACACACACACATACACAGACACACTCACTCACACATATACACACACATACACACACACAAACACACACACAAACACACACACACACACACACAGACACATAGACACACTCACACACACACATATACACAGACACATTCACTCACACACACAGACACACTCACACACATATATACACACACATACACAGACACACTCACTCACACACACACACACAAACACACTCACTCACACATATACACACACATACACACACACACAGACACATAGACACACTCACACACACACATATACACAGACACATTCACTCACACACACACACACACACATACACACACACACACACACACACATACAGACACACTCACACACACACATTTGAGAGGTGGAATCGCTTGTCAGAGTATTCATTTTCTTTCTGTCTCTCCCTCCTGCCCTGTCCTTCTCTTTAGGAACAGGCCTCCATGTCTCTCGTGAACCATCCATCCCTCCTTCAGGACAAGATCCAGCACGTCAACTGCTGCCTGAGTGACTTCATCTCGAGCGCAGACAGGGTCAGTGCCTCGCTATCGGTTCTGTTACTCCTTACTGAACATGGGGAAAACTGAAAGCTTTGCACACCCAGCACACTTTCACCACCCCTGCCATACCTTCAAAGTATCACATCCTGTCGCATTGTGGGGACTGCACTGAACGGAAAGGAAAGGATATACAGGCGGTTTTGCAATAATGTGGTAGTAACATTCTCATGCAATCCCGTTTTATAAGAAACCTGTGGAATAGCAGCACCAAACTAACAGGGTCGGAATCATGTTATAACCAACGCATGCTTTAAAATTTCGTGCGATAGAAACAGTGTCCCCAATTCAACAATGGCATTGCAGTGAATTTGTGTCAATGAAATGTGTTACACTTGTAATAATGATGAATTGTTATTGTAAGGCTGGCAGAGGCAGGGATAATGATGGGCCAGGACACTGGGAAAGACTCCGTGGTTCTCTCCAAGATAATCCAGTGGGATCTTTTCGAGAGTTCCGTATAAAACCCCCTCCAGACGATAGCTCTTCTGTAGGTGCTGCACTCCCTCTGACTCATGGAATCATAGAGATGTACAGCACGGAAACAGGCCCTTCGGTACAACCCGCCCTTGCTGACCAGATAACCTAAATTAATGTAGCCCCATGTGCCAGCACTTGGCCCATATCCGTCTAGTCCCTTCCTATTCATATAATCATCCAGGTGCCCTTTAAATGTTGCAATTGTACCGGCCTCCTCCACTCACTCACCTGGATGTGAACAGGAAGGGTTTAGAGGGGGTTGAAAAATGTGTTGCTGGAAAAGCGCAGCAGGTCAGGCAGCATCCAAGGAACAGGAGAATCGACGTTTCGGGCATAAGCCCTTCCTCAGGAATCCTGCTCCTTGGATGCTGCCTGACCTGCTGCGCTTTTCCAGCAACACATTTTTCAGCTCTGATCTCCAGCATCTGCAGTCCTCACTTTCTCTCAGGGTTTAAAGGGATATGGGCTAAGTGCTGGTAAATGGGACTAGATTAAGTTCGGCTATCTGGTTGGCATGGACATGCTGGGCAGAAGGGTCTGTTTCTGTGCTGACTCTGTGGGTCTAAGAGGCTGTTAGATACAGTTCTTAGGGCAAATCGATCAAAGGGTTTAGGGGAGAAATTGGGAATGGGGGCTAAGTTGGATGGTCAGCCATGATCATATTGAATGGGGGAGCAGGTTCGAAGGGCTGAATGGTCTCCTCCCTCTCCTGTTTCATTATAAAGAGAAATATTTATTTTGTTTTTGATTAAGGCCGGGTTTACTCAAAATTACTGATGCTCTTGTTGGATTCGCAGTGAGACATCTGCAGGGGCACATCTCGAACGCTTTGCCAATCGATGATAAAACCCACTGGGCAGGGAAGGGGGTGGAGGCGAGAAATACACCCCATGCCTCCTCCTTAAATCGAGCGGCCGTGCGCTCCGTTAAGTCAGAGTGGGGGAAACCCCCGCACCTCCAACGTGCCAAACAAAACCTGTGGTTGGAAGTGCAAACTGAGAACCGCAGTGGGGGGTGGGTGGGCCGGGGGTGCGTGTTCCTCGTCACCTGAACAGTTCTTGCTTGTTACAGATGTTTTTACCACACTGCCACACGGGACAGGCTGACCCAGAACCTCTGGCCCCGAGAGCGAAAGTCAGGAGGTCCCAGCGACAGGACCTGGAGGCACTGAAACAGCACAACTACTGGCTGACCAAGGTAGGGAATACCTGTGTGGATTATTCACCACCAACGGCCCTGAGGGGACTGTCAGACTTGGAGGCTGTCAGGCAGGAAGGGCTAATGGACATTTCCCACTGACAAATGCCAGTCTGAACAAGGCACCATCCAGCCTGATCTCAGCTGCATTGGTCCAGTCCCAATGATTGATTAATACAACCAATAGGTGGCATTCGCTGGGGGTTGTTAGGCAACACAGCTACAAAAAGGGAGACCATTCAGCCCTTCCAGCTTGTCCTGTTCATTCAATGAGATCTGAGCTTTACCCTCACTCCATCCACCCACCTTGTCTTCCCTTCCATTAATAACCTTAGCCAGCAAAACTCAGATCAGTCTCAGATTTCAACTTACTCATCGCTGACTGTGGGAGTTAATTTGCTGCTTCTTTTCTGTGAAGGACACATTTCCTAACACACAAACAAGGAGCCATTCAGCCCCTTGAACCTGCTCCTCATTCTATGAGACGGTGATCTGGTTTTGCACATTCTCCTCCTCCTGAGGTAACCTTTCACCCCCTTACTTAGTAAGAATCCACCTCCCCCTGCTGTAAAAGTACTGTTCCTGATTATTGAGGGAGTTTGTTTTGAAGACTCAACTCTGAGGGAAAGAACATTTCTTCTCATATCTGTTTCATTTGAGTGGCACCTTATTTTTAAACAGCGCTCCCCCCGCCGTTCTAGATTCTAGATTCTTTCACAAGAGGAAACATCCTCCCCACAAGCACCTCGTTAAGACCTCTCAGAATCTACAATTCTTCACTCAAGTCTCCTCTCCCAGTATTCAGCAAATACAGGCCCTGCTTACCTTCCCTGTGTACCTTCCCTGCGTACCTTGTAAAACAAGCCATTCTGTAACCATTGATATAGACGTAGAAAAGTACAGCACGGAACAGGCCCTTCGGCCCACGATGTTGTGCTGAGGTTTAATCCTAATGTAAAATATAATAACTTAACCTATGCACCCCTCAACTCCCTGCTCTCCATGTGCCTGTCCAGCAGTCGCTTAAATATCCCCAATGACTCTGCTTCCACCACCATCGCTGGCAACACACTCCATACATTCACAACTCTCTGTGTAAATAACCTACCTCTGACGTCTCCTTTATACCTTCCTCCTAAAATCGTCAAACTATGACTCCTCATACCAGACAAGATATTCCACAGAATGTAAGCAGCCAAACTCCCAGAGGCTGCTTCCTTGTTGGAGGGAGAGGTCAGCTGGTGAGTTTAAGATAAGGGTCACTAAGCCTCAAAGTGAAAGGTCAGGTTAGGAAGACGAGTCCTCAGTCGGGAAATTGAACCCTCCTGTTTTGGTCACTTTGCTTTGCAAACCAGCTGTCCGGCCAACCGAGCTACCAAATCTAACTTTACTTCCGAAAACTAACGCAACTGACACGACGTCCACCTCCTTCGACTCTCTCCACCCCCCCCGATGCTCAGTAGCAGCAGTGTGTACCATCTACAAGATACCCTGCAGAAACTCCCCAAACATCCCATCACTCCACCCCCCGACACTCAGTAACAGCAGTGTGTACCATGTACAAGATACCCTGCAGAAACTCTCCAAACATCCCCTCCCTCCACCCCCCGACACTCAGTAACAGCAGTGTGTACCAGCTACAAGATACCCTGCAGAAACTCACCAAACATCCCCTCCCTCCACCCCCCGACACTCAGTAGCAACAGTGTGTACCAGCTACAAGACACACTGTGGAAATTCAGCAAAGATCCTCAGACAGGACCTTCCAAACCCACGGCCACTTCCATCCAGAAGGACAAGGGGCAGCAGATCCTTGGGAATCCCACCCCGTGCAAGTTCCCCTCCAAGCCCCTCACCATCCCAACTTGGAAATATATCAGCTGTTCTTTCAGTGTGGCTGGGTCCCAATCCTGGAATGCCCTCCCTAAGGGACATTGTGGGTCTCCCTACAGGCTAACGACTGTAATTGTTGAAGAAAACAGCTCCCCACCAACCCCCTTGACAGACAATTAGGGCCAGGCGATGGGCACTGGCCCACCCAGTGATGCTGCAAACCTGCAAAGGAAGGAGAAATAACCTTTTGGTAACCCAATGGAAGCCTTGGTAACATTCTGTGAAACTGTGCTGCATTCCTTCCAAGGTCAGTCTGCTATTTTGGAAGGCGTGGCTGCCAAAACCACACACAGTGCTCCAGATGTTGGCAAACATGGACCTCTGTACAACTGTATGTATTCCACCACAAAGGCTAACATTCCTCTCACCGCTCTGAGTAGATTTTGTACTTGCTGACTGTAGGCTAGTCCCTGCAAATAAAACTCAGATCTCGCCTGTGTCACAGCAAAATACATAACCTTTTAAAGACAGCTTTAAAATCCATCTGTCTGCATTTTACCCATTTATTTAATCACTTTCCCCTTTATCCTTTTTGTTGCTGTTAACTCTGTGGAGAGTCAGTCTGTGTTTCATCCGCAAATTTGGATTTCCCGGCGATCAGAACCTAAGATCCAGGAGCAGGAGTAGGCCGTCTGGCCCCTCTCCAGCCTGCTCCACCATTCAATAAGGTCATGGCTGATCTTTTCATGGACTCAGCACCACTTACCCTCTTGCTCACCATAACCCTTAATTCCTGTTCCAAAATCTATCTTTGCCATAAAAATATTCAACGAGATAGTCTCAACCACTTCCCTGAGTAGGGAATCCCGCAGATCCCCAACCCTCTGGGTGGTGAAGTTCCTCCTCAGCTCAGTATGAAATCTGCTCCCCCTCATTTTGAGACTGCGCCCCCTAATTCTAGTTTCACTGCCAGTGGAACCATTCTTCCTGCTTCTATCCCATCCATTCCCTTCATAATTTTATATGTTTCTGTAAGATCCCCTCTCATTCTTCTGAATTCCAATCAATATAATCCCAGTCTGCTCAGTCTTTCCTCAACTCGGGAATCAACCGAGTGACCCTCCTCTGCACCCCCTCCAGTGCCAATACATCCTTTCTCAAGTAAGGAGACCAAAACTGCACGCAGAGCTCCAGGTATACTCTCACCAGCACCGTGTACAGCTGCAACATAACCTCCCTGCTTTTAAACTCCATCCCTTTAGCAACGAAGGACAATATTCCATTGGCTTTCCTAATGACCTGCTGCATCAGCAGACCAACCTCCTGTGATTCCTGCACAAGGACACCCAGGTCCCCCTGCACAGCAGCATGCCGCAGTGTAACGCTGAGATTCATCCCCAAGTCTGTCAGTTAGCATCATACTGACAAGCTGTGTCTCTTCTCCTGGTTCCCCCTCAGAGTTTCAGTTGATGTGGTCTGGTGACTGACCCTCTGACCAAGCAGTGGAAGCAGATGCAAGACTACCTCTTGAAAATGGGAATTTGAGATGTGGATGAAGATGAGAGAAAATGAAAAATTAGATACAGACGAGGTGCCGCATTTTGGAAAGGCAAATCAGGGCAGGACCTTCACACTTAATGGGAAGGTCCTGGGGAGTGTTACTGAACAGAGAGACCTTGGAGTGCAGGTTCATATCTCCTTGAAAGTGGAGTTGCAGGTAGGTAGGATAGTGAAGAAGGTGTTTGGTATGCTTTCCTTTATTGGTCAGAGTATTGAGTACAGGAGTTAGGAGGTCATGTTGCGGCTGTACAGGACATTGGTTAGGCCACTGTTGGAATATTGCGTGCAATTCTGGTCTCCTTCCTATAGGAAAGATGTTGTGAAACTTGAAAGGGTTCAGAAAAGATTTACAAGGATGTTGTCAGGGTTGGAAGATCTGAGCTACAGGGAGAGGCTGAACAGGCTGGGGCTGTTTTCCCAGGAGCATTGGAGGCTGAGGGGTGACCTGATAGATGTTTACAAAATTATGAGGGGCATGATAGGGTAAATAGACAAAGTCTTTTCCCTGGGGTCGGGGAGTCCAGAACTAGAAGGCATAGATTTAGGGTGACAGGGGAAAGATATAAAAGAGACCTGAGGGGCAACATTTTCACACAGAGGGTGGTACGTGTATTGAATGAGCTGCGGATGTGGTGGAGGCTGGTACAATTACAGCATTTAAGAAGCATCTGGATGGGTATATGAATAGGAAGGTTTGGAGGGATATGGGCCGGGTGCTGGCAGGTGGGACTAGATTGGGTTGGGATATCTGGGTCAGCATGAATGGGTTGGACCAAATGGTCTGTTTCTGTTCTGTATGGGTTGATGAGAGCCAAGCCCATATGTGTAGGGAATGGGATAGACTACCTGAGGGGCTGTCGTTGGGCTGAACAGACTCTACCCTAACCCAGAGGCTCTGTACACATAGTGGGGTGACCCTCTGTGTTGTTGTTCCAGGTGTACCCTGATATGGAAACACAAGTAGGCCCCAATCTTGTGTCTTCCCCTCACTGGGCTCGTCTGCTGGATTCGTCACAACAATTCAAAATGAGGTTCCTCAACTGACCTGATTTTGTTTTTATTGATTCATGGGATGAGGACATCACTGGCTCAGCCAGAATTTATTGCACATCCAAAATTACCCAAAGGGCAGTTAGGAGGCAACCATGTCATTGTGGCTGTGGAGTAACATGTAGGCCAGACCAGGTAAGGACAGCAGTTTCCCTTCCTGAAGGACATTAGTGATCCAGGTGGGTTTTTCCAACAATGGATTCATGGTCATCATTAGACTCTTAATTCCAAATTTTCAATCAAATTCAGATTCCACCAGCTGCCGTGGCAGGATTTGAACCGAGGTCCTCAGAGTCTCTGGATTAGCAGCCTAGCAGTAATACAACTAGGCCATCACTTCCCCATGACCCAGGCTGCTCGAAAACATAGACCAGGTTTCTCTGCTCAACAAGAATGACTAATTATTACAAGTAACTCGACTCTAGCCTTAAGAATTGGTTAAGCACATTCGGACTATAACACCTCAATTCAACTCTAATCCCTTCTAAACCTTTCCTTACACACAGACATAACAGACGTAGAAGGGGATGGGGAAATTCACAAGGAGAAAACACTGACGAATTGGTTCAGTAATCTTTGTTCACATGATCTGTTGAGATGGTTCCTGCTGATCGGGAGGTTTTTGTTCTTTATCATTACAAATCAACTGGTTTGTAAGAGACACAGAGTGGCTGGTTCCCTGACAAGAAGTCCCTGATTTACCAGTTAAAAGTCACAACTGCTGAAGGCAAGATTAACTTCAGGTTTAAGATGAGTTTTGGCTGCAGAGAACAGAGAGATACCTCCAGAGCTTGTGGTGATCTGACCCCCGCTCTCTATCTTGTTCTCAGCCACCATAGCTCCCCATTTCCCTAAGCTACCAGTTACCTGTCAACCAATCACATGGTTACGGCTGGGCAAAAGGGCTTTGTCATCAACAACTGGTCACTAGTCCTTTGACCAATCAACACTTTTGTCCATTTGGATTCAGAACCCTTGGTCTTCTGTTAGCCCGCAGTCAATTCCATAACTGTTTGCTCAAGCAGCTGTGGGAACACTGCTTGTTGTGAGAGTACGCTTTCCAAAACATCAAGCAATTTACGTGCAGGGATTCCTTCACCTTTCAGTCCACAACGTAAAAATAGACGACAGTAAAGAGGCACAGTCTTTACTGCTTGGGGTTTCTGACCCACAGGAGGTGTCCAGGAAAAGCCAGAGGATCACTCAGTTGGAACACGAGAAGGCAATTCTCATAAAGCAGCTACTGGACGACCAGCTGGAAGGTTATAGCCACACAGCCTGTGACAGCTCCACCTTCGTCTAAGCTTCCCGAGACTTCAGTCAATAAGGTCATCACTACTGGGGGGGGCCAGGGGGGTGTCAGGAGAGCCCTGGGCCTCCCCCACCCCCACCACCCCCCCCGTTCTTCAGGCTGAATGTGGGGGAGCTGCACCATTGTCACTGAGGAATCAGAGGATGGCGACAACGCAGGAGGATAGGCAACTGTGCCATTGCATTGGGGCTGGAGGTTAAAGGTAGAGGACGCGTGAGGGGGCTGGGAGAGGGGATTGGGAGAAACTGTTGGAGAACTAAAAGGCCCAGAGTTCAAGTGAATGACAAGAGACAGAAACATGGCTAGTGTGTGGGGTGTGGAAGAGGCTGTGATGGGGTGGGGGGTGGGGGGAGCAAATTGGAGGACAACGGGTTACTCAAAGAGGGAAATTACTGCACTGGGGGTGGGGGTGAGTGGAAAAGGGGTAAGGGAGAAAGGGCCCAGCATGGGCACGATGGGTGAAATGGCCTCCTGCCTTAGGTGACCATTCTCTGATTTGATGGGCAGCGATCCCAGAACACCTTCATCTTGTCTCCTGTCCGTCTCCTTATTCCCTGGGGATGAGGGAGGGTCCCAGTGGGGAGAGAGAGGTGGTGGTGGAGTGGGGACAAGGATGATGTTGGTAGAGAGTTCCCAGTCACCCACCCCAACAAAATGGTGCCCGCTGACTCTGTAAGCCCCCACCAAACCCCACCCCAACCATACCCCCTCCCTCCTCTCAACCCCTTGCTTTTTGCAGTTGAATGCGCCTCCCCAGGTCGGGATAACTGGGCTGGCTAGGGTCACCCCGGGCTCAGTCAGAGGGGAGGGGTCATTCTCAGAAGGAATGAGATGCTCAGGGAGGGAACCAGGGTCTTAAGGGAGTCCAGGCAAGCCACAATTACTGGAGAGGAGGGTCTGAGGGATGTGGGATGGGGAGGAAAGCAGGGTCTGTGAAAGTGTGTTTGGCCTGAGGAAGTTACACAGAGAGAGGGGGAAGATGGGACGGGGGGGGGGGGGGGGGGGGGAGGGGAGCAGGGATGTGGAAGGTGACAAGCTCTCACTGCCTATTCCACAACTTCAGAGACAATGTGCTCACAGGCATCTACTCCTGGGGGAACATCCCACTCACCGTCACGAAACACAGACACCGGGAATCGGAGGGAGACCTACCTCCCCACATTCACTAAGCCTCACTTCAGCTCATGGTATCGCCCCCCTACTCCCAGGCCAGCAGTTCCAGAGAGCATGGCAGTCTGTGAATAACACAGGAGCCACACGTTGCTAAACACACTCACACACACACACACACACACACACACAGAGTGAGCGTTGGAGGAGACCTCAGCGGGATATCAGGAGAGCTCAGCTGTCATACTGCCTGGTGAGCACAGCCCTCAGTCTGACACTTCAATAAAAAGCTTCACTTTCCTACCCCCACCTGGTCTGATTGCGGTCTTCTTTCTGAGTGATTTTGTTGGGGACGGAGGGATTGGCCGAAGAGTTGGGGGTTACAATCTAACTCACAAGAGTGTCATGGATGTGTGTGTCTCTGGCTGGGCCCAGCATTTATTACCCTGCCTTGAGAAGGTGGGGGTGAGCTGCATTTATTGCCCTGTCCCTAGTTGCCCCCCTTGAGAAGGTGGAGGTGAGCTGCATTTATTGCCCTGTCCCTAGTTGCCCCCCCCTTGAGAAGGTGGGGGTGAGCTACATTTATTGACCTGCCCCTAGTTGCTCCCCTTGAAGGTGGGGGTGAGGTGCATTTGCTGCCCCTGTCCCTAGTTGCCCCCCTTGAGAAGGTGGGGATGAGCTGCATTTCCTGCCCCTGTCCCTAGTTGCCCCCCTTGAGAAGGTGGGGGTGAGCTGCCTTCTTGAACCGCTGCAGTCCATGTGCTGTGGGTAGACCCACAATGTCCCTTAGGGAGGGAATTCCAGGATTGGGACCCAGCCACACTGAAGGAACGGCCGATATATTTCCAAGTCGGGATGGGGAGGGGAACTTGCAGGGGGTGGTGTTCCCATGGATCTGCTGCCCCTTGTCCTTCTGGATGGAAGTGGCCGTGAGTGTGGAAGGTGCTGTCTGAGGGTCTTTGGTGAGTTTCTGCAGGGAATCTTGTAGATGGTACACACTGCTGTTACTGAGTGTCGGGGGGTGGAGGGAGGGGATGTTTGGGGAGTTTCTGCAGGGTATCTTGTAGATGGTACACACTGCTGTTACTGAGTGTCGGGGGGTGGAGGGAGGGGATGTTTGGGGAGTTTCTGCAGGGTATCTTGTAGATGGTACACACTGCTGTTACTGAGTGTCGGGGGGTGGAGGGAGGGGATGTTTGGTGAGTTTCTGCAGGGTATCTTGTAGATGGTACACACTGCTGTTACGGAGTGTCTGGGGGTGGAGGGAGGGGATGTTTGGGGAGTTTCTGCAGGGTATCTTGTAGATGGTACACACTGCTGTTACTGAGCGTTGGGGTTGGAGGGAGGGGATATTAAAGATGGGGTGAACAAGATGCTATCAAGTGGGAGATCACACAGCAACTGTGTTGGCCTTGCTTTCAACAACGTCAACCATCTTCCTCTCAGCCCGGTACGATCCCCAACCCAATCCAATTCCTGACTTCAACTTGACCAGGACTCCTTGATGTCAAGGGCCCTCACCCTCACCTCTGATTTCAGCTCCTTGGTCCACGGGGCAGAGGATATAGGGTTAAGATGAGAGGGGAACAGGACCTAAGGGCCAACCATTTCATGCAGAGGGTGGTATGTGTACGGAATGAGCTGCCAGAGGAAGTGAGGGAGGCTGGTACAATTACAGCATTTCAAATGCATCTGGATGGGTCTATGAACAGGAAACATTTCAGGGGATATGGGCCAAGTGCTGGCCAATGGGACTAGATTAGGTTGGGATATCTGGACAAGTTGGACCGAAGGGTCTGTTTCTGTGTTGTACAACTTTATGACTTGATAACATCTCTTCGTTGCAGCCCGCACCTTATAATGGATTATCCAAGAGATGGCAACCTCTGACAGGTTACTAACCCACCCCCACCCCCCTCAGTCCTGCAGCTTCCCCCCTAACCAGCATCCAATAAACAGAACAGCTGGGAGAGTGGACGCACCGGCAGTGGACGGATTTGCAGATAGAGCTCTTATCTACAATGGCCATCTGTTTCCCAGGCTGGTCCCTCCTGTCCCCCACTCTAACACACTGCTTCATGTACACACTACCCTTGGAAAGAGAATTACAAAATAAATTCTATTGGAATTATTCTGAGCAGCTGAGAGACCCAAAAAAGCATTTCTAACATTTCACAGAGAGATAACTGTTTTCACATCACTGAGCGAAAACGCTGATCCGCATTTCCCACAGACATTTGACTCCAAAGATCTAAAAAAAGAGATTAAGGCGGTTTTTGTTGGCAGCAACATGAAGCCAGATTATGTATGTTCTGACAATGAAAGCTGCAACAATCTGTACACGTTGGAACAATGGGGACAGGTATTTGTCAGCTGTTTTACCAACAAGTGCCCTCTCCAGGGTCATCACTGACCCATGTTTGCCCAGAGGGTAAATGGCACCCTCTGAAAATCAGCACACCGTAAAGCTTTACCCATTATTCACTCCACAATCAGCAATGTAGCACTGACTCTTTTTTTTCTGCCAAGTCGGATGTCTGTGAAGGGAGTGGCACGATGGCTCAGTGGTTAGCACTGCTGCCTCACAGCGCCAGGGACCTGGGTTCGATTCTAGCCTGAGGCAGACTGTCTGTGTGGAGTTTGCACATTCTCCCAGTGTCTGTGTGGGATTCCTCCCACAGTCCAATAATGTGCAGGCCAGGTGAATTGGCCATGCTAAATTCCCCATAGTGTTAGGCGCATTAGTCAGGGGTACATATAGGGTAGGGGGAATGGGTCTGGGTGGGTTACTGTTTGGGGGAGGGGAGGGGGGGTCAATGTGGACTTGTTGGGCCGAAGGGCCTGTTTCCATACTGTGGCCTCGTAGGATTATCGCTGGATTGTGAATCCAGAAACTGGATTCGAATTCTGCCTCGGCCATTTGAATTCAATTAAAATCTTGAATTAAGAATCTAACGGTGACTATTGTCGGGGAGGGAGGGAGGGTGTGTGTGTGTGTGTCCGGTTCACTAACGGGAAAACCCATCAGGACTGACATATGAAGAAAGATTGGGCTAGTACTCACTGGAATTTAGAAGAATTGGGAGGGGGTGGGGAATCTCCGAGAAACATACAAAAGGCTAGATGTGGGAAAAATGTTCCCAATGTTGGGGGGAGTCCGGAACTAAGGGGTCACAATCAAATAATAAGAGATAGGCCATTCAGGACTGAGATGAGGAAGAATTTCTTCCCTCAGGGAGTTGTGAACCTGAGGAATTCTCTCCCACAGGAAGCTGTTGGGATCAGTTCATTAGATAGAGGGAGCTGGATGTGGGCCTGGTGGCTAAGGGGGATCAAAGGGGAGAGGGTAGGAATGGGATACTGAGGTAGCATGATCAGCCCTGATCATACTGAACTGTGGCACAGTTTTGAAAGGCCAAAGGGCCTACCTCTATGAATGTCCTTCAGGGAAGGCAACTCTCATCCTTCCCTGGTCCAGCCTGTGTGTGAGCCAGATCCACAGCCAAGTGGTTGACTCATAAGAAACTTGAAAGGGTTCAGAAAAGGTTTACAAGGATGTTGCCAGGGTTGGAGGATCTGAGCTACAGGGAGAGGCTGAACAGGCTGGGGCTGTTTTCCCTGGAGCGTCGGAGGCTGAGGGGGTGACCTTATACAGGTTTATAAAATCATGAGGGACATGGATAGGATAAATAGGCAAAGTCGTTTCCCTGGGGTCGGGGAGTCCAGAACTAGAGGGTATAGGTATAGGGTGAGAGGGGAAAGATATAAAAGAGACCTAAGGGGCAACTTTTTCACACAGAGGGTGGTATGTGTATGGAATGAGCTGCCAGAGGATGTGGTGGAGGCTGGTACAATTGCAACATTTAAAAGGCATTTGGATGGGTATATGAATAGGAACTGTTTGGAGGGATATGGGCCGGGTGCTGGCAGGTGGGACTTGATTGGGTTGGGATATCTGGTCGGCATGGACGGATTGGGCCGAAGGGTCTGTTTCTGTGCTGTACACCTCTATGACTCTAAATGCCCCCTGGGTAATTAGGGACGGGCACGACATACTGGCCTGGCCCTCATCCAACGAATGAATAAAAATCTTAACATACTAATGTTCTTGCCCACCACCTGGACTGGGTGGGACAGTGGGTCAGACACTGTCCTTTCCACCACCCTCCCCCGCTAACATCAGCTCTAAACCCATAAAAAAGATGACAAGTGTTCTTAATGAAACAGTCAACCTTTATTGAAACTCCATTATCTGATAGCTGGAGAACGCGGTAAACATGACCGAAACGGACAGAGAGAGAGACAACTAAAGGACAGGTGCGTGTGAGCATCAACGCTTACCGATCGCAGGAGAGGGAGGGAGGAGGAAAGGTTGGTGATAAAGTGGGGTGGAAACAAGATTGTAACTTCTGTGCAGTCCCACACAGACCTGACCGTCCCTGAAAGTGGGGTGTGTGTGTGTGTGTGTGTGCACGTGTGCGTGTGCGTGAGAGAGAGAGAGACTGAAACAGACCTGAGACATGTAACAGCTCCAACAGGGGAGACACTCCCCAAACATTCACTTGCCGTATCTCCCTGTAGGGTAGCGGTTCACTGAGTTAGGAAGTCATCTAATTACCTCTCCCCATCCCACCCCATTAACCTGGGGGTTCACCTTGACACCTCCCCCCCGTTCTTTGTTCCCATCTTTCCCTTCACCTTGTCCCTTTCCTGAATCCCCCAAATCCCCAAGAGACAGAAATCCAAAACTCAGGGCCAGGCCTCCAGTGAGGAGGGGGAGCACAAGAGGCAAAATGAGGTCAGGTTTCGCCGATTTTTACCTGTTGGATAGATCTGGGAGTGACCTGTGGGTTTCCTCCAGCAGGCGATCTCTCCAGGGACCCAGTTCAGGCAGTCACTGACCCGTGTGGAGGATTCCCTCCACTAGGTTCGACCACTGAACCTGGGGGTAAAAAAACATCACCCCCAAACTCCAACATTGCTGTCCTCACAAAAACAGTGCACCCCGTCTCTGTGCCTCAGGCAAAAACTGCCGCCCCACCTGCTTCAGCCCGGGAGTTCTGGTGGTTGGGGTGGGAGAGAGGGGTGGAATGGGAACAGTGGAGCAGAAATTCCCAGTTCGGAGTAGGGCACTCCCCCACCCCGGATGAGGATTGGTAAGGATCCACCGTATCACGAGGTCACGCATCATCCAACAACCAGCCTACCCACCCCCCCCTCCCCAAAACCACATTCCCAGTACCCCCTACCCCCCCCCACCCCCCACAGTTAAGGTCCGACAGCAGGACCCCCTCTCGCCATCTCTCACACGGGCTGCGGGGAGCGGGGTGGAACCCGAGAGCCCGTCAGATCATCTTCTCAAAATTCCTGATTCCTTCTTCCACCTTCTGCAATTCCATCTCCATCTGCTTCAACTGGGAAAACAAAACAGAGCAGGTAAGGCACCGGGCACAGAGGATGGAGGGGAGACTGGGGGGTGGAGGAGACCGGGCTGGGGGAGCGCCAGGGAGAGAGTCAGGGTGAGAGTGGGGAGTGACGGGAGGGGAAGCAGGGAATCAGGGAAAATAGCAGCGAAATCGTCCGTGACCTCGTGAAGGCAAGGAAGGGGGCGTGGGGTGGACTCTATTTCAGAAAGGCATCTGGTGAGCAGGGAGTGGGGAAACCATTCTCACCCAGCGGCTGCTGAGGGTGGGACACCCACGGCCTGGAGCACAGGCTGGGGGGGTTGAGGATGATCAGACCAGCCACGAAGTGACTGATTGGAGCAGCAGACTCGATGGTCTGAATGGCTTCTGCACCTACATCTAAATGCACGCAAACAAACTCTCCCTCATCGTCTCCAGCTCAACCGTTCATCCAAAGGGAACAGTTTCTGGCCATCGCCCCCTCACAATTTGGAGCATTTCAGTTAAATCTCTTGGCCACCTTCTTGAACCGCTGGAGTCCATGTGCTGTGGGTAGACCCACAATGTCCCTTAGGGAGGGAATTCCAGGATTGGGACCCAGCCACACTGAAGGAACGGCCGATATATTTCCAAGTCGGGGATGGGGAGGGGCTTGGAGGGGAACCTGCAGGGGGTGGGGTTCCCATGGATCTACTGCCCCTTGTTTTTAGATTAGATTAGATTACTTACAGTGTGGAAACAGGCCCTTCGGCCCAACAAGTCCACACCGACCCGCCAAAGCTCAACCCACCCATACCCCTACATTTACCCCTTACCTAACACTACAGGCAATTTAGCATGGCCAATTCACCTGACCCGCACATCTTTGGACTGTGGGAGGAAACCGGAGCACCCGGAGGAAACCCACGCAGACACGGGGAGAACGTGCAAACTCCACACAGTCAGTCGCCTGAGGCGGGAATTGAACCCAGGTCTCAGGCGCTGTGAGACAGCAGTGCTAACCACTGTGCCACCGTGCCGCCCATGTTATTCTGGATGGAAGTGGCCGTGGGTTTGGAAGGTGTTGTCTGAGGGTCTTTGGTGGGTATCTTGTAGCTGGTACACGCTGCTGTTACTGAGTGTCGGGGGGTGGAGGGAGGGGATGTTTGGTGAGTTTCTGCAGGGTATCTTGTAGATGGTACCCTGGACTTCCCTCTCGAAGGGACAGGGAGGGTCTACCTACAACACATGAACTGCAGTGGTTCAAGAAGGCAGCTCACTGATACCAGAACAGTTAGGGATGGGCAAGAAATGCAGTCTGGCCCAGCTCACTGGAACCACCACCTTCTGAAATGGAGGGAAAAATTCCATCCTTTGCACTTCTGGTTTTGGGAGCGGACTTTGGTATTCCCATGCATTTGCTGCCCTTATCCCTTTTGTCAGGAACGTTATCAGTCACAGAATAAAAGGGACAGGGACCCTGAGGATACGAGACTGTGCGAGTGACGGCTAACAGAGAGTAATGGCTAATGGATATTGTTCAGGCTGGAGGAAGGTGTCAAGTGGTCTTCCCCAGGGCTTGTCCTGATATTTATTAATGATCGGGATTTTGCTGGGCAGGGGCCAATTTCCAAGTTTGCAGTTGACACCAGACTTAGGAGAATTGTAAACTGTAAGTGGGGGGTCAGTGTGGAACTCTGAAACGACAAGTTGGGGGAAGAGGGAGTAGATGGTGGTCAATGCAGAGAAGGGGGAGGGGTTGCACTTTGGTGGAAAGGACATTGAGAGACAATATAAAATGGGAAAGGGGGCAATATTAAAAGGGGTGGGGCAGGAGCAGGGGGAGCTGGGGGTAAATGTGCACAGATCACTGAAGGTGGGGGGACAGGGAGAGGGGGCAGTGAGTAAAGCACACAGTGCCCTCGGGTTTATTAACAGGGGCACAGAGTACAAGAGCAAGGGGCTGATGCTGAACCTGTCCCAGCCCCTTGTTAGACCCCAGCTGGAGGATTGTGTCCAGGTGTGGGCCCCACATTATCGGGAAGATGGGGAACACGCCGGAGAGAGAGGGCAGGAGGGATTTACAAGGACGGATCCAGGGATGGGGAAAGGTCAGCGATGAGGAGAGATGGAAGAGGGTGGGAGTGTTCTCTCTGGGAGAGAATGGGGCTGGGAGAGGGAGATCTGAGACAGGTTTTCATAATCCCGAGGGGGGGGAGCTGGACAGAGGAGGGAGGGAGAAGCTGTTCCCACTCGGAAAAGGAACAGGAACAAGAGGGGGGTTAGATTTAAAGGGATGTACAAATGGAGGGAGGGTGAAGTGAGGGAGAGAGTTTCTCACCCAGCGGGTAGTGAGGGTGGGGAATGTACTGCCTGGGAATGGAGGGGGAGGGGGCAGGTTCAACTGAGGCATTCCTGAGGGACAGAGGATGGAAATGGGGGGCTCTATCAGTCCAGCCAGGGAGCAGCTTTAACATAAGGGTAACCCCAATCAGCTTCTCCAGAACCTGGTCCATTTCACCCACGATGCCTGGGGACATCACTCCAATCAGACCAATCGGGGCCACTCGGCCCTTACCTTCTCTGCATCCAGCTCCTGGATTTTCTGAGGCACTTTGGTGCTGTAATCAGCTTTGGATATTTTCTCCCTGAGCTTCGTAATCTGCTTCTGAACGTCGGACTGCTTCGCCCGGAGCTTCGTGACTTCCTTCTCCGCATCGATCAGCCCCTGGCAAACAGGTAGGTCAGAAACTGGTCGGTCAACCAAACTCTCACCGTGTCATCGCCCCGGCAACACGACAGCACGGGAGAGCGGAGAGGGCGACCAGGGACAGCAGGAGTCAGGGTGGGAAGGACAATCGGAGAAAACAGGCGAGGAGGGAGGGAGGATTTGTTCGAACCTCATGGTGATCGTCAAACAAGGAACATTTCCTTCTCTCAAAGAGTTCCGGGTCTTGGGAATTCCCTTTCCAGGATCTTTACAGATTTTTGAGGGCGAGGGAGATGGATTCTTGATGAGCAACGGGATGGAGGATTATCGGCGATGGGCAGGAATGGAGAGTCAAGGTTAACATCAGGTCAGCCATGATCTCACAGAGTGGGCGAGCAGGCTGGAAGGGCCGAGTGGCCAGCTGCTGTTCCTTGTCGGTCCAGATGAACGAAGAGCCCAGAACATGCTGTGGTTTGATTTGATCAGCTGATAAAGCAGTCTTAAAAATTAACCAAAAAAAAACGGAATTCCTTATTGTAAAGGCTATACCTGTGCACGTCAGTGAGGGAAGGGGGGAAGTTACTCAGGGCCAGATTCATAGAACATAGAAAAATACAGCGCAGTACAGGCCCTTCGGCCCTCGATGTTGTGCCGACCCAAGCCCACCTAACCTACACTAGCCCACTATCCTCCATATGCCTATCCAATGCCCTTTTAAATGTCCATAAAGAGGGAGAGTCCACCACTGCTACTGGCAGGGCATTCCATGAACTCACGACTCGCTGAGTAAAGAATCTACCCCCAACATCTGTCCTATACCTACCACCCCTTAATTTAAAGCTATGCCCCCTCGTAATATCTGACTCCATACTTGGAAAAAGGTTCTCATGGTCAACCCAATCTAAACCCCTAATCATCTTGTACACCTCTATCAAATCTCCCCTAAACCTTCTTTTCTCCAATGAAAACAGCCCCAAGTGCCTCAGCCTTTCCTCATACGATCTTCCTACCATACCAGGCAACATCCTGGTAAACCTCTTCTGCACCCGTTCCAGTGCCTCCACATCCTTCCTATAGTATGGCGACCAAAACTGCACACAATACTCCAGATGCGGCCACACCAGAGTCTTATACAACTGCAACATGACCTCAGGACTCCGGAACTCAATTCCTCTACCAATAAAAGCCAGTACGCCATATGCCCTCTTCACAGCACTATTTACCTGGGTGGCAACTTTCAGAGATCTGTGAACATGGACACCAAGATCCCTCTGCTCATCCACACTACCAAGTATCCGACCATTAGCCCAGTACCCCATCTTCTTGTTACTCTTACCAAAGTGAATCACTTCACACTTACCTACATTGAACTCCATCTGCCACCTCTCAGCCCAGCTCTGCAGCTTATCTATATCCCGCTGTAACCTGCCACATCCTTCCTCACTGTCAACAACTCCACCGACTTTCGTATCATCCGCAAACTTGCTCACTCAACCTTCTAGCCCCTCCTCCAGGTCATTTATAAAAATGACAAACAGCAATGGTCCCAAAACAGATCCTTGCGGAACACCGCTGGTAACTGCACTCCAAGATGAAACTTTACCATCAACTACTACCCTCTGTCTTCTTCCAGCCAGCCAATTCCTAATCCAAACCTCCAACTCACCCTCAATGCCATACCTCCATATTTTTTGCATTAGCCTACCATGGGGAACCTTATCAAACCCCTTACTAAAATCCATATACACCACATCTACTGCTTTACCCTCGTCCACCTCCTTAGTCACCTTCTCAAAGAATTCAATAAGGTTTGTGAGGCACGACCGGCCCTTCACAAAACCATGCTGACTATCCTTGATCACATTATTCCTATCCAGATGTTCAGAAATCCTATCCCTTACAATTCTCTCTAAGACTTTGCCCACAACAGAAGTGAGGCTCACCGGCCTATAGTTACTAGGGTTATCTCTATTCTCCTTCTTGAACAAGGGGACCACATTTGCTATCCTCCAGTCTTCTGGCACTATTCCTGTTGACAATGAGGACATAAAAATCAAGGCCAATGACTCTGCAATCTCCTCCCTTGCTTCCCAGAGAATCCTATGATAAACGCCATCAGGCCCAGGGGACTTATCTATTTTCACCCTTTCCAGAATTTCCAACACCTCTTCCGTACATATCTCAAGGCCATCCATTCTAATTAATTGTGACTCAATATTCACATCGGCAACAATGTCCTGTTCCTGAGTGAATATTGACGAAAAGTATTCATTCAGTGTCTCCCCAATTTCTTCAGCCTCCACACGCAACTTCCCACTACTATCCTTGACTGGACCTATTCCTACCCTAGTCATCCTTTTATTCCTGACATACCTATAGAAAGCCTTTGGGTTTTCCCTAATCCTACCAACCAAGGACTTTTCATGTCCCCTCCTTGCTGCTCTTAACTCTCTCTTTAGATCCTTCCTGGCTACCTTATAACTCTCAATCGCCCCAATTGAACCTTCACACCTCATCTTTACATAGGCCGCCCTCTTCCCTTTAACAAGGGATTCCAATTCCTTATTAAACCACGGCTCCCTCACACGACCCTTTCCTCCCTGCCTGACAGGTATATACTTATCAAGGACACTCAGTAGTTGCTCCTTGAACAAGCTCCACATATCGATTGTGCCCTTCCCTTGAAGCCTACTTTTCCAAGCCACGCATCCTAAGTCATGCCTCACTGCATCATAATTTCCCTGCCCCCAGCTGTAACTCTTGCCCTGCAGTGCACACTTATCCCTCTCCATCACTAGAGTAAAAGTCACCGAGTTGTGGTCACTGTCCCCAAAGTGCTCACCTACCTCCAATTCTAACACCTGGCCTGGTTTGTTACCCAGAACCAAATCCAGTATGGCCTCACCTCTTGTTGGCCTGTCTACATATTGTGTCAGGAAACCCTCCTGCACACATTGGACAAACACCGACCTATCTAACGTACTCGAGCTATAGCTTTCCCAGTCAATATCTGGAAAGTTAAAGTCCCCCATAACAACCACCCTATTACTTTCACTCTTCTCCTGAATCATCCTTGCAATCCTTTCTTCTACATCTCTGGGACTATTGGGAGGCCTGTAGAAAACTCCTAACAGGGTGACCTCACCTTTCCTATTTCTAACCTCAGCCCAAACTACCTCAGATGGCGAGCCTTCATCCATCGTCCTTTCCACCGTTGTAATAATATCCTTGACAAGCAATGCCACACCTCCCCCTCTTTTACCCCCACCTCTGACCCTACTAAAACATTTAAACCCTGGAACCTGCAACAGCCAATCCTGTCTCTGTTCTACCCATGTCTCCGTAATAGCCACAACATCGAAATCCCAGGTACGGACCCACGCTGCAAGTTCACCTACCTTATTTCGTATACTTCTCGCATTGAAGTATACACACTTCAAGCCACCTTCCTGTTTACAGGCACCCTCCTTCGAGATTGATGCCTTGTTCCTAACCTCCCTACACTCCAGGTCCTGCACCCTAACACTACAGTCCAGGTTCCCATGCCCCTGCAGAGTTAGTTTAACCCCCCCAAAGAGCACTAGCAAACCTCCCCCCAAGGATACTGGTACCCCTCAGGTTCAGGTGGAGACCATCCTGTTTATAGAGGTCCCACCTTCCCCAGAAAGAACCCCAGTTGTCCAGAAACCGGAATCCCTCCCTCCTGCACCATCCCTGTAGCCACGCATTTAATTGTTCTCTCTCCCTATTCCTCGACTCTCTATCACGTGGCACGGGTAACAAACCAGAGACAACAACTCTGTTTGTTCTAACTCTGAGCTTCCAACCTAGCTCCCTGAAAGCCTGTCTGACATCCTCATCCCTCTTCCTACCTATGTCGTTGGTGCCAAAGTGGACCACGACTTCGGGCTGCTCCCCCTCCCCCTTAAGGACCCGGAAAACACGATCAGAGACATCACGTACCCTTGCACCTGGGAGGCAACATACCAAACATGAATCTCTCGCCCCCGCAAAACCGCCTATCTGTGCCCCGAACCATCCAGTCTCCAATAACTAATGCTCTGCTCTTCTCCACCCTTCCCTTCTGAGCAACGGGGATAGGCTCCGTGCCAGAGGCCTGAACCCCATTGCTTACCCACGGTAAGTCTCCCCCCCACAAGTATCCAAAACGGTATACTTGTTCTTGAGGGGAACGGCCGCAGGGGGTCTCTGCACTGACTGCTCCCTCCCAGTCCCCCTCACTGTCACCCATCTGTCTGCAAGCTTTGGAGTTACTACTTCCCTAAAGCTCTGATCTATGACCCCCTCTGCCTCCCGAATGATTCTAAGTTCATCCAACTCCAGCTCCAGTTCCCTAACACGGTCTTGGAGGAGCTGGAGATGGGTGCACTTCCCGCAAGTGTAATCAGCAGGGACGACCATGGCATCCCTCACCTCATACATGTTGCAAGAGATGTGGGCACACGGCAGTGAGAGGTGTGGGCACACGGCAGTGAGAGGTGTGGGCACACGGCAGGTCTCTCTCTCTCTCTCTTACACACACATAGAGCCAGACACACACAGACACAGAGACACACAGACAGAGACACAAGGAGTCAAGCACACACACAAAAACACAGACACACACACACACACACACAGATAGAGACACACTGTCAGATGGCACTCCCCTCCCTGGTACCTACCTTCAGCATGAGGTGGACAGTGCAGCGGTCCGAAGCGATGACCATGGCACATCCGTCTGGGCACTCCTCGTTCACCAGGAAGGTCACCGACTTGGAAGAGGACAATGTCTGGATGTAGGAGGAGAATGGGTTCAGCTGGGCAGCTGTGCCCTCATCCGAACACGAGAGGTAACCTGCGGGCAAAGGGTCACACAAGGAAATGAGCACCTTGGCAGAACAAAGAACTGGGCATCGATACAGAGTTTGTCTCAACCACTCCCTGAACATACCTCAGGGTGAAAGGAAGGATCTTAAATCACAAACAAACACAATGAGAGTGGCTGGAGAGACTCAGCAGGTCTGGAAGCATCTATGGAGAGAGAGTGAGAGTGAGTGACACAGTCAACGCTCCCAGTCCAAAGTGACTCTTCTCTAGCAGTGCTGATCCGAAGATATTCCGAGGAAAAGTCGCATGGGAGCCAAAACGTTAACTCTGCTTTCTCTCTCCAAAGAACCTGCCAGACCTGCTGAGTTCCTCCAGCAATCCTCTCTGCCTTTGTTTTGAGATTCCCAGCATCCTGGGTTTTACTGGAGAATTTTATGGAGCGCTGTGACCCGCTGTACTTCGGGAAATGCAGCGGCTCACTTGTGCGCAAGATCCCCCTCCCTCAACAAAGGAAGCTGCTGATCGAGTGAAGCAGCAGCTCAGGAGGACCCCGTTTCTGACCGGGAGGGGGTTTAAATGTGCAACTTGCTCCCACAGAGAGCCTGGCTGAGGCAATGATCAGCAATGTGTTGGATCAGATGGGTAAGGAAGATCCCGGTGAGGGGTCTTGATGGGGAGCACGTGGAAAGGGTTTTTTCCCCTGGTGGAAAAATCTAGAACAGGGTCAGGGGCTGGCAAAACGGGGTGGCAGAGTGGCTGGCACTGCTGTCTCTCAGCGCCAGGGACCCAGTTCGATCCCACCCTCGGGCTACCATGTGGAGTTTGCATAGGTTTCCTTTGGGTGCTCCGGTTTCCTCCCACAGTCTAAAGATGTGCAGGTTAGGGTGGATTGGCCGTGCTAAACATCCATGTGGGGTGTCAGGGATGGCATGAGTCTGAATGAGAGGGTCAGTGCAGTGTAGACTTGATGGGCCAAATGGCCTCTTTCTGCACTGCAGGGATTCTCGGACTGTGCTTTCTCACGGATCCAGTGGGTAGGGGAAGCAACTGAGAAGCGAGTCAACTTACAATCAGCTTTAGTCTTGGTGAGGTTGTAGTCTGCACGGAGGGATCGGATGGCCCGGATAATGGTCATGACAAACTCCACAGAGCGGTCCAGCTCCTCGTTCCTCCAACAGTACTGCAGAAAGACAGGCAGCTCATCTCAACGCTGCTCAGAAGGAATCTCAAAGCTCAGCCGCACCTTTCTCTCACACTCTAATCTCTGGCTTCTCAGGTCCAAACTCCGCACCCCCCTCAAAACTGCCTAAATGTCACTCCAGCTCAATGAACTCTCTCTGCACCCTCAGTAACGTTCCCGGCAATATTACTGACAGCCAGTGACCCCGGAGACCCCTGCACCCTCAGTAACGTTCCCGGCAATATTACTGACAGCCAGTGACCCCGGAGATTCACTGATATCACTAAACCCGCCGCTGACTTTCCCAACAACTAGTGACCAGAAACACAACTGAACTCACCTCAGTTTTATTTTAAATAGGGGTGTCACTGGCCAGGCCAGTGTTTATTGCCCATCCCTAATTGCCCAGAGGGCAGTTAAGATTCACCCACCACGTTGCAGTGGGTCTGGAGTCACGTGTGGGTCAGACCAGGGAAGGACAACAGTTTCCTTCCCTGTAGGAGATTAGTGAATCAGATGAGTTTTTCCGACAATAGATTCCTAGTTATGATGAGACTTTTAATTCCAGAGATTTATTGAATACAAATTCCACCATCTGCTGGGGTGGGATTCAAACCCAGGTCCCCAGAACATGACCTGGGTCCTGGGTTCAGAGTCCAGCAGTAATACTATTAGGCCATCATCTTCCCCCGAGTAGGGAATAGAAATCTCCATGGGAAAATGCTACTGCTACAACAGCAGGGCCAGAGGCTAGGAATACTGCGGTGAGTAACTCCCCTCCTGACTTCCCAAAACCGATCCCACCAACTACAAGGCACAAGGCAGGAGGGTGAGGGAATACTCCCCACTTGCCCCGAAGGGGGACGGCCCCAACAACATTCAAGAAGCTCAACACCATCCAGGGACAAAGCAGCTCCCATTTGATTGGCACCACCATCCCCAAACATCCCCTCCTTCCACCCCCCCCGACACTCAGTAACAGCAGTGTGTACCATCTACAAGATACCCTGCAGAAACTCCCCAAACATCCCCTCCTTCCACCCCCCCGACACTCAGTAACAGCAGTGTGTACCATCTACAAGATACCCTGCAGAAACTCCCCAAACATCCCCTCCCTCCACCCCCCGACACTCAGTAACAGCAGTGTGTACCATCTACAAGATACCCTGCAGAAACTCACCAAACATCCCCTCCCTCCACCCCCCGACACTCAGTAACAGCAGTGTGTACCATCTACAAGATACCCTGCAGAAACTCCCCAAACATCCCCTCCTTCCACCCCCCCCGACACTCAGTAACAGCAGTGTGTACCAGCTATAAGATACCCAGCAGAAACTCACCAAAGACCCTCAGGCAGCACCTTCCAAACCCATGGCCACTTCCATCCAGAAGGACAAGGGGCAGCAGATCCATGGGAACACCACCCCCTGCAAGTTCCCCTCCGAGCCCCTCCCCATCCCGATTGGAAATATATCAGCCGTTCCTTCAGTGTGGCTGGGTCCCAATCCTGGAATTCCCTCCCTAATGGGCATTGTGGGTCTACCCACAGCACATGGACTGCAGCGGTTCAAGAAGGCAGCTCACCCCCACCTTCTCAAGGGGGGCAACTGGGGAGAGGGGGGGCAGTAAATGCAGCTCACCCCACCTTCTCAAGGGGGGCAACTGGGGAGAGGGGGGGCAGTAAATGCAGCTCACCCCCACCTTCTCAAGGGGGGGCAACTAGGGACAGGGGCAGGAAATGCAGCTCACTCCCACCTTCTCAAGGGGGGGGGGCAACTAAAGACAGGGCAGTTAATGCAGCATCCAGCCAATGACACCCACACTCACTGAACACTCACTGAACAAATTAGGAAAAAAACCTAACCAATCTTCACTCTGTTTCAGGAATCAAACCTACACCTCCCTTACACCCTTCACCTCTTCCCCAGCTTCTTCAACTTTCCTGATCTCCCACAATCCTGTACATCGCTTGGTTTTACTGTTCCTTTTGCTGTACATCATTCACAAGCAGGCTGTACTGTGGAATCTAACGCCGAGCTTCTCTAAATAAATTCCTACAGGCAGAACATTCAGAGACAGAGGCAAATAGAGAGAGATGGGCTGAGAGACAGGCAGAGAGACAGGCAGAGAGACATACAGACAGAAAGAGAGACGGACAGAGAGCAACGGATGAAGAAAGGAGGGTCAGAGGTGAAGAGTGACAGAAAGGCATCAAGGCAGACACACACGCGCGCGCGCGCACACACACACACACAGAGTCAGAGACTCACACACACTGGTACAGATACACACACACACACACACACACACACAGAAGCACAGGCAGGTACAGACACACACACAGATACAGACTCACGTACCTCTTCCGATTCCGGGTATGGAGTCACACTAATGCTCGGAGGGTCCTGAGCCGATCGCCGTGGTAACCTCTGGTACAGTTCCTCGGTTACGAAGGGCATGAAAGGGCTGAGGAGGCGAAGGCCTGTGTCCAGGCAGGTGTACAGCACGTTCTGGGCCACGCTCACTGCTTCCTCATCGGTACCAACAAACACAGGCTTCAGGCATTCCTGACGGGGCGGGATGGGAGTTTGGCGGAGCAGACAGAGAAGGGACATTGACTCGCCATCCACTCAGCATTCCAGGGAAAGTCGCGATTGACAGCAAGTTCCAGCACTACCTATTGCCAATGGCCTTGCCTCAGGCAAAGCATGCTGCTCTCCAGTATCCGCAGTCCTCACTTTCCTCATAGCCCACACACCCAAACACCACCAGACAGAGTCCCTGACAGCCAAGGATACCATATACATGGGAACCCCACCCCCTGCAAGTTCCCCTCCGAGCCCCTCCCCATCCCGACTTGGAAATATATCGGCCGTTCCTTCAGTGTGGCTGGGTCCCAATCCTGGAATTCCCTCCCTAAGGGACATTGTGGGTCTACCCACAGCACATGGACTGCAGTGGTTCAAGAAGGCAGCTCACCCCCACCTTCTCAAGGGGGGCAACTAGGGACAGGGGCAGTAAATGCAGCTCACTCCCACCTTCTCAAGGGGGCAACTAGGAACAGGGGTAATAAATGCTGACCCTGCCAGTGATGCCCATGTCCCATAAATGAATAAGATCAGAAGACGGAGATAAGGACCGGGGACTGAGTGCTTGGGGAAGGATACCATTCTGAGGAAGGTCTGAAAGCAGGAGAGTTGGGGGGGGGGGGGGGGGGGGGGGGGGGGGGGGGGGGAAGAGAGCGCAGAGAGAGGAGTGCAGAGGCTGCAGACAGAGCGGCGGAGCTAGCCAGGGACTGCAGGTGGGTATGGGCAGTCCAGGGAAACTGCAGCCTGCAGGACTCACATGGAGTGTCCCCCATTGATTGGTCAGAGTCCCATAGGCAGCTGCGATGTGTGGCTGGGCTGAGGGAACTGGCCAGGGTGGACTGCTTTCCTGAGAGCCAGCATGGACTGTCCGGCTGGGAAAACTCGAATACGCCCTTGGCAGACGGTGCAATACAGCGTTGGGGTCATAGTGGGCTCACCAGGTAAACGTCACACAGCTCATACAGCCAGAAGTTGTAGACAGCAGTGGTTACAGCCGGGAAGTCATACAGCCCAAAGCCAGTGTTACACAGCTCGACCGCATGGCTCAGACGACTCAGGACCCAGCCATCGATCAGGCTCCCTCGCGATGCATCCTACAGGGTGGCAGAAACACAATGACAGCCAAGTTACAGCACAGACAGTGGCCATTCAGCCCCTAGCCAAGCCAGGCGTCCTGCAAGCTCCCCCCTTCCCAATGTTCCGTCAATCAAACCCCGAGAGCTGGAGTTGGATGTTCCAACCGTCACCCACCTCACCTTGCGCTTCAATGGGAGCAGATAAAATCCAACTTCAATCGATTCCTCCTACTACCCCAGGTCCACCAAATGCCTCTGGTATCTAAACATTTCCTGTCTTGAATGTACCTAATCATTACTCGAGGAGTTCCAGGATTTCCTTGTAGATGGTACACACTGCTGTTACTGAGTGTCGGGGGGTGGAGGGAGGGGATGTTTGGGGAGTTTCTGCAGGGTATCTTGTAGATGGTACACACTGCTGTTACTGAGTGTCGGGGGGTGGAGGGAGGGGATGTTTGGGGAGTTTCTGCAGGGTATCTTGTAGATGGTACACACTGCTGTTACTGAGTGTCGGGGGGTGGAGGGAGGGGATGTTTGGGGAGTTTCTGCAGGGTATCTTGTAGATGGTACACACTGCTGTTACTGAGTGTCGGGGGGTGGAGGGAGGGGATGTTTGGGGAGTTTCTGCAGGGTATCTTGTAGCTGGTACACACTGCTGTTACTGAGTGTCGGGGGGGTGGAGGGAGGGGATGTTTGGGGAGTTTCTGCAGGGTATCTTGTTGCTGGTACACGCTGCTGTTACTGAGTGTCGGGGGGTGGAGGGAGGGGATGTTTGTGGATGTGGTGCCAATCACGAGGGGGCTGTTTTGTCCCTGGATGGTGTTGAGCTCCTTGAGTGTTGTTGGAGCTGCCCCCATTCACCCTCCTGACTTGTGCCTTGCAGATGGTGGGACAGGTTTTGGTGGGAGTCAGGAGGGGAGTTACTCAGTGCAGGATTCCCAGCCCCTGAATTGCTCTTGTATTTAAATGATGAGTCCATTTGAGTTTCTGGTCAATGGTAATACCCAGGATGTTGATAGTGGGGGATTCAGTGATGGTGAGGCCATTGAATGTCAAGGGCTGGTGGTCAGATTGGATTCGTAATAGAGACAGTCATGGCCTGATATCTTGTTGCTGTTTACTTGTTACTGGTCAGCCCAAGCCTGGATATTGTCCAGATCTTGTTGGATTTGGACCCGGACTGCTTCAGTAGGTGAGGAGTGATGAATGGTGCTGAACATTGTGTGATCATTGGTGACCATCCCCACCTCTGACCTGATGGTGGAGGGGCGGTCACTGGTGAAGCAGCTGAAAACGGTTGGGCCTTGGACACTCCCCTGAGGGACTCCTGCAGAGATATCCTGGAGTTGGGGTGATCCTAGAGCCATATGGTCCTACTGAACGGTGGAATGGGATTAAAGTCAATGGTTGACATGTGTTGATTCCTCTCTTGCTCCTAACACCTTTCAAGACTTCAGGTAGGTGATCAGCATTTTGCAGCCTATCGAGTGTTGGTTTGCAGCCATTGCTGGAGGAAATAAACCAGCAACTAGTGCTCCTGCAAGATCCCGCGGGATAAAGGACCCTCAGCTCTTTCTGCGATGAGGGGCGAGGTCCGTTATAAGACTCCCAGCTCACTGGGGAGACTGGAATCGAGGCACATTCCGCTCATGGAGAGTTTATGGACTCCTCAGTCTCAACAGCTCTCAGCCCGTGTCACAGATGCTCCCTGATCTATTTACTCCAACAACTAACAGCCACCAAGTGTTCCTCCTCATCTTAAAGAGAGTGACAAACTAATGCAATCCACCGGATGTTAACAAAGGACTTGGTGCAGGAACCTCAGGCAAGAATTAACCTCGGCCGATCTTCGAGAGGATTGATTTTCCGGTGATCGGAGCTGGCAGCTGGAATGCCTCCTGTCTTCCAGCTGCCTCAGTGCTGCACTGGGAACATCCAGGTATCCTTACCCACCAGCTCGGTAATTACATTGTTTCAGTGTCGTACAGACCCTCTGGCCCAACCCGTCCATGCCGACTAGATATCCTAGATTAACCTAGTCCCACCTGCCAGCGCCCGGCCCATATCCCTCCAAACCCTTCCTATTCACATACCCATCCAGATGCCTTTTAAATGCTGTAATTGTACCAGCCTCCTCCACATCTTCTGGCAGCTCATTCCACACACGTACCACCCTCTGTGTGACAAAGTTGCCCTTTGTTCCTTTTTATATTTTCCCCCTCTCACCCCAAACCTTTGCTCCCTAATTTTGGACACCCCGACCCCAGGGAAAAGACAATTCACCCTGTCCATGCCCCTCATGATTTTGTAAACCTCTATGAAGGTCACCCCTCAGCCTCCGACACTCCAGGGAAAACAGCCCCAGCCTCTCCCTTTAGCTCAAATCCTCCAACCCTGGCAACATCCTTGAAAATCTTTTCTGAACCCTTTCAAGTTGCACAACATCTTTCCGATAGGAAGGAGACCAGAATTGAATGCCCTCCATGGGTGGGTGGGTGGGAAGCAAAGGGTCTTCCTGTGCCCCCCCTACCTCGGCCGGTCGTCCTACCTGGGCACGGCCCTCTGGTTTGAAGTTCTCCCCAAGACCACGGATGGCGAACTTGGTGGCGTTCCACAGCTTGTTGCAGAAGTGGCGGTACCCCAGGATGCGGTTCACGTCCAGGTTGATATCTCGGCCTGTGGGGATTGGGGGAGGGGTGGGAGAGATGGACAGGAACGTTCCTAAACCGGCCACCGAATCGTAGGTGTCAACCTCAGCCCGACGCGGGGGGCAGAGAGAATCGGGAAAGGAAAACTGTCCCGCGGCAGTAAACCATCACGAGGTGGTCCCCGGGAATGGCAATTAAAACCCATTGTTCACCCTGAACCAACAACAGTGCCATTCCGGAGAGTGAGTGGTATTTACCATCCACTTGTGGGCCAGACCAGCCTGGTCTGCCCACCCCCCCCCCCCAGCTCCACGGAAGGAGGTGGCAATACATGTGAGGTTGGCACAGCCTCGATGCTGTCAGGGAGGGAGATGAAAGCAGGGCAGAGTTATCCAGCACGGAAACACACCCTTCTGTCCAGCTCTCCACAATCCCACCTGCCTGCTCCTGGACTTTCCAAACCTTCCCCATTCACGTCCTTATCCAAACATCGTTTAAACATCCACCACTTCCCCAGGAAGGTGATTCCATACGCGAACCACCCTGTGTATAAACATTTCCCCAACAGGTCTTCGTTCAATCTCTCTCCTCTTATCTTAAAAATGTGCCCCATAGTCTTGAAGTCCCCCATCTGAGGGATAAGACACCTACCACTAACTCTATCTGTGCCTCTCATTACTTTAAAAGGTGGCTTCTCAACCCCCTACGCCCTAGTGAAAAAAGTCCCAGCCTATAACTCAAACCCTCCATACCCGGCAACATCCTGGTAAATCAGTGCTGAACCCTCTCCACCTTAATGATATCCTTCCTTTGGGTCAGAATTCGGCTCGCTGAAAGAAGACTGAGGGTGGTGGTTGATGGGAAATGTTCATCCTGGAGTTCAATTACTCCTGGTGTACGGCATGGATCTGTTTTGGGGCCACAGCTGTTTGTCATTTTTATAAATGGTCTGGAGGGTGTAGAAGGATGGATCAGTAAATGTGCAGATGACAACAAGGTCGGTGGAGTTGTGGATAGTGCTGAAGGATGTTGTACGTGACAGAGGGACATAGGTAAGCTGCAGAGCTGGGCTGAGAGGTGGCAAATGGTGGTTAATGCTGAAAGGTGTGAGGTGATTCACTTTGGAAGGAGTAACAGGAATGCAGAGTACTGGGCTAATGGTAAGATTCTTGGTAATGTAGATGAACAGAGAGTTCTTGGTGGCCATGTGCATAGATCCCTGAAAGTTGCCACCCAGATTGATAGGATGTTAAGAAGGCGTACAGTGTGTTAGCTTTTATTGGTCGAGAGATTGAGTTTCAGAACCACGAGGTCATGCTGCAGCTGTACAAAACTCTGGTGTGGCTGCACTTGGAGTATTGCGGACGGTTCTGGTCACTGCATTGTAGGAAGGAGGTGGAAGCTTTGGAAAGGGTTCAGAGGAGATTTACCGGGATGTTGCCTGGTCTGGAGGGAAGGTCTTATGGGGAAAGGCTGAGGGATCTGAGGCTGTTTTCGTTACAGAGAAGGTTGAGAGGTGACTTAATAGAGACATACAAGATAATCAGAGGGCTAGATACAGTGGACAGTGAGAGCCTTTTCTCTTGGATGATGATGACTAGCATGAGGGGACATAGCTATAAATTGAGGGGTGATAAGTATAGGACAAATGTCAGAGGTAGTTTCATTTCTCAGACAGTAGTAGGGGCGTGGAATGCACTATCTGCAACAGTGGTAGACTCGCCAAGTTTAAGGGCATTTAAATGGTTATTGGATGGGCATATGGGTGAAAATGGAATAGTGTAGGTTAGATGGCTTTCAGATTGGTTCCATATGTTGGCCCAACATCGAGGACTGAAGACCCTGTACTGCGCTGGAATGTTCTGTGTTCCTCCGACTGGGTGACCAAAACTGGACACTAATCCAGAAGAGGCCTCACCAATGTCCTGTACAGCTTCAACATAAGTTCTCATGAAGAACTTAGAGAAAGATGAATCATCGGTGATTAGAGGAGGTGGTTAAGGATAACATCAAACCGAAAGAAATCTGTAAAGATTAGTGGTCAGTTGGGAGATTGCTAGTTCATAACATCAGCCTAAAGGAGGACTTTAAATAAAGGGACAAATGTCAGAAAGCTAGTTAGAGATATAAAAACTAATAGTAAGAGTTTCTACAAGTATACAGTTGCCAGCATGTGTCTTTTTTTTTTGTAAAACTCAGTTTTTGCACCCAGTAACCATGCTGGAATCAGCTGCCTCACTCCCAAATAACCAAGTCACTGCTACGTTACAGGAAAGACCCAAACGGAAATGGGAAAACTGATGGAGCTGAAAAATTCCATGTCGCATTACCTTGGGACGTGTAGGCACATAGAGCAAATCGCAGGGCGTCAGTCCCACATTCGGGAATTCCAACCGGATAATCAGATTTCTGACAGGCAAAACCAAAAGATAAAAGGTGAGATTCAAGTCCTGGATGGTCACACACGAGAGGCAGACTTGCATTTATATAGCTCCTTTCTCTAATCAGCACACCACCCCCCCCCAAATGCTTTACAGCCAATGCAGTTTAGTGACTGCTGTAATGTACAAAATGTTACCCCTGCCAATTTGGACAGAGGAAACTCCCATCACTTTCTACTAATGTGATATCAGCTGACATTGGCCAGAACAAAGAGGGTTACTCCAACTCACTGGTTTGAAAGGATGGCTTTGGGGCCTATGCATCCACCTGAAGGTGGGAGGTAAGAAAGGGCCTGAGTTTAATGTCTGATCTGAACGATGGTATCTCTGACAGTGATACACTCCCTCAGCCCCGCGCTGGGAGGGTCAAACTAAAGGAAGACTTGAACTCAGGACCTCCGGTCTCAGGAGGTGTGAGCGTGCTGACCACGGGCAGAAAACTGTGCACGCGAGGCGTATTAGGTGGCGAGGGAGATGTAACAGTACAACGTCTATAAACGTCACCAGCGAGTTGTTTGGGCGAGTCAGTACACCCTTTCTCTGTTGAACTTCCCCGTAAACGTGCTTATGTTGTTCATTTCCCCACTCCTCGTGGTAGTAAGCTGCACATAGTCTCTGCTCCTGACAGACAGAAGGAGAGAGAGAGAAAGAGAGAGAGTTGTGTAACTCTCCAGTGTCTTTACCTGACCCGCCTTGGCTCGCTCGATCTCGATGGGGTCCAAGTTACTGTCCAGTAGCTGTGCGTGCAGACCCTGTCGAAACACAAACACAAGCAAATAAGCGACTGTGGGCACATGAGGGCTGCCTGCTCTCTGACAAAGCAGGGCCTTAAATAACAGGCCTGATACCTTCAGGTACTAATCACTGTGGTTAGCACTGCTGCCTCACGGTGCCAGGGACCCGGGTTCGATCCCATCCTCGGGTGACTGTGTGGAGTCTGCACATTCTCCCCATGTCAGCCTGGGTCAAGTCCGGGTGCTCCGGTTTCCTCCCACAGTCCAAAGGTGTTTAGGTCAGGGTGGATTGGCCATGGGAAATTGTCCCATAGTGCCCAGGGATGTGCAGGTTAGGGTGGATTGGCCATGGGAAACTGTCCCATAGTGCCCAGGGATGTGTAGGTTAGGGTGGATTGGCCATGGGAAATTGTCCCATAGTGCCCAGGGATGTGCAGGTTAGGGTGGATTGGCCATGGGGAATTATCCCTTAGTGCACAGGGATGTGCAGGTTAGAGTGGATTGGCCATGGGAAATTGTCCTATAGTGTCCAGGGATGTGCACGTTAAGGTGGATTGGCCATGGGAAATTGTCCCATAGTGCCCAGGGATGTGCACGTTAGGGTGGATTGGCCATGGGAAATTGTCCCATAGTGCCCAGGAATGTGCAGGTTAGGGTGGATTGGCCATGGGAAATTGTCCCATAGTGTCCAGGGATGTGCAGGTTAGGGTGGATTGGCCATGGGGAATTGTCCCATAGTGTCCAGGGATGTGCAGGTTAGGGTGGATTGGCCATGGGGAATTGTCCCATAGTGTCCAGGGATGTGCAGGTTAGGGTGGATTGGCCATGGGAAATTGTCCCATAGTGCCCAGGGATGTGCAGGATAGGGTGGATTGGCCATGGGAAATTGTCCCATAGTGCCCAGGGATGTGCAGGTTAGGGTGGATTGGCCATGGGAAATTGTCCCATAGTGCCCAGGGATGTGCAGGTTAGGGTGGATTGGCCATGGGAAATTGTCCCATAGTGCCCAGGGATGTGCAGGTTAGGGTGAATTGGCCACGGGAAATGCAAGGATAAAATGCTAGGGTAGGGGGTTAGGATGCTCTTCGAAGGGTTTGTGTGGACTCAATGGGCTGAATGGCCTGCGTCCACACTGTAGGGATCCTATGATTACAGATCCAGATACAAGGAACAGTTTTGGCACACTGGTGAGCAACAACATCTCTGAATGGCCCAACTGGAAAAACAGGTGAATAAAAATGTACAAACAAATACAAGATGTATAGTGATTGTGTCCTTGTCTCTGAGACAGGAGGTCTGAGTCCAAGGCCCACCCGCTCCAGAGCTTTCTACATTGGAACTGTCTCTGAGGTGGTTGATTGGAGAGTATTTATAAACACACACACACACCCGGTTACTTCCCAATACCCTCCGACGTTTCTATGTGTCAGAGTTAATAATTTTGAAGGTGCAGATCTCTCTGACAGTGTCTCAGTTTGTAACCTGTCGTCACTGGCAAGGGTCTCCCGTCGAAGGCTCATTAGCCCGAGGCGAGGTGCTGGTCATTTGGATCAGTGCGAGGAGAAATCGTTTCATATAGAGAATAGCGGATCTTCGGAATTCTCTGTCTCAGAATCCCCTGGAAGCTCAGTCGTTAAGACAGACAGATGCAGTGACAATGTGGGCAGGGGATCCGTTGAGAAAGTGGAATCCAGAAACACAGGAAATAGTGGCAGCAGGAAAGTAATCTCCTCCTCCCATCGATACGCTCACCTTCCACACCACTATCCTGCTGCCTCCTCAACTATCCATCTGTCCCAGGGATAAATATATGTAACAGCAAAGTATTGACGGCATTCTGCCCTCCCTCCTGTGACATGCTGGGACTTTAAGAGGTGGATTTTGTTCTTTTTTCATTGAAGGGACATTTTAAAGCAGACATGATGAGCAATGTATACAGAGCCACTCGAGTAAACAGCTTGAGATGCCTTGGGACTTTTTAAAAAAGTTGGAACAATAGAAGCAGCCTGGCTGGGCGAGGTCATCTCTGACAGAACCAGGATCTTGAGTTGTGGGTTCCCTTCCTCAGCTTCTGGATTATACGCGAGACAAAATCTGTCTTTCTGAATTTGCCTTTTGCCAAGACTAGACTAGGGCAGATTCCCCACAGTATGGAATAAGCCCTTCAGCCCAACAAGTCCACACCAACCCTCTGAAGAGTAACCCACCCAGACCCATTTCCCCTACCTACAGTAACCACTGACTAATGCAGCTAACACTATGGGCAATTTAGCATGGCCAATTCACCTGACTTACACCAAGGGGTGTGTTTATGGGATGTTACTATTTTGGAACACTTAATTAGTAATAGTTACTGTGTTTACTATTCTGTTAAGTTTTCCAGTTGAGTTTGGTTATTCTAAGTTCCTGTTTCTATGGTTGTATTTTAATTACAGTGTTGAAATAAATAGTGTTTTGCTTAATATTGAATAGTTTGACCAGTCAAATTGCATTTCCCTTAAAAGAAAGAAAAAGTTAGGGTTGAGGCTACCTTCATAAAATATTTTGAGGGACTCTGATCTGGTCCATGACACTCCACCCCAGAGGCAGAGAATTCCAGAGACGCAGAACTCTCCGAGTGAAGGAATTTCCCATCGCTTATCTTTGCTGGATCAGCTGATCAAGACGACCAGATGCACCATTCCTGAAGGAGGGAATCCATTCCTGCTCCTATCACATACAGGAACAGGGCCCGCCATTGGGTGCAGTGAGATCCGCTAACACAGGATGATTCCTCCTGAACACCATTTCATTGAAATACAGTCACATACTTCACCTGGTTTCGTTTCCCCACTGACTGCAAGCAGAAAGAAAACCGACCGAGACGTGAAACAGATGATCAAGTCACTGTCGGTCATTTCACGTTGCCACCCGAGACCAATGCCGTCCCTGCTCCATTCAGTCAGGGTGGCCTCCCATCCCAGAGCAGTAGCTCCTGCCGATGGGCCAGTCCATTTGGTAACCCACTACAGTGAGCAGCCAGCGGGGCTGAGCAAGGAGATAGCCCACATCCTCCAGTAGGGTCTCACCTCCAGCGTGATGCCGAAGATCACATCGAGGGGGTCAATGACGTTGCCGAGAGATTTGCTCATCTTGCGGCCATGAGCATCCCGAACGATGGCATGGAGGTAAACCTGAGGGGATCGGCACAGGAGAGAGACGAGAATCAGTACAACGCAGTCAGACAGCATGGAAACAGACTCCTCGGCTCAACCTGTCTATGTTGACCAGATATCCTAAACTCATCTAGGCCCATTTAACAGCACCTGGCCCATATCCCTCTAAACCCTTCCTATCTTCAGAGGAACCTCAATTATCTGAATATCAATTATCCGAATTTCGGATTATCCGCAGAAGATCTGAAGGTCCTTCAGATGGAAGGATACTTGCCTCTGTTACATTAGAGGTCAGTGTGTCTGTATTACCCTTACTGAAGAACCTGTGAAAACACTCGCAAAAACAAAGGAACACGAGCACCTCAAACATCAACAACTGGATCTTTTTTATCTTAAGTGTTAGCGACACAGCCCTGTGTGGAAGTAACTGCCTTATTCCCGTCACTTTTAAGGGCCGTTCATGAAAAACACAGCAGAGAAAGTGAACCCGTGCGTGAGTGCGTACTTCTGTTTGTCTGCCATGACACTGAGTTCCCAGAAATGGACAAATGCTCCTGTGATTGTAGAAGCTGTTCGGGACCTTGGGTAATGCTGGGGTTTCAAATATTTATGTGACGGTAAGGCCTTAGTCTTTCACAGATTAACCTGCAATTTGCAGAGTGCAAAGATTAGTGTGTTTAAATAGCAGACTCATCAAAATTATAGATTTAAATAAACTCTCCGACAGAGCACAGCAGTAGATCAGTAAGGCTTCCCTTGTTTAACAGCAAATCAATTATTCGAATAATCAATAATCCGAACTAAATAGTGCCTGCCCATCTGGTTCGGATAATCGAGGTTCTTCTGTATATACCTATCAAGGTGCCTTTTAAATGTTGTAATTATACCAGCCTCCCCACCACGTCTTTTGGCAGCTCATTCCATACAGGCACCAGCCTTCAGGTAAAAAAGTTACCCTTCAGATCCCTTTTAAATTTTTCCCCTCTCACCCTAAACCTATGACCTCTGGATCCCCCACGCTGGGGAAACAATCTTGTCTAGTTACCCTATCCGTGCCCCGCATGATTTTAAAAAACTCAAAAAGGTCACCCCCTCAGCCTCCGATGCTCCAGGGAAAAAAAGCCCCAGCCTGTTCAGCCTGTCCCTGTGGCTCAAACCCTCCCAACCCTGGCACCATCCTTGTAAACGTGTTCTGCACCCGTTCAAGTTTCACAACATCTTTCCGTTAGGAGGGAGCGCAAAATTGCACACAATATTCCAAAAGTGGCCTAACCAAGTCCTGCCCAGCTGGAACATGACCTCCCAACTCGTATATTCCACACTCTGACCAACAAAGGTAAACAAGGGGAAGGAGTCACCCACACTGTACAGAGGGCCAGTAACACTGGGCGGTGAGGGGGAAGGAGTCACCCACACTGTACAGAGGGCCAGTAACACTGGGTGGTGAGGGGGAAGGAGTCACCCACACTGTACAGAGGCTCAGTAACACTGGGCGGTGAGGGGGAAGGAGTCACCCACACTGTACAGAGGCTCAGTAACACTGGGCGGTGAGGGGGAAGGAGTCACCCACACTGTACAGAGGACCAGTAACACTGGGCGGTGAGGGGGAAGGAGTCACCCACACTGTACAGAGGCTCAGTAACACTGGGCGGTGAGGGGGAAGGAGTCACCCACACTGTACAGAGGGCCAGTAACACTGGGCGGTGAGGGGGAAGGAGTCACCCACACTGTACAGAGGGCCAGTAACACTGGGCGGTGAGGGGGAAGGAGTCACCCACACTGTACAGAGGGCCAGTAACACTGGGCGGTGAGGGGGAAGGAGTCACCCACACTGTACAGAGGACCAGTAACACTGGGCGGTGAGGGGGAAGGAGTCACCCACACTGTACAGAGGCTCAGTAACACTGGGCGGTGAGGGGGAAGGAGTCACCCACACTGTACAGAGGGCCAGTAACACTGGGCGGTGAGGGGGAAGGAGTCACCCACACTGTACAGAGGCTCAGTAACACTGGGCGGTGAGGGGGAAGGAGTCACCCACACTGTACAGAGGGCCAGTAACACTGGGCCCTGAGGGGGAAGGAGTCACCCACACTGTACAGAGGCTCAGTAACACTGGGCGCTGAGGGGGAAGGAGTCACCTTACCTCCTGGAAAGGTAGCTTCCCGGTCAGCTTTAAGCCCAGCATCACCATCCTGGCCACCCAGAAGAACAGGATGTCGTGGCCCGTCTCCAGCAGTGTGCCTGGGTAGAAGGCTTTCAGGTCCTCAGTCTGCAGGAAGGAAGCTCCAGTTAGTGTTACTCTGCAAACGTGCACACACACACACACACACACACACACACACACACACACACAATTTCAGGCATGGAACATCGATCTGTAATCACACACCGTCTTGGAGTCAGCCCCACCACCTCATCATCACCCCTCACCCTCCGCGGCCCTCTGCTCATCTATCCGTCCCCTTCTCCCTTTTGGAGACAAAATCCTGGAATTCCCTCCCTAAGGGACATTGTGGGTCTGCCCACAGCACATGGACTGCAGCGGTTCAAGAAGGCAGCTCACCCCCACCTTCTCAAGGGGGGCAACTAGGGACAGGGCAGTCCCTAGTTACTGCCCTGTCCCTAGTTGCCCCCCTTGAGAAGGAGGGGGCGAGCTGCATTTACTGCCCTGTCCCTAGTTGCCCCCCCCGAGAAGGTGGGGGCGAGCTGCATTTACTGCCCTATCCCTAGTTGCCCCCCTTGAGGAGGGGGCGAGCTGCATTTACTGCCCTGTCCCTAGTTGTCCCCCTGAGAAGGTGGGGGCGAGCTGCATTTACTGCCCTATCCCTAGTTGCTCCCCTTGAGAAGGAGGGGGCGAGCTGCATTTACTGCCCTATCCCTAGTTGCCCCCCTTGAGAAGGTGGGGGTGAGCTGCATTTACTGCCCTGTCCCTAGTTGCCCCCCTTGAGAAGGTGGGGGGCGAGCTGCATTTACTGCCCTATCCCTAGTTGCCCCCCTTGAGAAGGTGGGGGCGAGCTGCATTTACTGCCCTATCCCTAGTTGCCCCCCTTGAGAAGGTGGGGGTGAGCTGCATTTACTGCCCTGTCCCTAGTTGCCCCCCTTGAGAAGGTGGGGGTGAGCTGCATTTACTGCCCTATCCCTAGTTGCCCCCCTTGAGAAGGTGGGGGTGAGCTGCATTTACTGCCCTGTCCCTAGTTGCCCCCCCTTGAGAAGGTGGGGGCGAGCTGCATTTACTGCCCCTGTCTCTAGTTGCCCCCCTTGAGAAGGAGGGGATGTTTGTGGATGTGGTGCCAATCAAGTGGGGGCTGCGTTGTCCCTGGATGGTGATGAGCTTGAGTGTTGTTGGAGCTGCCCCCATCCGGGGCAAGTGGGGAGTATTCCCTCACCCTCCTGATGTGTGCCTTGTTGATGGTGCGACAGGGCTTTAGAGAGTTGGGGGTGGGGGGCGGGGGGAGGTACTCGCTGCAGGATTCCCAGTCTCTGACCTGCTGTTGTAGCTAATGTGATTGTGTGTCTAACTGAGCAACAGTTTGCCTGTCCATTGAAAGCCCAACACTTCTGAAATAAAGACTGTATCTCCGTCGCCCATCGGAACTGTGCAGTAACTGTGAGCGATTGGTGCACTCCAGAGATTGACCTCCCTGCTCAGAACCAGTTCCCAAATAAAAATAGAAAAGACTCAACAAATATAGAGGGAGAGGGAGACGGGGAGGGGAGACGGGGGGGTGGAGGGGAGACGGGGGGGTGGGGGGAGGAGGGCAGACAGGGGGGAGGAGGAGGGGAGACGGGGGGGGGGAGGAGGACGGGAGACAGGGAGGGAAGAGGGGAGATGGAGTGGTGAGGAAGAGGGGAGATGGGGGGGGCAGAGGGGAGACGGGGGGGGGGGCAGAGGGGAGACGGAGGAGGAGGGGAGACGGTGGGGGAGGAGGGAAGGAGACTCAGAGTTAACGGTCCAGGACGGTGAGCTTCCATCAGGACCGGGTGCAGTTTGATGTTTGGAGTGAGGGTAAAAGGTGGCTCTGTGAGAGGGAGGGGGATGCCAGGGCCTGAAATAACCGATCTGGGGCAGACGTGCTACTGCTTGGTGACAGCTCCCGATATGCACCTTCAATCCCCAATTACACCTCTTATTTCAAAATGTAAACTCACTCACCTCATCTGGCCACCCAAAGATGGAGAATGGGAACAATCCGGAAGAGAACCAGGTATCCAGGACATCCTCATCTGGAAGACAGAGCGTTTGAGCGTGGTAAACACAAGGTCATAGCATCATACACAATGGAAGCAGACCCTTCGGCCCAACCCGTCCATGCTGACCAGATATCCCAACCCAATCTAGTCCCACCTGCCAGCACCCGGCCCATATCCCTCCAAACCCTTCCTATTCGTATACACATCCAAATGCCTCTTAAATGTTGTAATTGTACCAGCCTCCTCCACTTCCTCTGGCAGCTCATTCCATACAAGTACCACCCTCTGTGTGAAAATGTTGCCCCTTTTATATCTTTCCCCTCTCACCCTAAACCTATGCCCTTGAGTTCTGGACTCCCCGGCCCCAGGGAAAAGACCTTGTCTATTTACCCTATCCATGCCCCTCATAATTTTATAAGCCTCCATCTCTGACGCTCCAGGGAAAACAATCCCGGCCTATTCAGTGGCACCACGTTAGCCAGCCTCCAGTCTTCCGGCACCTCACCTGTGACTATCGATGATACAAATATCTCAGCAAGGGGCCCAGCAATCACTTCTCTAGCTTCCCACAGAGTTCTCGGGTACACCTGATCAGGTCCTGGGGATTTATCCACCTTTATGCGAAATATTTGTTCAGTACCTCACCCACCTTCTGTGGTTCCACAGGGAATTGAGATGTTATAAAACCACAAAGGGCAGGCTTAGCAAATCGACCACAACGCTCTGCTCAGAGCTGCACCACACCAGGACAACCGAAGCCATGAGCACCCCAGATCTCCCGTCACACACACACATACCCACTCCCCTCCCCACCCCACCACAGCCAGGCTCCCTGTACCTTGACGGAGCGAGATCTGATCTGGCGAGACGTTAAATTTCCTTGCTGCTTTCTCCCTGGCGATGTCCTCTGTCTGCCCGCTCACCCAGTAATTGCCGTCTGCGTCCTGGGTGGTAAAGGGGTGGGGGTAAACAGATTAAGTCACGGCAACCCTGGTCTGCTTTACAACCAGCCCCCACCCCCACTCCCTTCCTCCCCACCCCCTGGGTTCAATTCCAACCTTGGCTATGGTGACTCAATGGTTAATACAGCTGCCTCACAGCGCCACGGAGTTAAATCCCACCCTCGGGTGACTGACTGTGTGGGGTTTACACATTCTCCCCGTGTCTGCGTGGGTTTCCTCCGGGTGCTCAAGTTTCCTCCCACAATCCAAAGATGTGCAGGTTAGGGTGGATTGGCCATGGGAAATTGTCCCATTGTGTCCAGGGATGTGCAGGTTAGGGTGGATTGGCCGTGGGGAATTGTCCCATTGTGTCCAGGGATGTGCAGGTTAGGGTGGATTGGCCGTGGGGAATTGTCCCATAGTGCCCAGGGATGTGCAGGTTAGGGTGGATTGGCCGTGGGGAATTGTCCCATTGTGTCCAGGGATGTGCAGGTTAGGGTGGATTGGCCGTGGGGAATTGTCCCATAGTGCCCAGGGATGTGCAGGTTAGGGTGGATTGGCCATGGGAAGTTGTCCCATAGTGTCCAGGGATGTGTAGGTTAGGGTGGATTGGCCACGGGGAATTGTCCCATAGTGTCCAGGGATGTGTAGGTTAGGGTGGATTGGCCACGGGGAATTGTCCCATAGTGTCCAGGGATGTGTAGGTTAGGGTGGGTTAGCTGCAGGAAACGCTGGGTCACATGGATAGGGTAGGGAGATGGGGAAAGGTCTGGGTTGGATGCTTTGCAGAGGGGCTGTGAGGACTTGTCAGGCCGAATGGCCTCTTCCTACACTGTGTGATTTCCATGAACAATACTCTGATCCCAAAATACCCTGGAGCCCTCAACAGGCCGCTGGATGGATGGTCCCTCACTCCGTCACCCTTCCCAGACAGTCTCCACACCGGAGCAGGAATGGGTTGGGGGTGGGAAATGGGGACAGACCTTCCTGCAGCAAGAGATTGGGTTGAGGGAAGAAAGTGGGAGGGGGAGAGAGAGAGTGGGGTGGGAGGGAGAGAGAGAGAGCAGGGTAGGGAGGGGAAGAGAGAGAGAGAGAGAGAGAGAGAGAGAGAGAGAGAGAGAGAGAGCGAGAGTGAGCGCACGCGCGCAGGGTAGGGAGGGGAAGAGAGAGAGAGCAGGGTAGGGGGGAGAGAGAGAGTGCAGGGCAGTGGGGAGAGAGAGAGAGAGAGAGACACAGAGAGAGAGAGAGAGAGAGACAGAGAGAGAGAGAGACAGAGACAGACTGTGTGTCTTGAGGTTCCACATGTGGGTTAAGTCCGGGTACGATGGGGGTGAGGGTGGGGATTGGGCCCTCACCTCTCCAGCCGGAATGTTGGGATCGTTGACCGTCACAAAGTAGGCTGGGATCCGGTGACCCCACCACAGCTGCCGGGAAATACACCAATCCCTGTGGAGAACACAGACACAGCATGGATGAGATACTGGGAGGGTATTTCACACACAGACACAGCACGGGGTGTGGGACTGGGAGGGTATTGCACACACAGACACAGCATGGATGAGATACTGGGAGGGTATTTCGCACACAGACACAGCACGGGGTGAGGTACTGGGAGGGTATTTCACACTCAGACACAGCACGGGGTGAGGTACTGGGAGGGTATTTCACACACAGACACAGCACGGGGTGTGGGACTGGGAGGGTATTTCACACACAGACACAGCACGGGCTGTGGGACTGGGAGGGTATTTCACACAGACACAGCACGGGCTGTGGGACTGGGAGGGTATTTCACACAGACACAGCACGGGGTGTGGGACTGGGAGGGTATTTCACACTGAGCTGAAGCCCGAGAACAGCACTGTCCTGATCCCAGCTGATCGTCACACTGCACTAATGCATTTCCAGAATTAAACCTGGCTTCAGGAACAGTTTTATTTTTTGCCAGTGGGATACAGTCAGTGAAATCACTCACTTCTGCTTTTACCAGGAGAATACAGGCTCGATACATTCACAGCACTGCTAAAGATTCAACCTTATTCCCCAGCAACATCCTTTACAGGTACTCAATCCCTGTGAAATATCAGTCATGTATTCACCCTCACCTTCTCAAGGGGCAACTAGGGATGGGCCAATGAATGCTGGGCCCAGCCAGTGACTACACCCCCCATGAAATAAATTATTTTCAAAGCTGTTGGGGCAGAAGCTAAACCTGTAGCTTAGTTTCTACCATAAGTTGATACGGTTTCCCCTTGATCCTGTGCAGTTGGTCACAGACTAATGCAATTTATGAAAAATAATTAAATTATCGCCAATTTGGAGCCAATACCACTGGAAACAAAGTCAAATTGTGTGTCCAAACTAATATAGACACGATTGTCCGAATGCTTGGTTTCTGGGGTCTTTGTTCTTTGTGGCGTGTCCTATGGCAGCACAGTGGCTCAGGGAGCTGGGTTCGATTCCAGCCTTCGAGTACCGTCTGTGGGGAGTTTGGATATTGCTCCAGTGCCTGTGTGGGTTGACTCCAGCTGCTCCGGTTTCCTCCCACAGTCCAAACACGTGCGGGTTAAGGTGGATTGACCATGGGAAATTGTCCCAGGGTGTCCAAAAATGTGTAACTTAAGGTAGATTGGCCATGGGAACTGCAGGGTTACAGAGATAGGGTGCTTGGGTGGGATGGTCTTTTGGATGGTCGGTGGGGACTCGATGGGCCGAATGGCCTGCTTCCACATTGTGGAGTTTCTATGTCTTAGTCTTTATGAGTTCTGTCCAAAATCACAAAACACCAGGTTATAGTCCAACGGGTTTATTCGCAAGTATTAGCTTTTGCAGCGCTATTCCTTCTTTAGGTGACTAGTTACCTGATGAAGGGACAGTGCACTGAAAGCTAGTATTTCCAAATAAACCTGGTGGACTATAACCTGATGTTGTGTGTGTTTCAACTCCAGGTCCTCCACATCAGGGAATTTTGAACACCTTGGGTCAAACCAAGCTCAATTGTGGTGCAACATTGCCATCTCCTGGTCCGGTTGTGCATTGCACAGCAAAGTTTTCGGACCTGATCAGGCGTACCCCAGAACTCTGGGGGAAGCTGGGGAAGTGATCGCTGGGCGAAAGCGAGGACTGCAGATGCTGGAGATCGGAATCTAGATCAGAGTGGTGCTGGGAAAGCACAGCAGGTCAGGCAGCCTCCGAGGAGCAGGAGAATCAACATTTCGGGCAGGAGCCCTTCATCAGGAATAAGGCTGGAAGCCTTGGGGATGGAGAGATAAATAGGGACGGGGATGGGGCTGGGGAGAAGGTAGTTGAGAGCGGGATAGGTGGACGGAGGAAGGAGTCAAGGTAATAGGTCAGAGAGGAGGGTGGAGTGGATAGGTGGGAAGGGAGCTAGGCAGGTAGGACAGGTCATAGGGACAGTGCTGAGCTGGAAGGTTGGAGCTGGGGTGAGGTGGGGGAGGGGAAATGAGGAAACTGGTGAAGTCCACATTGATGCTCTGGGGTTGAAGGGTCCCAATGTGGAAGATGAGGCGTTCTTCTTCCAGGCATCAGGTGGTGAGGGAGCGGCGGTGAAGGAGGCCCAGGACCTCCATGTCCTCGGCAGAGTGGGAGGCGGATTTGAAATGTTGGGCCACGGGGTGGTGTGGTTGATTGGTGCGGGTGTCCCGAAGATGTTCCCTAAAGCGCTCTGCTAGGAGGCGCCCAGTCTCCCCAATGTAGAGGAGACCACATCGGGAGTAACGGATACAATAAATGATATTGGTGGATGTGCAGGTAAAACCTTGATGGATGTGGAAGGCTCCTTTAGGGCCTTGGATAGAGGTGAGGGAGGAGGTGTGGGCACAGGTTTTACAGTTCCTGCGGTGGCAGGGGAAGGTGCCAGGATGGAAGGGTGGGTTGTAGGGGGGCATGGACCTGACCAGGTAGTCTCGGAGGGAACAGTCTTTGCGGAAGGTGGAAAGGGGTGGGGAGGGAAATATATCCCTGGTGGCGGGGTCCGTTTGGAGGTGGATGATTTGGTTTATGCGAAGGTTGGTAGGGTGGAAGGTGAGCACCAGGGGCGTTCTGTCTTTGTTACGGTTGGAGGGGTGGGGTGTGAGGGTGGAGGTGCAGGATGTGGATGAGATGCGTTGGAGGGCATCTTTAACCACGTGGGAAGGGGAATTGCGGTCTCTAAAGGAGGAGGCCATCTGGTGTGTTCTATGGTAGAACTGGGAGCAGATACGGTGGAGGTGGAGGAATTGGGAATACGGGATGGCATTTTGCAGGAGGTAGGGTGGGAAAAGGTGTATCCAGGTAACTGTGGGAGTCAGGTTTGTTAAAAATGTCAGTGTTGAGTCGGTCGTCATTGATGGAGATGGAGAGGTCCAGGAAGGGGAGGGAGGTGTCAGAGATGGTCCGGGTAAATTTAAGGTCAGGGTGGAATGTGTTGGTGAAGTTGATGAATTGCTCAACCTCCTCGCGGGAGCACGAGGTGGCGCCAATGCAGTCATCAATGTAGCGGAGGAAGAGGTGGGGAGTGGGGCCGGTGTAATTACAGAAGATGGGCTGTTCTACGTAGCCAACAAAGAGACAGGCATTGCTGAGGGCCATACGTGTGCCCATGGCTACCCCTTTGGTCTGGTGGAAGTGGGAGGCTCCGAAGGAGAAATTGTTAAGGGTGAGGACCAGTTCGGCCAAACGAATGAGAGTGTCGGTGGAAGGGTACTGTTGGGGACGTTGGGAGAGGAAGAAACAGAGGGCTTGGAGGCCCTGGTCATGGCGGATGGAGGTGTAGAGGGATTGGGTATCCATTGTGGGCGGCACAGTGGTTAGCACTGCTGCCTCACAGCGCCAGAGACCCGGGTTCAATTCCCACCTCAGGTGACTGACTGTGTGGAGTTTGCACATTCTCCCCGTGTCTGTGTGGGTTTCCTCCGGTTTCCTCCCACAGTCCAAAGATGTGCGGGTCAGGTGAATTGGCCATGCTGAACTGCCCGTAGTGTTAGGTAAGAGGCAAATGTAGGGGTATGGGTGAGTGGCGCTTCGGCGGGTCAGTGTGGACTTGTTGGGCCGAAGGGCCTGTTTCCACACTGTAAGTAATCTAATCTAATCATGGAGAGTGACATCATCAGTGAGCCTCCGGATGAAGCACTGGTGTTAGTGACCTGCTTTCTATTTATGTGTTTGGGTTTCCTTGGGTCGGTGACATCATTTCCTGTGGTGATGTCATTTCCGGTTCTATTTCTCAGGGGGTGGTAGATGGGGTCTAACTCGATGTGTTTGCTGATAGAGTTCCGGTTGGAATGCCTTTCTTCTAGGAATTCTCGTGTATGTCTCTGTTTGGTTTGTCCTAGGATGGATGTATTGTCCCAATGAAAAAGGTTACCTCGGATTACAACAGGATCTTGACCAGATGGGCCAATGGGCTGACGAGTGACAGATGGAGTTTAATTTAGATAAATGCAATTTGGGAAAGCAAATCTTAGCAGGACTTATACACTTAATAGTAAGGTCCTAGGGAGTGTTGCTGAACAAAGAGACCTTGGAGTGCAGGTTCATAGCTCCTTGAAAGTGGAGTTGCAGGGAGATAGGATAGTGAAGGCAGCGTTTGGTATGCTTTCCTTTATTGGTCAGAGTATTGAGTACAGGAGTTGGGAGGTCATGTTGTGGCTGTACAGGACATTGGTTAGGCCATTGCGTGCAATTCTGGTCTCCTTCCTATCGGAAAGATGTTGTGAAACTTGAAAGGGTTCAGAAAAGATTTACAAGGATGTTGCCAGGGTTGGAGGATCTGAGCTACAGGGAGAGGCTGAACAGGCTGGGGCTGTTTTCCCTGGAGCGTCGGAGGCTGAGGGGTGACCTTATAGAGGTTTACAAAATTATGAGGGGGATGGATAGGATAAATAGACAAAGTCTTTTCTCTGGGGTTGGGGAGTCCAGAATTAGAGGGGCATAGGTTTAGGATGAGAGGGGAAAGATACAAAAGAGACCTAAGGGGCAACTTTTTCACACAGAGGGTGGTACGTGTATGGAATGAGCTGCCAGAGGAAGTGGTGGAGGCTGGTACAATTGCAACATTTAAAAGGCATTTGGATGGGTATATGAATAGGAAGGGTTTGGAGGGATATGGGCCGGGTACTGGCAGGTGGGACTAGATTGGGTTGGGATATCTGGTCGGCATGGACGGGTTGGACCGAAGGGTCTGTTTCCGTGCTGTACATCTCTATGACTCTATGACTCTCAGTGAGCCCCAATATTAAAGCTAAATGCCAGAAATCGGAAGTAAAGACAGGAAATGCTGGAAATGTTCAGCAGGCAGCAGAATGGCGTCAGCCCCAGGGGAAGAGGAGGCTGTGGTGTGGGGGGGGGAGGGAGGGGGAGGGGAGGAGGGGAGGTAACTGATGGCTGTCCCCTGACTGGTATCCCGGTGACCTCAGTGTTCTGGGGACACGGTTTCAAAACGCAGCTCAGCTGCTGCTGGAGTTTAAACTCCATCAATAAATGATCTGGAACGAAAAGCAGTGAGCGATAACCGTAAACCGAAAATAATCCACTGCTGCAAAAGGGCAGCTGCTTCAGTCAAACCCTTCTGCCCTCCTTACCTGGTCTGGACTACATGTGGCTCCACTCTCTTTGCTGCCCTCTGGGATGGTCAGAGAAGCTACTGAGTTTTTTGGGGAGTTTAGAACAGGCAACAAACACTGGACTTGTCAGTGATGCCTACGCGGGAAGATGGAACTAGGATTTGGAAAGAAAAGGCACAGACATGGGGTGTTTGGGGTAAAATAGATTCCAAAAAGGGCACAAAGACAGGGAGGCTGTAAGTGGCTGACGAGAGTTGGGGGAGGGGGAAGAGTTGTGTCGGGAAAACAGGGAGGCTTCAAAATCACGGAATAGCAAAACCACCGGTCAGACGTATCATCAGCTAACCGGGAGCCAGAGAAACTAAACCACGATATCCAGTGGATTATCTCCAACTTCGAGCTGCATTTCAGGACAAATGTAGCAGATTGGATCAACTATTCCATTTCCAATCCACAACTGAGCTGAAGGTTACAGTGTAAGGGCAGTGACATTCCAGCTTTGAGCTTTGTATGATGGACTCTCCTTAGCTGTCCCCTCCCCAGTGTGCGGACAGTGTACTCAGGGGGATGGCTTTTTCCATGTGGAAGTGTGTGCCAGACATCCTGAAAAAGGCTTTTGTTGTTAACCTATTCCTGTTTCCTTGTGTTAATGCTGAGGTGTCTCGGTTTATTATCGCCTTCCCTCGGTGTTGTGGTTTTCACCTTCTGGAACGCCGAGATCTCAAGTCGGAATTAGAGTCAAAGAGTGATCCAAAAGATACCCTCTGCATGGATATACAGACATAAACCAGGCTTACCCTACACTTCCCACAACCTCGTCCACTGCATTCGCTGCTCACAATCTGGTCTCCTCGACACTGGGCGAAACAAAGTACTGACTGGGTGACCACTTTGCAGAACACTTTCCCACCTCAGGCAACTGTCTGTGTGGAGTTTGCATGTTCTCCCCATGTCTGCGTGGGTTTCCTCTGGATGCTCCGGGTTCCTCCCACAGTCCAAAGATGTGCAGGTCAGGTGAATTGGCCGTGCTAAATTGCCCGTAGTGTTAGGTGAAGGGGTAAATGTAGGGGAATGGGTCTGGGTGGGTTGCTCTTCAGAGGGGCGGTATGGACTGGTTGGGCCAAAGGGCCTGTTTCCACACTGTAGGGAATCTAATCTTAAAAAAAAACACCTACATTCCGCCCACAAAAACGTCTGGAGGCCCACTGAAGATGTTACCTAGTATGGTGACGAAACGTCTGGAAAAGAACCTTCCAGCTCAGCGAGCAAACCTACATCCAGAACTTCAACCTGAGTTACAAATCTTCTCCAAACTCTCTGAGGTCTCCCATGACCTAACCCCAATCCCTGCATACTAGGATTTGTTATCACACAGACTGCTATTACACACACCCATTAACAGCCACTAACAGTCCCCAATTATAGCTATTCACCCTCTGAAACGAGCCACTCCCTTGTATGCCCAACCATTTTTCTCTCTCTCTTTCGGCTCTATCCCCATCTCTCATTTATTCTTTTCCCGCTCCCTCCGTGCACCCTATCTCCTGCTTAAAACCATTGCCATGGTGACCATCAGTTCTGAGGGTGGGTCAGTGGGCCGGAAACGTTAACTCTGATTTCTGTCCACAGACGCTGCTGACCTTTTCCAGCAATCTCTCTGTTTCCGTTTCAGATCGGCAGTACCTGCCGTTCTCTCGGTTTTTATCTGGGGATAAAACCTGCGAGTGTGTCCCAACCAGATCGAGGGAAGCTGTACTTGGTTGTGCTTCTAACCTGTCAGAACCAACCTGGTGCCTCTCCCAGTGCAGTGCCTACCTGATGTTATCCATCCAATTAAACCAGGTCTTGAGGTGATTTTCGGGGATGATTTTCAAATCTCCGTTCCGTACCGCGTCGGCCGCCATTTTCGCCATTTCGTCACAACGCACATACCACTGGGGTTTCAGCAGAGGTTCCACAATGTCTTTGGAACGACTGACAAAGGAAAGAGACACAGACAGAGTGTTCCAGGTTACTGACTTCCAGGTGCAGCTCTCAGCTCCCTCCGTCCGCCAGGGCAGGTTACAGAAACAAATAAAACCCAAACTCCTGGCCGGCCATTAACTGCTGCGTCTCAAGCTGTTTTCAAACATGTCCCGGGTAGATTCGGGGGTGACGGAGTGGTGCCACCCTGCAGCAGTAAGCCTGGCAGGTGCTCCTTACCTGCAGACTGGGACCACCATGGGATTGTCCTTCACTTCTCTGAAGAGGCCTCTCTGTACCAACGCGTCCAGGACAGCTTTCCGAGCATCAAACCGCTTCATTCCCTGGGGAGGGGTGGGGGGGGGGGGTAGAAAAACCTCATGTCATTCACAAATATCAAGCTTAGGTTCACCTGTCCCTGGGAGGGTTGGACAGGGGGACAGTGTATAGGAAGCTTTACTCTGTATCTTAACCCCGTGCTCTCCCTAGCCTGGGAGTGTTTAAAGGGGAGATGATGTAGAGAGAGCTTTACTCTGTACCTAACCCCGTCTGTCCCTGTCCTGGGAGTGTTTGATGGGGGACAGTGTAGAGAGAGCTTTACTCTGTATCTAACCCCGTGATGTCCCTGTCCTGGAAGTGTTTGATGGGGGACAGTGTAGAGGGAGCTTTACTCTGAATCTAACCCTGTGCTGTCCCTGTCCTTGGAGTGTGGGGAGCAGACACTAAATCACTAAACGTAGTTGTGCTAAAATGGAAAGTCCCTTTTTGAAACAGCATTATGACAGGAAAAATAGCAGCTAATGGAGAGACAATATAAAAAGGGAAAGGGGGCAATATTAAAAGGGGGGGGCAGGAGCAGGGGGAGCTGGGGGTAAATGTGCACAGATCACTGAAGGTGAGGGGACAGGGAGAGGGGGCAGTGAGTAAAGCACACAGTGCCCTCGGGTTTATTAACAGGGGCACAGAGTACAAGAGCAAGGGGCTGATGCTGAACCTGTCCCAGCCCCTTGTTAGACCCCAGCTGGAGGATTGTGTCCAGGTGTGGGCCCCACATTATCGGGAAGATGGGGAACACGTCGGAGAGAGAGGGCAGGAGGGATTTACAAGGACGGATCCAGGGATGGGGAAAGGTCAGCGATGAGGAGAGATGGAAGAGGGTGGGAGTGTTCTCTCTGGGAGAGAAGGGGGCTGGGAGAGGGAGATCTGAGACAGGTTTTCATAATCCCGAGGGGGGAGAGGGGGGCTGGACAGAGGAGGGAGGGAGAAGCTGTTCCCACTCGGAAAAGGAACAGGAACGAGAGGGGGGTAGATTTAAAGGGATGTACAAATGGAGGGAGGGTGAAGTGAGGGAGAGAGTTTCTCACCCAGCGGGTAGTGAGGGTGGGGAATGTACTGCCTGGGAATGGAGGGGGAGGGGGCAGGTTCAACTGAGGCATTCCTGAGGGACAGAGGATGGAAATGGGGGGGTGGGGAGTGTGAGAGATAGGGCAGGAGATAGGGCCCTGGGAAACGATGTTCGTTTGGCGAGATCGTGCAGGAATGATGGGCTGCTTGTGTGTTATGTCCTTCCTGTGACTCAGTAACTGCCGGGAATTAGAAAATCCCGGTGGGAAGGTACTTACCAAAAACGGTTCTGGGACGTTGATGAGACAGCCATTATTGTCCATGATGTTTACAAACTCAAGGCTGTGTCTCAAGCCCACTTCATAATCGTTCTGGTCATGAGCTGGTGTGATCTTTACGGCCCCTGAGTTGACATAATAAAAAAGGAAAGGACAAAAGGGTGACATTACAAACAGTCCGACAGCTGTCTGGCTACTTCTCCCAATAGGTCAACCGCAAATCCGGAACGCCAGGAGAGATCCGCCCACGTGCACTTTGTCACAAACATGAGGAACAGCCTGCTCTCCACCCAGAGACCAGCGTCCTGTCAGACACAGCTGGGAAAGCCAAACATCAAATAAAAACACCGAGGTACACACTGTCCTCAGGGTGAGGGGCTTTGTAATTTTTAACAAATTAATAAACATTTTTAATCATTCATTCACAGAATGTGGGCGTCACTGGTTATAGAAACATAGAAAATAGGAGCAGGAGGTGGCCATTCGGCCCTTCCAGCTTGCTCTGCTATTCATCACCATCATGGCTGATCGTCCAACTCAAAGCCTAACCCTGCTTTCTCCCCATCATTTCTGACCCCATTCGCCCCCGAGTGCTGTATCCAGCTGCTTTGTGAATACATTCAATGATTTGGCATCAGCTACTTAGAGTCATAGAGATGTACAGCACAGAAACAGACCCTTCAGTCCAACCCGTCCATGCTGACCAGATATCCCAAACCCAATGTAGTCCCACCTACCAGCACCCAGCCCATATCCCTCCAAACCCTTCCTACTCATATACCCATCCAAATGCCTCTTAAATATTGCAATTGTACCCGCCTCCACCACTTCTTCTGGCAGCTCATTCCATACACGTACCACCCTCTGTGTGAAAAAGTTGCCCCTTAGGTCTCTTTTATATCTTTCCCCCCTCACCCTAAGCCTGTGCCCTCTAGTTCTGGACTCCCCGAACCCAGGGAAAAGACCTTGCCTATGAATTCCACAGGCTCACCACTCTCTGGGTGAAGCAATCTCTCCTCATCTCTGTCCTATGTGACCCACCCCAAATCCTCAGACTATGATTCCTGGTTCTGGATACACCCGTTCTCAGGAACACCCTCCCTGCATCGACCCCATCTCGTCCTGTTGAGTTTTAGAAGTCTCTATGAGATCCCTCCTCGTCCATCTGAACTCCAGTGAAAACAATCCTAAGATTAGATTCCCTACAGTGTGGAAACAGGCCCTTTGGCCCAACAAGTCCACACTGACCCTCCAAATAGTAATCCATCCAGACCCATTTCCCTCTGACTAACACACCTAACACTACGGACAATTTAGCATGGCCCATTCACCTCACCTGCACATCTTTGGACTGTGGGAGGAAACTGGAGCACCCGGAGGAAACCCACACAGACATGGGGAGAATGTGCAAACTCCACACAGACAGTCGCCCGAGGCTGGATTCGAACACGGGTCCCTGGAGCTGTGAGGCAGCAGTGCTAACCACTGAGCCACCGTGCCGCACGGTAACCTAGTCAATCTCTCTTGTGTGTCAGTCCCGCCAACCCCAGAAGCAGCCTGGGAAATCTTCCCTGCACTCCCGCATTTATTGCCCATCCCTAGTTGCCTAGGGGTCATTTAAGAGTCAAACGCATCCCTGTGGGTTTGGAGTCACGTGCAGACCAGACCAGTTAAGATTTCCTTCCCCGACTGGACATGGGTGACCCAGAGGGAATTTTCACCATCTTCCTGAAGGTTGAACTGAAAGGGAATTGCAGCTGCTCCAGAAGTTGGATAGGCGGAGGGACGATTCAGGAACCGTGACAGAGACAAGGCAGGTAGCGGAGTAAGGTCGAGATGTATGCTGTTAGCCTACTGGGTTCTAGATCAGAGTGGTGCTGGAAAAGCACAGCAGTTCAGGCAGCATCCGAGGAGCAGGAAAATCGACGTTTTGGGCAAAAGCCCTTCATCAGGAATAGAGGCAGGGAGCCTGAAGGGTGGAGAGATAAAGTGCTCCCTTGCGTTTAAAATGATGCAATACCACCCTCTCCTGGCCTGCACGTGCCACTGCACAGGGGCTGATGGAGATGAAAACCATCTCATTAATCTCTCCACTCTGCAGGCTCCCTGCCTCTATTCCTGAAGAAAGACTTTTGCCCAAAACGTCGATTTTCCTGCTCCTCGGATGCTGCCTGACCTGCTGTGCTTTTCCAGCACCACTCTGATCTAGAATCTGGTTTCCAGCATCTGCAGCCCTTGTTTTTACCCTGTCAGCCGACTGGTGACAATCGACCCTCTCGGGAAACCTTGCTCCAAACAGATCGCCTGGTCACATTGCTGTTACTGGGAGTTTGCTGTACACACACACACACACACACACACACACACAGCGAGAGGGGACCATGCCTACAGACAGCGCTACAGAAAGCCAAGTCCTGCCCCTCCCCACCTTCAGGGGGACCCTGGGGACCGTACCTGTTCCAAAGCTCATGTCCACAAACTCATCGAAGACGATGGCCATTTTCCGGTCACAGAAAGGGTGGATGACGAACTTCCCTTTCAGATTCTACAGGGCAGAGAGCGAAAACAATAAACCAAACTTCACTTTCGGTTTACAAGAGACCTGGTGAGCTGTGCCGGTGAGTTTCAAATTCCTGAACATGAAGCCATTCCCCAGCTCGTTACCCCATTTCTACACAGACTCTCACACTCAAAGCCACGTTGGGGCGGGGCGGGGTGGGGTGGGGTAGGTCAGACTGAGTGGGAGAAACTGGCTCTGCTTGGGACAAAGATTTGAGAGATTTGGTTAAAACCTAAAACAAAGTGAATTGTCGGGTTTCAATGTCCAAAAGGGTGGGGCAAGACAATTCAGTGGGTGGCAAGGTGACTCAGTGGTTAGCCTCACAGCACCAGGGACCTGGGTTCAATTCCAGTCTCGGAAGACTGTCCGTGTGGAGTTTGCACATTCTCCCCATATCAGCGTGGGTTTCCTCCCACAATCCAAAGATGTGCAGGTTAGGGTGGATTGGCCATGGGAAATTGTCCCATAGTGCCCAGGGATGTGCAGGTTAGGGTGGATTGGCCATGGGGAATTGTCCCACAGTGCCCAGGGATGTGCAGGTTAGGGTGGATTGGCCATGGGGAATTGTCCCATAGTGTCCAGGGATGTGCAGGTTAGGGTGGATTGGCCATGGGAAATTGTCCCATAGTGCCCAGGGATGTGCAGGTTAGGGTGGATTGGCCATGGGGAATTGTCCCACAGTGCCCAGGGATGTGCAGGTTAGGGTGGATTGGCCATGGGGAATTGTCCCACAGTGCCCAGGGATGTGCAGGTTAGGGTGGATTGGCCATGGGGAATTGTCCCATAGTGTCCAGGGATGTGCAGGTTAGGGTGGATTGGCCATGGGGAATTGTCCCATAGTGCTCAGGCATGTGCAGGTTAGTGTGGGTTGGCCATGGGAAATTGTCCCATAGTGCCCAGGGATATGTAGGTTATGTGGATTAGCCATGGGAAATGCGAGGTTACCAGGATAGGGTTGGTGAGATGGTCTTCAGCGGGTTGGTGCGGACTCGATGGGCTGAATGGCCTGCTTCCACACTATAGGGATTCTGTGATCCTAACTGTCATAAAGGCAATGGGAGCTTCAGTCCAAAGGAAAGCTTGCAAGTCAGAAGGAAAAGGCCGAACAGAATTGGGCTGAACTGGAAATCTCTTTCAGGGAGACAGAATATGCTTAATGGGCCGAATGACCTTCTGTGCAAGGGAGGAGGTAAATGGGAGTACAGGCTTTCAGGGAACTCTCAGGCTTTGAAGACCAGCCTGAAGGGAGGTCTCTCCATGCTCCGACCCTGTACTTGGCCACACAACGTGTAAAATCTTGTTTCGGGTTCCGACAGCTGTGAGCAGAAGGTCGGTTTATTTTCCCTGCTCCCTCGCACAGTCCTGGGTGTCCAAACGAGAGGACGCTAAGACAGAGTTGGCCACAGAGCCGTTTGGGAGCAAGTCGTAGAGATGGGAGATTTAACAGTGACGGGGCTGAGACTCCCCAAACCCGCGAGGCCAGAGGTCTCGTTGCAAACAGAGACAAACCTGTGTGGAGTTTGCACATTCTCCCCGTGTCTGCGTGGGTTTCCTCCCGGTGCTCCGGTTTCCTCCCACAATCCAAAAATATGCAGGTTAGGTGAATTGGCCATGCTAAATTGCCCATAGTGTTAGGTGGAGAGGTAAACATAGGGGAATGGTGGGTGGGTGCGCTTCGGCGGGTCGGTGTGGACTTGCTGGGCCGAAGGGCCTGTTTGCACACTGTAAGTAATCTAATCTATCTAAAACTGATGGCGTTGGGAAAGACCAAAGCTGAGGGAATGGGATGGAAGTGAACGCTGAGCGACTGGAATGGGCCGTTCCTGCCTCACCCTCACATAGACAGGGCTGGCCGCTCCGACCCACTGCTATCCTACGCACACTGCAAACCGGGAAACAGACTTCCGTTGCTGAAACACCTTCCCGGTTCCTGCTGGTCTGAGGACCTTCAGTTTCATTTACACAGGTCAGACATCGGGGCTCGGGTCAGAGAGATTCGTGGTCGGTCGGGAAATCGAGGGGTTAACGGGAAAGGGCAGGAAAGCAGGCCCGAGGGGTGTGGGATCACCCGAGTGAATGGTGGAGCAGGCTCGAAGGGCCAAATGGCCTACTCCTGTGCTGACACAACAGCAACACCCCCACGCTCCTCCCACCCCCCTCGCCCCGCCCTGGGTGTTACCTGGTATCTGGAGTCCTGAGGGTGGACAGCGATTGCAGTGTCTCCCAGCATGGTCTCAACTCGAGTGGTTGCCACTACCACCTCCTCATCTGCAACGACATAGGGAAGGGCATGATCGGCCGGTGCTGGGATGTTTAAAGAGCTGAACAAAGCAATCTAGGTATTATAGAGGTGGGTGGTTCCTTGTAAGTGGAGCCATGGGAAGACAGAGTGGCGAAGGCTGCTTTCTGAATGCTTGCTTTCATCGGTCAGAGTACAGGAGGTGGAACGTCATGTTGCAGCTGTACAAGACCTGGGTGAGGCCACATTGGGTACACAGCCTGCAGCTCTGGTCACCCTCCTACAGAAAGGTTATTATTAAACCAGAAAGGGTACAGGAAAGATTTACTGGGATGTTACTGGGACTGGAAGGTTTGGATTATAAGGAGAGGTTGGATTGGCTGGGCCTCTTTCTCTTGGTGTATAGGAGATGGAGGTCTCCTTTCAAAGTCTATACAATCATGAGGAGCATAGAGAAGGGAGACAGGGTAGGGGAGTCTAAAACTAGAGGGCAAAGGTTTAAGGTGAGAGGGGAGAGATACAGAAGGGTGCACAGGGACAATGTTTTTCACAGAGGGTAGGGAATGTGTGGTACAGGTTCCCAGAGATACTGGTAGAGGAGAGTACAATTTTGTCATGTAAGAAACATTTAGACAGCTACGTTGATGGGACGGGAGGGAGGGATACGGACCAAACACAGGCAAATGGGACTAATTTAAATTGGGAAAACTGGGTACGCATGGGCGAGTTGGGCCAAAGGGCCTGTTTCCCTGCTGGGTTACAGAACATCTTCAGGCTTTGTATACTGATCTCAGCTTGCACATTTACAAACCCCACACCTTTCTCATTCCCAGCATGCTGGAGGGGTGGGGTTAGTTTAGGAGGAGAGGTCACAGGCTGGGATCGTACCCACTGGGATCATCGAAGGATGGGTGGTGACAACATTAAGCCAAAGCCTTTTGTCTTGGAGGGGAGGTGGTAGAGAGAGATAAGAGCCAGCTCTTTCATAGAACCCAATGGGCTGAATGGCCAGGTCCGGTGTGACAGCATTGAACACCGGTTCACTGGAGTGAACCAGACTGTAGCCGGGAGCGCCCGGAAACTCACCCGAGCCATCGATTCTGTAGGCGAAAGAGACGAGGACCCCGAACTCCACCTTGTCCTTGTAACTGGGCACCGGGAGAAGAGTCCGTCCCGTCAGCTCCTTCTTATCCACCTGAAGGAGACAACCATACCTCGACGTGAATCTCCCGCTGATTCCCACCGGCCGGGAACGTAACTGCCCCCACTCCTGCCCTTCGCGACTGGAACCCCCAATCCCCACCACCTATCCCACTTACCCAGCCCCTGCCACCTCTCGGACCCCCAGCCAATTCCTCATCCTGGTGAGCAGAATGCTGCACTGCCCTGTCAATGAGAAGCACCACCTTGACACTGGTACTAGTGGAAAGGTCTAGCTGTTGGAGAAGGCCCCTCAGATCTGCTCCGCCATTAAATGCTATCAGGTCCGATCTCCTCTCCCCCTTCTCCACGTCGTCCACTGCCCTGGGGAGTGTTGCACGGCCAGACTGACAGACCGTTACTGGAAGGTGGTCCAAGCATTTATTCAAGATCGGTTTTCAGGAACAGTTTAAACCTGTACCTTTCAAACCCACCCAGGAGGAGTAAGGAGCAGCAGGTACATGGGGACCCCAACCCCTCCAAGTTCCCCTCCGAGCCCCTCCCCATCCCGACTTGGAAATATATCGGCCGTTCCTTCAGTGTGGCTGGGTCCCAATCCTGGAATTCCCTCCCTAAGGGACATTGTGGGTCTACCCACAGCACATGGACTGCAGCGGTTCAAGAAGGCAGCTCACCCCCACCTTCTCAAGGGGGGGCAACTAGGGACAGGGCAGTAAATGCAGCTCACCCCCACCTTCTCGGGGGGGGGGGCAACTAGGGACAGGGGCAGTAAATGCAGCTCACCCCCACCTTCTCAAGGGGGGGCAACTAGGGACAGGGGCAGTAAATGCAGCTCACCCCCCCACCTTCTCAAGGGGGTGGGCAACTAGGGACAGGGCAGTAAATGCAGCTCACCCCCACCTTCTCAAGGGGAGGTAACTAGGGACAGGGGCAGTAAATGCAGCTCACCCCCCCACCTTCTCAAGGGGGGCAACTAGGGACAGGGCAGTAAATGCTGGGACCCAGCCACATTGCAAGAATGAATTTAAAAGCCCACACTAGAATCAAACAAAGCCACAGCACGTGAGGTTACAGGGTGACCAAGGATGTGAACTGAATATCCAAGGATAGCAAAACCAGGAAAACAGATTATCCTCCGATGGCGAGAGACTGGGAAAGGGGGAGGTGCAGGGAGACCTGGGTGTTCCTGTACACCAGTCGCTGAGAGTAAACATTGCAGGAACAGCAGGAGGTGAAGAAGGGAACTGGGATGTTGGCTTCGATAGTGAGAGGGTTGGAGTACAGGAGCAGGGATATCTCACTGTAACTGGGCAGGGCCTCGGTGAGACCACACCGGGAGGACTGTGGGGGCTGTTTGGATCTCCTCAACAGAGGAAGGATGCGCTGGTGTTGGAGGGGGCCCAGAGGGGGGGTTTACAACAATGACCCCCTGGGGATGAAGGGTTTGTCAAATGGGGAGGGGTTGAGGACTCTTGGTCTGTACTCGATGGAGTTTAGAAGGATGGGGCGGGGGGGGGGGGGGGGGGGGGGAGTGGGGGAAGGGATCTGACTGAAACCTACAGAATCCTGGATAGAGTGGACATGGAGAAGGTGTTTCCACTCGAAGGAGAGACAACCCTTTCAAACTGAGAGGAGTTGGAATTTCATCAGGCAGAGGCTGGGGACTCTGCGAAGCTGATGGCCACAGAGCGCTCTGGAGGGCAGGTCACTGAGTGTGTTTAAGACAGAGGTAGACAGGTTGTCGATCAGTAACTGGGAGGGGGGTGAAGGGTTACGGGGAGAAGGCAGGAGAATGGGGTTGAGAAACATATCAGCCACGATGACATGACGGGAGTGGACTGGATGGACCGAAGAGCCTGATTCTGCTCCTTATGGGAGAGCGGGTGGGTTTGGAAAGGCCCACCAGGACAGGCTGAGTACGGTACCTCGATGTCAGAGATGGCAGAGTTCAGTGTGCAGGACCAGTTCACCAGACGCGTGCTGCGATAGATCACCCCCTCGTCGTGCAGCTGGATAAACGCTTCCTTGACAGCTCTCGACAGTTTCTGTGGGAGGAGGAGGAGAGATCTCACCCATTAATCCTGTACCTCCCAGGCTGCCCCATTCTGGGGGGGGGGGGCCTGGTGTACAGCACCTCCGCCCCCACCCACACAGAATATAGCTGGCCCCAAACTAGTTCCCCACCCACCGAGAGCGAGGGGCACCACGGTCGAGGTTTTGTAACGTCTCTTCACATCAAACAACCACGTTGCTGTTCGCTCCCTATAACCTGCCAAGATAGAGGTTGGATCCTGCCCACCTGCCCCGAGCTTAAACATATTCCCGAGTCGCCGGGGGGGTGGGGATTGGGAGAGGGGGTGGGGTAGGGAATCCAACTGCCCACTGCGTGCAGAAACATCTCTTGGTGTCTCAGCCCGAAGCGAGTGGGCAATGTCTGGGTGAACAATCCATTCCAGTGCTCTCCTTCTCCCCCCTCCCCTCTCATGGACATCGCTGGCATTTATTGCCAGTCCCTAACTGCCCCTCGAACTGACCCCCTTGCTTATGGAGAGTCAGTGGTGTTATTGGCAACGCCAATTGACTGGTGATACAGAACTCCAAGGCTGAGACACTGGGTTCGAACCCCACGAGGGCAGATGGCGACGTCTTTAGAATAAATTTTCAGAAATCTGGAACGACAAACTGACCTAATGACAGGAGAGACCAATCTGGGTTTACATCCGGGATGGCCATCTGCAGCCCACTACCCCGTCTGGCCTACATGTGACCCCAGGCGACACAGCAACATGGCTGACTCTTAACGCTCCTCCTGCCAAATGGCCCGAAACAAGCCACCAGCTCAAAGGGCTTTTAGCAAGGGGCAATAAATGTTGGCCCAGCCAGTGACACGGGACGGGGAGGGAATGGCCTGGTGGTTTTCCTGTTGGCCTGTTAACCCAGAGACCCAGGTAATGTTTTGGGGCCCTGGGTTCGAAGCCTGGGACAGCAAGTGTTGCAATTTGAATTCAATAAAAATCTGGAATCAATGAAACTGCTATCCTTACTTGGTCTGGCCTACATGTGACTCCAGACCCACCGCAATCTGGGTAACTGCACTCTGGAGCAATTAGGGATGGGTAACAAAAGCTGGTCTAGCCAGCGACACCTTCCTCCCATGAATGAATCTCTAAAAATCCACATCCCATGAACAAACAGAAGTGAGCACTGACAGGAGACACATCGTGCAGGTAGGGGAAAGGAAGGCACATTTCTCTCTCTAACAGCCAGGGGGGGATTCTGTTTTTTTTAATGACGATTGACGGAGCTCATGACTGAGCCGAGAGTTCCAGATCTGACAGACGAAGCTAAGATTTCAGCAGGGACTGTGGTGGGATTCTCTGTCCTCCCCCTCTGGGTTATAGGTCCGGTGACGATACTGCCTCACCATTACGGGGAAGACGGGGGATGAACGCAGAGCTGGAGTATCAGTCCCCATTCCCCCCCGACTTAAGACTATCTCCCCCCACTGAGGTGAACGGCCTGCCCAGGAATACTCACCGGGTCCATAGTGAAGCAGGCACGGTCCCAGTCCAGAGAGGAGCCCAGCTTCCGTAGCTGGTGGTAAATCCGGTCGCCTTTCCTGCCAGAGGGAGAAGGAATGTTTAGGAAACTGCAGAGCCAGCTCAGAGATTTCAAAACATAAACCGCTGGTGACACGAGAGGGTCAGGTGCCTTCAAGGTGCAGCGGAGACAGACACGCTTCAGCCTTTCCCTCCGGATCTCCGGGATCAGCTGGACTCCGAGCCGAGGGGGTTTGCATCCCACTGGAGTGCCGCGCCTTGGTTGGCAGTGCCGAGGGAGAGCCACCCTGCCCTCCCTGACAGCACCAGCACAAGATCAGCTCCAAGGCCCGGGGGGACGGGGTGGGCTGGATTTACCCAACTCGACTGATGTCCCATACCAGGTCAAACACGGAACAGGAGATGTGGGATCCTGCTGTGCACTCGGGTGGGAGGTTATGCCCCTCCACATCAAACAGGCCTCAGGGTTGGAAACTCTGAGCCAGTCCTGAATCCGAAGGCAGCAAGATCCGGACAACGTGCAGCTTTGTGCTGCAGAGTGGCCACACAATTGCCAGGTAATGACCATCACCAACAAGAGGGAATTTTATTTTGTTTTAGTTCACTCGCGGGTCAGGGGCTGGGACAGGATTTACTGTCTACGCCGGGTCACCATCACAGCTTCCTCTTCTGTCAACATCCCGGGGGTTACCATTAACTAGAAACTGAGCTGGATTCACCACATAAACACTGCAGCTAGGGATACCACAGCAAATAACTCCACCATCTACAAGGCACAAGGCAGGAGGGTGAGGGAATACTCCCCACTTGCCCTGGATGGGGGCAGCTCAAACAACACACAACACCATCCAGGGACAAAGCAGCCCCCGCTTAATTGGTACCACATCCACAAACATCCCCTCCACCACCCCCCGAACGCTCAGTAACAGCAGTGTGTACCATCTACAAGATACCCTGCAGAAACTCCCCAAACATCCCCTCCTTCCACCCCCCGACACTCAGTAACAGCAGTGTGTACCATCTACAAGATACCCTGCAGAAACTCCCCAAACATCCCCTCCCTCCACCCCCCGACACTCAGTAACAGCAGTGTGTACCATCTACAAGATACCCTGCAGAAACTCCCCAAACATCCCCTCCCTCCACCCCCCGACACTCAGTAACAGCAGTGTGTACCATCTACAAGATACCCTGCAGAAACTCCCCAAACATCCCCTCCCTCCACCCCCTGACACTCAGTAACAGCAGTGTGTACCATCTACAAGATACCCTGCAGAAACTCCCCAAACATCCCCTCCCTCCACCCCCCGATGCTCAGTAACAGCAGTGTGTACCATCTACAAGATACCCTGCAGAAACTCCCCAAACATCCCCTCCCTCCACCCCCCGACACTCAGTAACAGCAGTGTGTACCACCTACAAGATACCCTGCAGAAACTCCCCAAACATCCCCTCCCTCCACCCCCCGACGCTCAGTAACAGCAGTGTGTACCAGCTATAAGATTCCCTGCAGAAACTCAAAGACCCTCAGGCAGCACCTTCCAAACTCACGGCCACTTCCATCCAGAAGGACAAGGGGCAGCAGATCCATGGGAACCCCACCCCCTGCAAGTTCCCCTCCGAGCCCCTCCCCATCCTGACTTGGAAATATATCGTCCGTTCCTTCAGTGTGGCTGGGTCCCAATCCTGGAATTCCCTCCCTAAGGGACATTGTGGGTCTACCCACAGCACATGGACTGCAGCGGTTCAAGAAGGCAGCTCACCCCCACCTTCTCAAGGGGGGCAACTAGGGACAGAGGCAGGAAATGCAGCTCACCCCCACCTTCTCAAGGGGGGCAACTAGGGACAGAGGCAGGAAATGCAGCTCACCCCCACCTTCTCAAGGGGGGCAACTAGGGACAGGGGCAGGAAATGCAGCTCACCCCCACCTTCTCAAGGGGGGCAACTAGGGACAGGGGCAGGAAATGCAGCTCACCCCCACCTTCTCAAGGGGGGCAACTAGGGACAGAGGCAGGAAATGCAGCTCACCCCCACCTTCTCAAGGGGGGGCAACTAGGAACAGGGGCAGGAAATGCTGTGCCCAGCCAGCAATGGCCACATCCTGTAAATGAATCAGCAAAAACACTCTCATCCCAACAGGATGGAAATGTCTGATCCCCACCAGCCTCTGGAGATGAGAACAATGATCACCAAACACCACGGAGTCCAGCTCTGCCCGGCCGATACAGAACCGCGCAGCCCCCCACAGAGGAAGTGCCAACGGCTGTACTCACTCGTTCTTCCACTTCCACACTTCCTGGATGAAGTTCTGGCGGCCCAGGTCATGCCGGGTTTGCCTGGACTGACGCCACAGCCGCTTCTCCACCACCACCTGGGTGGCAATGCCAGCGTGATCACAGCCCGGGTTCCACAGGGTGGTCTCTCCGCGCATCCGGTGCCTGGGGACCAACAGGAGCAGGGAGCTAACGAGACGCATAACCGAGGAACGCACCCCAATACCCCCACCACCTCAACCGGGAAAGATGCCAACCGACCCAGGGCATCGCTCCGACCAGCCGTGCACTGGAGTCCGTTCTCGAGTCGGAATGCAACCCGGGAGAACGGAGAGCAGCCGTGCACAAGGATGGGAAACCTTTGCCCCATGGGTCTTCTGTAACTGCGCGTGGGCTTGCATTGGTGAGCACGGGCATTTGCCAGGCAGTGAACCCGGGTACAATTGATAATGCCACCCAGGCAAATTTACCACAAACCCCACCTACCCCGCTGCCAGAATAAGGAACTAACTCTGGATTCGCTTCCAGTTTCCCGGCACTCCCAATTCGAGGCAGGATGCGTGGCACAGCACTGTTTATGCCATCGTGGGGCAGAGACCAGGGGCTGGGGAGCTGGGGGGGGGGGGGGGGAGCCAAGGGCTTTGTGAACAGAGGATAGCATGGATCCGAGGAGCCGAACGGCCAGTTCCTCAGCCCCGTGTTTGTATCCACTTTCACGTTTACATCCCTCGGCCGATGGGAATTCCAAAACGGCTTCAGTTTTGTGGGGCTGGGGGGAGTTCTGTCAGCGGATGGAGCTCGGGAACGCCGTCCAGGCAGAGCCGAGACCGGATTCGTCGGAGATTCCCCCATCACGCAAACATTCCCTAACTGCAGGCAAACGGATGGTCCTCACAGAGGGACATTACCAGCGAGTCAGTGAGTCCTGGATCGCGTTGGTGAGGGCATGGCCCAGATGCAGGGACCCAGTCACGTTAGGCGGAGGGATACAGATCATGAACATCCCCTTCGGGTTCGGCTCCGAGATACTGTGCTGTGGGGTCAGAAAATAAACAGAAACTAATCAGACGTCAACACCACCCCCCCACCCCCCCCTCCGAAAGCAACGACAGCGTTCTTTCATGGCATCTGGGTCACTGGCGGGGCCCAGCATTTATCAGCCATCACTAGTTGCCCCCCCTCCTTGAGAAGGTGGGGGTGAGCTGCATTTACTGCCCCCATCCCTAGTTGCCCCCCTTGAGAAGGTGGGGGGAGCTGCATTTCCTGCCCCTGTCCCTAGTTGCCCCCCCTTGAGAAGGTGGGGGTGAGCTGCATTTCCTGCCCCTGTCCCTAGTTGCCCCCCTTGAGAAGGTGGGGGTGAGCTGCATTTCCTGCCCCTGTCCCTAGTTGCCCCCCTTGAGAAGGTGGGGGTGAGCTGCATTTACTGCCCCTGTCCCTAGTTGCCCCCCCTTGAGAAATTAGGGGTGAGCTGCCTTCTTGAACCGCTGCAGTCCATGTGCTGTGGGTAGACCCACAATGTCCCTTAGGGAGGGAATTCCAGGATTGGGACCCAGCCACACTGAAGGAACGGCCGATATATTTCCAAGTCGGGATAGGGAGGGGCTTGGAGGGGAACTTGCAGGGGGTGGGGTTCCCATGGATCTGCTGCCCCTTGTCCTTCTGGATGGAAGTGGCTGTGGGTTTGGAAGGTGCTGTCTGAGGGTCTTTGTTGAAAAATGTGATGCTGGAAAACACAGCAGGTCAGGCAGCATCCGAGGAGCAGGAGAATCGACGTTTCGGGCATGAGCCCTTTAGCAGGATGTTGCCTGGCCTGCTGTGTTTCTTTCAGCATCACATTTTTCAACTCTGGCCTCCAGCATCTGCAGTCCGCACTTTCCCCTGCCTCAGGGTCTTTGGGGAGTTTCTGCAGGGTACCTTGTAGATGATACACACTGCCGTTACTGAGTGTCGGGGGGTGGAGGGAGGGGATGTTTGGGGAGTTTCTGCAGGGTACCTTGTAGATGGTACACACTGCTGTTACTGAGTGTCGGGGGGTGGAGGGAGGGGATGTTTGGGGAGTTTCTGCAGGGTATCTTGTAGATGGTACACACTGCTGTTACTGAGTGTCGGGGGGTGGAGGGAGGGGATGTTTGGGGAGTTTCTACAGGGTATCTTGTAGATGGTACACACTGCTGTTACTGAGTGTCGGGGGGTGGAGGGAGGGGATGTTTGGGGAGTTTCTGCAGGGTATCTTGTAGATGGTACACACTGCTGTTACTGAGTGTTGGCAGGTGGAGGGAGGGGATGTTTGGGGAGTTTCTGCAGGGTATCTTGTAGATGGTACACACTGCTGTTACTGAGTGTCAGGGGGATGGAGGGAGGGGATGTTTGGTGAGTTTCTGCAGGGTATCTTGTAGATGGTACACACTGCTGTTACTGAGTGTCGGGGGGTGGAGGGAGGGGATGTTTGGGGAGTTTCTGCAGGGTATCTTGTAGCTGGTACACACTGCTGTTACTGAGTGTCGGGGGGTGGAGGGAGGGGATGTTTGGTGAGTTTCTGCAGGGTATCTTTTAGCTGGTACACACTGCTGCTAGTGAGTGTCGGTGGGGGGGGGGTTGGAGGGAGGGGATGTTTGTGGATGTGGTGCCAATCACGAGGGGGCTGTTTTGTCCCTGGATGATGTTGAGCTTCTTGAGTGTTGTTGGAGCTGCCCCCATTCAGGGGCAAGTGGGGAGTATTCCCTTACCCTCCTGACTTGTGCCTTTTGGATGGTGGGGCAGGCTTTTGGGGGTGTTCCTCGCTGCAGGATTCCCAGCCCCTGTTCCTGACCAGATGAAAGCGTCCCAAGATATTTCACTCGAGCAGCTGTCAATCGAAATCTCAACAGGCTGGTCGGCTGTGGAGGCCGTCACTGTCAACCTGACACTCTGGTTCAGCGGACGGCCTGTGTATTTCCCAGGCATCCACCGCTCCCCCCTGCACCACCCAGCCCAGGGCCCGGGAACCAGCAACCCTGCGCTCGGCGGAACATTCCAGAAACACAGGCTAAGCTGACAGCCACAGTCTGGGGTCGCTTCACCATGAGTGGCCAGCACTTACCGTGTATTCGGGTTTGAAAAAGCCTTGCTTTTCCCACCAGGGGTACCAGGCAGCTTCCACATACTGGGGGCTGTAGGAGTCTGGCATTGGGCAGGACACATCTACAGGAAACAGAGAGCAGCGCGTTAGGGACTGTTGCCTGCACTCCCACCTTCAGAGGTAGGAGGGGAATGAGGAGGAGTCCTCCACGGGAGGTGTGCATCGTTGACTACGCCATTCGGCCCATCGCTGTGAGCAATGCAAAGAACTGCTGGAGATCGGAAACTCAGAGAAGCACTCAGTGTCTGTGGGGAGAGGAGCTGAGCGATACACACATACCTGACTCAGAACCTCTCTCTCTCTCTCTCTCTCTGCGCCTCCCAAACTGCCCTTGAACTGATGGCTTTGCTCAGCCATTTCACAGGCCCCCCACGCTGCTCTGGGTTCGGAGTCACCTGTAGGCCAGGCCAGGTAAACTCAGCAGACTTCTCTCTCTAAAGGACATTAGTGAACCTGATTTTTTAAAATCGATCTTAGTTTCTTAAGCTCAGCCTCACTTTATATCTCAGGTATACCAATCAATTGCAAATCGACAGAATTTGAACCCATGCCATTAATTAGCCTGGCTGTTTGGGCTGCTTTGAAAAGCGTGGTGCTGGAAAAGCACAGCAGGTCAGGCAGCATCCAAGGAGCAGGGGAATCAAAGTTTTGGGCATGAGCCCATCAGTCCTGATGAAGGGCTTATACCCAAAACCTCGATTTCCCTGCTCCTCAGATGCTGCCTGACCTGCTGTGCTTTCCCAGAGCCACACTCTCGACTCTGATCTCCAGCATCTGCAGGCGTCACTTTCTCCTAGTCTCTGGGCTGCTTATCCAGCAACTTTAATCACAGTGTTACCATCTCGCCACTAACGCACATGGGGAGAGGAATGGACATGGTGACAGATCTGCAGGAGTAAGAGGCAGACTTGTTTTGTGGCACCACATCCATGGATTACCAAGTCGATTAAAATGGTTTTAAAAACACGATACTTTCCTCTTTTATTTTAAGGATGCTGCTGGATTTTAACACAGCTGTTACACACCTCCTGACTGTTAGTCAGAGCTCTAGAAAGCTCCCAGTTTTAGTGCAGGGACAAAGCTAAACCTGTCACTGGTAGAATGTGTGGGCACACTGTAAACAAACAGACAATGACAGCACAGACCTTCCATCTGTAGACAGATAATAAAAATATCCATCAAAATGCATTATGCCTGCAGTGGTGCTAAAGGCCACCATCTACTCCTCATGCGTTTAATGGGGTTTGACCCAGGGGGACACGCACAGACTCATTCACCTCAATGACACTACAATGAGCAGAGACACCTGATCAAACCTGCTCTGTAATTTGTATAGTTTTAGCTCTTTCGAGCTGGTCGGAGTTTAACCTCGGAACAAAGAGCAAGAACGGAATCCAGGCTAACACCTGGACCCTTCTGAAAGCTTACGCCTCCTTGAGGTCTGTTTCCCTCTAATACTGACCTGAAAATTAAACTCTTACCCCATTTAAAAGCATCATCTTGCTGCATGGTCACCAGCATTAAAGATATTCTGTAAACCCCTAGCCTCCAGCTGTCTGTAACTGATTGAATTTCAAACTCCAGGGTGAAATAGCACTCACTTGACTCACATGATTACAATTTGGATTTTACCACGCCAAGGTAAAACTCTTTCATTTCCAACATGTACGTGCACACCCAGATGATGTGCAAAGTGGCAAAGTCAGCTCTAGGTTTGAATATCTGAGCAAGTATTCCTGGTTTATAATTTGGGGAGTTTGCTACATGTCACTTTGAGCAGACTTCACCAACAAGAGCAAAAAAGGATTTGAAAGCACACTGGTCTCTCAAAAGTAAAACACTTGCTTCGCCGCCAAGGAAGGAGTAGAACGAAGGAGCTCACAGTCTGTTTCTCTCCCCTCTCAGAAGCCAAGGAATAGCCAGGCCAGAAGGGGAAAACGTTCCCAATGACACCCTGGCATCGATTTCGCCCATGGTATGTTTCATTTAGTACCGAGAGGCCAGCCCGGGTCTCACCCAGAACACCGCAGCCTTGCCAGTGCTGACTGAAACTGAGAAAGCTGGAGAAACTCAGCAGGTCCAGGAGAAAGCAAGGACTGCAGATAGTGGAGATCAGAGTCATAAAGTGTGGTGCTGGAAAAGCACAGCTGGTTAGGCAGCACCCGAAGAGCAGGAGACTCGACGTTTTCGGCATAAGGTCTTCATCAGGAATGTGGGGGAGGACCCAAAGGGGCTGAGAGATAAATGGGAGGGAGTGGAATGTAATAGGTAGATGGAGGTGAGGGAGAGGGTTGGATCTAACAGGTCTGTGGAGAGAGGGTCTGTTAAGCCCCTGTTTTGGAACTGGTTCTGTTAGTGCTCCTTCAGGGAAGGGTGTAGCCTTGGAGGAGAGACTAAGTACATTGAGCTTATACATCTGGGGTTTACAAAGACAGCAGCTGAACTGATTGAAACACACAAGGTTCTGAAGGTGCTTGACAGGATCGATACGGAGAGGTTATTCCACCCCCACCCACCCACCTCCCAATCAAAGCCTGGGGAATCTAGAATATAGGTGACACACTCTCAAATCGAAGGGTCTGACCATCTGAGAAAGAACTGTCTTAACTCAGAGGATTGAGAATGTTTGAAATTCTCTATCCTACAGGATTGTGGCTGGTCCAACGTGGAACATATTCAAGGGTTGGCAGATTTGTGGTCTCAGGTACTGGGTACAGAATTGGAGTCGAAACAAACTGAGCGATAGAAACTTACCTTTTGTGACTGAGAGTGAGAGAGCGCGTGAGAGAGACAGAGCGAGCGAGACAGAGAGGAAGATGGGGGGGGGGTGGGAAGGAAAGAGATAGATAACATGCAAATCTGTGTGTGTGAATGCATGACTGTGTGTGTGTGGGAGTGCACACAAGAGTCTGTGTGTTTGAGAGAGTGTGTGCGTGTGTGCGCATCGAGGAGAGGCTTTGTATGTGCATATGCGAGTCCCTGCACGTGTGACGTGAGAGACAGAGACAGAATCTGAGCGTGATTTAAAGGGAAATTAGTGATTTAGTTTGTAGTGTCATATACCAATGGTCAATAATTGATTATCAGTTGATAGAGTCGAAATTATTTCTTGGAAATACTAATTCCTGGTCAGTAGAGAAAGTTGGTCCATGCTTTCCATCAACCTGGGCCTGTACATCAGGTCCAATGGGGAATTGTGTGTCCTTATTTTAAAATCATTAGTGTTTGGGACAAGCCCAGGAAAAGTGGATTTTGAATTCCATTAAGGGAATGACAACAATCTGCCTTAAGCCCCAACCCCAGTAGGGAATTCCAGACTCACACTGCACGGAAAACCTGTGAAACCCTTTATCCCTCCATTTTTCAAAAAGTGTTTCCAATCTTTCAGAGGAACCCCGAGAAACGAGAGATTGAATGTGACAGGGTTGAGAGTCCTGATGAATGGCTTACACCCGATTCTCCTGCTCCTCGGATGCTGCCTGACCTGCTGCGCTTTTCCAGGCCCACACTCGACTCTGATCTCCAGCATCTGCAGCCCTCACTTTCTCCAAAGGGTTGATGAACCCAGGGTCTTGCTGGAGAATTCCAGCCCCATTACATAAACCTGGTGATCAGTGGGAGATCAGATCCTGAGACGGTGGAATGGCCTCACCTTTCTTCTCTCCCGGAGGAGTGGCGATATCGTATGTAATCACTCCCAAATCCTTCTTCTCTGCTTTGGCTTTTTTCTGCACATGAAGGAAACGGAGTTTTAAAAATTAAAACCATTGCCGTCTTGTGCTGTGTTCAGTTTCTGTTAAGGAAGGCGATTAACCGATGGAAGCCACAGGAACCCAGGACTGACTGACCGACCACGGAGCCGACCCCACCCTCCAGTACCTGTTACCCCCACCCTCCTGTACCGTTCCCCCCTCCCCACAATCCGCTACCCTCCCCCTCACAATCCGCTACCCTCCCTCCCCCCCCGCTACCCTCCACCACCCCCTCCACTCCCCCCTCCGCTACCCTCCTCTCCCCACCCTCCATTACCTTCCCCTCCCCCCTGCACCCTCCGCTACCTTCCCCTCCCCTTCCTCACCCTCCGATACCCTCCCCTTCCCCCTCCCCATCCACCCTCTGCTACCCTCCCCACCCTCCGTTATCCTTCCCCCCCACCCTCCACTATCCTCCCCCTCCCCACCCTCTGCTATCCTCCCCTCCCTCCGTTACCCTCCCCCTCCCCACCCTCCACTACCCTCCTCTCCCCACTCTCTGCTACCTTCCCTGCCCCTTCCCCATCCCTCCGCTACACTCCCCTCCCCACCCTCCGCTACCCTCCCCTCCCCGCCCTCCAGCTGACAACCTCTCCTCGTCCCCTCTGACATCTGGCTGACCCCCCCTTGCCTTTGCTGACCTCCAGCTGACCTCCACCTCACCCTCGCTGACCTCCGGCTGACCCCCACCTCACCCTCGCTGACCTCTGGCTGACCCCCACCTCACCCTCGCTGACCTCCGGCTGACCCCCACCTCACCCTCGCTGACCTCCGGCTGACACCCCCTCACCCCTCTAACCTCCGGCTGCCGCGCCTGCTGCTCCTTCAGCTTGTTCTGTTTCTGCAGGAACTTGTCCATCTTCTCCTTCTTCATCGCTTCCTTCTTCAGCTGGGCTGGAGTCTTCCTCACAGGGGGCTGCTCTGGGGCTGGGGTCGGGGTCCCTTCCGAGGTGGGGACTGCATTCTGCTTCTGCCCTGTGCAAAACAGAACAACATCTGTCAGGACAGAGTGGTGGGAGTAGGCCCTTCAGCCCACTGCTCCTGTCCCTCTGCGCAGTCCGAACACGACCCATGCCCACCACCTCAACCCCCTTCACCCACCACCTGGACACCCCACGCCCACCACCTGAACCCCCTTCACCCACCACCTGGACACCCCACGCCCACCACCTGGACACCCCACGCCCACCACCTGAACCCCCTTCACCCACCACCTGGACACCCAACGCCCACCACCTGAACCCCCTTCGCCCACCACCTGGACACCCTACGCCCACCACCTGGACACCCTACGCCCACCACCTGGACACCCTACGCCCACCACCTGGACACCTTACGCCCACCACCTGGACACCGTTGCTGGGACAAAACCTGCTTGGAACATTTCAATTAACCCCCAGCTTTGTGAGTTGGGAACGGCTTCTGGGGTCCCACTTACCTGGAAGCAGCGTCCTTGAGTATTTCAGAAGTTGATAGTTTCTTGATAAGTAAAGGGAGGCAGTGGGTTATTGACAGTGAGATCACAATCAAATCAGGGCTGTGAAATGACTGATTGGCAGAGCAAGGGCATGAGGGGCTGAATGGCCTGCCCCTCTGTGCACCCTAACAGTCCTCACTCCCTCTACGTTTCTCACCAAGCCGAACGCCTCGGGCTCCAATATGAAGGCGGAGTCTCTCCCCTCCCCAACCTCCACCCAGCTAAGGGGATAGTCTGACTCTCACGGCGCTCTAACATCCCTCAGGTATTTCCAAACCCCTCCATCTGATTGTCTTTCAAGGCTCTATAATTGAGGAGGGCCCATGGACGAGGGACATTAAAGATAAGTCTAGGCTGCAGTATCTAGGGAATATCCCCTGGGAACAAGAGAGATCGTTTGAGATGCTGGAGTGTTTGACAAGCGAAGTAAAACCGAGGTTGACAATTTGGGGGGAGACCGGGTTTAAGATTTTGGGAGGGGGTGTGAGCTGGAATTCTTTTTGCTTTTTCACAGAGTGAGCAGTAAAGACAGGGAACTCTCTGCTTAGACAGAGGGACCGTGGAAGTGGAGGCAGGTTCTGCAGCCAGATAAACGGACTTGGTTGCAGTGGGAACGAAGACAGACATTGCTGAGAAAGCTCCGCTGGTCTGTGAAGAGAAATCAGTGTTACCATTTCGGGTCGGCTGAGTCTGCCTCAGAACAGGAGCTGAAACGTTAACTCTTGACTGCTCTCCACAGATGCTCCAGGCCTGTTGAGCTTTTCCAGCAATTTCCGTTTTTGTTTCTGACTTACAGTATCCGCAGTTCTTTCAGGTGGTTATTTAGGATTCCAGTGGGGGCAGAGCTGACTGCTCGATGGAGAGCCAGTATGGGCTCAATGGGTCGAACAGCCTCCTTCTGTGCTGTACGATTATGAGTCTGCCTGACTCTTTGGGGAACAGCAATGGTGCTGGGCCATTTTAATTACGGTTTTCACCACTCCCTCCCCAATACCCTCCACTCCTCAGTGTCACATTCCTCTCTCTCACATTCCTCTCTCTCTGCGCCTGTACACTCCTCACCAGCCACAGGAACGATCCGCTCACACAGCGTCACCTCCCCCAGCGCACGGACAAACTCGGGCTGGTTCATGCAGGTCAGGAACCAGCGGTTCACGTTCACGTAGGGCTTCCTGAAGTGGGGCTCGAAGACCTAGAGGGAAACAAACAGCAGTATCATGTCAGAACACTTCAGTCACTCCGGCCTGGACCCACGCTCCAGACATTCCATTATCACACGTCAATCCCACTTTCCGTCAATGGGAAGGACATCGGCTCGCACGTCGGCTGTGAGGAAGCTGGGAATTTTGAGGGGTTGATGGGCAGTGGTTTAACACTTTAGCCAGGAGCTTGTATCTGAGTAAACAACAGATGCTGGAGATCACAGCGGGTCAGGCAGCAGCTGAGGAGAGAGAACAGCCTAATGCTTCAAGTCTAGATGTCCTCATCACAGCTGAAGTGTCATCCAGACTCATAACATTAGCACACTCCCTCTCTCTCCACAGATGCTGCCTGATCCACTGTGATCTCCAGTACGTTTTTTTTGTTTCCAGTACAGATTCCAGCAGACAGGCATCAGAGGCAGCCCAGAGGAGGGTCACTCAGCTGATCCCAGGGACAGGGGGACTGTCTGATGAGGAGAGGGTGAGTAGGTAGGGGCCTGGACTCACTGGAGTGAAGAAGAATGAGAGGTGACCTTATTGAAAGGGCTTGGCAGGGGAAGATGGGTAGAGGTTGGTTCCCCTTGCGTAGGATAGCGTAGGACCCAGACAGGCATCATGTCAGAATGAGGGCTCACGCATCGAAGGCGGAGATGGGAAGGAATTTCGTCTCTCTCCAAGGAGAGTGAATCTATGGAATTCCTTACCGCAGAGGGCTGTCAACGCTGAGAGAGAGAGAAAGAGACTGAGAGACCGAAAGAGAGCGAGAGGGAGGGAGACACAGAGCAAGAGGGAGAGTCAGAGAGAGAGAGAGAGTGAGTCAGAGACAGAGGCAGAGACAGGGAGAGAGAGAGAGAGAGAGAGCGCGCGCGAGAGAGAGAGAGAGAGGTTTAATCAGGAAGGGAATCGAAGGTTGGGGAAAAGGCAGGAGTTGCAAATTATTGGATCAGCCCTGACCTTACTGAGTGGCACAGCAGACTCGATGGGCTGAATGAGCTACCTCTGCTCCTCCGCCTTACGGCCCTGATAGTGCCGTGGGGAGACGGGAGCATTGATGAGCTGCGGAGATGACATCAAGGTGCGGGCATCTCAACCGGGTGCCAAAGGGCTCAGCCCCCTCTCCGGCTCAAAACACAAGAGACGTCGGTTGAAGCAGACTCCCACGCGGTCAGGGGCTCTGCCTCGGATTGTTGTGGCTAATATCGTCCGTGACAGGCAGGAGTGGCTGGCTGCTGTACCAGAGCAGGGGGTGGGGGCCCACGGGGTAGGAGCTGCATACGTACGTGTTTGTAGGGCAGCAGCAAGGAACAGCTGACGGCGATATCTGCCAAGGTGACTCCCTCCCCCACCAGGTAGGTCCGCAGCTTCAGGTGGGCATCCAGTAGTCGCAGGATTCTCTTCAGGTCCAGCCGAGCTCTTTCAGCAGCCTGTGGCCAAACAGAGAGGGGAGAGGAGAGAAAGAGAGGCACAGAGAGAGAAAGAGAGAAAGAGAAAGAGAAAGAGAGAGAGGCAGAGAGAGAGAGAGAGGGAGAGAAAGAGAGAAGCATTAATCCTGAGGGCTCGGCCATTTTGGGTAAACAGGAGCCAATCACATTGTTGCTGGCATGCAGCAGCCCTTCGTCATCAGTAACTGGTCACTAACCCACAGACCCGATCAGCTGCTTGTTACCAGGCAGATATCCATTCATATACACCCCTTGTTTCCAGTTCGTCTGCAAACCGAACCCCCACCCTCCCTCACTACTTGATCAAACGAGGTTTGTCGGGTTTTCAAACTGCAGCAATCCTTCAACACTCCCATTTCATTCCATCGTCAGAAGTACAGGAGAAACAAAACTACACAGTCTTTACAGACAGCGACTTGATTACTCCCACACTCTGCACACCAACATTTTCCCTTGACGCTGCAAACCGTTTTCTTGTCAAAGATGGGGACAGCGCCCTAGCTCAGCTTGCCCCACTTCCAGTGAAATGGAAAGTGCCTTTCAAAGATGGAAGCGAGCAGACCAATATTTATCGCTGGAACATTCACGGAAACCGATTGTGGGATGATGCTGTGCGCCGATCTACAGTTCAAAAGAGAGGAATCCATCAGGAACGGAGGGCTTGAGTTATGAGGAAAGGTTGGGAACTTTTTCCAACTGCAGCATACGAGGTTAATAAAATCATAAGGGACATAGATAAAATCAACTGCAAGGGTTCTTTCCCTAGGGTGGGGTGGTTCAAAACCAGGGGGCACATTTTTTTTAAGGTGAGAGGAGAAAGATTTAAAAACGACATGAGTTTTTTTTTAAACAGAGTGGTTCAATGCTAGCAGAGAAATCAGAGTTAATGTTTCGGGTTGAATGACCCTTCCTCTCAGAACGAGTTGGGAACATGGTCCAAATGGGTTATTGGACTGAAGGGTGCTGAGTAATGATAATTATCATCCCCCCAACATTGGAAACAACTTCACAACATCTACCATTAAAAGCCTTTTACTTCGCAATGAAGTCATCTCTCATTCTTTTCAGTTTCAGGGAACAGGCTTTGCCAGGTATGGAAAATTTGAATTACAAAGACTGTCTCGGCCGGGACATTTGTCACTGGAGCGTGGGAGGTCGAGAGGTGACCTGATAGAAGTTTATAAAATAGTGAGACGTACACTTAGGGTTGAGGGTAGCTGATTTTTCCCTCGGATGGGAGATTTAACATTAAGGGGCTCATTTTTAAGGTGAGAGGAGAGAGAGATTTAAAAAAGACATGAGGCAAACGGAACAGAGCGAGGGATACAGCTGCAGCGAAGGTGCACTGAGAGCGAGACCAACACTAAATTTGGACTTTGAGGGGTCCATTCAATAACAGCAGGAAAGAAGCTGTTCTTGAATTTGTTGGTCCATGTGTTTAAGCTTTTGTATCTTCTGCCTGACGACGCAAGGGGGCGGGAGAGATTATAACGGGGGTGGGAGGGGCCTTCGACGAGGTTGGCTGCTTTCCTGAGCCAACAGGAAGTACAGATGGAGTCAATGGATGGGAAGTTGACCTGTGTGATGGACGGGGCTGCGTTCACAAGTCTTTATGGTTTCTTACAGTCCTGGGCAGAGCGGTTTCCATACCAAGGTGGGATGCTTTCTGCGGTACATGTATAAAAGTTGGTGAAGGTCTTTATGGACAAGCTGAATTGAAGTATCCACAAAGGAGTTAGGTAGAGTTCTTGGGGCCAATGGGATTGAAGGAGATGGGGATTGAGTTGGATGATCAGCGATGATCATATAGAACGGCAGAGGAGGCTGAAGAAGGGCTGAAGGGTTTACTCTGGCTCCTGTTTAATTGCAGAAAACACATAGTAAAAAGAATGCAGGTGTTCGCCATACCTTACTGTTGTGCTTCATCAAGCCCAGCTTTGGGAAAGCCCAAGTGCAGGCCGGCTGAATGATCTCGCTGTCTGCCAGGTTCACCCACTGCTGGATCGAGGCAGAGTCCTTGGTGCTGGAACCCCTCATCCTCCCTGGGGCGAGGTAATGGGCGATGGCCCTAGCTCCCTGGAGGCAGAGACTGGAGCCAGTCTCCAACGCCGGCAGCCTGGAGGTGGCCAGCTGGCTCAGGGTATCACCGGCAGCTGGTCCTCGGATTTCCACCGTTCCCAGCTCGGAGCGGCCGTACTCCAGCGCGATGAGGACCTTGGCATTCTGGAAGTTGTGAGGGTGCGGAGCGAGGTACAGCACAGTCTGGGCCATGCCGGGGAGTCAGACTGCAGAGGCACACAATCAGTAGGAGGGAGGGATTAACGGTTGCAGAGTCCGCGCGCCCGACCGTCCGCACTCATTCGCAGCTCAGAAAGGAGCCGTGCCCCACAACGGCCAACAACGCTCTGCACGCACTCACCCCATTTCCCAGCTTTCAGCCCAGAGCCCTGGAGATGACCCTTAAATGATAATGGGAAGGGGCGGGGAGAGACGGCAGGTAAGTGAGGTGGATGATCAGCCGTGGTCACAGTGAATGGGCGAGTAGGGCTGGAAGGACTGAATGGCCTACACCTGCCTCTATTTTCTATTTGGCGAAGGCAACGCAAGTCGAATACCGAAATGCTGCACAAACAGGACACAGGTTTCTGACTTGAGCAGGCTTTCAGGCATCACGTTCCAGATTCCCACCACCCCCTGGGTGAAAGGTATTCTGAACTCCCTCTTAGCCTCCCACCTCCTATATGTCCCCTGGTTACTTATCCCCCCCCTACTCATGAAACATGTGCTCTCCCTATCCACCCTCTCCCAATCTTCTAATTCTGTATCTTCTGCCCCCTCCCCCTCCCCCGCCAATCTCACTGCTCGGTAAAGCAAACCCAGATTATCCAATCCCAATTCGGAGCAAGGGTCCCTGGACCTGAAGCAGTAACTCTGATCTCTCTCTCTCTCTCTCTCTCTCTCCACAGATGCTGCCAGGCGTGCTGAGCTTTTCCAGCAACTTCGGTTTTTGTTACAGCATCCACAGTTCTTTTGGTTTTTATGAGGTAATATTAGAGCTTTGGGAATGTGATCAGGCACCCCAAGGTGTTTCATATGGCGGCACGGTGGCACAGTGGTTAGCACTGCTGCCTCACAGCGTCTGAGACCCGGGTTCAATTCCCGACTCAGGCGACTGACTGTGTGGAGTTTGCACGTTCTCCCCGTGTCTGCGTGGGTTTCCTCCGGGTGCTCCGGTTTCCTCCCACAGTCCAAAGATGTGCGGGTCAGCTGAATTGGCCATGCTAAATTGCCCATAGTGTTAGGTAAGGGGTAAATGTGGGGGTATGGGTGGGTTGCGCTTCAGAGGGTCGGGGTGGACTTGTTGGGCTGAAGGGCCTGTTTCCACACTGTAAGTAATCTAATATCAATGAGACTAAAGAGAAACCACAAAGGTCCTTCAGCCATGTCCAAAGCAACATCAGGGGCCAGGTGAATGTAGTTGGGTTTTTAAGGAGCCGAGTTCCTGAAGGGGAGAGAATTCTAGCGAAGAAGTCTCCGGTTCAATCTAGCAATTGGCACAGTATATGCAAACTGGCTCCAGAGGTTTTATTTGGTTTGATTTCATGCATAATTGTCTCATGTGTCACAAAGCTAGTCCTTTTTTTCTAAAAGTTGTTCCTTGGCTCGAGGAGACTCTGTTCTTGATCTTTTTTTCAGATGGGTTATAAACCAGGCCGGGCTCCAATCAGACTGGTTTGGTACAGAGATGAAAAGGATTTTGAGAGGCCTTTTGTTTCTATGTAAACAGATGAGACCTCAGGTCAAAGTGGTCATGTTTTAGAAGTGACCTGTATAATGAAAGGGGAGTGGTCAGCTCTCTAACTGAGCGGAGCAGTTTTAGTTCAGTCCAGAACTGGTTGGGAGTTCAACAGGAAGCTGTGTGGAAACTCTCTCTTCTATCCCTTCTAACTTCAACCTGTAAGCATCAACCTTTTTGTACTGCATTTTAAAGGAGGCTTGCTCTTTGGGACTGTTGTGTATATTTGGAACAGCATACTTAAGTCTAGCTTGGATATTCTTTATTCTGTTCTCCGTGTTTCACTGTGTAATTTTTTTGTCTGTTTTAAACCTGGTAGTCAACCTTGTTAACTTAATCAAGGTAATTTTCACTGTACATTTATGAAAACAAATTGCAAAGTTATGGTCTGGGCTGCCTGCTTAACAATGTTTTGAGTGGTCTGGCCTAGTCCATAACACACGTACCTAGGTAAAGTGAAAGGTTTTGCTTTGGGTGCAGATGTTACCCAACAAAGTGCGTTAGGATAATAGAACAGAGCGAAAAATACAAAGTTACGGCTGCAGAGAAGGTAGACAGAAAGCAAGATCAACAATAGATTTGAAAATAGAGAGGTCCATTCAGAAATCTAATAACAGCGGGGAAGAAGCTATTCTTGAACCTGTTGGTAAGTGAGTTTATGTTAACATCCTTGAACGGGTAGATTATAAAATACAAATAAAACGCGCCCCCAATAGTTTTTTGTGAAAATTGAGCACCCTGCATAACAAAAGTGCAATAAGTTTGAACTTTTCCATAATGTCCAGTTCCAAGAGCATGCCTTGAAATGCCCGAAATGAGGCAAATATTGTACATATCAACCAGCATGGAAATTATATCGGGGCTCCACAGAGTAACAACATTCTGTAAGGGGAAAAGTTTAATTCTAACGCTAAATATGAAATATTGTGCAACATATCATTATACAAAATTTTACAAACCAAGTATACCTTCTGTGGGGGGAGGGGGGGGTGGAGGGAGAAAAAGAAACAAACAGAACAGCAGCACCTTCTGCAAGCATTACCAACCCCTAGGAAAAAAACAGGCAGAGAAATCATATGAGGGAAGAGTCTAATAAAACTCGAGAAAAGGTGTCTGCACAGAGACAGCCAGAGATGAGAAACAGAGAGGAAAAATAGTGGCAGTGGCGATATAACATTGAACAGTACAGCACAGGAACAGACTACGATTCTGTGCCAAACATGACGCCAAATTAAACTAACCCCTACTGCCTGCCCTTGGTCCATTTCCCTCCATTCCTTGCACAGTTTAGATTAGATTAGATTAGATTAGACTTACAGTGTGGAAACAGGCTCTTCGGCCCAACAAGTCCACACCGACCCGCCAAAGTGCAACCCACCCATACCCCTACATTTACCCCTTACCTAACACTACAGGCAATTTAGCATCGCCAATTCACCTGACCCGCACATCTTTGGACTGCGGGAGGAAACCGGAGCACCCGGAGGAAACTCACACAGACACGGGGAGAACGTGCAAACTCCACACAGTCAGTCGCCTGAGGCGGGTATTGAACCTGGGTCTCTGGCGCTGTGAGGCAGCAGTGCTAACTGCTGTGCCACCGTGCCGCCCACAGTCATGTGTTTATCTTAAAACCCTCTAAATGCCCCTGTCGTATCTGCCTCCACCACCACCCGTGGAAGCATGTTGCAGACTCCTATCCCTCTCTGTGTTAAAAAACTTGCCCCTCACATCTCCTTTGAGCCTACCCCCTCTCACCTGAAATGCATGCCCCTAGTTTCAGTAACAAGAGACCTTGCTAATCTGACCATGTCTGGGAGAGAAGGAATGAGAGAAAGAGAGAGAAATGGTAGTAATTTCACTGGATTGGGAATCCAAATGCACTGGCAACAAGGGTTCACATCCACCTCCTCAATTTAAGTAAAATAACAAAAATCTTTATAAAAATACAAGAGGGGAATGGAGGAAGAAATCTTGTAGCAGAGTGGCAGCTTGAGCCCAGAAAGACTGGCTTCAAGTCCCACCACGTGAGCAGTTGTTTAGAGTCATAGAGTCATACAACATGGAAACAGACCCTTCGGTCCAACCCGTCCATGCCGACCAGATATCCCAACCCAATCTAGTCCCACCTGCCAGCACCCGGCCCATATCCCCCCAAACCCTTCCTATTCATTAACCCATCCAGATGCCTTTTAAATGTTGCTATTGTACCAGCCTCAACCACATCCTCTGGCAGTTCTTTCCATACACGTACCACCCTCTGGGTGAAAAAGTTTCCCCTTAGGTCTCTTTTATATCTTTCCTCTCTCACCCTAAACCTATGCCCTCTAGTTCTGGACTCCCTGACCCCAGGGAAAAGACTATTTATCCTATCCATGACCCTCATAATTTTGTAAACCTCTATAAGGTCACCCCTCAATTAGAGAGGAGCAATTGACTGCAGATGCTGGAATCTGTACTGAAAACAAAAAAAAACTGACACTTACAGCATGGATAGTGTTGTCATAGGGTGGGGAGAAAATCTGTGCCCAGCAATGGGACTGACCCTCCCACCAAGGCACTCAGCTCAAGGGATAATTAGGGACAATTAAAAAAAAGGCGGGGGAGGCCTCTAGATACAAGTGAAGGAAGCACACCCCAGTTTGACTGAAGTACTTTAGCAAGTGCTGCAAAGTTACAGTCGGTTGCATCAGCTTCCAGGCTCCAGCAAAGAAGGGAATGAAGAGACGGGAGGCACATTCCCCTCCTCAGAGCCAGGACAGCAAGGTGCAATAAAGGAAAATGAAACAAGAAGCTGCAAGGTGCATGGAGGAAAATGGAAAGCAGCGAATTGCAATAAGTAAAATTAAAAAGCTGCAAGCTGCATGAGTGAAATCCACCCCCTCCTCCCTCCCTCTCCCCCAGCAGCCAGCCGCCCTGATACTGAGCGGCACAGGCTCAGCTCAGAGCCCGGGGACGGGCTGATACAAGGGCGGCGGTGTAATAACCCGAGGTCGGGGAGGCCGGGCCGGCCCCCGACCCCAGCCCCCAGCCCCGGGGGCAGCCTCTGTTCTCCCGGCGGGAGGGGGGGGTCACTCTAATCCATCAATCCATCTCCTCTGTCTCCCCCAAAACACCCCGAATCTCTCCCCTCCCCTTCCCTCTCCTTCCCCCCCTCCTCTCCCTCAATTTCTCCTTCTCTCCTTTCCCCCTCTCTCCTTCCCCCCTCATTTCTCCTCTCTCCTTCCTCTCTCTCTCTCTTTCCCCTCCCTCCTTCCCCCCTCCTCTCCCTCCTTCCCCCTCCTCTCCCTCAATTTCTCCCCCTCCTCTCCCTCAATTTCTCCCCCTCCTCTCCCTCAATTTCTCCCCCTCCTCTCCCTCAATTTCTCCCCCTCCTCTCCCTCAATTTCTCCCCCTCCTCTCCCTCCTTCCCCTTCTCTCTTCTTCCCCCCTCCTCTCCCTCCTTCCCCCTCTCTCTTCTTCCCCCTCTCTCTTCTTCCCCCCTCCTCTCCCTCAATTTCTCCTTCTCCCTTCCCCCCTCATTTCTCCTCTCTCCTTCTCCCTCTCCCCCTCTCCTCCTCCTCCTCTCTCCCTCTCCCCCTCTCCTCCTCCTCTCCCCCTCCCCTCCCTCTCCCCCCCCCCCTCCCCTCCCTCTCCCCCTCCCCCCCCTCCCCTCCCTCTCCCCCTCCCCCTCCCCTCCCTCTCCCGCCCCCCCCCTCCCGTCCCTCGCCCTGCCCTCTCCCCCCCTCTCTCGCCCTCCCCTCCCTCTCCCCCTCCCCCTCCCCCTCCCTCTCCCCCTCCCCTCCCTCCCCCTCCCCTCCCCTCCTCCCCCTCCCCTCCTCGCCCCTCCCCCTCCCCCTCCCTCCCCCCCCCCTCCCCTCCCTCTCCCCCTCCCCCTCCCCTCCCTCCCCCTCCCCTCCCTCTCCCCCTCCCTCCCCTCTCTCCCCCTCCCCTCCCTCTCCCCCTCTCCCCCTCTCCTCCTCCCCTCCCTCTCCTCCTCCCCTCCCTCTCCTCCTCCCCTCCCTCTCCACGTCAATTTCTGCTTCTCCCCTTCTCCCCTCATTTCTCCTTCCCTCACATTCTGAAGTCCACACTCAGACCCCTCACCAATAATCTCATTATAAATGACACACATGGCTTCTTTTCCTCTCGTTCCGTCCGCTGGCGCCACTGATCTAAGTCAAGATCAGAAATCTCTCCGCCCCCCAATGCCCCTCCTGTCCCTGCCCCCTGGGGAGAGGGGGGTAAAGTTACAAACCTCCTTGTCCTCGGGGTGAAAGCAGATTTCCCTGAGCCCAGGCCGGCGTGGAAACAGAAACAGAAAGAGGGAGGGAGCTTCCTCTCCTCTCATATCCGCATTGGGGAGTCCCTCTGCTGGTAACAGCAGAGAGAGAGAAAAATCCCAGCTCCAAATAATCTGAAATTAAACAAAATAAACTGCACAAAGAGGAGCAAACCGCCTCAGTAACACCCTGGAGTTACCCCTCCCATGGACAGCTCCTACTTCCACATACCACCCTCTTAAATCCCTCCCCCATTTTTGGATTCATCTTTCCAAAATAGGAAATGTGCCAGCAACAGCGACTTTCATTTGTATAGCACCTTCAGTGGCCATGCAGCCCTTCTCCCAATTCCATCCCCCTCTTATCCAGACGCAGCAAGCGAAGCCCCAAGGGAGGGTCACTGGAACCGGAATGTAGCCATCTCATCTCTTTCTCCCTCTGCGGATGCTCCCGGACCGGCTGAGGTGTCTCCTGCCTGTTGGGTTTTGTTGTTGTCTCCGTCACGGGGCTAGGTTCGGCTGGGTGGCCCAGTCATGGGTGAGGTGACCACAGAGGAGTCCCCTTCTCAACCCCTCCCTGATCCCGTGGCGTGGCGGCCCACAAAAGATATGAGCAGGAGTAAAACACTTGGCGCCTCCAGTCTGCACCACCTTTCAATATGATTGTGACTGTTCACCATGTCCAGTTTCTCAATCCACCACCCCCTCCCCATATCCCTCCACCTCCCTCCCTCCCTCCCTCTCTGCATATCCCTCAATCCCTTCAGCCACAAGAACTATACCTGCCCCCATCTTCAACAATGTTTTGGCCTCAGCCACTTTCAAAGGAAGCAAGTTCCTCAGACTGCCTACTCTCTGGGTGAAAACATTTCTACCCTTGCCTGTTCTCCTGACACTCAGGCTAAACTTGCCACCGGTCAAAGAACCATAGAGTCTTGGAGCACAGAAACATACCCTTTGGTCCAACGCAACTCGATAGAGTGGTCAAGAAGGCATATAGCATGCTTTCCTTCACTGGATGGGGTATTCAATACAAGAGTTGGTAGGCCATGTTACAGTTATAGAGTCATAGAGATGTACAGCATGGAAACAGACCATTCGGTCCAACCCGTCCATGCTGGCCAGATATCCCAACCCAATCTAGTCCCACCTGCCAGCACCCGGCCCATATCCCTCCAAACCCTTCCTATTCATATACCCATCCAGATGCCTCTTAAATGTTGCAATTGGACTAGTCTTTGCCACTTCTCTGGCAGCTCATTCCATACACGTACCACCCTCTGCGTGAAAAAGTTGCCCCTTAGGTCTCTTTTATATCTTTCCCCTCTCACCCTAAACCTACGCCCTCTGGTTCTGGACTCCCCGACCCCAGGGAAAAGACTGCCAATTTACCCTATCCATGACCCCCATAATTTTGTAAACCTATATAAGGTCACCCCTCAGCCTCGGATGCTCCAGGGAAAACAGCCCCAGCCTGTTCAGCTTCTCCCTGTAGCTCAGATCCTCCACCCCGGCAACATCCTTGTAAATCTTTTCTGAACCCTTTCAAGTTTCACAACATCTTTCCGATAGGAAGGAGACCAGAATTGCAAGCAATATTCCAACAGTGGCCAAACCAATGTCCTGTACAGCTGCAACATGACCTCCCAACTCCTGTACTCAATATTCTGACCAATAAAGGAAAGCATACCAAACGCCTTCTTCACTATCCTATCTACCTGCAACTCCACTTTCAGAGTTATGAACCTGCACTCCAAGGTCTCTTTGTTCAGCAACACTTCCGAGGACCTTACCATTAAGTCTATAAGTTCTGCTAAGATTTGCTTTCCTAAAATGCAGCACCTCTCATTTATCTGATTTAAACTCCATCAGCCACTTCTCAGCCCATTGGCCCATCTGGTCAAGATCCTGTTGTAATCTGAGGTAACCTTCTTCGCTGTCCACTACACCTCCAATTTTGGTGTCATCTGCAAACTTACTAACTGTACCTCTTATGCTCACATCCAAATCATTTATCTAAATTACAAAAAGTAGAGGTCCCAGCACTGTTCCTTGTGGCACTCCACTGGTCACAGGCCTCCAGTCTGAAAACTAACCCTCTACCACCATCCTCTGTCTTCTACCTTTGAGCCAGTTCTGTATCCAAATGGCTAGTTCTCCCTTTATTCCATGAGATCTAACCTTGCTAATCAGTCTCCCATTGGGAACCCTGTCGAACGCCTTACTGAAGTCCATATAGATCACATCTACTGCTCTGCCCTCATCAATCTTCTTTGTTACTTCTTCAAAAACCTCAATAAAGTTTGTGAGACATGATTTCCCACGCACAAAGCCATGTTGACTATCCCGAATCAGTCCTTGCCTTTCCAAACACATGTACATCCTATCCCTCAGGATTCCCTCCAACAATTTGCCCACCACCAATGTCAGGCTCACTGGTCTATAGTTCCCTGGCATGTCCTTACCACCCTTCGTAAACAGTGGCACCACGTTTGCCAATCTCCAGTCTTTCGGCACCTCACCTATGACTATCGATGATACAAATATTTCAGCAAGGGATCCAGAAATCACTTCTCTAGCTTCCCACAGAGTTCTCGGGTACACCTGATCAGGTCCTGGGGACTTAACCACCTTTATGCATTTCAAACCGTCCAGCACTTCCTTCACCATCTATTTTCCGACAGTCTATATCTTCCATATCCTGTTCCACAGTAAACACTGATGCAAAATACTCATCTCCTGCGCTCCACACAAAAGCCGCCTTGCTGATCTTTGAGGGGGCCCTATTCTCTCCCTAGTTACCCTTTTGTCCTTAATGTATTTGTAAAATCCCTTTGGATTCTCCTTAATTCTATTTGCCAAAGCTATCTCATGTCCCCTTTTTGCCCTCCTGATTTCCCTCTTAAGGATACTCCTACTTCCTTTATATACTTGTAAGGATTCACTCGATCTATCCTGTCTGTACCTGACATGTGCTTCCTTCTTTTACTTAACCAAACTCTCAATTTCTTTAGTCATCCAGCATTCCCTATACCTACTACCCTTTCCTTTCATCCTAACAGGAATATACTTTCTCTGGATTCTCATTACCTCATTTCTGAAGGCTTCCCATTTTCCAGCCGTCCCTTTACCTGCGAACATCTGCCCCCAATCAGCTTTCGAAAGTTCTTTGTTCTGGATTAGTGGTGCTGGAAGAGCACAGCAGTTCAGGCAGTATCCAAAGTGCAACAAAATCGAGCCTTTGTTCCTGATGAAGGGCTTTTTCCCGAAACGTCGATTTCGCTGCACTTTGGATGTTGCCTGAACTGCTGTGCTCTTCCAGCACCACTAATCCAGAATCTGGTTTCCAGCATCTGCAGTCATTGTTTTTACCTTTTGAAAGTTCTTGCCTAATACCGTCAAAATTAGCTTTTCTCCAATTTAGAACTTCAACTTTTAGATCTGGTCTATCCTTTTCCATCATTATTTTAAATCTAATAGAATTATGGTCCCAAAGTGCTCCCCCACTGACACCTCAGTCACCTGCCCTGCCTTACTTCCCAAGAATAGGTCAAGTTTTGCACCTTCTCCAGTAGGTACATCCACATACTGAATCAGAAAATTGTCTTGCACACACTTAACAAATTCCTCTCCATCTTACCCCTTAACACTATGGCAGTCCCAGTCTACATTTGGAAAGTTAAAATCCCCTACCATAACCCATCCATGTGACTGTATATGCGACGTTTTCCCCTTCCTATAATTGCCATCCATCACATCCTCTTGCTCTTGTAAATTCCTCATTGCCTCTAACTGTCTCTCCAACCAATCCATTCGATCTGATAGGATTTGCAACCAACAGCATTTATTGCAGATATAATCCTCAGTAACCCGTAAACTCTCCCTAAACTCCCACATCTGACATGTAGAACATATCACTCTACTCAAGGCCATTTTTGCTTCTTTCAATCTACAGACCCAGAATGTAGCACACTACAAAACACTGCTCCAGGTTAAATTAAAGCTTATGGCTTATATTTTAACATCAATCCAGAGACATATCTTAATAAAATATGTAATCAAGAAAGAACCCATTCCGCTTACTATTGCAGACTTACTGTAAGGCCACACTTAAAATATCACTTATCTGTTTCTGTGCTGTGACCTATCCCCAACAGGTTCCTCCAAGATTAGTTATGAATTTCACTGTTTGTTAATTTTCCCACATGCACACCGATGTCCAGTGATACATGAATTCAAACAGCAAAGGCAGTAACTGTGCAGGTTCACTGCTCTGTAAGTTAGCAATGTTGTTTTCTCTCTCTCTCTCTCTCTCTGTCCTGCACTGACCTCAGCATGTGCTTCCTTAGTCTGTTCCTCTGCCTTTCAAAAGTGCTGTTGTTTTGACTTTTTTTCTCCAAAGTTCCAAAACAATGCAACAGCATATAAAACAGTCATTGCTGCTCCTGGAATTCGAGAAAATCACCTCCAACACTTAAAATACCTTTAAAAAAGGAGCAGCCCTTACAGCCAGACATTTTTACCATCCTCCATCTTGGATTACCCAGAATCCTTGTATAGGACTTTGGTTCGGTCACATTTGGAAGACTGTGTACAGTTCTGGTCACCACATACCAAAAGGATGTGGAGGTTTTGGAAAGGGTGCAGAGTAGTTTCACCAGGATGTTGTCTGGTATGAATGGTGCTAGCTATGGGCAGAGGTTGTGTAGATTAGGATTGTTTTAATTAAAAAGACAGAGGTTGAGGGGGACCTTATTGCGGTCTACAAAATCATGAGACAGGGTGGATAGCAAGAAGCGTTTTCCCAGGGTGGGGGACTCAATTACTCGAGGGCACAAGTTCAAGGTGAGAGGGGAAAAGTTTAGGGGAGATATGCGTGGAAAGTTCAGAGGGTAGTGGGTACCTGGAATGCATTGCCAGTAGAGGTGATAGAGGCAGGCATGATAGCATCATTTAAAATGTATCTAGACAGATACATGAATAGGCAGGGAGCAGAGGGATAAAAAAATCCTTAGAAAATAGGCAACAGCTTTAGAGAGAGGACCTGGATTGGCGCAGGCTTTGAGGGCTGAAGGGCCTGTTCCTGTGCTGTAAATTTCTTTGTTTTTTGTTCATTCTCACCAACCAAGATATCTTCAATTAATAGAGTTTTGAGAAGATTTGTAGCTCAGGTTTAGGTTTTGGATGTAGGTTTGCTCGCTGAGGTTGAAGGCTCATTCCAGACGTTTCGTTACCCTACTAGGTGACATCTTCAGTGGGCCTCAGGCGTAGCACTGCTGAAAATTCCTGCTTTCTATTTATATGTTTGGGTTTCTTTAGGTTGGTGATGTCATTTCCTGTGGTGATGTTATTTCCTTGATTACATCACTTCCTGTTCCTTATCCAAGGGCATGGTAGATGGAGTCTAACTCGATGTGTTTGTTGGTAGAGTTCCGGTTGGAATGCCATGCTTCTAGGAATTCTCATACATGTCTCTGTTTGGCTTGTCCTAAGATGGATGTATTGTCCCAGTCGAAGTAGTGTCCTTCCTCATCTGTATTTGAGTGAGGGAGGGTCATGTTGTGGCTAGTTGGTGTTCATGTATCCTGGTGGCTAGTTTTCTGCCTGTTTGTCCAACGTAGTGTCTGTCACGGTCATTGCACGGTATTTTGTAAATGACATTAGTTTTGCTTGTTGTCTGTTTCGGGTCTTTCAAGTTCAATTAGTTGCTGTTTTAATGTGCTGGTGGGTCTCCCCACCCTCACCCTCCTCTCGCTTATCTCTCCACGCTTCAGGCTCACTGCCTTTATTCCTGATAAAGGGCTTTTGCCCGAAATGTCGATTTTACTGCTCCTCGGGTTTGTGGGTTACCACATTATTATTGTGGACTGCCACAATTAAGTTAATAGAACATAGCACAGAACAGCAAAGAAAAGGCCCTTCAGCCCACCACTTTACACCAAATATGACAGCAGATTAAACAAATCCCTTCTGCCTGTCCTTGGTCCACATCCCCCTATTCCTTGCCATTAATAAGGTGCACAAACAGTGGAACCTGTAGCTAGGACCTTGAGCCTCTCAACCACCTGCATTTCAGCACCATTGATAAAAGGAATGGAGTGGAGGACATGATCCTGTCTGTATTGATGGTGCTGCGGTGGAGGTAGCCATGAGCATCATGTTCCTAAGAGTGAAGATCACCAACAATCTGTCCTGGTCCTTTCACATCGATGCTACGGTCCAGAAAGCATACCAACATCTCTACTTCCTCAGAAGACTAAGGAAATTTGGGATGTCCACACTGACCATTGCCAATGTTTTTTATAGATCCACCGTAAAGAGCATCCTATCCGAATATGTCACAGCTTGGTTTGGCAAAGACCACAAGGAATTACAGAGAGTTGTGAATGCAGCCCAGTCCATCACACAAGCCAGCCTTCCTTCCACTGACGACTCCTACACTTCCCATTGCCTTGGGGAATCAGCCAACTCCTTCCACCCTCTCCCTTCAGGCAGAAGATACAGCTTCTTTCAGACGAATGAGCAGACCTCTCAGAGATTAGAGTTGAGCTTTCTCTGCACCTTCTCTGTATATTCTGCCTTCTGTTCCATTATCTTGATGTACTATTGTAAGGTATAACTTGTTTAGTTAGCACACAAAGCAATACTTTTCACTGTATCTCAGTACATGTGACAATAATAAATCCATTTTATTCTGCCATATTTAGATGTACAGCAGTGGTCCAGGCACTGACATCTGGGGAATTGTAGAATTCCTACTGCCTGGAAAGAGGCCATTCAGCCCAACCCTTGAAGGACCATTCCACCCAGACCCAAACCCCATCCTATCCCTTTAACCCTGCATTCCTCATGGCTAATCCACCCAGTCTATACATCTCTGGATGGGGTAATTTCCCATGGCCAATCCACCCTAACCTGCACATCTTTGGACTGTGGGAGGAAACCAGAGCATCCGGAGGAAACCCACACAGACACGGGGAGAATGTGCAAACTCCACACAGACAGTTGCCTGAGGCTGAAATCACACCTGGTTCCCTGGTGCTGTGAGGCAGCAGTACTAACCGCTAAGGCACCACTCTGCCCTCTGTTACCTTTCTCATCCATAAGTCCACTGCAGTCTCCAGCTCAGAGACTTGTAGGGGCCTCAGCTACAGTTCTGGGAGCAGACATCAGTGAGGATGTGAGTACTTTGGAGAGAGATAGAAAGAGGGAGAGAGAGAGAGAGAAACTGCAGTGCAGATTCAGGAGAATAGTTTCATGGTTGTGAAACTTCACTTATGATGAAAAGCTGGAGAAGATGGATACAAAGGCACTGGGGTTGGATCAATAGAGATTTACCAGGAGGTTGCCCAGTGCTGGGGAGATTCAGTAATGGAGAGAGATTGGATACTCTGGGGTTGTTTCCCTTGGAACAAAGGAGACTGTGGGGAGAGATGACAGAGATGCATCAAGTTATGAGGGACATAGACAGTGTATATGGGAAGGAATGTTTCCCTGAGCGGAGGCATCAGTGACTGGGGGGGTGGATTGAAGGTGAAGGGCAGGAGGTTTAGAGTGTGAGGTGAGGAAGAATCTTTTTCATCTACAGGGTAGTGGGGAATGTGGAACTCTCTGCACCTGAGGGTGGGAGAGGCAGAAACCCTCAGAATCTTGAAGAAGGATTTAGATGTACTAAGGTACACAACGCTATGAGTCAGGTACTGGGAAATGGGGTTAGAATGGTTAGGTGATCGCTTTTGACCGGCGCAGAATCGATTGGCCGAAGAGCCCATCTTTCATTGCTGTCGATCTCTCTGGCTGTTCTCAGTTTTGAAAGACCATGTACATACAGAGACATGAATCAGGAGGAGAAGTAGGCTAGACAGTCCTTTCAGGCCACTCTGCCATTCAATAAGATCTTGCCTGATCCGATTAGTCCACACCTCTGCTTCCCTTTGTTATGCTGTGTTTTCTGACCTTAAAGCACTTTTTTAATCCAAGCTCACACTCCCTTTTCATGTTGGAGGCCTTGATCTTGTTAACCAATCTGCTTTGTGGCATTTTTTCCCAAATATTTTCATGGAGACAATGTTCATGCATTCCCTTTGTCAATCGTCTCCAAACATCTCTGTGAAGACAGTTGTGTGTGTGTAGAAATCTTTCTTCCACCTAATGCTTTATTTTAACATTTCCCCAGGCAATGCTTGGGTAATTTGAGACTCCTGTTGTCATCATTACAAAGTTCCTACATATTTCCATAATTTCCTCACAGATTTGCTCTTTTACCCCTCTCAGTATTTGCAAGCGTGATGAATATCCCAATTTCATGATCAGATATTACTTGCTTCTCAACTCGAAACAAATGGATTATGTCCTTGCCCCATCAGAAATCTCCCCTATTTTCCGCTCTGTAATGTCTTCCCTCGTCACCCCACCTCCCTTTCTTTGCCTGCCTTCAACAAGGTGTCTCATGAGAGGCTGCTGCATAAGATAAAGATGCATGACATTACAGGTAATGTATTAGCATGGATAGAGGATTGGTTGACTAACAGGAAGCAAACAGTGGGGTTAAATGAATGCTATTCTTGTTGGCAGTCAGTGGTGTTCCTCAGGGATCAGTTTGGAGAGTGCAATTATTCACAATTTACATGGATGATTTGGAGCTGCGGACCATGTGTAATGTTGCAAAGTTTGCTGATGACACTAAGATGGATGGCAGAGCAAAGTTTGCGGAGGACTGTGGAACTTTGCAGAGGAACATAGATATTTTAAGTGAGTGGGCAACGGTCTGGCAGAGAGAATTAAGTGTTAGTGAATGTGTAGTCATCCATTTTGATAGGAGTAACAGTAAAAAGCGCTACTACTTAAATGGTGAAAGATTGCAGCACGCTGCTGTGCAGGGGGACCTGGGTATCCCTGTTCATGAATCACAGAAGGTTGGTCTGCAGGTACCACACCTGGAGGGGCTGGGTATTTGGTTCGGGAGGGCTGGGGCGTGTGCCAGGACTTGGGAGGAGCGTATCAGCAAGGTGAGGCAGAAACTAGGCAGATGGGAGCAAAGGTCGCTCTCCATTGCAGATGAAAACCTGGTCATCAGGTATGAGGCACTGTCAGTGTTGTTATATGTGGCACAGGTCTGGCCTATTCCCAGAACCTGTGCCGTCGCAGTCACCCGGGCCATCTTCCATTTTATATGGAGGTCAAAGATGGACCGGGTCCGAAGGGACACCGCGTATAAAGATCTGGGCAATGAGGTAAAACACTCACCCAACGCCACCCTCACCCTGATGGCCACCTTTGTGTGTGGCTGCATCAAGCTGTGCGTGGATCCCCGGTACGAAAACACCAAGTGTCACTACGTACTGAGGTTCTACCTGTCCCCGGTGTTGCGAAGGATGGGCCTGGCCTCGCTGCCGCGGAACGCTCCGAGTAGTTGGACTGTTCCGTATCACCTGTCCTTTGTGGAGAAATTTATGAGGAAAAACATAAATGACCACAAGTCCATCAGGAAGTGGTCAGCACTTAGTGTCCTTGAGACCCTTCAGAAAAGGAGAGGGTGGATCCTATCGAGCGGTTCCCTGAGCAGACTGTCAAAGCCATTTAGCAGAATGCCTCATCGCCAGAACTTTCCAACAAGCACCAAGACATGGCTTGGCTGGTGGTGAGAAGGGCTCTGCCTGTGAGATCCTTTATGTACGCCCGGACTCTCAGCCGCACTGCACGCTGCCCTCGAAGCGGCTGTGGCGGGAACGAAACTGTCACACACCTCCTTCTGGAATGTGCCTATGCAGAGGGAGTCTGGAGAGGAATGCAGTGGTGTTTGTCGAGGTTCGTACCAAGCAGCTCCGTGACGCGGGACTCCGTGCTCTACGGCCTGTTCCCTGGGACGCACACTGAGACCAACATCAACTGCGCCTGGAGGATCATCAACTCGGTGAAGGACGCTCTCTGGGCGGTCCGAAACCTGTTGATTTTCCAGCTGAAGGAGCTGACCCCGACTGAGTGTTGCAAACTGGCACATTCCAAGGTCCAGGACTACATGTTGAGGGACGCGCTGAAGCTTGGGGCAGCTGCTGCCAAGGCGCGGTGGGGAAAGACCATCATCTGCCTAAGAAGAACAGAGGGTCCACTCAGTAATCGGGCCCCGCTGATGCCTCAGCAGAATATCCGGATAGTCAATGTACAGATTTGTACATGCGAATGATTAATTCCGATCTCTGAATGTAAAGAAATGGAATGTATATGTATGTATGGCATCACCAATTGTATAGACATCAAAATAATTTTATGAATAAAGTATATTTTTAAAATTAAAAGAGATACAACATGTAATTAGGAAGGCAAATGGAATTTTGTCTTTCATTGCTAAAGGACTTGAGCTTAAAAGCAGGAAGGTCGTGTTGCAGCTGTATACGGTGCTGGTGAGATCACACCTGGAGTAGTGTGTGCAGCTATGGTGTCCTGCCTTAAGGAAGGACATATTGGCACTGGAGGGGGTGCAGAGGAGGTTCCCTGGGTTGATTCTGGAGTTGAGGGGGTTGGCTTCTGAGGAGAGACTGAGTAGACGAGGATTATATTAATTGGAATTTAGAGTAATGAGGGGGGCTCTTAGATAAACATATAGAATTATGAGGGGATTGGATAAGATCGACATACAGAGGATGTTTCCACTGGTGGGTGAAACTAGGACAAGAGGGCATAGTCTTAAAGTGAGGGGGAGCGAATTTCAGATTGAATTGAGAAGGACCTTCTTCACCCAGAGAGTTGAGAATCTATGGAATTCCTTGCCCAGTGAAGTGGTTGACGTTATTTCAGTAAATGTTTTTGAAGCTAAGATAGAGAATTTTTTGAACATAGAAGGAATGAAGGGTTATGATGAGAGGCTGGGTAGTAGAGCTGAGGCCATAAAAAGATCAGCCCTGATCATACTGAATGGTGGAATATGCGCAAAGGGCCGAATGGCCTACTCCTGCTCCAAGTTCTGATATTCTTATGCCTGTCTTATTCTGAACACGTGATTAGGTCACTTTTGGAATACTGTGTGCAATTATAGTCTCCCTGCTGAAGGAAGGGTGTTCAGAAAAGATTTACACCAAAGTTGCCAAGGGTTTGAGGTATAGGGAGAGGCTGAATAGGCTGGGGCTGTTTTCCCTGGAGAATCAGAGGCTGAGGGATGATCTCCTAGAGGTTTAAGAGATCATGAGGGGCATGGATTGGGTAAATAGACAAGGTCATTTTCCCCAGGGTAGGTGAGTCCAGAACTAGAGGGCAGAAGTTTAAAGTGAGATAGGAAAGATTTAAAAGGGACCTGAGGGGCAGCTTTTTCATACAGAGGCTGGTGCATGTATGGAACAAGCTGCCAGAAGAAGTGGTGGAGGCTGGTACAATTACAACATTTTTTTTAGAGATTAATTCCCTACAGTGTGGGAACAGGCCCTTCAGCCCATCAAGTCCACACTGACCCTCTCAAGAGCAACCCACCCAGACACATTCCCCTAACACTATGGGCAAATTAGAATGGCCAATTCACCTAACCTGCACATCTTTGGACTGTGGGAGGAAACTGGAGCACCCAGAGGAAACCCACGCAGACAATGTACAAACTCCACACAGACAGTCGCCCAAGGCTGGAATCGAACCCGGGTCCTTGGAGCTGTGAGGCAGCAGTGCTAACCACTGAGCCACCGTATTGCTCCTTTAAAAGGCACCTGGATGGGTACAGGAATAGGAAGGTTTTGGGGGGCAAATGATGGCAAATGGGAATAGATTAATTTATTATTTCTGGTCGGCATGGACAAGTTGAACCAATGGGTCTGTTTCTGTACTGTACATTGCTCAGACTCTCTGACTTGGTCTCCTTGAATATTAAGTGGAGAGTCCTCGTTGCTTTTCTACCATATTTCTGTTCCTGCTTAAGACCGAACCAAACCCTTTAGTTTAAAGATAAATGTAAGGTGCTGCGTTCCAGATGCAGTTCAAATGGTCAAACTATCAGATTTAAAGCAAAACACACTTTATTCATCCACTTTAGTCAGAACATAACAAAAGAAAGAAGGAATTGGAAAACTGAACAGAACAATAGATATAGTAACTATTACTTCCTAACTTTTCCAATATACTAACATCCCATAAACACACGTTTAGCAAAACGCAAATTCAGAAAACAGATATTGTCTCATGCAGCTCATGTAGCAGGCAATGAACCCCGAGCTTGGGGCTGTAACTGAGAGAGGGGGAGAAATAGCTTTCACCTAGTCATAGAGTCATAGAGATGTACAGCACGGAAACAGGCCCTTCAGTCCAACTCATCCATGCCGGCCAGATATCCCAACCCAATCTAGTCCCACCTGCCAGCACCCGGCCCATATCCCTCCAAACCCTTCCTATTCATATACCATCCAGATGTCTCTTAAATGTTGTAATTTTACTAGCCTCCACCACTTCCTCTGGCAGCTTATTCCATACATGCACCACCCTCTGTGCGAAAAAGTTGCCCTTTAGGTCTCTTGCCCCCCCCCCCCCCCCCCCCCCCCCACTCTCAACCTATGCCCTCTAGTTCTGGACTCCCCCACCCCAGGAAAAAGATTTTGTCTATTTACCCTATCCATGCCTCTCACATCCCAGCAGCAACTGTTGAAAGTTAAATTAAAGATCGCTGGTTCTCTGGGTAGGAGCTGAGCCACACCCATTCAGGCTGCATATATTGTTCCAGCTTTTATAAAAAGCACCCAAAGCTTCATACATTGTTCAGAGAATCATAGTCTGCTCAGTGCCTCTGCCTTAAAATCTCTCTTCAAAATAAAACCAGGACAAAATAACCTCTTAAAGCTGCAGCGTCACCACACAACTCCATCAATATCCCACTTCTATCTCACCAACTTTATCCACTGCTGTGACAGCATAGACTTCAGAACTTTGATAACTATTCATTGATTGCATAAATCAATAAACGATAAGCTGCTACACACAGAAAGAAGCAGCAGTAACTCTGTCTGGAATGACCTATTAAGGAACAAGAATATATATATGCAGGAATTGAAAACAATCATCCACTTCTGAGAAAAAAGGGAGTTGCAGCTTCAGGAACAGAATTACTTTGACACCTGCTGGATAACTGGCTGCCTCAAACCACAGGAACAAGGATTGCCCTGCAGAAGGATTTAAGGAGTTAACTGCAGGAAAGCTGTGTCTTTAAACAGGCAGTTAATGTTAAATGTAACAAGGAACTAAGAAGCTCCTTCTGATAAGGAGGCAAGCGACAGACTGAAATACTGTGGATGGAAGGACCTAAGGAATCATAAATAACGTCACATGCTGGACCTGAAGGATAAAAACCTGAATAAGAATTTGACACCGGAACTCCACCTTTAGCAGAACTTCAGAGAACAACACTGCAAAAAGATCAAACCCTGGACACTTCCAGGCACTGACACCGTTGGTGGAATTGTGACTAAGTGCCAGCGTTCATCAGGTAATAACCAAGTTTTATGAGGCTTAACTTGCTGACTTGAAGGGTCTTATTTTGGTTGCTGCATGCAATGAAGTCCAAATCACTGTTTCAGGACTTAATTGTCCATCAGATTTCTTTGTAATTAACCAAAATAAAGGTAACTTGTGATGATGTATGTGGAGAAGGCAGGAGAATGGGATTGAGAAACATATCAGACATCATTGAATGGCAGAGCAACCTCGATGGACCGAATGGCCTCGTTCTGCTCCTCTGTCCTACAGATTCAAGAACAGCTTCTTCCCTGCTGTTATCAGACTCTTGAATAGACAATGTTGATCTCTCTCTCTCTCTGTACCTTCTCTGTAGCTGTAACACTGCATTCTGCACTCGGTTCTGCTAATCTGATGCACGTTGTATGGTACAATTTGGGTAATAAATGCTGGTCGAGCTAGCAATACCCACATCCTGTGAATGAATTTTTAAAAAGTCCTCCCATGTTGATGCCACCATCAAGAAAGCACCATCAACTTCCTCAGGAGGCTCAGGAAATGCAGCACGCCCGTAAGGACTCTTACCAATTTTTATAGACGTATCATAGCAAGCATTCTATCCAGATGCAGTGCAGCATTGTACGGTAACTGCTCTGCCCAAGACCATAAGAAACAATAGAGAGCTGTAAAAACAGCCCAGTCCATCACACAAACCAGCCTTCCATCCATTGACTCCATCTTCCCACTGCCTCGGGAAGACAGCCAACATAATCAAAGACTCCTCCCAGCCCAGGTATACTCTCACCCACCCTCCTCCATCAGGCAGAAGATGCAACGGTTTGAATATATGTATGAACAGATGCAAGAGCAGCTTTTTCCCCGCTGTTATAAGACTTTTGAATGGATCTCTCAAATGGTAACTCCGATCTCTCTCTCTCTCTCTGCATCCCTGTAGCTGTAACACTATGTCTTGCACTATATTCTGCCTCCCTGATGTACTTTGTATGGTATGATCTGCCTGAACATCTTGCAAAACAACACTTTTCACTCCATCTCGGTACATGTGACAATAAATCAAACTCAATGTCTTATGGGAAGCTGGGAATACCCAAGCTGCTGTCCTCTGATCAGAAGGAAAAGTACTAAAGGTGGAGGTCAAAATTGCAAGCCGAGGTGTTTCCACTGTAACAGGGTGGGACACAATCCTTCAGAATGAGGGAAACGGATGGGACTTATTGACACTTGTAAGAATGTGTCTGACAATCAAACTCAGAAGGAAAAGGCGACAGCTCAGCTTGTAGCTTTAACTTCAAAACCCAGAGGTAAACACTGGTGTGAGTACAGGAGAAGGGCAGAGGGTAGCTAGAGATATGAAGGACTTTTACCTCAAGGACATGTCAAAGGATGCATTTGATAAGAATGAAAACAGAGAATGTCATATGAATATGCTCAAAAGGCATTTTGATAGGGAAGGAAAGCAAACTGGTTACAACGCAGAGTAAAGAACCAGGTTCAGATAAATTTGAGTTTGATATTCCTCACATTAAATTAGACAATGAGGACAAAAATTGGGATAAATTATTGAGTTAACTTTCAGACGAAAATTTAAATGACCTGAAATAGACTTTACAAACACATGGAGAGAAAAATGGGAATAAGCTGGGAAACATTAATCTAATTATGTGTGGTGCAGATAAAGTAAATGCTGTTCCAATTAAGCAACATCCTTATAGGGTTAACCCTTTAAAATTGACACAGGTCCAAAATGAAATTGAACGCTTGCTCAAAGATGACATGACCAATGAGTTGCAGTGCCTGGACTACACTAATAGTAATGGTGCCAAAATCAGATGGTACCCAACAATTGTGAGCAGCATCAGAGGAGCAGGAAAATCAATGTTTTGGGCAAAAGCTAAGAAACGTCAATGTTCCTGCTCCTCAAGTGCTGCCTGACCTGCTGTGCTTTTCCAGCACCGCTCTAATCTAAACTGTGGTTTCCAACATCTGCAGCCCTTACTTTTGCCCAACAATTATGAGTTGATTATCACAAAGTCAATGCAGTGAGAAAGTTTGATTCATTTCCCATTCCATGGGGGAAGTGGGCATCGCTGGCTGGCCAGTATTTATTGTTTGTCCCTGGTTGCCATCCCTTGAGAACTTGGTGGTAAGCTGTCTTCCTGAACCATTGCAATCCACCTGCAATCCCCTTAGGGAGGGAATTTCAGGATTTTGAGCCAATGACAGTGAAGGAATGGCTATATATTTCGAAGTCAGGATGGTAACGGGCTCGGAGGGGAACTTGCAGGGGGTGGTGTTCCTGTGTAGCTGTTGCCCTTGTCCTTCTGGATGGAAGTGGCGCTGGGTTTGGAAGGTGCTGTCTGAGGATCTTTGTTGAATTTCTGTAGTGCATCCTGTAGATGGTACACACTGCTGCTACTGAACGTCGGTGTTGTGGAAGGAGGGGATGTTTGTGGATGTGGCAGCAATCAAGTGGGGGCTGCTTTGTCCCTGGATGGTATCAAGTTTCTTGAGCGTTGTTGGAGCTGCCCCCAACCAGGGTAAGTGGGGAGTATTCCATCATACCCCTGACTTGTGCCTTGTAGGTGGTGGACGGGCTTTGGGAAGTCAGGAGGTGAATTACTTGCTGCAGGATTCCCAGCCTCTGACCTACTCTTGTAGCCATTGCATTTATGTGGTGAGCCCAGTTGTAGTTTCTGATCAATGATAATTCCCAGGATATTGATAGTGGTGGTGATGGTGGGGTGGGGTGTGGGGGTGGGAGTCGGTGGGGGGAGATCAGTGATGGTAACATCATTGAATGTTAAGGGGCAGTGATTATATTGTCTCTTATTAGTGATTGTAATAATCTGATATTTGTGTGGTGTGAATGTTACTTGTCACTAGTTATTGTCCAGATCTTGTTGCATTTGGAATCAAACTGCTTCAGTATCTGAGGGGTTGTGAATAGTGCTGAACATTGTGTAATCATTGGCGAACATCCCCACTTCATACCTTATAATGGATGAAGGCTACGAGACTAGGTGGGATTGCGGTTCACAAGGAAGAGGTATTAGAATTACTACAGAGTGTGAAAATAGATAAGTCCCCTGGACTGGATGGGATTTATCCTAGGATCCTCTGGGAAGCCAGGGAGGAGATTGCCGAGCCTTTGGCATTGATCTTTAAATCATCATTGTCTACAGGAATAACGCCAGAAGACTGGAGGATAGCAAATGTGGTTCCCCTGTTCAAGAAGGGGAGTAGAGACAATCCTGGTAATTATAGACCAGTGAGCCTTACTTCAGTTGTTGGTAAAGTGTTGGAAAAGGTTATAAGAGATAGGATTTATACTCATCTAGAAAGGAATAATTTGATTAGGGATAGTCAGCACAGTTTTGTGAAATGTAGATTGTGCCTCACAAATCTTATTGAGTTCTTTGAGAAAGTGACCAAACAGGTAGATGAGAGTAAACCGGTTGATGTGGTGTATATGGATTTCAGCAAGGCGTTCGATAAGGTTCCCAACAGTAGGCTATTGTACAAAATGCGGAAGAATTAGATTGTGGGAGATATAGCAGTTTGGATCAGTAATTGGCTGGCTGAAAGAAGACAGAGGGTGGTGGTTGATGGGAAATGTTCATCGTGGAGTACAGTTACTAGTGATGTACCGCAAGGGTCGGTGTTGGGTCCACTGCTGTTCGTCATTTTTATAAATGACCTGGATGAGGGTGTAGAAGGGTGGGTTAGTAAATTCGCAGACGACACTAAGGTCGGCGGAGTTGTGGATAGCGACGAAGGATGTTGTAGGTTACAGAGAGACATAGATAAACTGCAGAACTGGACTGAGAGGTGGCAAATGGAGTTCAATGCGGACAAGTGTGAAGTGATTCACTTTGGTCGGAGTAACAAAATAGGGAGGCATGGGATTGAGGGTGATTTAGTTGTCTGAATAAGAGATTAGCAAGCTGAAAGAAGACAGAGGGTGGTGGTTGATAAGAAATGGTCACCCTGGAGTTCAGTTTCTATTGGTGTACCGCAAGGATCTGTTTTGGGTTCTCTACTGTTTGTCATTGTTATAAATGACCTGGATGAGGGCATAGAAGGATGGGTTAGTAAATTTGCAGATGACACTAAGGTCAGTGGAGTTATTGACAGCATCAAAGGATGTTGTAGGTTACTGAGGGACATAGATGAGCTGCAGAGCTGGGCTGAGAGGTGGCAAATGGAGTTTAATGCGTAAAAGTGTGAGGTGATTCAATTTGGAAGGAGTAACAGGAATGCAGAGTACTGGGCTAATGGTAAGATTCTTGGTAGTGTAGATGAGCAGAGAGATCTCGGTGTCCAGGTACACAGATCCTTGAGAGTTGCCACCCAGGTTGACAGGGTTGTTAAGAAGGCATACAGTGTTTTAGCTTTTATTAATAGAGGGATCGAGTTCTGGAACAATGAGGTTATGCTGCAGCTGTATAAAACTCTGGTGAGGCCAGTAGTATTGTGTACAATTGGAGTATTGTGTACAATTCTGGTCACACAATATAAGAAGGATGTGGAAGCTTTCGAAAGGGTGCAGAGGAGTTTTACTAGGATGTTGCCTGGTATGGAGGGAAAGTCTTACGAGGAAAGGTTGAGGGACTTGAGGCTGTTTTCGTTGGAGAGAAGAAGGTTGAGAGGTGACTTAACAGAGACATATAAGATAATCAGAGGGTTAGATACAGTGGACAATGAGAGCCTTTTTCCAAGTATGGTGACAGCGAGCACGAGGGGGCATAGCTTTAAATTGAGGGGCGATAGATATAGGAAAGATGTCAGAGGTAGTTTATTTACACAGAGAGTAGTAAGGGTATGGAATGCTTTGCCTGCAATGGAAGTAGATTCGCCAACTTTAAGTGCATTTAAGTCGTCATTGGACAAGCGTATGGACATACATGGAATAGTGTAGGTTAGATGGGCTTCAAATTGGTATGACAGGTCGGCACTACATCGAGGGCTGAAGGGCCTGTACTGCACTGTTATGTTCTATGTTTTATGAAGCAGTTGAAGATAGTTGGGCCTATGACACCACTCTGAGGAACTCTTGCAGAGATGTCCTGCAGCTGAGATGACTGACCTCCAGTAACCACAATCATCTTCCTATGGGTCAGGTATGACTCTAACTAGTGGAGAATTTTCCCCCAGATACCCCTTGATTCCAGTTTTGCTTGGGCTCCTTGATGTCACACTCGGTTGGAAGTAGCTTTGATGTCACTCTCACCTCCCCTCTGGAATTCAGCTCCTCGGTCCATGTTTGAACCAAGGCTGGAATGTGATCAGGAGCTGAGTGACCCTGGTGAAACCCAAACTGGACGTCACTGAGCAAGGTGTTGCTGAGCAGGTGCTGTTTGATAGCGCTGTTGATGACCCCTTCCATCTCTTTACTGATGATGGAGAGGAAACTGATAGGGCAGTTGGATTTGTCCTGCCTTTTATGTGCACGACATACATGGGCAAATTTCCACAATGTCGGGTAGATCGGTAAAACTGTACTGGAAAAACTTAGTGAGGGGAGCAGCAAGTTCTGGAACTCATGTCTTCAGTATTATTGCCAGAATGTTCTCAGGGCCCATCGCCTTTGTAGTATCCAGTGTCTCCAGCTTTTCTTGATATCATGTGAAGTGAATCAAATTGGCTGGAGACAGGTATCTGTGATGCTGAGGACCACTGGAGGGGTCCAAGATAGACCATTCATTCTGCACTTCTGACTGAAGATTGGTGTGAAAGATTCAGCTTTATCTTTTGTACTGATGTGTTGAGATCTTCCATCATTGAGGATGGGGATATTTGTGGAGCCTCTTCCCCCAGTGAGTCATTTAATTGTCCACCACCATTTGTGACTGGATCTGATTCATTGGTTATGGATCGCTTAGCTCTGTTTATCACTTGCTGATATGCAAGTGTTCCTGTTTGGTTCACTCCTCACCTCAGATATGCCTGATGCTGCTCCTAGCACGCCCGCCTACAATCTCCATTGGACCAGGGTTGATCCCTTGGCTTGATGGGAATGGCTGAGTGAGGGATATGCCAGGCCATGAGGTTGCAGATTGTGCTGGAATACAATTCTGATGCTGTTGGTGGCCCACAGCACCTCATGGATGCCCAATCTTGAGTCACTAGATCGGTTTGAATTCTGTCCCATTTAGCATGGCGAGAGTGCCATACAAGATGGAGGGTATTCTCAAAGTGAAGGTGAGACTTTGTCTCCTCAAGGACTGTGTGGTGGTCACTCTTACCGATACTGTAATGGACAGGTGAATCTTCAGCTGGCAGACTGCTAGGGATGAGGTCAAATATATTTTTTTCCACTTGTTGGTCCCCTGACCAACAGCCACAGTCCCAGTTTAACAGTTATGTCCTTTAGGACCTGACTAGCTCCATCAGTATAAACCGACTGACTCCCACAGCTACCTGGACTACACCTCTTCGCACCCTGTCCCCTGTAAAAAAGCCATCCCATATTCCCAATTCCTTCATCTCCGCCGTAAAGCTCCCAGGAGGACCACTTCCAATACCGTACAGCCCAGATGGCCACCTTCTTCAAGGACCGCAGACTCCCCCCAGACGTGATCGACGATGCCCTCCACCGCATCTCCTCCACTTCCCGTTCCTCCGCCCTTGAGCCCCGCCCCTCCAACCGCCACCAGGACAGAACCCCACTGGTTCTCACCTACCACCCCACCAACCTCCGTATACAGCGTATCATCCGCCGTCATTTCCGCCACCTCCAAACGGACCCCACCACCAGGGATATATTTCCCTCCCCTATCAGCGTTCCGCAAAGACCACTCCCTTCGTGACTCCTTCGTGAGGTCCACACCCCCCACCAACCCAACCTCCACTCCCGGCACCTTCCCCTGCAACCGCAGGAAATGTAAAACTTGCGCCCACACCTCCTCCCTCACTTCCCTCCAAGGCCCCACGGGATCCTTCCATATCCGCCACAAGTTCACCTGTACCTCCACACACATCATCTATTGCATCCGCTGCACCCGATGTGGCCTCCTCTACATTGGGGAGACGGGCCGCCTACTTGTGGAATGCTTCAGAGAACACCTCAGGGACGCCCGGACCAACCAACCCAACCACCCCGTGGCTCAACACTTTAAATCTCCCTCCCACTCCACCAAGGACATGCAGGTCCATCGCCAGAACATAACAACACGACGGTTGGAGGAAGAGCGCCTCATCTTCCGCCTGGGAACCCTCCAACCACAAGGAATGAACTCAGATTTCTCCAGTTTCCTCATTTCCCCTCCCCCCACCTTGTCTCAGTCAATTCCCTCGAACTCAGCACTGCCCTCCTAACCTGTAATTTTCTTCCTGACCTCTCCGCCCCCACCCCACTCCGACCTATCACCCTCACCTTGACCTCCTTCCACCTATCACATCTCCATCGCCCCTCCCACAAGTCCCTCCTCCCTACCTTTTATCTTAGCCTGCTTGACACACTTTCCTCATTCCTGAGGAAGGGCTTTAGCCCGAAACGTCGAATTTCCTGTTCCTTGGATGCTGCCTGACCTGCTGCGCTTTAACCAGCAACACATTTTCAGCTCTAGCTCCATCAGTAGTATTGCTGCTGAGCCACTCTTGGTGGTGGACATTGAAACCCCCTCATCCAGAGTATATTTTGTGCCCTTATAACTCTCAGTGCTTCCCTTAAGTGTTGGTTAACATGGAGATTTTTAGTACAGTTCAGGGGAATCAGTCACCTCAACAGAATTAGAAACTAATTCAGCTTCCACTGACATTTGTTGGAGAGAGTCCTAAACCTCTCTCACCCTTTGTGTGTAGATGTTCTTCCTAACATCTCTCCTGAACGGTCATATGGCAAAAGAAACACACCAATAATACAGCTTCTTTCAGTAATACTCTAGCTCGGTTACCAAATGATTATTTCTAACACTTGTTGCAACCATTCTCCAAGGGAGGTGTATTGTTTTTTTCTCTTTTGTTCATTTCTTTCTTTAAACACATAATCTCTGCATAGACAGCCATCTTTTGTGTTGTGTGAATGAGTCTGAGACCGGGATCAAAGGGATACAGATCTTTATTCCAGATTATTGCCGAAATAATAACCAGTGGTCGCCACTTGTTTTAAAAATAAGTGTGTTAAATAAATAGATTTGCTTTTTAAGTTGATTGAAGAGGGCTGGTGAAAATCTCCTTTATTCCACGTTGTAGTGCATAAATGAAGCAATTTGGCCATTTTAGTGATTAAATCAATAATTTATATAAATGTTGTGATGAATAGTGTGGAACATGGAACATTACAGTGCAGTACAGGCCCTTCAGCCTTTGGTGCTGCGCCACCCTGTCATACCAATCTGAAGCCCATCCCACCTACACTATTCCATGTACGCCCATATGCCTGTCCAATGACGACTTAAATGCACTTAAACTTGGCGAATTTACTACTGTTGCAGGCAAAGCATTCCATACCCTTACTACTCTCTGAGTAATTACCAGTCCATTCCCCCATCAGTCATAAAATCATCCAAAATATTATTCAATGGGAGATGACGTGTGAGGGACGTATCTCCTGTTTCTCAAGTCTAAAAAATAACAAGAAATTTCAAATGACAGCTGAAGATAAACCAAAGGACACAGCTTAAAAATACGGGGTAAACCATTTAGGACAGAGATGAGGAGAAACTTCTTCACCCAGAGAGTGGTGGCTGTGTGGAATGCTCTGCCCCAGAGAGCAGTGGAGGCCCAGTCTCTGGATTCGTTTAAGAAAGAGTTGGATAGAGCTCTCAAGGATTGTAGAATCAAGGGTTATGGAGATAAGGCAGGAACAGGATACTGACTGCGGATGATCAGCCATGATCATGTTGAATGGTGGTGCAGGCTCGAAGGGCAGAATGGCCTACTCCTGCACCTATTGTCTATTGGTGAACAGAAAATTATATTTTTCATTGATAATTTTTTTTCCCACCTAGTTTCTCCAGGCTCATGATTTGTAATTTGAGATTTTACAAATTGACCAATTTCAGGAATGAAAAGGTGATTTTAATGCAATTTGAAATAAGCTGGATTTAACTTAACTTCCAATACTTTGTCCGATAGGCTTTCGTTGAACTTGGTGATTTTACTGTTGATATATAAAATCTTAAATAGGTATAGTAAAGCATTGTTATATAGCCCAGAAAGAGACCCTTCAGTCCTGTCAGTAACCCGTGCTAGTGCTCCACATCACTCTCCCACCCATATACCAGTCTCAGGCCATCAGTCTACTCTTGTTCTTTTTTTCGCAAAAGGCAATTCTGTGTGAATGGTCCTTTTTATTTTTTTTAAACCCCCACACTACCGCCTAACTGCGGTAGTGCTTATTTTTGCCCCATCACCCATGGTGTGTGTGTGTGTGCGCGCGCGCGCGCAGGTGTGAGACACAAAGTGCCCAAATCTTTATTCAATTTCCATCACCAGGAAAATAGAAAAACACCCAAGTGGCCAGTGACAAGCAGTGCCCTTCACATCGAAGGGCAATGCTGTGTGATCAAAACAGTGAAGGGGAGGGCAGGCACTAAATCAAAATAGCGTTGGAGGGTGAAATGATGCATTCCACTCCCTGCAGCGCCCACCTCTCCCTGAACAACTCCAGGGTGTTGGTGGACACCGCGTGCTCCTTCTCCAAGGACACCCGGGCCCTAACGTAACTGCGGAAGAGGGGCAGGCAGTCGGCCCTAACGACCCCCTCCACGGCCCACTGCCTGGACCTGTTTATGGCTAGTTTGGCCAGGCCCAGGAGCAGACCCACGAGGATGTCTTCAGACCTGCCCTCCTTCCTCCGCACCGGGTGCCCGAAGATCACTCTTGTTCTTTTTGACCCTTTTATACTCGAGGTATCCCTTAATTGCATCCATTTATTTGCGCCAGCTATCCTTGGGTACCCACTGTCTGTGTAGAATTTATTTAACCTTTGGTTATAGACAAATGTACACACTGGGAACTAAAACCAGAAGCAAAGCTTCCAAGGTAGAAATGAAGAAGTGGTGGAGGCTGGTACAATTTCAACATTTAAGAGGCATTAGGATGGGTATATGAATAGGAAAGGTTTGAAGGGATATGGGCCGGGTGCTGGCAGGTGGGACTAGATTGGGTCGGGATATCCGGTCAGCATGGACGAGTTGGGCCGAAGGGTCTGTTTCCATGCTGTACATCTCTATGACAGGTTTATCACTTGTGATATCGTCTCCAATTATGGGCGTCTCAGCAGGATAGATTCTGAACGAATACTTCCCCTCGTTGGAGAGATACAAACAAGGTGCAGATTGCACAAAGTTGGAAACCAGCCTGGTTTTAACGCAAGATTTTACGCCAGATTTGTGCTGTTAATTCTCTGGGAAAAATGCACATTAAAAAATAAGTTAATACTTTTGGTGGCGATAAATTCAATTGCTTAATCTTAGTAAAGCGGATCGTTGTCAGGAATGAGATAGTTCAGGCGGGGATAGGATAATGAATGGGTAACTGGACAAAATCAAGGCTGGCAACTTCTGGAGAGAAAGCAGCTGACATTTGGAATTCAGTGTAACCTTTGTGCGTTTTGTCAGACTTCCAGCTTTTCGTCTTACTCTCTGGTTATAACTTTTTCAGATGATATTTAAGTGGCTCTGAAAAGAGCCTTTTTCATGTAAAGCTGCCTGTGCTGCCGACCGCCTCTACTTCTTTCTCCCCGCCGTTGCCCGCTTGCCCCCCGCCGCCCGTTTGGGGGCTTTCCTGGGCTTGGCCGTCGTCCTCTTCCGGGGGCTCTTGGCCGCCGCTTTCTTGGTGCGTTTAGCCGCCGCCGCCCCTCTCCTCGGAGCCGCTTTCTTTTTGGTTGCTCTTTCCTTGGGGCGGGCCTGAGCTTCTCCTTCCTCCCGTTGTTCCTCCGCCGCCGCCTGCTGCTGCTTCTGTTCCGGCTGCACGGTGGCCGAGGTACCGGCCCCGCTGTCCGCCGCCGAACCCCCCTTGCCCGGGCCCCCCTTCTCCATCGGCTCGTAGCCCGCGGCCGAAATGGTTTTCTTCAGGGCACCGCCGAGCTTGGCCGCCGCCTGGCGCTCCTTGACAGCGGCCACCGCCTCCAGGATCTGCTCGGCCGCGACAGTGGTAGCGCTGCCGCCTTTCTGCGGCCGGTGGGCAGCCTTCATCTTGGAGACAGCGGCGGCCGGGACCGTGGCGGATTCCGAGGCGGCGGCCGCCGGTGCATCACCCCGAACAGGCACGTTCTCGGCCATCCACCGCGACTCCACGCCCGTCGCCCCCCAACAACTGCCGGCGCTGCGGCACCGCCGTTCCAAATAAGGTGGAGGAGCGGACGGAGTGGAGCCAACCCGCCGATTAGGCCCCGCCCCTCTACCCGCGGACGCCCCACCCACTGGAAGCAGGCCACGCCCCGTAATTGAGGCCACTGTTTCATCCTCAACCGCGTGACGACGGAATGGTCCTGTTCAACCCTATCCCCATAACCTTGGTACAGTCCACGGCCTGGAACCCAACACCAATGGGGGCCACGCCCACGACGCTGCCCCGCCCACGATGCTGCCCCGCCCACGATGTTTCTCCCTCCTCCTGCCTGGACCAAACCTCTTCGGAGCCAAGTCACTGACCCTGTCGCTACCACGTGATGATTTGGAGATGCCAGTGTTGGCCTGGGGTGTACAAAGTTAAAAATCCCACAACACCAGGTTATAGTCCAACAGGTTTAATTGGAAGCACTAGCTTCCGGAGCGCTGCTTCTTCATCAGGTGGTTGTGGAACACACGATTGTAAGACAGAATTTATAGCAAAAGTTTACAGTGTGTTGTAACTGTTGTAGCAGGACTTATGCACTTAATGGTAAGGTCCTAGGGAGTGTTGCTGAACAAAGAGACCTTGGAGTGCAGGCTCATAAGTTCTTGAAAGTGGAGTCTCAGGTAGATAGGATAGTGAAGAAGGTGTTTGGTATGCTTTCCTTTATTGGTCAGAATATTGAGTACAGGAGTTGGGAGGGTCATGTTGTGGCTGTACAGGACATTGGTTAGGCCACTGTTGGAATATTGCGTACAATTCTAGTCTCCTTCCTATCGGAAAGCTGTTGTGAAACTTGAAATGGTTCAGAAAAGATTTGCAAGGATGTTGCCAGGGTTGGAGGATTTGAGCTACAGGGAGAGGCTGAACAGGCTGGGGCTGTTTTCCCTGGAGCATCAGAGGCTGAGGGGTGACTTACAGAGGTTTACAAAATTATGGGGGGCATGGATAGGATAAATAGACAAAGTCTTTTCCCTGGGGTCGGGGAGTCCAGTCTAGAGGGCATAGGTTTAGAGTGAGAGGGGAAAGATATAAAAGAGACTTATGGGGCAATGTTTTCACACAGAGGGTGATACGTGTATGGAATGAGCTGCCAGAGGGAGTGGTGGAGGCTGGTACAATTGCAACATTTAAGATGCATTTGGATGGGTATATGAATAGGAAGGGTTTGGAGGGATATGGGTCAGGTGTTGGCAGGTGGGACTATATTAGGTTGGATATCTGATCAGCATGGACGGGTTGGACCGAAGGGTCTGTTTCCGTGCTGTACATCTCTATGACTGTGATCCCTCCAGCATCTGCACTCCTCATTTTCTCCTACAGAGGGATATAGTCAGATTAAATCATTGGGCAAAAAAGACAAATGGTGTAAAGTGTTGGAAAATGTGAACATTGTGCATTTCGACAGGAAGAATAGAGCAGCTGCATATATATTTAAATGGAAAAAGTTTGTAGAGTTGAGATATAGTGGGATCTGGGATCCTGCTGGATTAATCGAAAATGTCTGCATGCAGGTACAACTAGGAGAAAGTGAGGACTGCAGATGCTGGAGTGCCAGAGTTGAAAATGTTGTGCTGGAAAAACACAGCAGGCCAGGCAGCATCCAAGGAGCAGGAGAATCGACATTTCGGGCATAAGCCCATCTTCAGGAACCTGTATGCAGGTACAGCAAGGATTAGGAAGCAAAAAGAATTCAGTGATTTAGCGCAAGCGGAATGGACTCTGAATGTAGAAATATTTTGCCAAAGTTGTCAGGGTCAGAATGAGATCACACCTGAGAACTGTGTGCAGTTCTGGTCTGCTGATTTAAGAAAATCTTTAATTGCATTGGACACACTTCCAAGAAGGTTCATTCAACTAATGCTTGAGTGGAGGGGGTTATCTTACTGTAGCTTGGACATATATCTGTTTGAGTTTAGAAGAATAACATGTTATCTCGTTGTAAACAAATCCCGAGTGGACTTCACAGGGTGTCGATTAGAGCACAGCAGGTCAGGCAGCATCCAAGGAGCAGGAAAATCGACGTTTCAGGCAAAAGTTCTTCATCAGGAATAGAGGCAGAGTGCCTGCAGGGTAGAGAGATAAATGAGAGTGGGGGTGGGGAGAAAGTAGCATAGAGTAAATAGGTGAATGAGGGTGTGGGTGGAGGTGATAGGTCAGAGGGGAGGATGGGGGAAGGTAGCAAAAAGTACAATGGGTGAATGGGGGTGGGGATGGAGGTGATAGGTGAGAGAGGAGGGTGGAGTGGGTAGTGGGAAGGAAAATTGTCAGGTAGGACAGGTCATGTGGACGGTGCTGAGCTGGAAGGCTGGTGCCGGGGTGAGGTGGGGGAAGGGAAATGAGGAAACTGGTGAAGTCCACATTGATGCCATGGAGTTGAAGTGTTCCAAGGAGGAAGATGAGGCGTTCTTCCACCAGGAGTCGGGGGTGAGGGAATGGCGGTAGAGGAGGTCTAGGACCTGCATGTTCTCGGCAGAGTGGGAGGGGGATTTGATATGTTGGGCCACAGCGTGGTGGGGTTGATTGGTGCGGATGTCCCAGAGATATTCCCTAAAGCTCTCTGATAGGATTCCCTGTATTCCATGAGATCTTACCTTGCTAACCAGTCTCCCATGGGGAACCATGTTGAACGCCTTACTGAAGTCCACGTAGTCTCCTACTGCTCTGCCCTCATCAATCCTCTTTGTTACTTCCTCAAAAATCTCAATCAAGTGTTGCTGGAAAAGCACAACAGGTCAGGCAGCATCCGAGGAGCAGGAGAATCAATGTTTCGGGCATTAGCCCTTCATCAGGAATCATCATCGCTTTGTATATTTTCTGGTTTCATGACAATGTAGAGGAGACCGCATCGGCAGCAACAGATACAATAAATGATATTGGTGGATGTGCAGGTGAAACTTTGATGGATGTGGAAGGCTCCTTTGGGGCCTTGGATGGAGGTGAGGGAGGAGGTGTAGGCACAGGTTGTGGAGTTGAAATGCCCATCAGCCATGATTGAATAGCGGAGTGGACTCAATGGGCCGAATGGCCTTACTTCCACTCCTATGTCTTATGATCTTATGGTGTTGCAATTCCTGTGGTGGCAGGGGAAGGAGCAGGGATGGGAGGGTGGGTTGTAAGGGGGCATGGACCTGACCAGATAGTCACGGAGGGAATGGTCTTTGCAGAAAGCGAAAAGGGGTGAGGAGGGAAATATATCCCTGGTGGTGGGGTCCGTTTGGAGGTGGCGGAAATGTCAGTGGATGATTTGGTTTATGTGAAGGTTGGTAGGGTGGAAGGTGAGCACCAGGGGTGTTCTGTCCTTGTTATGGTTGGAGGGGTGGGGTCTGAGGGCGGAGGTGCGGGATGTGGACGAGATGCGTTGGAGGGCATCTTTAACCACGTGGGAAGGGAAATTGCGGTCTCTAAAGAAGAAGGCCATCTGGTATGTTCTATGGTGGAACTGGTCCTCCTGGGACCAGATATGGCGGAGGAATTGGGAATACGGGATGGCATTTTTGCAGTAAGAAGGGTGGGAAGAGGTGTAATCCAGGTAGCTGCGGGAATCGGTGGGTTTGTTAAAAACGTCAGTGTCAAGTCAGTCGTCATTAATGAAGATGGAGAGGTCCAGGAAGGGGAGGGAGGTGTCAGAGATGTCTCCAGGTGAATTTAAAGTCAGGGTGGAATGTGTTGGTGAAGTTGATGAATTGCTCAACCTCCTCGCGGGAGCACGAAGTGGCATCGATGCAGTCATCGGTATAGCGGAGGAAGAGGTGAGGAGTGGTGCTGGTGTAACTCCGGAAGATGGACTGTTCTACATAGCCAACAAAGAGACAGGCATAGCTGGGGCCCGTGGCTACCCCTTTGGTCTGGAGCAAGTTGGAGGATTCGAAAGAGAAATTGTTAAGGGTGAGGACAAGTTCAGCCAAACGAATGAGTGTGTCGTGGAGGGATACTGTGGAAGGGGACGTCTGGAGAGGATGAAACGGAGGGCTTGGTCATGGCGGATGGAGGTGTAGAGGGACTGGATATCCATGGTGAAGATCGGATACTGCAAGTTTTTTTTCTTGTGAGAGAGACAGATGAAATATCAACGCCTCTCTCAACCCCGCGACATCTTCTTGGTTAGATCTCGTCCAGGGGTTCGATCTGCTGTTGCTTCTGCCTCTTTCCGAAGCTGGGGAAATCGAAACCTTCATACTGCGACATGAGTGGGTTTACGCCGATGCCTTTCTTACCGGTATGTCGCTAATGTCAGTTCCGGTGCTGCTTGTGGAGAAGGTCTGAGTAGTTTTTCTTTCGAATGAGGGACACCACGCACAGCATGGAGTCATATGTGACGGTCTAAAGGTTCAACTCGTCTTGCACTTTGCCCAGTCTCCTCTGCAAAGCCAGCAATAACAAAAAAAAATGGATCAGCTCAAGGCGGACTCTGTCGAAGAAGTCTCTCGTTGCTGGCCAAACGTATGCTTCGTCTGTATTCCAATGTTGCCGTAACATGTATCATTCCCGCCAAAACCTGTAAATTCCTGCCTGACTCAATCTCACGTTTACTTTCCGAATTATTGCTCTTTGGTGGAATGAATTGAAATACCCCTAGTCACCCTCCGTTGTGAAACGATCGCATTCGCTGGGAAATGTACAGCGAGTTTTAAGTCTGTCCGTAAGAAATGTTCCTACAATTAAAATGTTCATTTTGCTGTTTTAATGTTTAGACCAAAAGCAAAACACTGCGGCTGCTGAAGACCTGAAGCCAAAAAAAAAACAGGGCTAGAGAAAAACAGCGTCAGCAATTGGAGTCCAAATATTTCTTCCGAACAGTTATTACATTCTCCTCGTGTCTGCTTGGGTTTCCTCCCACGTTCAGAAGATGTGTGCAGGTTAGGATGGATTGGCCATGGGAAATTGTTTAGTGACCAGGGATGTGTAGGTTAGGGTGGGTTAACTATAGGAAATGCAGGGTTACAGGGATAGGGTAGGAGGTTCTTTGGAGGGCCGGTGCTGACTCGATGGGCCGAATGGCCTGCTTCTGTAGGAATGCTACGAAAGCAGTTTAAAACCGTCTCTTTATTCAAATCAATATTGCTTCAACGTAATTTTGTCCCGTGCAATTCTTTCATACGATTACTTTTGTGGCTTAAGATTTCGATTCGCTTCAAGAGGCTTTTCTGGTTAAATTGTTCAATTCTCGGTCAATTGTTCGCATCGGAACAAGTCTTCATCTTACATACAAAAGAATTCGGATTCCCGTCCCCTTCCCCATCATCTTTAATTGGAAAGCTGAAGGCTTCTACTCATCAATTCTTTTCGTTTGTCCCTTGACTCGTGTATTAACCATTTTCTATTTTGTGAAACAATACTCAAAAACGATAATCCAAAGGAAAAGACGTTTATTTGAGACTCATGTTGTTAAACAGGTTTTATTTTGTGAAACAACACTCAAAAACTAATCCGAAGGAAAAGAAGTTTATTTGAGAGACGGGTTTGTTCAAATCTCTTTTTCAGACAAAACGCTCAGGTTCAGCGGTTAAGGATGACAGCCCATCACTACCTTCTCAATGACAAATATAGACAATAAAACAACCAGTGACGCCCAAACCCCACGAGTGAATTAACAATTACGTAGAAATTCTGAAATTAGTAAAGGCAGTACTAGAAAGACTCGAGGCCGGCAGCATCTGGAGGGAAAAGATATCACAAGACAGGGGTGGGAGAATTTAGGAAGATTTGAGTTTGATCCCGTGGTTAAAAAGCTCACGATCGCCGTCCTACCATCAGCCAGTCGCGATGTTCTCATCCGGATTTCAAAGAAAAATAACACGCTCCTTTCAAAAGAAGCGGTGAAGGCGACATCAAACAAAACATTCCGTACACCCCGAGACGCGACTAAACCAGACCAATGCGAATTATTCCCGATTCCAATTTATTTTAAAATTCCGACTTATTACGTGGATTCTTTTATTTTTTTTCCACCATGAAATCTGCATTAATATTTAAACCACCACGGCGCGACCCACCGGGTTCAAAATAAAAATATCCGCCAACTTTTTCACGCAGTCAGCTCCGTTTTGTTAAAATGTGGTGGCTCTGAAAAGAGCCGTTGTGTTCATGTGTTTTATATAGTGTTCCCTCACGGGCTCGCCAACCTTACCGACGGACGTAGCAGCTTCTCTTGCCCGCGAAAGGCGAGTATTTTCTCGGGCGACCTACCGGCCGCTTGGGCTTGCCCCCGGGCGGCCGCCGGCGCCGCACGTTCGCCCCGGACGGCTTGGCCTTTCGGCCGCCACCGAGGCGGAACGGCTTGCTCTTGTAAAGACGGGCTGCCCCGCCGCGGTTGACTCGCCGGGCGGTGGCCTTGAGCTTGCGGCGAGCCGACGGCGCTGCCTTCCTGGGCTTGGCAGGCGCCGCCTTCCGCCGCTTGGTGGCGGCGGCCGCCCCTCGCCCCTTCTTGGTGGCCGAAGCCTTGGCCTGGGTCGACTTCTTGGACGAGGCCGCCGTGGCTTTGGTCACCGAGGTTTTCTTCTTGGGGGCGGAGGCGGCGCTGCCGCTGGACTCCTCCTTGGCCAAGGCGGCGGCGGGGACGCTGCCGCCACCCTGTGCCCCCGGGCCGCCGCCTAAGGCCAGCGCGGGAGTGTCGGCGCGGGTGCGGGAGCGGTTGAAGCGGAACGAGCCCGAGGCGCCGATGCCCGCCGTCTGCACCAAGGAGCCCTTGCGGACCAGGTTCTTCACTGTCTGGTTGACCCGCGTGTTGTTGCGGCTCACGTCGTAGCCCTTGGCCGAGAGCGCCTTCTTGAGGGCGGCCAGCGAGATGCCGCGCCGCTCCTTGGTGTCGGCGGCGACCTGCAGGATGCGCTGGGTGACGGTGGGGCCCGTCTTCTTACGGCGCTGCGGGGAGCGGGGCGGCGGGTACTGCTTCTTCTTGCGGGCGATCGCCTTGTCGACGCTCAGGTCCGCCACGTCCTCCACCTTGTGGCTGGTGTCGGTCATGTTCGCGATTCGAGAAAGAAGGGGATGGAAAAGAACAGGGGCCCGGGAGGGTGGTTCCAGCTCCTGCCCGCTGCCGCTCCGGGTCGGTCCTTTGGTCTCTCTCGCTCTCTCGCTCTGTTTCAGCCTCCGCCACCAATCGCAGCTGAAACTGAAGAGGCGGCGACCCACAGCAGCCCCTTTTATAGGGCAAAGGCGGACGGAGAGGTGCCAACATCCGCCCCTCCCTCTCCAGGCAGCCACTCCCATGAGCCCTGCTCATGGCACATGGGGAGGGATATTGTGGGTTGTTCCAGGCACAGTGCAGCAGCAAGGAGGTTTATCGCGGAGCTGGATGTAACCTGAGTTACAGCAGTTTCTGGCCGCCAGACTGTGGGAAGGATTCAGCGAAGATTCAGCTCCGACGGCAGAGTTCATAGCATGGGATTTTTTTTCTTTTTCTGAGGCGGGGAGAGGATCTGATTGGGATGTACAAAGTCCTGAGGTGGATTGATAGGGGGGGAAAAAAAACTTTGCTCTTATGTGAGCGGCCAGCAAGCAAGGGATATAGATTTAAAGTAAGGAGCCGGTTGCGATGAATGGATTTAATGAGGGAAACAAGGCAGAACACCCACAGAGAGAGAGAGGGAGAGAGGGGTGGGTGTCTGGAGTTCACTGCCTGGCGGGCAGGTAGGAGGAAGGAACCATCGCAACATTTCAGAAGGTTTTAGGTGAGCGCCTGATGCGCCACAGCAAACAAGGGCAAGTGCAGGAAAATGGGCGATGTCTGATGACCAACGCAGACCCGACGGGTCTTTTCCCGGCTGTAAAAACTCTGACCCGCTGCATGATTCTCCCCGGGGGGGGATCTTTCGTTTTCTCATTCTGCTTATTTCCCCACAACCGCCCAGGCTCTCACCGGTCCCACACCACTTACCCCGCCCGTCCGCCCCTCACTCTCCCCTGGGGAGGCCATTCCCCCCAGACTATATGTACGCGGGGGAAGGAGGGTGGTGACAGGGCTGGCAAGACACTGAGTCGGTCTGGTTAGCCTCTGGAGGAGAAGGCCACAGGGAGAGCGGCGCGGGTGAGACGGCCGGGCCCGACACCACTGGGCTCCGCTAAGCCGATTTGAGTGGACCCGTGTCCCGTCCGGAGATTTCCATCTGGTATCAATCCAAAGACGGCGATTGTAGCCATTTCCAGGCTATGTTCAGGGGGAATTGGGTGGGGGACTGGATCGTCACAAAACCCCAGGATCTGGTTTATTGTTCTCTTTTAAAACGCCCTCCAGCGCAAGCCAGAATACTTGCGAGTTTAATTTTATTTCACTGTCATTCTTATCTCTCCGCCAGAGCGCAGGTTTCTTCAACCGCCCTCCCCCCGTTCAGAGACTGCACTGGTCTTCTCTCATCTTGTACCAATCAAAACGGTCACGTTGTCTGTTGTTCTCTGAAATGCAGATGACAACATCGAAGACGGTGATCGTGAGCTTTTAGTCAATTTGCCAAACTTAAATCTTCCAGCTAAATTCTCCCAGTTCTGCTCTTAAACGTGCTGCGAGCAGGAACAAGTTTCAAGAACTCAGAGAGGCTGTCCCTTTGCCAATGGATAGCCGACCAGTCTAATTTCAAATGTATCCTTGTTTTCTCAAGAAGCTTTATTTATAATATATCGCATTTCCATGTCATTACATCGCTAATTGTTACCCGGGTTTGCGCCATCCACCCGCTTTCAGCGAGCATTAAACATGCAATTACCTGACACTTCTCACCCTTGCTCGTACTTGGGAGTGCAGGGCATATCTCGATGCTAATTAGTCATAACATTACCAATGTTCTTGCTACGAGATATGTATTAAAATAGTACTTAAAGTGCAGGTGTAAAATAAACTTTTAGAATTACTTTTACGACTCATCATTTACAAAGTTAAAAATGACACCACGCCAGGTTATAGTCTGACAAACACCTGATGAAGGAGCCGCGCTCCCAAAGCTAGTGCTTCCAATTAAACCCGTTGGACTAGAACCTGGTGTGGTGTGATTTTTAACTTTATACGTTCCAGTCCAACACCGACATCTCTAAATCATCATTTACAAAACACTTAAAATTGCATGGCAATAATTTCAGACAGATGCGCCAAATTAGGAATAAATGGGGGAAATAAGGTCACAGGAGCACTAGAGTGACATCAAATTTTCCCATTCAATGCTTGATAGGTCAACGTTTATAAACGACTTATTTCCGACATGACAACAGGAAACAAAAAAAATTTAAAAACTTCCGTTGCTAAGCGATTTGGGTGTCTCAAGGTTGCTATAATTTAGGGGGGATTTTGTTTTCGGTCCGTTCCAATCGCAGTTTCGCATCACAGATGCGCCTTCCAACCAAATTCGCTATCAAATCCTCGAGAATATTTCCAAACTGAGCGGGATCGATTTGTTCCCACATTTCTCTCAACTCGCAACACTCGTAGGGAATCCCGAACTGCCTCACAGCTTCAGAGACCCGGGTTCAATTCCCGCCACAGGCGACTGTCTGGGTGGAGTTTGTACATTCTCCCTGCGTCTGTGTGGGTTTCTTCCGGGTGCTCCGGTTTCCTCCCACAATCCAAAGATGTGCAGGTCAGGTGAATTGGCCATGCTAAATTGCCCGTAGTGTTAGGTGAAGGGGTAAATGTCGGGGAATGGGTCTGGGTGGGTTGCGCTTCGGCGGGTCGGTGTGGACTAGTTGGGCCGAAGGGCCTGTTTCCACACTGTAAGTAATCTAATCTGTAAGTAATCTAATCTAATCTCTCCGACAATTTTTCACACACTCTGAAGTACAACCTCAAGGTCCACCCGCCAGGAATTCGACAGTTATGACCAAAGTGGATGTTAGCCAGCAGGTCCGGGGGTTAGGTCCCACCTGCTGCAGAGTTGCCATAACATGCTGATTAACAATATCCTAAACTGGATTTTCTGCGTTTGATGTTTCTTAATAGATTTTAACAACAAAATATATGCATTTTTAAAAAAAATATATAATTAGAAGTTCGACCCCGGATGATTTAAAGGAATTCAGCGCCAGAAAACCGGGTTCAATTCCACTCTCGGGTGACTGTCTGTGTGGAGTTTGCACATTCTCGCTGTGTCTGCGTGGATTACCTCCCACAATCCAAAAATGTACAGGTTAGATGAATTGGCCATGCTAAATTGCCCGTAGTGTTAGGTGAAGGGGTAAATGTAGGGGAATGGTTCTGGGTGGGTTGCTCTTCAGAGGGTCGGTGTGGACTTTTTGGGCTGAAGGGGCTGTTTCCACACTGTAAGTAATCTAAAATTCAGCAGAATGTTTCCTATCCAGTCAAATAATTTGCTCTGTCTGAAGATTTAAGTGGATTTTCCTCTTTAAGCAACATAGGAAAAACAGGCAACTTCCAGAAGCAGGAATAAACCTCTGCCCATATTTTTATTTGGTTTATGCGAAGGTTGGTAGGGTGGAAGGTGAGCACCAGGGGCGTTCTGTCCTTGTTACGGTTGGAGGGATGGGGTCTGAGGGCGGAGGGGTGGGATGTGGACGAGATGCGTTAGAGAGCATCTTTAACCACGTGGGAAGGGAAATTGCGGTCTCTAAAAAAGAAGGCCATCTGGTATGTTCTATGGTGGAACTGAGAGGGAGACGTGGAAATGAGGGTTGACATAATACATTTGGGCTGTGACGTGAAACTAGTGTTAGTGTGTCGCCCGTTTGCAGAATTGCAGGAATTCAATATCAAGCAGGGTGCACCGGGACAAGGGTTCTGAGCAATACTTATTTAAATGCAAGATGTACAATTAATTTTTCCCTCCCCAGATTCTCATGAAAGGGGATCTCCTGCAGCTCTCCATGTCTCTCCTTCTAACCGAGTCCCCGAAAAGCCAGCTCTTCTCTCCCGGAAAACCGCGCGGAATGATTCAACCTCTCCAGAGGCAAACTTTAGCCCCAGATGATACAAAGTATTAAATGAACCACATGGGATTGTATTTAATTTACTGAAAACTCCTAGCAACCGGTGAATAGCAGATCAGACTGACTCGGGATGTGAAAAGGGGCTGCCCCAGAAGACGAAGAAAGAAAATTAAATTCAACAGGGGAATCAGAGCTCTGTTTTTTTTTAAAAGGCACACCTTGCTTGGCTAATGATGAAAGAACAGGAAAGTGTCGCTAATTTGTAGCTGTTCAGGTGAACGAGATGAGATAGGATGAATAGCCTCCTGCGCCATGTGAATAAGTTGCTTGTTTGTGAAACGTTTGGTTGAGTACAAGGATATAAGGAGTAATTTACGCCCGGAACATTGATATGTACAGCATTTCGAACCGAAGCAAACCAAAAGGTCTAGCCCAATGTGATTTCTCTGCTCCCTGACTTCAACCTTGAATTTCACGAGTATAACGATGTGCTTCTCAGACAGCTCTTTCAGACTCTTAGTCCCAGATTCCCAGCATGAGGTGAAAATACTTCCCCCGCCATCGCCTTCTAAAACTCATCAGCACGTTATCCAGATTTTACACAAGGCAGTTAGGTCTTCCCCGAATATCCTCTGCTGTACCTTTCGAATTTGTTTGCTGTAACTATACTTACTTAACAATGAGTAACTTGCTGGAATTCACGTTCACTGGGGTCAGGTTTTAACCTGTTTGGAACGTTCAGGCCATTGTCCACAGCCCCTGTATTTCCAAAGCAGTAAGTTCAATATGACAAGGTGCTAACAGTCTTAAATTCTGTGACAAGCAAAGGAAACAGAACATGAGGATCCAGTCAGACAAAATTCTTTATTTGTTCTTGGTTTTCCTTGACGTCAAGCAAGCATTTGTTGCCCGTCCCTAATTACCCTTTCTGAGTGCTTCCTCAACTATTTTTGAGTCAACCCGCTGGAGTCACATATAGGCCAGACAAAGTGTGATCGGATTTTCTTTACATTTAGTGATTCTAGCAGTCTTAGCAGGGGTGAAAGTGATCTCTTTGTGTATATACGTGTAAGAAAGAGGGAACATGGAGTCAGAGAGAGGTATAACTTGGAAACAAACATGTCCTTGCTGACGGATATCTTAAATTAATCTAGTCCCATTTGCCAGGATTTGGCCCATATTCCTCTAAACCCTTCCTATTCATTTACCCAACCAGATGTCTTTTAAATGTTGAATTTGTACCAGCCTTCACTGCTTCCTCTGGCAACTCATTCCATACACGCACCATCCTTTGTGTGAAAAAGTTGCCCCTTGGGTCCCTTTTAAATCTTTCTCCACTCAACTTAAATCTATGCCCTTTAGTTCTGGACTCCCCCAACCTGGGGAAAAAGACTTTGTCTATTTCCCCTATCAATGCCCCTCGTGATTTTGTAAACCTCTATAAGGTTACACCTGACCTCCGTACTCCTGGGAAAACAGTCCCAGCCAATTCAACCTCTCCCAGTAGCTCAAATCCTCCAACCCTGGCAACATGCTTGTAAATCTTTTCTGAACCCTTTCAAGTTTCATAATATCCTTCCTATAGCAGGGAGACCAAATTTGTACACAGCATTCCTAAAGCAGCCTAACCAATGTGTCTGGCCACATTTAATTTCTACCCTGATATTGACAGTGATTAGTTATGAGAAATCTCTCAAAGTGTTGGTTCGAGCGGAAGAAGATAGTTCAAGGTTACTTGCTGCTTTGCTGTCACATGGTTGAGCAAAAAGTTGGAGGAACAGCGAGGTAGATGGAATGATCCCCCATATGCAACTTCTCAGGTGGAGCACAACCAAGCAGGGTGTTTAGCCCCACTCTACCCATTACCAAACCCAGACTAGAAGAGAGAGATTATTGGAATGGCAGCAGTGACTTGAAACAAGAAGACATGATCAGGCGTAGGCAGGGACAGGATCGGCTTCACATCACCATGTTCACTTTCCTGCCTCCGTTACAGACTGCAGAGGCTCTGTAGATTAGTGGCTGCAGAGTCCTGTTAAAAGCCAAGAGAAAGATCAGTCAATTGGTCAGATTAGATTAGATTAGATTACTTACAGTGTGGAAACAGGCCCTTCGGCCCAACAAGTCCACACCGACCCGCCGAAGCGCAACCCACCCAGACCCCTACATTTTCCCCTTACCTAACACTACGGGCAATTTAGCATGGCCAATTCACCTGACCCGCACATCTTTGTGACTGTGGGAGGAAACTGGAGCACCCGGAGGAAACCCACACAGACACGGGGAGAATGTGCAAACTCCACAGAGTCAGTCGCCTGAGTCGGAACCCGGGTCTCTGGCGCTGTGAGGCAGCAGTGCTAACCACTGTGCCACCGTGCCGCCCAGTGGGCAATACATGAATAGCCTGGGAAAGCAAACTACTGCATCTCTCTGAAGCCAAGAAAAAAAACATCCAATTGACAAACAGCAGAAAGCAAAAATCAAATTTTGAAATATAAGTTAAAAGTTAAAAGGTAACAATTCAAAAGCTGGAGAGTGTGAGGCAGATACCCATATTCCAGGGACTATGATATTGCCAGGAGTTAAAATTTGTGGTATCATGTGGTTCACCTGTTTGAGGTCCCACTCCACCTCCACATCCATAATATACCACTGAACTAATTACTGTTCAACAGGCAGTTGGTACAATACTGCTCAACATCCATATTCACCTTCACAAATGCAGCAAATACACTGAAATTTACATTCAGGAGGAGTGCACACCACATTGACTTTTAAAAGATTTCTTCTTTGCATTGAGCTGAGGGGAAGTGATAGCATCGCAGTGTTATGAATGGACCTAAGACACAAGAGGTAATGTTGCAGCAATCTGAGTCCAAATCTGAGATGGTGGAATTTGCAATTAAATATAAATTTGGAATTAAAAGTCAAATGATGACCATGACATCATTGCTAATTGTTTTATTTTAAAATACTTAATTGTAGAGAAGAAAAGCAGCCATTCTTACCTGTCTGCCTTATGAGTGACTCACAACAATGACCCTGACTCTTATCTTCCCCTCCAAAATGGCTGAGCAAACCATTCAGTTCAAGGGCAATTCAGGATGAGTAATAAATGTTGGTCCATGTAGTGACACCCACATTCCATTACCTCCATGGCATTATGTCAGCAAAGAACGTCTATTCTGATCCCAGCTGATTTTATTACTGCATAGGTCAGTTCCCAGTCTGAAATCTAACTTGATAGATCATATTTTGTTTCGTTTTAACAAAGTGGTCTCCCAGCGAAACCATAACACGATGCTTAGGTTTGGTTTTAACATTTTAAAACAGATGTTTATTAAGCTAATTAAATGAAGATAAAATAGAAGAAAAGAATATCTATTTATAAAATAAACCTAAAGATTTTGAAAGACACAGTAAAATAAAATCCCTGATACAGGTCCCAAAATGCCCTTGTACAATACCCGACATTGTGCCTACAGCGAAAGTCCCTATCTCTACTTCCACAACCCCCCCAAATCCAACAGTATCCCCTCACCAAGCCGACTTTCTGTTTCATTTCATAGAACACAGCATGACAGCACAGTACTGGCCCTTCAGCCCTTGATATTGTGCCGCCCTGTGAAACCAATCTGAAGTCTATCTAACCTACACTATTCCATTCTCACCCACATGCCTATCCATTCACCATTTAAATACCCGTAAAGTTGGCAAGTCTACAGCTGTTGAAAGCAGTGCGTTCCAAGCCCCGACTACTCTCTGAGTAAAGAAACTACCTCTGACATTTGTCCTATATCTATCACCCCTCACTTTAAAGCTATGTCCCCTCATGCTAGCCATCACTATCTATGGAAAAAGGCTCTCACTGTTCACCTAGTCTGACCCTCTAATTATCTTATTTGTCTCAATTAAGTCACCTCTCAAGCCTTCTTTTCTCTAACAAGAACAGCCTCAAGTCCCTCAACCTTTCCTCGTAAGACCTTCCCTCCAGACAATAACCTAGTAAATCTGCTCTGAACCCTTTCCAAAGTTTTCACATCCTTATTATAGTGTGGTGACCAGAACTGGACACAATACTCCAAGTGCGGCAGCACCAGAGTTTTGTACAGCTGCAGCATGACCTCATGATTCTGAAACTTGATCCCTCTATTAATAAAAGCTCATACACCGTATACCTTCTTAACAGCCCTATGAACCTGGGTGGCAACTTTCAGGGATCTATATACATGGACACCGAGATCTCTCTGCTCATCTACACTACCAAGAATCTTACCATTAGCCCAGTACTCTGCATTTCTGTTATTCCTTCCAAATTGAATCATTTCACACTTAACCGCATTAAACTCCATTTGCCACCTCTCAGCCCAGCTCTGCAGCTCATCTATGTCCCTCAGTAACCTACACCATCCTTTGACACTATCAATAATTCCACTGACCTTATGTCATCCGCAAATTTAATAACCCATCCTTCTATGCCCTCATCCAGGTCATTTATAACAATGACAAACAACAGAGAACCCAAAACAGATCCTTGCGGTACACCAATAGTAACTGAATTCCAGGATGAACATTTCCCATCAACCATCACCTTCTGTCTTCTTTCAGCTATCTAATTTATTATTCAGACCACTAAATCACCCTCAATCCCATGCCTCCATATTTTGTGCATTAGCCAACCGTGGGGAACCTTGTCAAACACCTTACTGTAATCCATATACTTCACATCAACTGTTTACCCTCATCCACCTGTTGGGTCACCTTCTCAAAGTACTCAATAAGGTTTGTGAGGCACGACCTATCCTTCACAAAACCACGTTGACTATCCTAAATCAACTTATTCGTTTCAAGATGATTATAAATTCTATCTCATAATCTTTTCCAACACATTACCCACAACTGAAGTAAGGCTCACCTGGTCTATAATTACCAGGTCGGTCTCTACTCCCCTTAAAGAACAAGGAACAAAGAAAATTTACAGCCCAGGAACCGGCCCTATTTGCCCTCCAAGCTTGAGCCAATGCATATCTGCTGTCTAAACCTGCCGCCCAATTCCTAAGCATCTGTATCCCTCTGCTCCCCACCCACTCATATCTGTCCAGACGCATCTTAATGAATTTACCATGCCTACCTCTGCCACCTCTGCTGGCAACGCGTTCCAAATGCCCACCACTCTCTGTGTGAAGTACTTAAACTTTTCACCTCTCACTTGGAAAGCGTGACTTCTCGTTACTGAATCCTTCACCCTGGGAAAAAGCTTATGTCTACCTACCCTGTGAATACACTTCATGATTTTGTAGATCTCAATCAGGTCCCCCCTCAATCTCTTTTTTTCTAATGAAAACAATCCTAAACTACTCAACCTCTCTGCATAGCTAGCACCTTCCATACCAGGCAACATCGTCATAAACCTTCTCTGTACCCTCTCCAAAGTGTCCACATCCTTTTGGTAATGTGGCACCAGAACTGTACACAGTATTCTAAATGCAGTTGAACCAATGTATTGTCAATTTTAACATGGCCTGCCAGCCTTAATACTCACTGCCCTGTCCGATGAAGGGCAACCATAGCATATGCCTTCTAGACCACTCTATCCACCTGTGCAGCAACCTTCAGGGTACAATGGACCTGCACTCCCAGATCTCTCTGCTCATCAACTTTTCCAAGGCACTTCTGTTTACTGTATAATTTGCTAGAATTAGGCTTCCCAAAATGTCTGGATTAAACTCCATCTGCTACTTCTCTTCCCAAATCTCCAGACGATCTATATTCTCCTGTGTGTTTTGACAATTCCCTATGCTTTCTGCTACTCCACCAATCTTTGTGTCATCTGTAAATTTGTTGATCAGCCCAGCAGTGCCCTCTTCTAGATCATTTATGTATATTACAAACAACAGTGGCCCCAGCATTGATCCCTGTGGAACACCACTGGTCACCTTTCTCCATTTCGAGAAACTCCCTTCAATTACTACTCTCTGTCTCCTGTTGCTCAACCAGTTCTTTATCCACCTAGCTAGAACACCCTGCAAACCATGTGACTTCACTTTCCCCATTAGTCCACCATGGGGAACCTTATCAAATGCCTTACTAAAGTCCACGTATATGACATCTACAGCCCTTCCTTCATCTATCAGCTTGGTCACTTCCTTAAAGAACTGTATTAATTTGGTAAGGCACGATCTCCCCTGCACAAAATCATGTGGTCTATCATGGATAAGCCCATTCTTTTCCAAATACAAATAGATTTTAATCCCTCAGTACCTGCTCCAGCAACCTTCCCACCACTGACGTCAGGCTCACTGGAATATCCCTACTACCCTTCTTGTACACAGGCACAACATGAGCAACCCTCGATCCCTCTGGCACCTCACCTGTGTTTAAGGATGCTACAAAGGTATCTGTCAGGGCCTCAGCTATTTCCTCTCTCGCCTCACTCAGAAACCTGGGATAAGTCCCATCCAGTCCTGGGGATTTATCCACCTTAATAACCTCTAGCCTACCCAACATATCTTCCCTTCTTATGTCAGCGTGATCCAGAGTAATCAAACTTCTATCACTAATGTCAACATTCATCATGTCCCTCTCCTCAGTGGACACTGATGCAAAGTCATCATTCAGAATCTCACCCATTCTCTCAAGTTTGACACACAGCGTTCCTTCCTTATCCTTTAGTGGACCAATCCTTTCTCTAGTTATCCACTTACTTCTTATATGAGAATAAAAGGCTTTGGGATTCTCTTTAATTCTACTTGCTAAAGCTATTTCATGACCCCTTTTAGCCCGCTTGCTTCCTCATTTAAGACTGGTCCTAATCTCCTGATATTCCTCCAGGGACTGTTCTGTTCTTAGCTGCCTGGGCCTTATGTACACTTCCCTTTTCCTCTTGGCTAGTCATACAATTTCTCCTATCATTCATGAATCTTGCCCTTCCTATCCCTTGCTTTCAATGGGAAATGCCTATCCTACACTACCTATATTGGAAAGCCTCCCACATCTCAAATGTGGACTTCCTTCAAATAGCACTGTCCAATCCACATTTCCCAGCTCCTGCCTAATGGTGATATAATTGGCCTTGGCCCAGTTTAGTACTCTTCCCTTAGGATCACTCGCACCATTGTGGTAAAGATGATGAAGGGCCTTTGCCCGAAATGTTGATTTCGCTGCTCCTTGGATGCTGCCTGAACTGCTGTACTCTTCCAGCACCACAAATCCACTCTCATCTTTGTCAACAAGTATTCTACGTGGTCACTGGTCCCAAAGAAATCCTCACTGCAACTTCTACCACCTGGCCTGGCTCATTCCCCAACACCAGGTCCAATATGGCCCCTTCCCTCATCAGACTATTGACATACTGCTCTCGAAAACTCTCCTGGATGCTTCTTACAAATTTTGCCCGATCCAGACCTCTGACACTAAGTGTGTCCCAGTCAATATTGGGAAAATTAAAATCTCCAATCACCACCACCCTGTTGCCTCTCCATCTTTCCATAATCTGTGTACCTATTTGTTCTTCTACCTCATGCTCACTGTTGGGAGGCCTGGAGTACAGCCCCAACAACGTAACTGCACCCTTCTTATTTCTCAGCTCCACCCATAATGCCTCACCCATAACCCTCTGTAGTGTCCTCCTTTAGCACAGCCGTGATATCATCCCTGACCAGCAATGCAACTCCTACCCCATTTTACTTCCCTCCCTGTCCTGTCCGAAACATCTATATCCTGGAACATTTAGTTGCCAAACATGCCCTTCCTTCAATCAAGTCTCTGTGATCACAATAAAGTCATACTCCCAGGCACTAATCCAAGCGCTACGTTCATCTGCCTCACCCACTATACTCCTTGCACTTCAGGCCACCAGTTCTTTTGCGTTCATCTACTCTCTGCCTACTCTTCCCCTTATTAATGCTAACTTCATAATTCTTACAGTCTCCAATTTCCATCTTGCTGTCTACTTGTCTTCTCTTCTGGTTCCCAGCCCCCGTCACATTAGTTTAAAACATCCCCAGCAGCGGTAGCAAAACCTCCCCCAAGGACATTAGTCCCAGTCTGGTTCAAGTGTAGACTGTCCAATTTGTAATAGTCCCACCTTCCCCAGAAACGGTCCCAAAGTCCCATAAATCAGAACCCCTCCCTCCTACATCATCTCCCAAGCCACGTATTCATCCTGCCTATTCTTTCATTTCTACGCGAAAGGAGGTTGCTAAGCCGCTGGCGAGGATATTTGCCTCCTCACTCTCCACAGGAGTCGTACCGGAGAATTGGAAGGAGACGAATGTTGTTCCATTTTTCAAAAAGGGTAATAGGGAAATCCCTGGCAACTACAGACCAGTCAGTCTCACGTCTGTGGTCAGCAAAGCTATGGAAATAATTTTGAGGGATAGGATTTATGACTGTTTGGGAAAGCATAGTGAAATTAAAGGCAGTCAGCACGACTTTGTGAGGGGCAGGTCATGCCTCACAAATCTTATTGAATTCTTTGAGGAGGTGTCAATCAGGTCGACGACAGTCGAGCAGTGGATGTGGTTAATGTGGATTTCAGCAAGGCATTTGATGGGGGTTCCCCATGGTAGACTCATTCACAAAGTCAGGAAGTATGGAATACAGGATTCAGAATTGGCTGGCTGACAGAAGGCTGACAGTGGTTGTAGATGGAAAGTATTCTGCCTGGAGGTCAATGTTGAGTGGGGTCCTGCAGGGCTCTGTACTTGGGCCTCTGCTCTTTGTAGTTTTTATAAATGACTTGGATGAGGAGGTTGAGGGGTGGGTTAGTAAATTTGCAGATGACACAAATGTTGGAGGTGTCGTCAATAGTATAGAGGGCTACTGCAGACTGCAGCGCGACACAGACAGGATGCAGAGCTGGGCTGAGAAATAGCAGATGGAATTCAACTTAGATAAATGCGAAATGATGCATTTTGGAAGGTCGAACTTGAATGCTGAATATAGGATTAAAGACAGGATTCTTGGCAGTGTGGAGGAACAGAGGGATCTGGGTGTGTAAGTACATAGATCTCTCAAAGTTGCCACCCAAGTGGAAAGGGTTGTTAAGAAAGCGTATGATATTTTGGCTTTCATTAACAGGGGGAATACAGTTTAAGAGCCGTGAGGTTTTGCTGCAGCTCTACAAGTCCCTGGTGAGACCACACTTGGAGTATTATGTCCAGTTCTGGTCGCCCTACTATAGGAAAGATCCAGAGGCTTTGGAGAGGGTGCAAAGAAGGTTTACCAGGATGCTGCCTGGACTGGAGGGCTTGCCTTATGAAGAAAGGCTGAATAAGCTCGGACTTTTCTCTCTGGAGAGAAGGAGGAAGAGAGGAGACCTGATCGAGGTAGACAAAATAATGAGTGGAATAGATAGAGTTAATAGCCAGGGCAGGATTGACTGGTACGAGGAGTCATAGTTTGAAGATATTAGGAGGAAGGGATAAAGGAGTAATCAAAGGTAGGTTTTTTATGCACAGAGTTGTGAATGTATGGAATGCGTTGCCAGCTGTAGTGGTGGAAGTGAAGTCATTTGGGACATTTAAGCGACTGCTGGACATGCACATGGATAGCAGTGAGTTGAGGGGTGTGTAGGTTAAGTTACTCTATATGACATTAGGATTAAGTCTCGGCACAACATTGTGGGCCCAAGAGCCTGTTCTGTGCTGTACCTTTCTATGTTCGATGTTCTATGTACGCTGGCTAGTATGTGGCACTGTAGTAATCCCGAGATCATTACCTTTGAGGTCCTCCTCTTTAACTTCTCTCAGAGCTCCCTGAATTCAGGCTTTCAGGACCTCATCTTGTTTTTACTTATATCGCTGGTTCTTATAAGCACCAAGACAACTGGCTGTTCACCCTTCCCTTTTAGAATGCTCTGCTGCCGATTCGTGACAATCCTGACCCGAGCACCAGGGAGGCAACATACCATCCAGGGGTCCCGTTTTCACAACTCCAGAACCGCCTATCTACTCCCCTCACAATAGAATCCCCTATAACTATGGCCCTGAGGGTCTATTTCCTGCCCTTCTGAACAGCAGTGCCCGCCACGGGGCCATGATCTAAGCAATTGCTGCCCTCCCTGGGTGAACCATCTCCCCCAACAGTATCCAAAATGTTTTGGACAGACATGACCACAAGGAAGTCCAGCACTGCCTTCCTACTCTTTCTCTGCCTTTTGGTCACCCATTCAGTCTCCCTGAGCAATTCTAACCTGCGGTGTGACCAATTCACTAAACATGCTATCCACAACTTCCTCAGCGTCGCGGATGCTCCACAGTGAGTCCATCTGCAGCTCCAGAGCCGTCATGCAGTCAAACAAGACGCTGGACACACCTCTTGCAAGTGTAAGAGTCAGAAACATCAGCCATGTCCCTGAGCTCCCACATCAAGCAAGTGGTACATGCCACGGGTCTGAAGTCCCTTGCCATTTTAAGCCTGAGCTTTATATCACCTAACTAAAACCAAACAATGCACGTAAACATATAAAAGAAAAGAAAGAGACATAACATTCCTGATGAAGGGCTTTTGCCAGAAACGTCGAATTTCCTGTTCCTTGGATGCTGCCTGACCTGCTGTGCTTTAACCAGCAACACATTTTCAGCTCTGATCTCCAGCATCTGCAGACCTCACTTTTTACTATGACAAAATCCTTACCTTACAGAGTCTTTTTCTTCTGGTTGGGGTGGGGGTGGGGGGGGTTGGCGGGACAGAGATACAATGGTATCTTGGGTTTAGCCACTGCCTAAATATATTTTAAGTCCTTACCTTCCTGGCACCCTCCTGGTCTCCATGTCACCTCCGCTCTGTCTCCCACTGCTCCTGGACAGGAAAAAACAAGGGAACAACATTTGCCATCCTCCAGTCTTTTAGTACTATTCCTGTAGAAAATGACGACATAAAGATCGAAGACAAAGGCTCAGCAATCTCTTCCCTGGCTTCCCAGAGAATCCTAGGATAAATCCCATCTGGCTCAGGGGATTTATCAATTTTCACATGTCAATCTCTTTCATTTAACTTCCAGTCTAAAATCTTATAAATTCTTCCTGGATTTATTACACATCAAAGCAAAAACAGCCTTAGCCTCAAATTACTGGTTTAGAGTTTCATCAAAAAAAAACTTAACTCCATACTCTAGATAATTTCATGTTAACAAATCTAACTACCTTGTCACTTCCTCAGGAGCAGTTTTTCACATGAATAGAATGGCCCAAAACTGTAAGTGAAACTGAAAAAGTCTCTCTGTCTCTCTAAGCAATGGGATTTTCCCGCCCAGACTTAAAATGTTCAGAAATTTCTAACAGAAACCTTGAGACACAAGTGTGGGTACCTTGCTCAGTTGTTAAATAAAAACCCATTAGTTCTGAAAACAGGCACAAATTAATTATTAATGCCTTATGACTGACTGAAAAAAAAGTCACAAGTTCAAAATCCAAATTTACCACTAATTTTATGAAAATAAAGCATCACATTCTACATTATATTGGGAGTGGCTGGAAGCTGCTCTTTTCTACTTTTAAGGACTGCAGGTTGTAGCTCTTGTAACCTGGTTCTGTACAGTTGTGAAGGTTAGCCCCCTCCGTCTCCTGGGTGAGAAGCAGAGGCAGTTTCAAGATAATTCACAGTTTTCAGATAATTCTTTTCATTAATGTCTGTTTCCAGACAGCGTTAGTGATAAAGCTTCAGAAGTTACTTTTGATGATTCGTTGTTGCACAAGCTCTCCTGTTTACTGTTCAACTGCACAGAAGTGTTTCAATCTTCACACCTTTCACACATTCAATGCACTTCCCTGGAATCCTTGAATTGTTTGATGACCCTTCGTGACTGCCTCTCCAGCTAACAAAGGCTGATAACCTGCTTTGAGCTGTACAGTAATTGAATCTGCAAGGATTGTCCTGTGGCTTTTGTGAGCCATCTTTAAGATCCATTATTTCCATTTTAAAAACAGATTACCTTTCTTTGCAAAATGTATAATAATATTAGAACTACATACTTGGTAACAAATGTATTCTGGGTAGGATCATAATCTCTGATAAGCATTTCCTCTAATGTTACGTGCTTCAGTCAATGCAACATGTAAAAAGTTAAGAGATCTCAGATGTTGGGGTATCCCTCCTTCTACTTTTATAACTATGATTTATCCAAATCTTCTGACTAGTTTTTATTTGAACAAAACAATTTTAAAAACCTGTCATTGAACTGTCTGTCTGCCTTAGCCGCATCCAAATTTCAAATGACTAGGTTTCCTATGTTCTGCTCCTGGTACATGTAGAGGAGTTTCCATTCTGTGCATTGAAAATATGACCTCTTGTCTCATATTCCCTTGAGCTATCGATTGTTATTGTTCAATAACTATAATTCAACTAGATTAAGGTCAACTCTTGTTGAACTACAACTTTATCCTGTCTCTAAGGGGAGGATATGTTCCTACCTCCTTAAAGCAAGTCAAACTGCTGATGTTTGGTTCTATTTACACCGTTTGGTTGATGAAGGCCCAAAACTCAATTTCCCATTCTGTCACACATTTGCCGTCCTCACTCCAAGTATGATCACAACTGGAGTGAAGTGTAACCTTAAAATAGAACATAAATTCACAGACAGTCATAGCATTCAAAGTAATGTTTCTTAATTGTCAGGAAAACTTCCAGGAGTTAACTAGGATGCACAGGTAAATGTTAATTGCTCCTGGAAGATATTGAGACATAAAGGCATTCTGATCTGGCTGAAACTTAGTGGTCTTCCAGTCCAAAGAACTCCCCATGGCCAAGTGTTACTTCCTGCATGTTCCAAGATCTAAGGCAACAATGCTAAGGGACACACTCAAGCTGGAGACAAAGACTTAGTGGAAAACCACTGGTTGAGGTCCTTTCACATAACTGGGCTGTATAAATGACATGAAATATGTCAAGTAAATATATACTGTAATTATAAATGTAATAAGGTACCTTAGAATGCTACATACAATATAGAAAGAGATTTAATTATCATGTACAGAATGCAATATCAAAACTATTATCAATGTACTGTTATTTAATTTTATTCATTGATGGGATGTGGCCATCACTGGTTGGACTAGCATTTATTGCTCATAACTAATTGCTCTGGAGATGTTGGTGATGCTGAGCCACCTTCTTGAATAGTGCTAGCCCTTGCTGACTATCCCACCATTTAATAAAGTGCATGTTTGTGAAACTGCAGCTATTACAGCAGGAAAGATCTTTCCACATCACAGAATGATGTATATTGGGTCTGTCAATTTTTTTTTAAATCATCCATTCACATGAATGGGCATTTCTGGCTGGGCCTGCAGGTTTTGTCCATCCCTAAATGCCCAGCGCACAGTTAAGAATCAACTGCATTGCTGGAGACCTCACGTGTAGAATTAGACCAGGTAAGGGTGGCAGTTTCCTTCCCTAAAGGACATAGAGTCATTGAGCTGTACAGCAGGGAAACAGATCCAACCCATCCATACCGATTAGATATCCCAACCTTATCTAGTCCCATTTGCCATCACCCGGCCCATATCCCTCTAAACCCTCCCTATTCATATACCCATCCCATGCCTTTTAAATGTTGCAATTGCTCCAGTCTTCACCACATCCTCTGGCAGCTCATTCCATACACGCACCACCTCTGGGTGAAGATGTTATCCTTTAGGACTCATTTATATATTACCCCTCTCAACTGAAACCTATGCCCTTGAGTTCTGGACTCCCCCATTCTAGGGAAAAGACTTTGCCTGGTTACGCTACTATGCCTCATCAGGATTTTATAAACAGCTATAAGATCACCCCTCAGCCTCCGACGCTCCAGGGAAAACAGCCCCAGTCTGTTCAGCCTCTCCCTATAGCTCAAACCCTCCAACCCTGGCAACATCCTTGTAAATCTTTTCTGAACCCTTTCAAGTTTCATAACATCCTTCCAATTGGAAGGAGACAAGAATTATTCCAAGTATTATAAAAGTGGCCTAACCATTGTCCTGTACAGCCACAACATGACCTCCCAAGTCCTGTACTCAATACTCACCAATAAAGGAAAGCATACCAAATGCCTTCTTCACTATCCTATCTACCTGCGACTCAAAGAGCTATGAACCTGCACTCCAAGGTCTCTTTGTTCAGCAACACTCCTTAGGACCTTACCATTAAGTGTTCAAGTCCTGCTAAGATTTGTTTTCCCAAAATGGAGCACTTCACATTTATTTAAATTAAACTCCATCTGCCACTTCTCAGTCAGGAGTCATCAGCATGACTGCCTGACATCAGCATGAGAAACAGTATGTGATCATAAGCAAGCAATTCTTAATTCCAGCTAACCAGTCTCCCATTGTCGAATGCCTTACTGAAGTCCATATAGATCCCATCCACCGCTCTTCCCTCGTCAATCCTGTTTGTTACTTCTTCAAAAACCTCAATCAAGTTTGTGAGACATGATTTCCCACGCACAAAGTCATGTTGACTATCCATAATCAGTCCTTGCCTTTCCAACCACATATGTATGTACATCATGTCCCTCAGGATTCCCTCCAATGACTTGCCCACCACCGAGGTCAGGCTCACTGGTCTATAGTTCCTTGGCTTGTCCTTACCACCCTTCATAAACAGTGGCACCACGTTAGCCGACCTCCAGTCTTCCAGCACCTCACCTGTGACTATCGATTATATAGGTATCTCAGCAAGGGGCCCAGCAATCACTTCCCTAGCTTCCCACAGAGTTCTCGGGTACACCTGATCAGGTGCTGGGGATATATCCACCTTTATGCGTTTGAAGACATCCAGCACTTCCTCCTCTGTAATATGGACATTTTGCAAGATGTCACCAGCTATTTCCCTTCAGTCTATATCTTCTGTGTCCTTTTCCACAGAAAATACTGATGCAAAAATACTTGTTTAGCACCCCCCCCCCCCCATTTTCTGCAACTCCACACATCAGGCCGCCTTACTGATCTTTGAGGGGCCCTATTCTCTCCCTAGTTATCCCTTTGTCCTTAATGTGTTTGTAAAAACCCTTTGGATTCTCCTTAACTCTATTTGCCAAAGTTATCTTACATCCCTGATTTCCTTCTTAAGTATACGCCTACTGGCTTTATACTCTAAGGATTCACTCGATCTATCCTGTCTGTACCTGACATATGCTTCCTTCTTTTTCTTAATCAAACCCTCAATTTCTTTAGTCATCCAGCGTTCCCTATACTTACCAGCCTTTCCTTTCACCCTAACAGGAATATACTGTCTCTGGATTCTCGTTATCCCATTTCTGAAGGCTTCCCATTTTCCAGCCGTCCCTTTACCTGCAAACATCTGCCCCCAATCAGCTTTTGAAAGTTCTTGCCTAATAGCATCAAAATTAGCCTTTCTCCAATTTATAACTTCAACTTTTAGATCTGGTCTATCCTTTTCCATTATTATTTTAAATCTAATAGAATTATGGTCACTGGCTCCAAAGTGCTCCCCCACTAACACCTCAGTCACCTGCACTGCCTTATTTCCCAAGAGTAGGTCAGGTTTTGCACCTTCTCTAGCAGGTACATCCACAAACTGAACCAGAAAATTTTCTTGTAGACACTTAAATTCCTCTCCGTCCATACCCTTAACCTATGGCAGTCCCAGTCTATGTTTAGAAAGTTAAACTCCCCTACTACAACCACCCTGTTATTCTTACAGATAGCTGAGATCTCCTGACAAATATGTTTCTCAATTTCCCTCTGACTATTAGGGGGTCTTTAATACATTCCCAATAAGGTAACCAACCCTTTCTTATTTCTCAGTTTCACCCAAATAACTTCCCTGGATGTATTTCCGGGAGTATCCTCCCTCAGCACAGCTGTAATGCTATCCCTTATCAAAAACACCACTCCCCCTCCTCTCTTGCCTCCCTTTCTATCCTTCCTGTATCCTGGAACATTAAGCTGCCAATCCTGTCCATCCCTGAGCCATGTTTCTGTAATTGCTATGATATCCCAGTCCCATGTTCCTAACCATGCCCTGAGTTCATCTGCCTTCCCTGTTAGGCCCTTTGCATTGAAATAAAGGCAGTTTAATTTATCAGTCAGACCTTGTTCTCTGCTTTGTCCCTGCCTGCCCTGACTGTTTGGCCCGATTATTTTCTCATCTCTTTCCTCACTATCTAAGGGTCCCAACCCCCACACACCACCCCCCCCCCCCCCGCCCTAACTAGTTTAAATCCTCCCAAGCAGCTCCAGCAAATCTCCCTGCCAGTATATTAGTCCCCTTCCAATTTAGGTGCAATTGTCCTTCTTGTACAGGTCACTCCTACCCCAGAACAGCTTCCAATGATCCAAAAATGTGCATCCTTCTCCCATACACCAGCACCTCAGCCATGCATTCATCTGTTCTATCCTCCTATTCCTACCCTCACTAGGACACAGGACCGGGAGTAATCCAGATATTACTACTCTCAAAGCCCTCCTTTTTAAACTTCTGCCTAACTCTCTGTATTCTCCATTCAGAATCTCAACCTTTTTCCTTCCTATGTCATTGGTTCCAATGTGTACTATGACCTCTTGCTAGCCCCTCTCCCCCTTGAGAACATTCTGCACCCTCTCTGAGACATCCTTGATCCTGGCACCAGCAACACACCATTCTGATTTTTCGCTGCTGGCCACAGAAAAATCTGTCTGTACCTCGGACTAGACAGTTCCCCAACACAATCCATCTCTTGGAACCCGACGTACCCTTAATTGCATTAGAGCCAATTTCAATACCAGAAACCTTGGCTGTTTATGCTATATTCCCTTGAGAATTCATACCCCCTACATTTGCCAAAACAGCATACTTGTTTGAAATGGGGATAGCCACAGAAGACTCCTGCACCACCTGCCGACCTCTCCTACCTTTCCAGGCGGTAAATCATCTATGTGCAACTTTTCTCCCTTCCTGTAATTGCCAACCATCACACCCCCTTGTTCTTGTAAATTCCTCATCCAACCATTCCACCCGTTGTGATAGGATTCTCAAAATTCGCAACCAATGGCATTTATTACAGATTTTTTTTTTATAAGATTAGTTACAGTGTGGAAACAGGCCCTTCAGTCCAACAAGTCTACACCGACGTGCAGAAGCACAACACACCCAGACCTGTTCCACTACATTTACCTCTTCACCTAACACTGCGGGCAATTTACCATGGCCAATTCACCTAACCTGCAGATTTTTGGATTGTGGGAGGAAACCCACGCAGACACAGGGAGAATGTGCAAACTGCACACAGAGAGTCGCCTGAGGCAGGAATTGAATCCAGGTCTCGGGCACTGTGAGGCAGCAGTGCTAACCACTGTGCCACAGTGCCGCCCATATAATCCTCAGTAACCTGTAAACTCTACCTAAACTCCCACAACCAACAAGAAGAGCATATCACTCTGCTAAGGGCCAGTTTTGCTTCTTCCAATCTACAGACCCAGAAAGTAGCACTGTCTTTTTCCTCTACAAAACACTGCTCCAAGCTAACTTAATACTTAAATCTCATAATTTTAAGTTTAATCAAGACACATTCCTCAATAAAACATATAATCAAGAAAGGGTTTTTCCAACAATTGACAATGGATTCATGGTCAGCATTTGACTCTTAAATCCAGATGTTTTTGTTGAGTTCAAATTTCACCATCTGCAAATTCAAATCTGGGTGCCCCCAGAACATTAGCTGAGTCTCAAATTAATAGTCCAGCCATAATACCATGCCATTGCCTACGTTAGCACTGAAAACTCTGCGCTACAAACAGAATGTGAACTGATTACCAGGAAATCCCATGTATTAGATCCAAATTTCAAAAGTCAGTATTTCAGTCTACACCATGGGTTTCAGCCCAAAGGCTACTGTTCAATTATCCCTGCACACACCCATCTTCAAATGTAATCTGAAATTATGGAAATATTCCTCCTCCTGGAAACAAGCAACTGAAAGCTGTTGACTAATGAAGTATTTGTCAATATTCAAACTCCAATCCCAAAATCATCTGTTTAAAATTATTACAGCAAGTAAATTAATCTATGCATAATTCTCTGTCACCACCATGAATGATCGCAATCGCAAAAAATGCTTATTTTGTCCAACCAGTTATCAAAAACCTTCAGACAAAAGACATAACTGGTTTTGTAGATTCGGTGCAGATATTAATGCTTTCAATACCCTTTTATTTGGCTGGAGTAAAATGCAAACATATAATATAAGCATCAGCTTTGGAAACTGGATAAAGCGCTATTAACATTTGTTCAAACCCACTGACTGTATGCAGAGTTGACTGCAAACAACTGTGATGTCCCAACGTAGAAACAGACGTTCTCACCTCGTCCTTTCACTCCTACCCTCTACCACTGCTATAATCATACACACTATCACACCTAGCTACTGCTGAAAAATGTGTTGCTGGAAAAGCGCAGCAGGTCAGGCAGCATCCAAGGATCAGGAGAATCGACGTTTCGTGCATAAGCCCTTCTTCAGGATTCCTGCTCCTTGGATGCTGCCTGACCTGCTGCGCTTTTCCAGCAACACATTTTTCAGCTCTGATCTCCAGCATCTGCAGACCTCACATTCTCCACACCGAGCTACTATCTGTCCTGGAGAAGGGTCACGGATTCGAAGTGTTAACTCTGCGTTTTCTCCAAGCTGTTGCCAGACCCTGCTGAGTTTCTCCAGCAATGTCTTTCTTGTTTCAGTCTTCAGCATCCTCAGTCCTTGGTTTCAACCTGCTGTTTAAAAAAAAGCCACATTGACTGATCTTAACTGGATGACGTACGTTGAAAAGTGAATTTCAAGCTATTCAAATCCCGAGTCGTTAGATATTTCAAGTAGTTCAACCCTACAAAAAACTCAAGTGCAAAGTTTAATCTTCGGATCTATTTAACTTGAAATCAAGTAGAAAATCTTAGGACACAAAAATCCTGTTTAAAAATCAGCAAAGAATGTTGAAGGGTGGCTGAAAGCAAATCATGCGGTCGAAACCTCTGATTGTCACGATGGTATCAATACGGCGAGAGGTGACTTTGGAAGCTACACCGGGAACGGGAAGAGGTGCAGAATTGGAGTGAGCTCCCGGGGAGAATGGGTGTTAACACTCGAAGGACAAGGGGCGTTTTTGTCTGAGGGGGCGGGACGATGAGTGGGCGGGCCAAAAGGACAGCGGCAACTGCGGCTGCGCGAGGAATGGCTCGACGGCGTCCGCTTTTCACCTACATAAAATGGCCGCTAGCGCCGCTCCCGCTCATTGTTGCGACGCTGGTGCCGCAGCAGCTGCTGTTGGTGTCGCTTATGGCGGAAGCTGTTGCCCCTGTGCAGGTGGATCACTCGTCACCGACAATGACCGCTACCCCGGTTGGCGCGCCCCTTTCCGCGACCACCGACATGGCGCCGCCTCCTCACCCCGCCGTGGCCACCAAGCGGAAAAGCGCTTACCGTCCGCAGAAAGCGGCCACCGTCGCCACGGTGGCTGAGCGCATCCTGGAGGCGGTGGCTGTCACCAAAGACCGCCAGGGTCCCGCGACTTTGGCTACAATGATGAGGAAGACCATCTCGGCCGCCAACTACGACGTGGAGGGGTGCGGCCCCCGGCCCAGCCAGTCCACCGTGAGGAAGCCGCCCAGTAAAAACCCGTCGGCGCATGCCGGGGCCCCCGGTTCCCTCCACATGGTTAAGGAGCGGGAGGTGGAGAAGAGTTCAGCCCGGAAAAAGTCCGGAGTCAGGAGGCGATCTCCGAAAAGGGCTACGGCGTCGGCCAAAATGTTGCGTCGTAGCCCCAAGGCGTCGAAAACTCTTAAAAGGCTGACGTCCAAGCCGAAGAAAAACACCGCTCGCCGGCCGGCCACAAGCAGGTCCACCGGACGGAAGCAGAGAAGGTTGAGCCAGTAGCCCAAGGACGGACGGAGAAAGGCTCTTCTCAGAACCTCTTAAAACATTTCCACAAAAGAAGCTAACGGACCTTAATTGCATCTAGTTATTTTAAAAAAAAGTTGTTGTTAGTGCGTTGCGACGGAATTTACTAAGCATTTACCTAGAAAACTTTTTTTGTCGTGTTGAAACTAAACGGCCATAAAATAAAACTGCTGTTCCTTAACTTTGTTGTGGGACTTGTGTACTTTCTTCTAATCCAGTGAATGAGTTCCTCCTCCCATCGGTGCGTCAGCTACGAGGTAACAGAAATGAGGATTAGTGATTAGACAAAGCTGGCAGTATACTTCCTTCCACAGCATCTTGATTATAATAAGACTAATGCCGAGATGAAAGTAATAAAGGTCTAGCTGTGGTTTTGATGAACACTTAGGTGTTTCCTTTGTTCCTGGTGGTGGAAATTGAATAAAGATTCGCGCACCTTGTGTCTTTCACTGTGTCGCACACATGGGGGCTGGGGAAAAATAAGCACTACCGCAGTTAATTAAAAAAATTAACAGAGCGTCAGATACAGCGTCACTTCACTGTGAGAGCTAGCTCTAAGGGAGCTGGATCAGAGTCAAGGACTCTCCATTGTGAGATATACGAGGTTACTGCTGCACAGGAGGTGCACAAAAGCACCTAATTTGAAATTAGAAAAAAAGGTAAAAACAAAGTGTGAAACTCAGGAAAACGTCTGGACAAAATGTTGAATGTTACCAGACCTACTTGAGTTTCCCTAATATTTACACAACGCCAGTTTATAGTCACGACAGGTTTATTTATTATTCTGGAGCACTGCTCCTTCGTCAGGTGAGGAGAAGCGCTCCGAAAGCTTGTACTTGCAAATAATCCTGTTGGACTATAACCTGGTATTGTGTGTGTGTGTGTGTGTGTGTGTGTGTGTGTGTGTGTGTGTGTGTGTGTGTGTGTGTGTGTGTGTGTGTGTGTTTTTAAAACTTAGTCCGCCCCAGTCCATCACCGGTATCTCCAAATCATGTCCAATATTTACCACATCGCTGAGCGTAGACTTCAGCGAAAGATGCGTCAAGCATTATGTTCCCTCAAAGTTAGCCGAAATTCACCGCAAGGACAACGGCGAGATTCGGCTGCCGAGACCTGCTCTCCCACTGAGTCCCGTCAAGAGCGCCATCAGAAGACGGATGAGAGGGAAGCCTCGGTGGCGCGATTTTGAATCGTTCAAGTCAAAGGTTCCGTCATGCGCCATTTCTGATTGGCCCAGACCAACGAGCGAGCGAAAATCGTCAGAACGGTGATTATTTGAAAGGGAGCAATTGACCAATAGAAAAACGTCTCTCGCAGATTCCTCATTAGCATAGGCCCCCTATATAAATGTGGCAGGCGGACAGTGTCAGTTATTCTGAGTTTGTTGTGATTGGAAGTCATGCCTGAGTCGGCGGCTGCAGCAAAGAGCGCTGCGTCCCGAAAGGCATCGAAACAGTCGCTTAACAAAGTCAGCAAGAAGCCGCCCAAGAAGCGAAAGAAGACTCGCAAACAGAGCTATTCGACCTATGTGTACCGGGTGCTGACCCAGGTCCATCCTTCTACAAGAATTTCATCTAAGGCCATGAATGTCATGAACTCGTTCGTCATCGACATCTTTGAGCGCATCGCCTCCGAGGCTTCGCACCTGATTCACTACAACAAGCGCCAGACCATATCGGCCAGAGAAATTCAGAGCGCCGTCCGCCTAATGTTACCGGGCGAGCTAGCCAAGCACGCCGTGTCTGAAGGCACAAAAGCGGTCACCAAATACACCAGTTCCGCTTAGGTCGGCTAAACGAATGGTATCTCACTTGCAACAATACGGACATAAAAGGCTCTTTTAAGAGCCGCACACTGCTACCAACGGAGGGCTAAGATCAAAATGTTCGATAAACTTGTATCGCTTAGTTGGCTGAGACACTTTGGAAAGCTACATGAATTTATAAGTCAAACCTTTAATCACATTGTAAAAAGTTCAGCGCAACACCGAGATAGCTCAGCTCTGTGCCGTTGCCGCCTCCTCCGAGCATTTTCTATATACACCCTAATTCATCTCCACTAAATCTAAGTTGTAATTTGCCTTAACAGTTTCTATTGTATTACAGATGTCAAGATTGAAACGAGTAGATGCTTAAAATGTCTGCTTTTAAAAATAAATTTTACCTTTGAATTTTTCTTTGCAGCAACTGTTGTTCTTTTGTAGAATGATAAAAATATGGAAAGACGCCACTAGCTTCCAAAGGAAGTATCCAATTAGACCTATAGACAGCCCTTTTCTTCAGTCAGTTTTTTTTTGTCTACTTTTCAAGTCAATAACCAATCATCATTTTGAAAGTTACGATCAAACTTAGTTTAGTTGTCCTTTCACCTAGTTTTGTTCTCGAACATTAAAAAAAATTCAGACCTCTTTGCCAATTTTCTTAAAAGTCATTTTTAAATTCACTGTTTCCAAAAGGTTACACCAGACATGTCATCTTAAAATTATCCCACGGATGATCACTTGTTCAGTTCAAATGTACACATTTTGAAATTGTCGTTTTGATAATTATAGAGTCATAGAGAGATACAGCACGGAAACAGACCTTTCCGTCCAACTCGTCCATGCCAACTAGATATCCCAACCCAATCTAGTCCCAGCTGCCAGCACCCAGCCCATATCCCTCCAAACCCGTCCTAAACATGTACCCATCCAAATGCCTCTTAAATATTGCAATTGTACCAGCCTCCACCACATCCACTGGCAGCTCATTCCATACATGTACCACCCTCTGGGTGAAAACATTGACTCATAGGTCTCTTTTATATCTTTCCACTCTCACCCTAAAACTATGCTCTCTAGTTCTGGACTCCTCACCCCAGGGAAAAGACTTTGTCTATTTATCCTATGCCTCTCATGATATTATAAACCTCAATAAGGTCACCCCTCAGCCTCCTATGCTCCAGGGAAAACAGCCCTAACATATTCAACCTCTCCCTACAGCTTAAAAACTCCAACCCTGGCAACATCCTCGTAAATCTTTTCTGAACCCTTTCAAGTTTCACAACATCTTTCCGATATGAAGGAGTCCAGAATTGCACGCAATATTCCAACAGTGGCCTAACCAATGTCCTGTACAGCCGCAACATGACCTCCCAACTCCTGTACTCAATACTCTGATCAATAATCTACTTGCAACTCAAGGAGCTATGAACCTGCACTCCAAGGTTTCTTTGTTCAGCAACACTCCCTAGGACCTTACCATTAAGTGTATAAGTCCTGCTAAGATTTGCTTTCCCAAAATGCAGCACCTCACATTTATCTAAATTAAACTCCATCTGCCGCTTCTCAGCCCATTGGCCTATCTGGTCAAGATCCTGTTGTAATCTGAGGTAACCTTCTTCGCTGCCCACTACACCTCCAATTTTGGTGTCATCAGCAAACCTACTAATTATACCTCTTATGTTCACATCCAAATCATTCATGTAAATGACAAAAAGTAGAGGGCCCAGCACCGAACCTTGTGGCACTCCACTGGTCACAGGCCTCCGGTCTGAAAAACAACCCTCCACCACCACCACCCTCTGCCTTCTACCTTTGAGCCAGTTCTGTACCCAAATGGCTGTTTCTTCAATGAGATCTAATCTTGCTAATCAGTCTCCCATGGGGAACCTGGTCAAATGCCTTATTGAAGTCTGGACAGTTATTTTACAATGAGCACCGTAATGTTTTTATATGTACAAAATTATGTCACATATGGAATACAGCCTCCAGCTATCATGTATGGAACCATATCTCATGGATTCTAACTCAGTTCAAAAATGCAGAACCTGCCCCAGCCCCAACCCTATACACTTTCCAAGTGGTTCATTTGATAGTCAAATGTTTGCTGGAAGCTTTACTACCAATCAGGAATGGACCCGGACCATAGAACAAGCTGTCACCATAGTACAGAACAGGACCACACACCGCAAAAAAACGGCACTGAAAGCAAAAATGGCCAAACTAACACACAACGAAAAGGACACCACAACACACACCTGGGTTAAAAACCTCTCCCACAGACAGCTCACAGACACGGAAAGAACAATACTTGCCAAGGGACTTAACTACAACCACAGGGAGGCCAAGACAGCAGACTTTCTAGCAGCACTAGAATGCACACTCAGGAACAATGGATTGACAGAAGAGACACAACGAACAGTGAGACAAAGTATCGTATCTATGATAACAAGGAAAAGACAAACACACAACCTCAATGCCAAGGAGAAAGAAGCACTAAAATCACTAAGAAACGATAAGACCATAATCATACTACCAGCAGACAAAGGCAGAATGACGGTGATACTGAACAAATCAGATTACATTCAAAAAGCTGAACAACTACTTGCAGACTCCAACACCTACCAAAAGAGGGAGTTTGACCCCACTCCACAGCTCACCAATAGGATAAACAACACTCTGAGGAATCTACAAAAAAAACGGACAGATAACCAGGACTGACCTACAAAGAATGAAACCGGAAAGCAACAACACCCCCAGATTCTATGGACTACCTAAAGTACACAAACCAGACATCCCACTCAGACCCATAGTATCACTACCAGGAACACCATCACACAAACTGGCTAAAGAGCTACAACAGAAACTGAAACACTTGATCAGCGGATCCAGACACTCTATACAGTCAACACAAGAATTCTTGGACATCATCAGAAATATACACGTAGACAAGGAAGAAGCCATGGTCTCATTTGATGTAACGGCACTATTCACCTCTATTGACAAAACCCGAGCCAGAGAAATAATATCCAACCTGCTGGACATACCCAACAGACAACAGGACGCTGAGCCTATTAACAAAGACGGCATACTTAAACTACTGGACCTGTGCCTCAACACACTTCACATTCAACAACCAGATATATGAACAAATCAACGGCACACCCATGGGCTCACCGATCTCCGGACTGATAGCAGAAGCAGTAATGCAAAGGTTAGAAAAAACAGTTTTAACGCAATTACAACCCAAACTCTGGGTCAGATACGTGGACGACACCTTTGTAATCATTAAAAACACAGAAATAGAGAACACACACCGGATCATCAACGCCACACTCACAGGAATCCGATTCACGAGAGAGGAAGAAAAGGACAACCAGCTCCCATTCCTAGAAGTGATGGTACAGAGAACACCGAACGGAGAATTCACCACAAAGGTATACAGAAGAGCCACACACACAGACCAAGTCCTGAACTATGAAAGCAACCACCACAACACACACAAACGAAGTTGCATCAGGACATTATTCAAAAGGGCCACAACACATTGCAGCACACCAGAACTACAAAAAGAGGAAGAAGAACACCTATACAAGATACTCAACAAAAACGGATACCCACACAATTTCATTAACAGATGCCTCAGGGAAAGACAACGAAATGAGGACATGCCGCAACCCAAAGGACTGGCCACACTCCCATACATCAGGAGCATTTCTGAACTGACAGCCAGACTGCTGCGACCACTAGGACTCATAACAGCACACAAACCAACAGCCACTCTCAGACAACAACTCACCAGGACAAGGGACCCGATACCCAGCATGAGCAAAACCAACGTAGTGTACAAAATCCCATGGAAGGACTGCACAAAACACTACATAGGACAAACAGGAAGACAGCTAACGATCCACATCCATGAACACCAACTAGCCACGAAACGACACGACCAGCTATCCCTAGTAGCCATACACTCAGATGACAAACAACACAAATTCGATTGGGACAACACCACTATTATAGGGCAGGCCATACAGAGAACAGCCAGGGAATTCCTAGAGGCATGGCACTCATCCACGAATTCTATCAACAGACACATCGACCTAGACCCAATATACCGGCCACTGCAGCAGACAGCAACTGACAACTGGAAGAGGCAGATTCAAACCAGTATAAATGCCGGAGGAATCAGCACAGAAGCGCTTCACAGGAGGCTCCCAAGTACTGAAGATGTCACCTAGAAAGGGGACGAAACGTTTGCAATAAAAACTCCCAGCTCAGCGAGCAGAACCACAACAAGGAGAACCCGAGCTACAGATCTTCTCACAAACTTTGAGCTTTACTATCAATTAAACCTGCATGAAATTTGTTAATCTCTGGAAACTCTGGTGCATGGTTTCACCGAGATATCGCAGGATATTAAATTTGATTGAGATATGTTTACTTACCTCAAACATCGAGCAAATAGAATGATGAGCGAATGCTGGATTCTGTAATTGTTATTTGAAAATGGACAAAACTCCTCTGCCCTTGCCAATGATCTTATTAAGGCATTGTCACTGAAATAATAAAGAAATCTGAAAACAAACTGAATTTTTTTGTAAAAAATAAACTTTTCAATTGGTCATTCTGCTTTCAAGAAGGCAACGATAAAGCTCTGGTGGTAATGTTTGTGTGGCAATAAGAAACAGACTAACCTTATTTGGTGCTCTTGACTCTTGGAAATAATGCCATTTAAGATAAGAAATATCAAAGAGATACAATCAAATATAATGAGGGTAAAAATAAGTATTTGTAGAACTATTTGGTTGCATTTGTTAGTAACTGGTTTGGTGTTGTAATAAACATTTTTTAAATAAAAAGTTAACCAGCATCTTAAGTTTTACTTAACCCAGTCCTATCTACTTATGTTTCAATCACACCTCCTTCCATCTTCTCGGCTTCTTGAGGCCCACAACTCCACCTTCTTCCCATTCTCTAGATAAATAAGTTTCTTCTGAATTCCCTAATGTATATCTTGATGGCTATCTCATACTAGTTGACCTCTATCACATGAGAGAAGACACGCTCTTTTTATCTGTCTTTCAGAATTAAGTCCACTCCTCAGCTGCCTTTTTTGAGAAGAAAGAAAATCAAATTTGTCACCAATTTGCTTATATGTATACATACAAAAGCATTTTGTTCCCATCTTTGCAAGTTCTGCAACCTCTCCAATGACTATTTTGCTTTATCGGTAATACGGCAACCAGAATTTTTCATCATCAAGTGCTTCAGGATAGTTCAATTTGATATAGTTGAAAAATAACTTGTCTACTTTTCAAGTCTGTACTTAACCTTTTTTTCAAAGAAAGCTGGGTGTTTAGTTTGCATTATTTAATGGTCTTGATAACGAATGGCCTTTACTTATTTGTGCATTAGTACTCACAGATGACTTTGTTTTCTCTGTCTTGCACTGAATTGATTTTGAATAGCTCTATGAAATCTCTTCTCAGAATTCTGTTCACTAAGAATCGTCTCATCTCCAAACTATACTAGTGACCAAAATCCTCTGGCCCAGAATCATCATTTAGGATAGAGCTTTAAGCTAAATAGTGAGGCTGTGGGTGGGTTCAGTGGAAAATTATGGGAAACGTTTAAGAGGGAGGGTTGAGGTTATTAAAGTATCCTGAACAAGAACTTGGACAAAGAATATGGAAAGGGTTAGGAATCTAACTTCAGACACAACAAATAAAGGCACAACTGTTAGAAGGGGTATAATGGGATACACATCCTATAAGAAGGACTGGTGAATGGGCAGAAAGGGTCTGGTTGCCTTGTTAGTAAGAAATGGAATTAAACCCATTACAAGAAGTGATACAAAGTTTGAAGTTGCAGAATCTGTGGAGTAGAGGTGAAGAACCAAAAAAGGAGAAATGATTCCGATGGGTGTTGCGTACAGGCCTCCTAGCAGCAGTCAGGATGTGAGAAAGAAATAAATCAGGAGATAAAAAAAGGATAGAAACATACTATTACAAAAAAAGTGGGGGACTTCAATATGCAGGTGGGCTGGAAACTCCACCGTTAATCTCAAGAAAAGGAATTTGTAGAATGTGAGATTTGCTTTTAGAGCAGCTTGTAAAAAAACCCACTGCAGAACAGGCAATTCTGGATTTAGTATTGTGTAATTACTTCATTAGGGAGCTGAAAGTAAAGAAACTCCAGGGGACAATGACTATAATATGATGGAATTCACCCTGCAATTTAAGAAAGAGAAGCTGGAATCTGATGTAATGGCATTTGGGAGGTCATGTTGCGGCTGTACAGGATATTGGTTAGGTCATTGTTGGACTATTGTGAGGAATTCTGGTCTCCTTCCTATCGGAAAGATGTTGTGAAACTTGAAAGGGTTCAGAAAAGATTTTCAAGGATGTTGCCAGGGTTGGAGTATTTGAGTTATAGGGAAAGGCTGAACAGGCTGGGGTTATTTTCTCTGGAGTGTCGGAGGCTGAGGAGTGACCTTATAGAGATTTACAAAATTATGAGGGGCATGGATAGGGTAGATAAGCAAAGTCTTTCCCCTGGGGTCAGGGAGTCCAGAACTAGGTGACATAGGTTTAGGGTGAGAGGGGAAATATATAAAAGAGACCTAAAGGGCAACTTTTTCACACAGGGGATGGTATGTGTATGGAATGACCTGCCAGAGGAAGTGGTGGAGGCTAGTACAACTGCAATATGTAAGAGGCATTTGGATGGGTATATGATTAGGAAGGGTTTGGAGGGATATGGGTCGGGTGCTGGCAGGTAGGACAAGATTGGGTTGGGAATCTGGTCAGCATGGACGTGTTGGACCGAAGGGTCTGTTCCCATGCTGTACATCTCTATGACATGAGAGAGGAGTTGGACATAGTTGATCAGATGGGAGCCTACCAAGGAAGACAGTGGAGCAGCAATGGCAGGAGTTTATGGGGCTAAATTGGGGAGTGACAGCAGTAGATCATCCCAAGGAAGAAGAAACATACAAAGGGGAGGACAAGGCAACCATGCCTGACAAGGGGCTTCAAGTGCAGTATGAAAGCAAAAGAAAAAGCATACAATGTGGCGACTTTTAGTGGGAAGCCAGCAGTTTGGGAAACATTTAAAAACCAACAGACAACTAAAAAAAAGTGGGATAAAATAAAATATGAGAATAAGCTAGGATGACTGCAACCTTTTTTTGAAGATGCGGAGGTGTCAGTGCTGAACTGAGGTGGGCAAAGTCAGAAGTCACATAACACTAGATGATAGTCCACCAGGTTTATTTGAAATCACAAACTTTTAGAGAGCCACCCGTTTGTCATTTGTACTAACGGAGAAGTACACAGTCACCGAGTTTATAGGCAGAGAGATCAAAAGATTATACAAGTGGTGTGAGTGGAGTGTCACAAAATAAGTCTTTACAGGTGACCAAGAGTATTAGATGCTGAGTAAAGTGTCAACAGTTGAATAGCCAAAGAAAGGAATTACTTATAATTCGCTGATTATTCAGCAGTTTGGCACTTTATTCACCGTCAAACACTCGTGGAAAATACTGAGAGGCCTGATTAGAGTGAACACGGAGATGTTCCAGACCTAAGAAACTAAGACCCATGAGCACAATTTCAGTGTGAGAGGACGACTCTTAAGAACTGAGACCAGGAGGAATTTCGTCAGCCAGAGGATGATTAATCTGTGTAATTTATCACCATAAAGGGTTGTGGAGGAAAAGTCATTGAGTGTATGTAACATAAGTAGGCACTCGGTTGATAAGGGAATCGAAGGATTATGGGGTTTGAATTTGCAACGTATTATTTTTATTTCTGATCGGGGGAGAAAGCCTTCTAATAAATCAAATAATTACAAATGCTGGAAATCTGAAAGAGAAACAGAAAATGTTGGATACTCTCAGCAGGTCTGGCAGTATCTGGAGAGGAGAACTGAGTTAATGTTTCGGGTCCGGTGACCCATCTTCAGAATTAGCCAAGTCCTAGATCTAGGTAAAAACAATGACTGCTCCTGATGAAGGGCTTTTGCCCGAAACGTCGATTTTCCTGCTCCTCGGATGCTGCCTGAACTGCTGTGCTCCTCCAGCACCACTAATCCCAAATCCTATTCCTGTCCCGCTGCAATAATCCCACAACCGTTGGCGCTGAATATGCAAATTGAGGATGAAAAGGAGACTGTTTCCCATTCGCTAAACATTTGGAAAGTTTTCAGCTTTCCTCGACCAATCCGAAACAATGGTGGCTAGATTAGCCAATGAGAAAGGTCCGCTTTTGCATTCCACCGAATGGTATAAAAAGGGAGTGGGCCACGCTGCTGTTCCATCGAAGGTTCTGATACAACGTTAGCGAGTTTTTAGTAAAGTGAAGAATGTCCGGTCGTGGTAAAACCGGAGGAAAAGGTCGGGCTAAGGCTAAGACCCGTTCGTCCCGAGCTGGCCTACAGTTCCCGGTGGGTCGAATCCACCGCCTGCTGCGTAAGGGGCATTATGCCGAGCGAGTTGGGGCTGGTGCCCCCGTTTATCTAGCTGCAGTTCTCGAGTACCTGACTGCAGAGATCCTCGAGTTGGCGGGCAACGCGGCCCGGGACAATAAGAAGAGCCGCATCATTCCCCGCCACCTGCAGCTCGCCATCCGCAACGACGAGGAGCTCAACAAGCTGCTGGGAGGGGTCACCATCGCCCAGGGCGGCGTTCTGCCCAACATCCAGGCCGTGCTGCTGCCCAAGAAAACCGGGCACCCCAGCAAGGTCTACGCCTGAAGGGTGAGATCTGAGGAACGAACGCAACAACGAAATAAAACCAAAGGCTCTTTTCAGAGCCGCTCAACTCCTCCTAAAGAGTTTAACCAGACTGTCGATTCGAAATGTAATATTGAATAAATTGATGCGGTGATTACTCTTCCATTTTCTCTCTGGGAAATAATTTTATCAATTTAGTGTTGATATGATTTCTAGGAATGGGTTGAAAATAACGGCAATAAATTAAACGTCTGACTGAATATTTAGCAAGCAATGTGAAGAACAGGAGCACAGTTTTTGAGACCAAAGATACCAACGGTGTATGTCACTTCGATGCAGTCTCCGCTCTGAATATTCCATATTTTTTTACTTTTGCTGTGTTATACAAATTAAGCTTAAATGAATGCTTCGAGGAAATGGGGTATGTTGTGTGATGGGGCTTAGAAGTTAAGATTGGAAGCGTTACTGAGCATCTTCTGTGAGTGGACTTTGGGGCATGTGTTCACTGTCCTACTTTTGCCCGACTGACACTTGGTTCAGGCTGATGTTAAGAGTCAGGGAACATTTGGAGGCGGCAGTGACCAAAGAGGCCGCGGAAAACAAAGCGGTAATGTGATTTTAGTTTTAATTCACCTATTCAATATCTTGCCCCTTGTGAAGCAATCATTTTCCCCTCCTCCCAGTACCCTTTTCTATTTAACCCTATATAAACGCATGAACTGTTAAATTCTGGGATAATTTTGATCTTAAAAAATGCATTGGTCTGCACTCTTGACTATTAAAATGTAAGCGAATTGTTCTGACAGTTGAAGTCTCATTTGCAATGTCCCAAATTCATTTACACGCAAGTTTATAATTCTATTCGGGCACTCGCTTTCGTAAGTTTTTGTCTTCGGTTACTTTCAAATCTCTAAATTGATAGGGAGAGGGGCAGAAACTAGGTGGTGCAGGAGCGAGGATTTGGACGCTTCCTGATGTCTAATGGTATAAACTATAAAACTATTGTAAATAATCTGGAGTTGAACTTTACAAGCTTTAGTCACATGAGTGGGTTCCACGTGCCATTCAGGTTCTGAGGAACTTTTTGACTGCATTGGTTTAAATTTGAACTGGTGAAGGCCCTTGGAGCAATGGAAACACCTTTTGTGGCGATTTGCCAATACCACTGAAAAGTTATTTGATAGTCAAGTGTTTGCTGGAAGCTTTACTATCAATTAAACCTGCATAAAATTTGTTAATCTTCGGAAACTCTGGTGTATGGTTTCACCGAGATATCGCAGGATGTTTAATTTGATTGAGATGTTTACTTACCTCAAACATCGAACAAATAGAATGACGAGCAAATGCTGGATTCTGTAATTGTTATCTGAAAATGGCCAAGTCTCCCCTGCCCTTGCCCTTAATGCATTGTCACTGAAATAATAAAAAAAACTTGTTTGTTTTCAGATTTGTTAAAAAATAAACTTTTCAATTGGTCATTCTACTTTCAAGAAGTCAACGATAAAGCTCTGGTGGTATGTTTGTGTGGCAATAAGAAACAGACTAACCTTATTTAGTGCCCTTGACTCTTGGAAAAAATGTCATTTAAGGCAAGAAATTTCTTAGTTGTTGTCCTAATTAATCTCTATTTTGTCTAACGTTGTTCTCCTTCATTTTACGAAGTGCACAATTAAATCAAAACTTCTCACTAGCCTTGCCAGACCTTAAGCCTTTCACAGTAATACATATCAATATTGTTTCGGCACTACAATCTTTCACCAAAAGAACTCGTGGCTCTTAAAAGAGCCGTTGGTTTCGTTTGTCTGATGCACGTAACTAACAGGAAATTCATGCACGCTCCCCACGAATACGGCGAGCCAGGTGGATATCTTTGGGCATTATGGTGACCCGCTTGGCGTGGATCGCACACAAGTTCGTGTCTTCGAACAGGCCCACCAGATAAGCCTCGCTCGCCTCCTGCAGCGCCATGACGGCCGAGCTCTGGAAACGCAGATCCGTCTTGAAATCTTGGGCGATTTCTCGCACCAAGCGTTGAAAGGGCAACTTGCGGATGAGCAACTCGGTGGATTTCTGATAGCGGCGGATCTCCCGCAGAGCAACAGTGCCGGGTCGGTAGCGGTGCGGCTTCTTCACACCACCGGTCGCCGGAGCGCTCTTACGAGCAGCTTTCGTCGCCAGCTGCTTTCGAGGAGCTTTTCCCCCGGTGGATTTTCGCGCCGTTTGCTTAGTCCTAGCCATTTCCTTCCAGCTCCGAACACTTGGCCCTAACTCCAATTGCGGGAACCACAGCCTGACGGCTCCTTTTATAGGAACGGGGGTGCCGTCGCTACCTTCTCATTGGCTGAGAACTCGATGAAGCTCTATACCCCATTGGTGAGTTTTTCAATCCTTCCCCTCCTCCCCTCCCCCCCCGGCCCCGGCACAAAACCGAAAAAGAGCGGGAAAAAAAGCGCTCACAAATTAAAATGACACGGTTTCTAACACAGGGGCCGGCTCAACAATCAGAGACTGTTTACTTTAAATCCAAACCATGACACGCTGGCAACCGAAACACGGCCTGACCGACCGCACCACTCAAACGGGCGGATATATCGCTGGAAATGTGGAGGACAAAGATATGCTTAACAATATACAACAAACTCGTGCAATCTACAAAGTTAAAAATCACACAACACCAGGTTCTAGTCCAACAGGTTTAATTGGAAGCACTAGCTTTCGGAGCGACGCTCCTTCATCAGGTGGTTGAAGAAGGGTCTGATGAACAATCACCTGATGAAGGAGCGACGCTCCGAAAGCTAGTGCTTCCAATTAAACCTGTTGGACTATAACCTGGTGTTGTGTGATTTTTAAACTTTATAACACCCCAGTCCAACACCGGCATCTCCAAATCATGTGAAATGTATTTCACTTGCGGCAACTTTAGCAATGACAGTGAGTCTTCGGTATCCACAACTTAGTTTACGTGAAATGGAAATCGATTACAAAAACCAAAATTTAAACATAAGCAAAAAATAAAACGCGGTAAAATTGAGACTAAATGAAGGACTAACACTCCACTCAAAATTGCAAATATACTCCTGGAAACGTGGAGCATAAAAATGCAGCTACTAGTATACAATAAAAGTGTAGGAGAAACTGAGGACTGCATATGTTGTAGATCAGAGCTGAAAAATATGTTTCCTGAAGAAGGGCTTATGCCCGAAACATCGATCATCCTGCTCCTCGAATAAACGTATGTTTATTTCACTTGTGACAACCAGGACGATGACAGCGAAACATCAGGAGCCACAATCTTCTTTAAATTAATGAAAGGTACATCGATTACAAATCCAATCAATTTAAACATATAATACAAAACGCAGGTAAAACTGCGACTAAACGAAACTGGACTGCACGCCGTGAATTGTCTGCTGAAAAAGTGAAATACAAAGTACAATAACAATATTTTTTAAAAATTGTTTATTTCTCTTGCGGTAGCCAGGACGGTGACAACCAGCCATTAGAAACAATCTATTTTAAATTAATAGTACAATTACAAAACTATTAAACGTAAAAACAATGTAAAAACTAAACGCTGATAAAATTGACTGTAAGCAGCGAGGCAGTGGACGATCAAAATTCAAACCGTCCGGGTAAAGTTTTTTTTTAAATTTCTTCCCTAAATGAGCAATAGTTCCTTTTGGATACTGTTGGGTGGCTCTGAAAAGAGCCTTTGGGCTAACAGTTTTACTCTTAAACATTGTCTAGCAAGACACTTCATTTGCAACTGGTGTACTTGGTGACCGCTTTGGTACCCTCGGAGACAGCGTGTTTGGCCAGCTCACCGGGGAGCAGCAGGCGGACTGTGGTCTGTATCTCTCGGGAGGAGATAGTCTGCCGCTTACTGTAGCGGATGAGGCGGGAAGCCTCGCAGGCGATTCGCTCGAAAATGTCGTTGACAAACGAATTGACGACACTCATAGCGGAAGACGAAATGCCGGTGTCAGGGTGGACCTGCTTCAGTACCTTGTAGATATAAATGCTGTAGCTCTCTTTCCGGCTCTTCCTGCGCTTTTTCTCGCCTTTGACGCGTTTCTTGGTTGCCGCTTTCTTGGGACCCTTCTTGGGCGCCATGCCCTTAGCCGCTGCTTCAGGCATCTTGTTAAATGAAGGTAGTTTATGGTGAACAAAGCCACGTTGAGTGCCCGCTTTAATAGCTCCGTGTATGTAAATGAGGGATCAGAAAGCGCGGGATTCCTATTGGTCAAGAACATCATATTTGAATGTATCAATTGTGTGCTCAGAACAATGGATGCCAATAGACCAATCAGAAACATCTCAGATTTCCCGCCATACTCCCAGTCTTTTAGACATGGTCTGAGGGAAATGGGTGGACCAGGGTGAGGGTGGGGGGAACGACAGCACATTGAATCCAACATAATTCATGGGTACCAAAAAAGGGAAGGAGAAAAGAAAGGCTCCACAAATCCAGAAACTATGGAGAGGGAATCAGAATTAAATGACTCTGTCCAATTAGGTTTTATAGTGCCATTGAGTTTTTTACGACACTAAAAGAGGCCCTTCTGCCCATCGTCTCTCCAAGTCATCCAGCACCCAATTATTCTGATCCCATTCTCCAGCATTTGGTCTGTTGCCCTCCGTTAAGACGTTTCAATTGCTCATTATCATAAAAGCTCTGAGTTTTCTCGCCTCTAGCGCCCTTTTAGGCAGTGAGTTCCATTACCAACCCTCTGGTCAAAATTGCTATCTCAAAATCACCTATCCTTGCTTATGTCCCTGCTTATTGATTCCATTACTGAAGGGAAAGGTTCACGCTATCTGTGCACCACTAAACTTTATACATCACAATCAGATTCCCCCCTCAGCCTTTGTTGTACTTCCGAAAATAACCCTACTTAAATAATCTGTTTCCTCAGGGCTAAAGTGTCAGCTTCTCTGCAGATGCTAATTGTTGACAGCATTTGCTGTTTCTAGTCCAGATACATAGCTTTGATGTGATGAGTAATAGCCCCGTTAAATCTAGTCACATGCTGCAATAAATTCAGTCTTGAGTGTGGTGATCTTTGCAGAATTCAAAGAGATATTAAAGCTGAACCAATCAGGAATCAGACATAACCAATACCTTTTCAAAATTTCTAGTGCATGTGTTTTCATCACGCTTTCAAGCAGCACCTCAATTCACTGCATAATAACATGCCTCCTCAGCATCTCTCTGATTTGGTTGTCAATCGTATAACCAAGAAAATGAATGCTTTATTTAAAGAAGATATTATTTTCTGGTTTATAAAGGGGGTCAGTTATGAATGGCACTTAAGAACCACAGTTATTTTTTTACATATTTTTCAAATCAACCTTTTCTGAAATGTTGTGACTCACCTTGGAGCAAGTAGGACTTCTAGCTTAGGTGTAACGAAGTTACCACTGCTCCACAAGCATCCTATTTTTACCTTCTTAATGAAATTGGACATGAGCGAGACACAAAACGCTATATTATATTTGTTCTCACTTACACAAGAGGTACAATATGCAGTGACATTGATTTTAATAGAATTAAATTTATAATTGGGTTAATTAATGATTTGCAAATGCAACTCAACTACTTTAGTCTTCCTGGTCAGGTCAGATTCATCCTCGAGGGCTTGTTTAACTGAAAGAAATTGTAACTCATCCAAGCCTAATGCCGGGCAAACAATCAGGCAGCATGGGCAATTGAGAGAACATCGAGAGGCACTGTCATGTGTCAACTGACCCAATGGTGCCACCACTGTGCAGTATGTAGATAGGGAATTGGATCCATGAGAAATTTCTGAGGTCATAATTCAAGAATAGAAAGAAACAATTTGGCCTGAAAGGTTCTTTATTCATTCATGGGATATGAATATTACTATCCAGGTCAGCACTTGTACCTTTATTGCCAAACCCAGATGGCCCTGACAACAGTCACAAGTCAACCACATGGCTATGAATTTGGAGTCACATGTTGTCCTGACTAGGTAATGATAGCAGATTGCTTTCACTCACTGTCTCAGTGAACCAGATGGGTTTTCACAACAAATCTGAATGTTTAAAAAGTTGAATCAAACATCACCATGTGTCATGGTGAATTATGAGCCCATATCCCCAGAGCATTATCTGGGTCACATGGTTAATAGTCAAATACCAATACCATACTGTCTTGCTTTAAATTGCACTCTGTACTTACTTGGGAACAATGGAGAGCAGTCCTCCACTGAGCTGGACATCATATACAAGCTGCAGGAAGATGCAACATTAACGTTTGCAGGGAGTTTGAGGAACTTTAGGAGGAATGAGAAGAGCAAATGGTCACAGCTACTAAGAATGGTGTTCTTAATGTCTGTTGGAGTTGGTTGGGTATTGAGAACATGATCTGAATTAATCAGCTTTGCAATTTTTAAATACAATAAAGCTGGTCAGGACTCTGGTTTCAAAATACACTGCATTGAATATTGCATACCCAAGTACCTCTCCCCATATTGTTACTAGCTGAGGTAAGCCAGGGTATTCCCAACACTAGCTGAATGTGAAACCAAGACATTTTCTGTCACCCAAAATCATTTACTTCCATCTCCTTCACATTGTTCACTCTTAGTCTATTCCAACGTTAGCTGAAGTCGTAAATTGAATGCCAATGTTATACATAATACTAAATGTATTGCAGCATGTAACAGTACAGATGTCTGCCTAATCTCAAAATACCAGTGTCCTCAAAAATATTTTTGTGTAATTCTTCTGAGAAAAATGTTAGATTCAAATAAATGATTCGACCTTATGAAAGAGGTACCTTTTTATTATTGCAAAAAAACCAAAAACTTTGAAGGAAATTTGTCAAATTAAAAGATGATTTCCAGGGATAATGAACAAATCCCACCATCATTCGTACCCCCTCAGCTGTGAAAGATATCAAACATATCCCTGCTGCAGGGACACTTGGGCGAAATAAAGAATGCAGGGGAGACAGGCAGTCTGGTCAAACAATCCCCTTGACTATCCAAAGCAATTTATAGCCACTTTAGGCCAAGCAATGAGGAGGTCCTCTAGTCTGCCCATCCACCCTTACATTACAGAGAAATCAGGAACACGGGCTGAAATGAAATCTCTTTTTATATGTCCTCAAGGTGACTATCTATCCTAAAACACAACATGCACAGCAAAATGTCAGGAAGGCAGCTTTTCGGCAGCAAAATTGGGAGACAATGGCCTGGTGGCATTTTTGCTGGACTATTAATCCAGAGACCCAGACTTGGATTCAAATCCCGCCACAGTAGATGGTGGAACTTGAACTAAATTTAGAAGTGTGGAATTAAGAGTCTCATGATGACCATGAATCCATTGCCAATTGTCTGAAAATCTCAATTTAAAAATCTGGAATTAAGGCCGCATGGTGTTTTCACTGGACTGTTAATCCAAAGATTTAGAGTAATGTCCTGGGGAACTGAGTTCAAATCCCTTCCCAGCAAATAGTGGAATTTGAGTTCTATAAAAATTTGGAATTCAGAGCCTTATCATAATCATGAATCTATTGTCAGGAAAAGCCCATTGGTTTAGTAATATCCTCTAGGGAAGGAAACCTCCATCCTTATTTGGTCTGGCCTACATGTGACTCCAGATTCACAGCATGAAGTTGACTTTTAACTGCGCTCTGAGCAATTAGTGATGGCCTATCCATATCCTGCAAGTGAATTAAGGAAAAAAGCAAAGGGCTACACTTTCTACTTGCTAGGTTTGAGGGACATCAACAATGCTGCAAAATTACAAACAAAATGCATGAGCAATGGCTGAGTATTACTCACTGTCAGTATATGCTCAGAAAATTCCTCCAAATTGGCAATGTAATTCTTACTCTAAATGCTCAGTAACTCTCTCCAGTGAAAATCAGAATCATTTTGACAAATAAAAACAAAGTTTGATCTCAGCTGTATGTTTACTAAACTCAACTGGCTTGTAGCTGTGTTTTGGGATTAGTAATAGGTGCTGGGAGCTGGAAAACTTCTGTTATCACGATTCAACTATTTTACTGGACAATGCCAGTGTGACGATAATGAATGAAAGCATGGAGCTCTGTCATCAGATGCTCATTTTTTTCTATTTTCATTGAACAGCCTGCCAATGTTTCTTATCCTAGCTTGTAAATTAAACACAGAAGAAGCAGGTAGACCATATATTTCCTGCAGGTACTTTCAACACTGAATCTACCTTCTTTTCAGATGATTGATTGTTATAATATGATTTATGTATAGGTCTTTGCATTTATATATTTTATCTAAAAATATATGTGAGTCAGTGGTTTAGCAAATATATAACCTGACTGAGGAGTGTGATAATTTCTCCCCCTAAGTTGACAGATGATGGGCATTCACAGTTTCTCCAGTGCCTAAATTATTGATGTCTTGGTTAATATAAGACCCTCGCTGGAATTATCTGGATATGTCTGCAGAATTTCCTCAAGTCAGTGTCCTAGTCCCAAGTATTTTCAGATGCTTCATCAATGTCCTTCCCTTCCTCATAAGGTCAGGAGTGGGGATGTTTGCTGATGACTGGACAATGTTCAGCACCATTCATGATTCCTCAGATACTGAGTAGATAGGCAGGAGGCTGGAACAATGCAGCAAGCCAGGCATCATCAGGAGGTGGATAAGTCACCGTTTTGGGTGTACCTGAAACATCAACTTCTCCAGCTCCTGATGCTGCCTGGCTTGCTGTGTTTTTCCAGCTTCATGCCTGTCAACTTTGGATTCCAACATCTGCACTTTTTCTTTTGTCTCCTCAGATACTTAAGCAGTCCATTTTCAAATGTAACAAGATCTGGGCAATATCCAGGCTTGGGCTGAGAAGTGGCAAGTCATATTCAATGCCTCACAAACGTCAAGTAAAAAACATCTCCAACAAAAGACCTTCTAAATATTTATCACTGTTAGGAGTCAATGGCATTGCCATCACTGAATCACCCACTAACAATGTCTTGGGGTTGACATTGACCAGAAACTGAACTGGACCAGTCATACAAATACTGTGGCTACAGCAACAGGTCAGAGGCTATGACTCTATTCTGCACAAATGAACTCAGGTTCTGACCATCCCCACTTGCCTAGATGAGTGCAGCTCCAACAAGACTGAAGAAGCTTGACAGTTTCCAGGTTAAATATTCTATGTCCTTCACCTTTAACAGCCACTCCCTACATCAATAATGGACAGTGGCAGCAGAATGTACTACCTATAAGATGCACTGCTGTAAGTTACTTAAACTCTTTGACAGAACCTTCAAAACCTGTGGCCGCTATCTCCCAGAAATATAAGGGCAGCAAATACTTGGGAATACCACTATCTGCAAATACCTCTCCAAATCACAAACATCCTGACTTTGAAATATATTTCGATTTTTTTCACTGTTACTGGATCAAACCATGGAATTTCCTTCCTAACAACACTCTGGGTATCCTTCACCTCATAGACTGCAATTGTCAAGAAGCTAACTCAAGAAGCCTTTGCAAACCCAATTAGAGATGTGCAATAAATACTGGCCTAACCAGCAACACTTGTGAATTAATAAATTGTACCAAAAGAAATTGCAAGGTAAAATATTGATGCAGGTTTTAGTTCTTAGAAGTTAGTGTGCTATGGAAACTGTCTACCTGCTTTCTACATAAGTAGAGATCCCTATCAACAATTACAAATGTTTAGATCTACATTAACAGTTTCCACACTTGGGTGAAAGTGCCCTGTTTCATTAGCAGTCCCCACATTATTCCTGACTACACTTTTAATCTGATGGCTTAGTATTTGGTCAAATGGTGAAATTATATGCAATGGGTTCTGTGGAGAGTCTCAATAATGAAACTGCTAATTCTGTTAACTTAAAAATACAACCCCTCTGAGTAGATCATTCTTTCCTATCAAATGTGCATTTATTGTATTTCCTATTCATTCAATATTTTTGGGATGGGAGAGCTGCTCTGGAGCCAAAAGTGAACTGTATATAGTCTTATCAGTTTTGCGGTTGCAAGACCAGAGGAAATACTGTATACATTGTGGCAAGTAGCTTATTCCTCCAAGACTTTTCATTATGAATCTTCAAAGTTCATGTTGGGATTGTTTGCCATTAGGCAGGATGGATTTAGCACAAGGAATTGCAAATAATGTGGTAGTTGTCAGTAAAAATTGATCAGAACCCATCCCAGACATTGATTCAATATCTACGTTGTGACTGAAATCTATACCTTACACAGAACTACTGAAATCTATACCTTATACAGAAATGAAGCTCAAACCATCAAGCTTCTTTTGACAGCATCTCCTTTCCATTTCTGTGACCTCCCAAAGGATAAAGCAGTAATAACATGGGAACATCAGTGATTCTCTATTCGCATCAGAGTTACACAGCATTCTGCTTTGATTTATAGAGATCACAGAATTCTTACAGTAAAGAAAGAGGCCATTTGGCCCTTCCTGTCCGCTCTGACTCTCCAAATGAGTCATTCAGTTTGAGCCATTCCACGACCTTCTCGACATCATGGGCCAAAGGGCCTGTTCTGTGCTGTACTTTTCTATGCTCTATATTCTCCTTGTAACTCTGAATGTTTTTCCTGTCAAATAACCATCTAACTCCCTTTTGAATGTGTTAATCAAACCTGCCTTCACCACACTGCATTCCAGACCATAAAAGCTCACTGTGTGAAAAGGCCTTTCTTTTTTTTCTCACTTTTACTTCATTAACTAATTGACTGTGTCTTCTCACTCGTGATCCTTTCACAAGTGGGAACAATTTCTCCCTCATCTATTCTGTACAGATCCCTTATGATTTTGAAAACCTCCAGCAAATCTCCTGACAGTATTAATTTCCCCAAGATAGACAGTCTTAATACATCAGATTCACTACAGTATGGAAACAATAAGTCCACACCGATCCTCCAAAGAGTAACCTACCCAGACCCATTCCCCTCTCCTATATTTACCCCGACTAATGTACCTAACACAATGGACAATTTAGCATGGCTAATACACCTGATCTGCACACGGGAGGGAAACTGGAGCACCTACAGGAAACCTGCACTGGTAAAGGGAGAATGTGCACACTCCATACAGACAGTCACCCAAGGCTGGAGTCAAACCCAGGTCCCTGGTGTCATGAGGCAGCAGTGCTAACCACTCAGCCACTGTGCAATCCCATTAAGTTATCTAATCTGTCCCTCATACCAAGGATACTTCATCTAAGCTGTTTCAAAACCCTTGAACCCTACTGAGGGAATGCCAGTATCACAAGGGCTGTTGGTTTTGAAGAAAAAAAATTTTCAAAGGAGAGGTAAATGATGAAATAGGACAGCGATGGGGAGGTGTCTACACTCTATGAACAATCAAAAAATAAGAAATCTATGAAATACTTGCATTTGTACAGCTGCTCTCATGTCATTATAGTGCTCCAATGAAATAAGTTGAAACCACTATAATTTTCATTGAGGAATAGGTAAGTCAATTGGTGCACTAGTGGGCGGCACGGTGGCACAGTGGTTAGCACTGCTGCCTCACAGCGCCTGTAGACGCCTGTGTGGAGTTTGCACGTTCTCCCCGTGTCTGCGTGGGTTTCCTCCGGGTGCTCCGGTTTCCTCCCACAGTCCAAAGATGTGCGGGTCAGGTGAATTGGCCATGCTAAATTGCCCGTAGTGTTAGGTAAGGGGTAAATGTAGGGGTATCGGCGGGTCGGTGTGGACTTGTTGGGCCGAAGGGCCTGTTTCCACACTGTAAGTCTAATCTAATCCCATGAGCTTCAATAAAATAATCTACTTTACTGATATCAGGGAACTAGGACAATGTCCCCACTTTTATTTTTAAATAAGACTATCTCCATTCACGTGACAAGCAAACTACAACTTAGTTTAGTAACTCACTGACAATAACACCACCAAAAAATGAAACCTTTCATTCTGTATACTTGACAATATAAAACTTCTGTGTAGATAATCTCATTCTCTTCTTCCAAAGGTCCATTTATTGCCCTTCCCATTCAATCAATATTTTCAGAGATTGGAGGGCTACTGTGGAGCAGAAACTGAACTTCACACAGTCTTATCAAAATTATGGTTGCAAGAGGAGAGAAATTGCATATTTTGTGACAAGTAGCTTACCACATTACTCCTTCAAGACTCTTTGTCAGGAATATTCAAAGTTCATGTCAGGAGTTGGAGATGCCGGTGTTGGACTGGGATGTACAAAGTTAAAAATCACACACTAGGTTATAGTCCAACAGATTTAATTGGAAGTACTAGCTTTTGGAACGCTGCTTTTGACAACCACGTGATGAAGGAGCTCCAAACGCCAGTGCTTCCAATTAAACATGTTGGACTATAACCTGGCGTTGTGTGATTTTTAATCATGTCGGGAGTGTTGCTATAGACTCAGCACAAGGAACTCTGTGGCACTCCCTCAATACTGTAGAGAGGTCCCAGTTTAGAATATTTATATGCTTAAATTTGAGGAACAGATCTTTAACACTGTGATTCAGAGATGCTGCCATTCAGCCCTTCCACCCTGCTCTGTAATTTAGTCTGATTATGATCCAATTGTGGCCTCAACTCCACCTTTCCTCCTGTACCCAGTAACCATTGGATTCCCTTGTGAATTATTCCCTTGTTAGTCACACACTGCGACTAATAATTTAAATGTGTGCAACGTGAGGAAAAATTCCTTTCAACAGCCAGCAGTAAAAAGGAGGGAAGTGAAACCCTCATGGTAAAATATATGATGGAGCCCAGAACAGGAATAAACATAAGATTCAGGGTGAATAAACGGCCAGGCTGGGAAAGGGATTAGAGAAAAGCAGGGGTTTATCTGAGATCCAAACAGAACTGATTTAAGTGTGAGGCTGTAATTGAGATTAGGGGTTAAAAAAAAAGAGGTGCAGCTTTTGTCACCAACATCCACATGGAAGATGGCTGACGTTTCAAGGAATGATGCCAATGACAAGAAACTTGTGGTCACGTAGCTGAAATTAGCTGGGCTGCCCTGAACACAGCTGAACACAGCCCTTCCTGATGAAGGGCTTGTGCTCGAAACGTCGAATTCCCTATTCCTGAGATGCTGCCTGGCCTGCTGTGCTTTAACCAGCAACACATTTTCAGCTGTGATCTCCAGCATCTGCAGACCTCATTTTTTACCTGAACACAGCTGGGGCAGACCAGATGGGAGCAGATCCCAACCAGGTCATGGTGGACGGTTGAAGATAGCAGACAAGGACAGAGAAAATAACCATGCAATGCTTTGAAATGTGTCAAGGACAGATTGTACGCCACAGTTTGAGTTATAGAAAATAGTGTTGATTAGTTTAGCCAAGGACAACTCAAATCTGGGCTTGGGGAGGAAGGGGATGGGTTGGCTGAATGTTCTAATAACAAATGGGCCTGGGCTTTTCGTACTGAAAAAATACGTGGAAGACTTGGAAAAATGTAAAGAAAAGTCTCAGTAGTCTCCTGGGGATTTTAAGGTGGGAGAGGATAGCTCCCTGCTTTTTCTAAAAATGTCCATTGGTGCAGACAACCAAAGGGTTTAGGCAAAAGCTAAATGAGGTCATAGTTTTCAGTTTCCCCCTAAAGTCTAACAATGTCAAGGTGTATGTTGCTGGCAATTTCTTCCTGGCGGTTTGCCCTAAATTAGGAGATTTGGGGAAACATTTTCAATTCCATTATGAGCTCAGGCTGTTTTGATGCTGTTTTTCCTCTATTTGGTTATTTAACTTGCGCGGGTGCACGGGTTTGAAAATTTTAATAACGCCAACGGGCGACGGTTTGTGACGGTCACGTATTCTCATTTGCATAATCGGATTGAAAATGTAGTACACAGCTACAGCCAATCAGAGGCCTGCGTTATTTTAACCAATGGCGTTAAAGTACGTCACCACGGTGTGTCCTTTTTCTCTAGTTCAGGATGATCCAAAGACCAAACTAAACTGCTCGTTTTAATTGATCAGTCCACACACAGGACACCACATCAAAAACATAAACTTTGTTTCTTACAAATTATTCTAATTGCATTTTAATCAATTGATAAGCGGAATTCCTAACTGTTAAAAAGGATTTTCTTAAATGTTTAAAAGTAATACCGAGAATAATTCAATGTCCATACCCCAGTCTAAGTCTTCTCACCGGCAAACGGTGCATTGTGGCTCTTGTACAGAGTTCATGTAAAAATGAAGTTAGCAGGAGTGACAGTGCTCGCAGTCCCAACTGAGTTGTGACATCTTCACGGCTTGAAAAAATACCCGTCTGTTTTATTTTCTGATCACGAATATATTCACATCGAAATGTAGATCTCAGGGTAAAGGTTGTGCGACGTTACAAAACCTAACGGATTCACTGAGTCGGTCTCGAAAAGATTTTCACTGCAAGGCTTAAAATTGATGTGTTAAACTTTTCTAAACACCGGCATGTTACCAAATGCGAATAATTCTTGTCTGACTACATGGAAGTGTGTGGGTTCACGGACACGTTCATCCAATTTAGCCGGAACATGAATAAGTTGTTCTTAACTCCCCGGGAATTCAGTGAACCTTGTAAAAGATCGTGACGATTTGCACCACGGTTGGTATTTTATGCAGCAGTGCATCTTTATTTCGTGAAAAAAATTAATTAAATTTAACGAAGCGAAAGTGAGGAGCGGTATTAAGATCAAATATTTAGCACTCAAAACAAAACAGATATTGGAAATCTGAAGCTAACATAGAAATTGTTGGAGAAATGGAGCAGGTCTGTCTGCATCTGTGGACGCAGAAGCAGAGCTAATGTTTCGAGTGCAGTCTGACCCTTGTTCATAAAAAAAAGCCTTCATTCTCAGCGACCTGGTCGCATCATAGTTGGTCTCTGTTTCCGCGTTCTGATTTACGCCGTTTCTAATCATACTCAGTAATCGAACTTGAATCTTACTCAATAGTCTTAACTAGATGTACTTCATCTATACAAGTTTCCAACAGCTATCCTTAACACTGATATTAAATAATTAAAACTTAGATTGTCAAATCAGGAATTTCCATCCTTTTAAGGCAAGGGTTGCACATATTCAGAGCTTTCCTCCCAATCCTTTGATGCTTCTATCCGGCCTGTTGCCCATGTGTACAAAAGCCAAATGCTGTGAATGATGGAAACATGAAGTAAAAACCTGGGAAAAAAGGGGAAAACTCAGCAACAAAGGAGAGATAACAAGGTGGTTCCTATTGAATGATCTTTTATCAGAATTGAAGACAAATGGAAAATTAAAACATTTTAAGAGTGCGAGGGAGACAGGAAGAACCAAAGAGAAGACCAGAGTTAACATGGAGGCCAGAGGAAATTAAATATCAAAACATTCCATGATGCAACAGTCAAACGCATTGAACATAACACATAGTAGCAGAAGCAGGCCTTTCAGCCCATCGAGTCTGTTCCGCCATTCAATGAGATCATGGCTGATCTGATAATCTTCAGTTCCATTTTCTGTCTTTTCCCATAACACTTGATTCCCTTAATGATTAAAAATCTGAGTATTTCAGCCTTAATGACCCACTCTTTGTAAGAAGAAATTCCTCTTCACCTCTGTCACAAATGTGCCACCCCTTACTCTGAAATTATGCCCTCTGCTCCTAGACTCTCCCACAAGGGGAAACAGTTTCTCCATGTCTAATCCGTCAAGCCCTCTTAAATTCTTGTATGCTTCATAAAATCACCTTTCATTCTTCTATATTCCCCAATGAACCTGCTCTGATCTGCATCAAATCCCAGTTTCCTTAGAAAAGCTGTCCAAAACTGTTCATAGTATTTCAGTTGTACAGTTAATACTTTGTTCGAGTCAAACACTCTTATTGGTGCAACAGTCTCAGATAGCAACATCTACAAGATTCACATGAGGAGACCAATCTTCTGGAGGGCAGCTTTCATTTTCGAAATTGTGAGATCGTGACATGAAGAAGGAAGATGATAGGGCCGATAAAGAACGTCGAGTCGTTAAAATATTCAGAGCTCTTCGCCGAAACATGCACACCGATCACAGCAAATGATATGTAATGGTACTAAATTTTAAAAGTAACATTTGCCCAAATCCTTTCACTTTAGCCGGCAATTTGAGTTAATTATTTTATTTTCGAAAATACAATACAAAAATGGCAATAAGGTGTTTGCGGGGGTGGGGATGGGCGGTGAAATTGTGAGGCTTGAAGAAAACGTGTACAAGACGAACAGAAAATAGAAACACATTTTTGGTGTCCCTCGATCTCAACTACCACTCCTTCCAGGATGTGGACCTGGGATTAATCGTAAAATGTACAGTCTCTTTGTTAATACATCGGAATAAAATCATTTCACAAGAGTAATCCGTTTTAATCTGGCTGTATTGCATCTCACTGCATTTTAGCAGTTTATGGGGTTGGTTAACAATGAATGATTATTTTGGTCATTCAGCACTTTGATACATGACATTGAACAAGGACGGGCAGCGAGAGCATCGCGGTGTTCTTTGACTCCGCCCCTTTTCCCACCTCACCCAGGTCCGCGCTCACGGTATAAAAGGATGTTGGATTGTGTGTTCACTTGTTCTTGCGAGCGTGTCTTATTGTTTAGTTGGTGATGTCTGGTAGAGGCAAAGGTGGCAAAGGCCTTGGTAAAGGTGGTGCCAAGCGGCACCGCAAGGTCCTACGAGATAATATTCAGGGTATTACAAAGCCAGCTATTCGTCGCCTAGCTCGCCGTGGGGGTGTTAAGCGCATCTCCGGCCTTATTTATGAGGAGACTCGCGGTGTCCTGAAGGTCTTTTTGGAAAATATTATAAGGGATTCCGTGACTTACACCGAACATGCTAAGCGTAAGACTGTTACCGCCATGGATGTGGTTTACGCTCTCAAACGCCAAGGACGGACTCTCTATGGATTTGGCGGTTGAAAGCTGTTAGTAAAACATCGGTGGAAAGGCTCTTTTAAGAGCCACAAGTTGTTCTCAAGAAAGCTGCGGCCCCTTCCGAAATGGCTATTATCAACATGGTAGCCACAATTTTAATTTGCTCTTGCCACCTGAAAAATTTGGTTATTCAACTCTGGTCGATTGATGTTCAGAACGTTAATATGTGGCAGTATTAAACATCAAGGAAGCTTTACAAATGAAAACGCAGCTCCGAGCATTCGCAACAATTGTCAGGAGCGGAGCAGATGGTCCATCTCTGTCTCCACAGGTACTCGTTAATATCAAGCAGCTGAAGGCACTGGATACTGCAAGAGGTAAAGGTTATTCAAATATTGCAACATGAGTGCTTAACCATATTTCTCCCGAAACCATTGAGGTGCAGCAAAAAGTTTGAGATTTATCCTTGCTAGAAGTCTCAGGTTACCAAAACTACATAAATCCTTACGACATGCATTTGTGAGGAGGTGAGGAACCAAGATTCATCCTCAGGTTAGTGTACGTCCTACTGCCAAAAATAATTGAGAGAAACGTGTACTTGTAAAGCACAATATGAGACTACAAGTGAAATGGTCAGACACAAGCAGCTTCTGTCGTATCCAAGAGAACAAGAGACAGTGCTGAACATTGTGTTATATATTTGGAGTCTGCTCCGATATTCAATAACAGAAATAGTGCTGGAGAAACTCCAGGTCTAAAAGCATCAGTTTCGAGTCCAGGACACTTCATAACCATTCATTTAGACTGAATTGGCTGCCTCTCCATAGCCATTGATTCCCTTGAATATTGATCTGTCTAACACAGACTTTAAGTAAGTTAAAGATACGGTCTCTCCTACTTTCTAGGGAACGGCTCCACAGGGTCAACTCTAGATGAGTGATTAAGCCCGAAACATCGACTGTCTTACTCATCAGAAGCTGCCTGACCTGCTATGCTTTTTTCCAGCTGTACACGGTCAGCCAAATGTGGCCACACCAACACTCCATACAACTGCAGGAAAGTGGTCCTAAGTTTGTATTCCATTTCCTTTGCAAAAAAAAGACACAACTTGGACAAATCAATCCATGCCAGCTCTGCAGTCAGCCCCACGTTTTCACTATACCCTTAGCCCAACAAGGCCGTGAGTGGTCATCACCGCTAATCGTGTAAAAAAAAAAGTTCTTCTTATATCGCTGTCCATATCATTAGCCAAAAAAAACTTCAATCCGTGGCCTTATAGTCCTTGCAACGTTCGCTAAAAGAAAAAGCTTTGTTTACCCGATCCAGATCTGCCATTGTCTTGTACAACTCTTTCAAATTACCTCTTCATTTCCCGTTCTCCCTGGAATGGAGCCCCGGCTTCTCCAGTCTAAACCTGCCGCTAAAATCATTCACCCGGGAATCATTTTGGGAAATATCCTCTGGACTCTTCTCACATCCTTTCTGAAGAGTGGTGACAAGAAATGGACAACACAACTCTGGCCAGGGCTTCACCAGATTTCTATAAAGGTTCAGCTTTCTCCTCGTTTTTGTGCTCAATGCGTCAATGTATGAAGCCTAGAGTCCCATTAAACCTATTTAGAATTATTTAAGTGATTAATGGGTGCCATTATGTATAAATTGCAATTCCTATTTCTTCTGCCGAAAAAGAATGTGCATTTTCTTGATTTGGAGATGTCGGTGTTGGACTGGGGTGTACAAAGTTAAAAATCTCACAACACCAGGTTATAGTCCAACAGGTTTAATTGGAAGCACAAGCTTTCGGAGCGACGCTCCTTCATCAGGTGGTTGTGGTCCACCTAATGAAAGAGCAGCGCTCAGAAAGCTAGTGCTTCCAATTAAACGTGTTGGACTATAACTTGCTGTTGTGTGATTTTATAAAACGTATCCTTGTTTGATTATCAGCCTCCCGGTTATCTGCTCGTTGTATCGGACCATGGATTGGCACCATCCTCATTGTCTTTCAGTTGTTAAATTGTGTTCTACAATGATTTAAGTCATTGATGTGTTTCTTGAGGAAGCTTGTGCGTTCAACCGAAAAATTGACACCCACGTGCCAAATGCCTACGATAAAATCATTCCGGCTGTAAAGAGCCTTTCAGGTTCCACGATCCACTGCGACCAGGTCACCCCGCGGATCAGCGAGACCGAGCCCTCCCCTGCGATCTCCGGCCTTCGGTCTGGGCACAGTTGCAAACGGGAGTGGCACCGAGCGGTCGCTCAGACGGGTTGATATCCCCTCCTGGAAGGAGCCTGCCCGAGCAGCGTTCGGCGCCGCTGGTGACGTGGATGATCATATCCCACCAGAGCGGCGGACGGCGAGCACAAACTGGGCAAGCGCGGGACTGTTGGGGGGGTGGGGGTGGGGCAGGTGGCGCAGCCCTACTGTCCGTAAGCAGGGCGTGCGTCTCCCAGGTCCGCACCTCGGCTTTAAAAAGCGCGGAGGTGGGGCCGCCGGCTCCACATAGCTGCCGCGGTTGTGACTGAAGGGTGTGTGGTAGTTGTTATACGTAAAGAGCTATAATTGGTTAGTTACATGGCAGATACCGAGTCGGACGGGTTGGATTTTTCCGCTTTAGTGGATTCCCCGCCGCCAGCTCCTCACTCTCCACCTCCTCCGCCACCGCCGCCTCCTCCAGACGAGGGCGAAGTACTTGATATTGCTGTTGCGGTGAAGAAGAAGCGCCGACCGTATCGTCACAAGAAGTTTGGCTGCACGGTAGCTGAACAGATCATGAAAGCAGTGGCGGCCAACACAGAGCACCGAGGTTTGTCGGTGGCTGCTATGAAGAAGCTGTTGTCGGCCAGTGGTAGTAACATTGGGCACAACAGTTCGCCGCTTAACCGGGCCATGCGGAACATGGTCAAACGAAGTCCCGTGGTTAAGACTTCGGGCAGTGTTGGTGCATCGAGGTCGGCCCGTATGAATGGAGGAGTTAGTAGCAAGCTAGAAACCTGTTCTCACAGAGACTCTAAGAAAATATTTCCTGCGAGCCGTAGGCGGAGGAGACGGGTAGTGGCCCGGCGGAGGGTGGCAACGGTGAAGCGACGGTCCAGGCCCCGAAAAGTTAGAAAGTGGACCGCACAGAGCAGGAAACGACTGAGTGCTTTGAAAAGGGGTACGCGAATGAAGGGGTCACTTGACATACACTCGCGCTCCCAACGTTATGGTGAAGAGTCCGGTACCCACCCACAGCTTGAACCTAATCCCCATTCCTTAGCCAATAGCGGAGAGTCGACTTGCGACAAAAACGGCTCTTCTCAGAGCCTTTGACTTCACAAAAAGGGGCCCTGAACAGGACATTATACAAATACTAAATGTATCAAGACACATCGTAAAATAAAGCGATTTAAAGATACTTTGATTTGTTTTGTGTGAAAATTAGCATTTCAGATTGTTATCAATGAAATGTTTTATTTATACTGTTTCAGATCTTCAAAATGCCCTCGTTAGATAATTTGAGTATTGAAACCAAGCCTTAGTTACACAACATCCCAAATATGGTCAAATTTCATAGACATGTGCGACGAGAGACAGGTTAAAATTGAGCTACCCTTTCATTTACACATTATTCCGTACGGCACGGTGATTTTGTTCCATTGCGATATTGCAGGCATTCTTCTAAACGTGAAGATGAAGGCAAGGCACGTGTAACTCAATGTAAAACTCCACCTTAGAGTTCCGTTTTCCCTTTGTCATATTTTAATTACATTTGCCAACTCAGCCTTCCAAATCCGACAGATTCTCTTTGCCTCATGAACGGAGGCCTGTAAAAATATTGAAAATTATGGCACCTAGCCAGATTTTTGATCAAGAATCACTGAATGTTGACTCAGTTTCTCTCAGCACAGATGCCTTCAGACCTGATGAGTTTCTTCTGCAATTTCTGTTTTTTTGTCCTTCGGTAGGAAATGGTGCACTTTGAGACAGTTAACGTTACTGCTTTCCCTGCAATAGGTCAGTCCACTGGTGTGTAGGCCCAAAGCATAGGGGTAGCATGGTGGCATAGTGGTTAGCACTGTTGCCTCACAGCGCTAGAGAGCCTGGTTCAATTCCTGCCTCAGGCAGCACTCTATGTAGAGTTTGCACTATTGTGCACTATTGATCTGAATCAATAGTGTCCTTTATTTCGCACTTGCAATTGGGTGTGATGTCCACAAGGCAGGGACAAAACACACTGAATTCAACAAATACTCGATATTTATATAATTTGGTTCCTACATTTTTTATTCTTATTTCATTGTTTCCCCCCGTTTACATCCTCCATTTCCCTAAGACCGGCACCCATTACTCCTGTTTATCTCTTGTCTTATCCGGCCTTGACTGTGACAAAATGCTTATTTCTGGCCTCACAAGGCTGTTTGACCTCATCCTGCTGTGGGTTATTGTTAGGCATTTCTTGCCTTACCATTATTTACTCCCTCCATCTGTGCTGCCCCTCACAGCATCTTATCACTAAGCCCTTTTAATTGGGGTTTGTTCCTGTGTTTCTGTAAAAGCGGGAAACAGATGTTTATACCTACTGTTTATACAGGCATATTTAGTTTAACTGCCTCTCTTCACAACATCTAACCTAGTCGCCTGTAATATCTACCATTGTTTTGCAGTCCCGTTTCTTTCTTGCATACATTTTTAGCTAATACAAAAAATTTCCTCCACATAGTTCCCATTCTTGTTGACTCAGCTCCTGGCTGAAACAATTACACACTGATGTGAGTTCATTTATTTTTTGTATAATCAATCATAATTGCAGAATTGCAGAAGTAACATTAATTTACCTATATCTCACAAATTTCCCCTTTTTCTTTAATTACAATTTGTTATCTTCTGCATTTTTCTTTTAAGCATCGCCCCCGAAATTTGCAAGCATCATTCCGAAGATTTCATCCATCTTGGTCTCACTCATCCCCTCATTATTTAGTTGATAAAGTTCTTCTGCCTGATTTCCTTTTATGGGCATTTGTTTCATCAAGGCTGTCTCAATCAGTCTTTGGGTGAGCTCTCGTATACAGGGTATGATACAACAGCCAATGGCTACCAATACCCCGACTACTACTATCAGGGAAGTAAGGATGGAAACTACCACCCCCTTCCACCTTCCAAACCAGGATTCAAGCCATCCCGTGAGAGATGCGTCCACTCCTGAATTCTCAGCCAGTTCCTCTGCTAAGGTAGTCAATCCCCTTAAGGCCCGAGTAATTGAACCATCAGGTGCAGTGTTATTAGGAATAAAGGTACAACAGCTTCCTCCTAACATCACACACACATACACACACACACACACACACACACACACACACCCTTTTTCTGCTAAAATCATATCAAGGGCCATTCAGTTTTCCCATGCCATCCTACTTGTCGCATCAAGCTGGTCTGATATTCCTTTAACCGCACCTCTTGTATAATTTATAAATCACTGTTGATTATAGAAAATGTAATTTATCCATTCTACATTTTTATTAATTGTTACCCACCAAAAGAGAGCCGACTCAAAGCCCGTTGCAATCTGGTTACAAGCCTTGAACTCATCAGGTACCCCCCCTAGGAGCCCCTACCGAATCGAGATAAATCCTGTCATCGAAAGAAGTGTCTAACAGTGATCTCTTATCCCTTCCCTTTTTCCCTACTATCTTTTCCTTCTCAAATGCCAGGGTAAATGGAATTGCCAATTGTACAATTGCACATATCCCTCTCCAATCCGGAGGTAGGGTGGGTCTCAATATTTTGCCTCCACAGTACCACCATAGATCCGCTCGGGGAACCTTTAGTGCTGAGTAGTTCCCTCCTTTTTCCGTTTCGGTAACATTTTTAATCTCTGTACACAATTTCAGCTCCCCCCAAATCTCTAGACCAACTTGTGCCTCGTCTACGCACACACGATGTGTGGTTTCCAACTGCAGTGGAAAATATGGGGGGAGCTTGTACATCTTTCTTCTCCAAGGGAGGGAACATCAGAGATAGGGAGGTACAATTCCCATCATTCCATGCAGTCTCATCCTGATACAGGGCTATCATACATTTCATGCCCTTCCTGTCTCGCTTCCACCCGAGCGGAAAGGGAACCACCTGGGTCACTGGCCTACCGGAGGCACATGCATAGCAATTGCTTTTGTTCAGACTTTTTACAGTATACTTTACCCATTCAACCCAGTTTCTATTTCGATAGTCTGTTTCAAGTCCTTTACCTCTATAATTTTTGCTACTTTAGGATCAGCGGGAGGGGTGAAAGGTTGTATCTCATTATCCAGTAATTCTGCCCGTTTTCCCTGTCCTACACTAATTCAAAAACAACAGCCAATGAAATCCTTCCCATGTGCTTTCACTTCTATCCCAAATGTTTCATTTAATTGTATCTCATAGGTGCCCCCCCCCTCCCCCCCAAAAAAAATTGCTTCGTGCCATGTGGTTTTCTTTATTGTCAGGTATATTGGGTTACACTTTTTATCGGGACAATCGCAAGCTGGTTGGAAGGGGGTCCGGTGTACTGTGACATGACTATTATACCAAGTACCATCCCCAAGGCCATCCCCATTGGGCTTAAGATGTATCTCAGAGCTGCGGTACTGTCTCTGATTATCTACATCCCCACAATTTACTAAGCTGCATGCATCAGCATCTATTACTTGTGGAGTACCAGACTCATGAACCATTAATAATACATATGAAAAGGATATTTGACAAAATCCCAATACTAAGAGGGCTAGCATCATAACTCTAAGCATTCCCAGTACTTTAAACATCATGCTGAAGCACAAAATGACTTAATATGCAATCCTACAGAAATAATCCTGCGCTCGCATTGCTACTGTATAATCAGTTACTCAAAGTCTCTTTAGTCTGAGTTTCAGCGGGTCTTGCGTTGATTCGGCTGTCCAGACTTCTTCCTCAACTGGAGATTCCACTGGCCCTTTGATCCGAGTGGAGTGAGTCCAGCCTTTCCCCGCCGTCCTTATTGCCGTCTCGGTCAAAAGAGCCTGGTACGGCCCTTCCCAGTCCGGCTGCAGTTTAGTCTCTGTCCATGATTTTACTAAGACCCAATCTGGATGGGATGAACGGTGAATTCAAGGGGTGGAGTCTGTGTCAATAAACCCTGTTCCCTGAGGAAAGACAAAGAGGAGGATAGGCCCAGTATATACTTCTTTAAGAACAAATCTTTAGTTTCGGGAATTGGCAATTCTCCGTTCGTTCCCAGATAAGGTAATCCAAATAAGATTTCATAGGGGGATAGTCCCAAATCTTTCCTTGGGGCTGTTCGTATTCGCAAGAGAGCTATAGGTAAACATTTGGTCCAAGGGAGTCTGGTTTCTATTATCAATTTAGAGAGCTGGCGTTTGAGTGTTTGGTTCATTCTCTCAACCCTTCCTGATGATGGCAGGTGCCATGGAGTATGGAATTCCCAGGAGATTCCCAACCCTTTCATTACCCCCGCAACACTTTAGAGGTAAAATGAGTTCCTTGGTCAGAATCTATACGGTATACGAGCCCATATCGGGGAATTATGTGCTCTAATATTGTTTCAGACACCCCACTTGCAGTGGCAGTAGCCATGGGGTATGTCTCAACCCAACCGGATAAATGATCTACTATGACTAACATATATTTTAGTCTCCTTACCCTGGGTAACTCAGTATAATCTACTTGTATACTCTGGAAGGGTCTCAATCCTGGGTCTCTTCCTACCGGGGCCTGTTTTCTCAAGACTTTTTTATTTACCTTTCTGCATATTATACATCCCTCACATATTTGTTTAGCAATTGTATATATTCCTTTATTTCCTCCATATTCCCCAAGAACTAAATTGCTTATACTCCCCAAATCTGCTTTGATGTAGGACAGCCATAATCTCTCACATCATGATTTTGTTCAACATTTCCCTTCCATTACGTAACATCCAATGCCCGTCTGCTGCTTTTGCAGCCCCTAAATCTTTCAATTCTTTTTCCTCTCTTTCAGTAAATGTAGGAGCTTCCCGAGGACCTGGGACAGTAGGTATAAGGGAATGGATCACCACTTCTTGTGAGTTCAGGGCGGCTTCCCTAGCCACTTCATCAGCTAGTCTATTCCCCCTGGCTTCTGGTTCGTTTCCTTTCTGATGACCATTTACATGCACTACCGCTATTTCTCAGGGGAGTAATAGGGACTCCAAGACCTGTTTAATCAATTCTTCATGTACTAATTTCTTCCCCCGGCTGTTGATCAGTCCCCTTTCCTGCCATATCTTTCCAAAAGTGTGCACAACACCAAAGGCATATTTGGAGTCAGTGTATACAGTTCCCTCTTTATTGTCTAATGCCCTAAGGACTCTTTCCAATGCATAGAGTTCGCAGGTCTGATCTGACCACCCATTTGGCAACTTTCCTGCCTCCACCACACCACCTTTTGTCCCATCTATGACTGCATACCCATTATGTCTTTTCCCTTCAGTCACCCGGGATGATCCGTCTATAAAAGGTCTAGCCCCTGCAATAAGTGGAACATCTCTCAAGTCCATGCGGACCTTAGTTTGGAATTCTATAATGTCAAGGCAGTCGTGCCCTGGATTCTGAGGAGATTCTCCTTCCCCTTTCCAAAGAAAGGCAGCTGGATTTAAACAATTGTCCGTGACCAACACTAGATCATCTTTTTCTATTAATATTGCCTCATATTTCAAAATCCGTGAGTCTGTCAACCATCACCCAGCTTTTTGGTTTCGGATCGTTCTCACTCGGTGTGGGGTGCTTACTATTAGGGCTCCCCCAAATGTAAGCTTTCTGCTTTCCTCCACCAACTGTGCAGTGGCAGCCACAGCCTGCACACACTCAGGCCACCCCCGGGATACTGGATCCAATAGCTTCGAAAGATATGCTACTGACTGTTTCATTCCTCCCCACCTCTGGGTTAATACTCCCAAAGCCGCCCCCTTATCTACAGTAGCAAAGAGTGGAAAGGTTTAACTAGGGAAGGTAAGACTAACACGGGGGCATGGATCAGATCTCTTTTGTAAACCCCTGGGGGAGCACAGTCCACCGGTATTGCTGTTTCCGTCCTGTCTTGGGGTCTTCCCATTCAAAGGCAAACAAATTCCTACTTTCCTCTGCCAAGGGACAAGCCCAAAAGGCATCCTTTAAATCTATCACGCTAAACTATTTGGGTCATGAGGGATCTTACTCAATAACGTATAGGGGTTTGGCACCACTGGGTGTCTGATCTGTACTTTTCGATTTAATGTTCTCAAATCCTGCATCAATCAATAAGTTCCATCAGATTTCCGTACAGGTAGGATTGGGGTATTATAAGGAGATATACATGGCTCCAACAAGCCATCTCTAATCAGTCCCTCAATTACTGGCTTCAGTCCTCGTTTACCTTCTGTGGAAATGGGATATTGTCGCTCACAGACAATGTCCCCTGTCCTTTTTAAATTTACTTCAAAGGGAGGGATCTGTAGTCCTCCACGATTCCCTTCCCTTCCCGAGCCCATACAATAGAGTCTATCTTTCTCTCCATATTCTCTGTCAACATTGCCATTTGTACAACTAATTCTTTTTCCTGAATTCCAATCTCCAGTCCAAAGAGGATAATTAAGTCTCTTCCTCGTAAGTTACTTCCTATATCAGGGATATACAACAATTCCAAAGTGACCCTGTCCTTAGGACCTTCTATCATCATAGGTACAAATACTGGGACAGTAAATCCCTCCCCTTTCACCCCAGAAACAGTAATTGACCGTGTCGACATGTCTACTTTCTTTGGTTTAAAATTCAGCGATGACTGTGCTGCCCCCATATCTACGAGGAAGACTATCTCTTCCCTACAGGGTCCCACCTTCAAGTTTATCAAGGATTCCTGGTGGGTCCCCGAGGGCAGGAACCCCTGACACCTCTATTCATTATCAAAATTCATAAACGGAATTGCTCTTTCTTCCCTTTGTAGATCAGGACACTCCCGCTGAAAATGCCCTATCTTTCCACAATAATATCCTGCCTGTGGAGACCTCCATCTCTGCCCCTGTTGCTCGAACCCTCTATCAAATGCTCCCCCTTGTCCTCTCCCTCTCCCTCTCCCTCTCTGCCCTACATGCTGTCACCCCCTGCTCCGGTTGCTCAATATTGGTTCCATTCTTTTCTTAACTACCTCATCAACCGTAGCTACCATCATTTTCACCTTCGGTTTCTGTCTCTCATCCTCTCTCTCTTTATAAACACTTTCTGTGCCTCTCTTAACAATTCGTCTAATGGTTTTTCATTCCACCCTTCTATCTTCTGTATCTTTCTCTGTATGTCTGGCCATGCCTTTATCACAAAATGTACTTCCAAAAGACCCTGTGCCATTGGGTCCTCAGGGCTCATTCCAGAGTATTTCCGCATTGAGTCTCTTAAGCTCTGCAAGAAAGCTGAGGGAGTCTCATCTTTCTCCTGACTAACTTCAAAGGCTTTAGTCAGATTCTGTGACTTCGGAACTGCCTCTCTTATTCCTTTCAGAATCAGGTCTTTCAATTCCCTCATTCCTTCTCTATGCTCCGGGTTTTGATTTTCCCACTGGGGGTCACTGAGGGGGAACTTCATCTCTCCCTGCCCAGCATCCCCATCTCCAATCAGGTGTTCCCTGTCCCATATTTTAATGGCTGCTCCCCGCATAAATCCCCTTTCCTCCCCAGTAAATAGTATATTCAAAATAGACATTAACTCAGTCCACGTATACAGACTGGGCCCCAAAAATTGATCAATTTGTTCAGACAACCCTACCGGATCCTCAACCAGGACCTTCATTTCCTTTTTAAATGTTCTGACTTCCCCACTGGTGAGGGGGCACTTACAAACCCAATCTCTTTGTCCCCTATTGGTACCTCCCGGAGGAGATAATGCATTACATTCTTCCATTTTTTTTGTTTTGCCCCCTTAGGCTTTGGTTTAGATCCTCCAGAGGCCTCCTCTACATCTACTTTAGCTTCCCTTTCTTTTGCCGAGGAGTGAAGGTCAGGAACAACAACATCCCCGTCCACCGCCCCTTCGTCTTCCTCTTGTGAGTCATCTGTTCCCTGTCCCTGACTGTCTGTCTCCCCTCCTCCCCCATCTTCACCTAATCTGATTCTATGGTACGGGGGGCAAACAGCCAAGAGGATCCCAGGGACTGGATGGGGCAGAGGGGGAATCCCTTGTCTTCACTACCATCATTCCCAAACTGCCCTGCCAACTGGACGCATAGTCCGCCTCCTCTTGACTAAAAGGTTGTTTTTCATGCACATACAACTCTAAATACTGACATACCCAATCCTCGTCCGAACCATACTTTGGCCAGAAGACAGCCGGATGAAGGATTGGTTCCTTAGTCCATACTAAACAACAATATTTAATCATTTTCTTTTTATCTTTTTCTCTTGTACAAGTATTGCGTGTCCATTCCTGCAACATCCTCCCCAACGGACTTTCAGGAGGTACACTGCAAGGGATCCCGCCTCCTCTTCCATTGCCTTGTTCTTCTTTTGTTTTCCCGGACGTTTGTTCCTTACCCATGGCACAATCCATATTGAGTTCCTTCGTTAGTCCCTTATTAATTACTAAAACTCAATCCCGGCCACCAAGGCAATACTTAAAAGTCAGTTTTCTTACCTTGGTCTGTGCACAGAGTTGCCTGGCCCCTTTTTGCCATATTTTCTATTGACTACCTGTCACTGTCTGATTCAGATGTCTCTCTTCTGGGATTCGTACCAGTCGTCCAAGGGAGCAGACCGCTCCTCAATGGGGAACGGGACGCGTCTTCCCAGTGTCCAGGGCCAGCCTCCCCACCCCCGTGATGGAAGAATATCCCGGACAGCCCCCAATTGTGAGAAACAAAGGTCACTCACTTCAATAATTTCAGTCGGAGACAAGATCTGAATCAGTTGTGTCCTTTATTTCGCACTTGCAAGTGGGTGTGATGTCCACAAGGCAGGGACAAAACACACTGAATTCAAAAAATACTCGATATTTATATAATTTGGTTCCTACATTTTTTTCTTATTTCATTGTTTCCCCCCGTTTACATCCTCCATTTCCCTAAGACCGGTACCCATTACTCCTGTTTATCTCTTGTCTTATCTGGCCTTGTCTGTGACAAAATGCTTATTTCTGGCCTCACAAGGCCATTTGACCTCATCCTGCTGTGGGTTATTGTTAGGCATTTCTTGCCTTACCATTATTTACTCCCTCCATCTGTGCTGCCCCTCACAGCATCTTATCACTAAGCCCTTTTAATTGGGGTTTGTTCCTGTGTTTCTGTAAAAGCGGGAAACAGATGTTTATACCTACTGTTTATACAGGCATATTTAGTCTAACTGCCTCTCTTCACAACATCTTATCTAGTCGCCTGTAAAATCTACCATTGGTTTACAGTCCCGTTTCTTTCTTGCATACATTTTTAGCTAATACAAAAAAACAATTATGCATTTCCTCCACATAGTTTCCATTCTTGTTGACTCAGCTCCTGGCTGAAACAATTACACACTGATGTGAGTTCATTTATTTTATAATCAATTATAATTGCAGAATTGCAGAAGTAACATGAATTTACCTATATCCCACACCCAAATACAAAAATGTGCAGGTTAGGTGAATTGGCCATGTTAGTGTGATGTTAGTGTGAGGTGAAGGGGTGAATGTAGGGGAATGGGTCTGGGTGGGTTGCTCTTCGTAGGGTCAGTGTGGACTTGTTGGGCCGAAGGGCCTGTTTCCACATTGTAATACCATTTGCCCCATGGAGTCAACACAGGGAGAATGTGCAAATTCCACAGTCATACGATGATGGAATCGAACCCTGATCGCTGTGAGACACGGAACTGTATTCTCAGTTGCAGCTAATTGTACATTTATACCCAAGTGACCAGCCACATTCACCCACCAACACTAAACCCGCCGCCCCGCAAGTCCATCCCCATCCCGCCTTTCAAAATGAAAAATGTTGGAATATTGCGTGCAGTTCTGGTCTCCTTCCTATCGGAAAGATGTTGCGAAACTTGAAAGGGTTCAGAAAAGATTTACAAGGATCTGAGCTACAGGGAGAGGCTGAACAGGCTGGGGCTGTTTTCCCTGGAGCGACATGAGGGACATGGATAAATAGACAAAATCTTTTCCCTGGGATGGGGGAGTCCATCCAGGTTTAGGGTGAAAGGGGAAAGATATAAAAGAGACCTAAGGGGCAACCTTTTCATGCAGAGGGTGGTACGTGTATGGAATGAGCTGCCAGAGGATGTGGTGGAGGCTGGTACAATTACAACATTTAAGAGACATTTGGATGGGTATATGAATAGGAAGGGTTTGGAGGGATATGGGCTGCGTGCTGGCAGGTGGGACTAGATTGGGTTGGGATATCTGGTGGGCATGGACAGGTTGGACCGAAGGGTCTGTTTCCAATTGTACATCTCTATGACTCTATGATTTGGGATTAAATTTTAAAATATCCTCATTCTGCTGTAATATAACTATAACCTTTTGTGTTAACCTCGTCTAAGATGCTTTGTTGTAACCTAACTACACGGTGGTGAAAACCTCAAGTCCTGCGCCAGAACAGGTTATTCCAACAATCAGGCACGACTGGAAACCAAATTGCTGCAAATGACTGGGATTGATTTGATGCACCAGTATTTGTATTGTATACTCGTTTTCCAGAGAAATAAACGTCCATTATTATTTGGGGATATTCAACTACAGTACGGGTATGGTTGTGAGTTCTGTTTACTGTAGTCACCGTGTGTGTTGTTTACTGTAGTCACAAAGAGTGGATCATATAGACTTCGCTGTACCCTGAGCAAATGGACAACAAAACATTGCTGGGTTAATTCATTAACAGTACTAGATGTTTTAAATTACAATTGTCGCCCATTGATGCAACGAGACAAAGCAAATATTATGCTGGAAAAAGGGAAAGGGCGAGAGACTGACCCAGTCATAATGATCATTCAGTGGAATTGTGTAGATAAAACAGGCCGAATGGCTCGTCCACAGTTGTAATAATTCTGTGATTTTCTGTGAATTGCAAGTTCAATCAGCAGGGGTGCACATCAGGTATGCACAGCAGGGGAAGAGAGGGAGAATTAAAGAATGGTTGCAAATATGAGGGGCAATTCCTGCCTTATAAACGCACTCGCATCCCTCTACCATCCCACTTCAAAAAAACAGCACTCCGTAAAAGCGACGCAAAAATGTGATGGACTTGGAAGAAAATAGTTTTTTTTTCTCTGATGAACGTCTCCATGTTTTAGCTGGAGAAAAGGAACATCAATCGAAGACTTAGTGTGCATCAGTGTACGCCACGGGGAGGATCTGGCGGGGGTTTGAGGGTGTGCAGGAACTTGCAAGAGGACGGGGCATGCTTGTTTCTGTCCCATTTTGCAGACACAGGTCCGCGCGCTGTTGGTGTTGGAGCACGTGATCGGGACTGGTGGAGGGGGGGGGCGGGGCGAGAACGCGGTTGGAGAGGGACACGTGCCGGAACATGGGCCACGCGCCTGCTCCAAGTCGGAGGACTCGCCTCTTTCACGTTCGCTTTGAACCTTGAAAAGGCTCGGGTGCCTGTGGCGGTCCCTTATTCTCGGTCCCTGCGGCGTGCGGGACGGAGGTTGGGGAAGAGAGGGGACGCGATGCTGAAACCGGCGCCCGGCATCGCAATGCCTTCAGGCGACCTGCTCCCAAAGTATCCCCGGGGCAGGAAGGGGCGGCGGCGGAGGAGCCCGCCCAAAGTGCGGCAGGTAGCGGCCGCTGGCGGGGGAGCCCCTACCATGTCCGGGCACATCCTGGAGGCGGTGGGGTCTTCCCGGGACCGCCGCGGCCTCTCGCTGGCCGGCGTCAAGAAGGCGCTGTCGGCCGCCGGTTACGACGTGCCGCGAATCAATTCGCGGGTGAACCAGGCGGTGCGGAGCCTGGTGTCCGCCGGCTCGCTGCTGCGGACGGCAGGCGCCGGGGCATCGGGTTCCTTTAAAATCAACCGGCAGCACCATCAGGAGGGTCAGAACCGCCCGGTGGCAGCAGCGGCCGCCGCTAGCCCCAAGCCTCGGGGTCGGCAGCGGAGGGCCGCCCCCACCCGCGGCAGGAAGAGGAGCCCGGTCCGGAAGAAGAAACCGCCGCGAGGCGGCCGGAAGAAGGGCAGAACCGCCGGCGGACGGAGGAAAGCGGCCAAAGGAACCGGGGTCCGGAGACCCGGTGGCCGCATTCGGGCGGCCCGGAAAGCGACCAAGGAGCCGTTGCCGGGAGCTGAGCCGCCGCCCGGGGGGCAGGGAGCTCAACCACAGACGGGAGGAGGAGAGAGCGGCTCCGAGGAAGCTGAGCCAGGGGCTGGGGAACGGGGGAAATAAGTTCAGAATGAAATGCCGAAAAAGGCTCTTTTCAGAGCCACTGACATATTCACAAAAAAAGAGTTTAAAAACCAAAACAACTGCGGAAGGTGGAAGTCAAATCTTGATGGAAAAGCTCAGCAATTCAGGCAGTGTCTGTGGAAACAAGGGTTACCGTTTCGGGTTCAATGACCCTTGGGAGATCAAATTAATACATTTATGTTATTTAAGTGAGGCGCTCTGTGGAGAGCGCAGACCAATTTCCATAGAAATCTTGGAAGTTTTTCTTCGGGTGGAGTAAAGTTTCACAGCCAGCGATTCTGCCCTGTCCTCACCATCCTTATATATTTGAATATATTTGACGTTTTCAAGGATGTGAGGCACACTCAGCCGATCCTGACGTCCGGAGGGGAGTAGATTTCGAGTGAGAGAACAAACACAGAAACACAGGGAGTGGGACAAATCGAATGGCACAACAGCCCTAACCAGAAAATCCCGTCAGGATGTTACGTGTTTGAATGAGATCATTTCGCATTCTGACATATGTCAATGAATGCATCTTTATTGGCTAGGTCAGTGAAAACACGATAAAATCGTACCGTGATGGGAGGCTGAGTAAATTTGGTTTATGTTCCCAGGAGATTACAAGAATGAGGCAATCCCCTTGAGACACGAAAAGCTGGATAGGGGAGACATTGAGAATAACCCGACAGCATGAGCAATGTGCTGAGATTCAGAATTGACTAGCCATCATTAGAATGTTTCAGGTATCCAGCAACTGCAGTCTTTTACCTTTATTCCCTTGTTTTTGTTTTGTCTTGGGCCTATCTAGTGACAGAGGATGCACCATCACAGATTATCCACAGGAGGTATGCTGTTTAGATAATAAGAAGGATTATTGCATGATAATAATAATAAAGTTAAAATCACACAAAAGCAGGTGATAGTCCAACAGCTACTTGATGAAGAAGCAGCGCACCGAAAGCTTGTACTTACAAATAAAGTGTGGTGCTGGAAAAGCGCAGCAGGTCAGGCAGCATCCGAGGAGCAGGAGAATCGATGTTTCGGGCATAAGCCCTTCTTCAGCACCCAGTGTTTGTGTAATTTTTAATTTTGCCCATCCCAGTACAACACCAGCTCCTCCACATCATGATAATAATATATACTTACATTCTGACAGACAAACTCAGCTAAACACAATAGACAATGCTGGATAAATTCAGAAGGTTAGCAGCATCAACCGAGACAGAGAAAAACAAGTTAATGTTTCGAGGCCTGTGACACTTCTTCAACCGAGACACAGACAAGATGAATCGCAGAATGGTTGACCGCTTTGTGGAACACCTCCATTCTGTGCAAAAACACTTAAGAGTTTGGCTCTACCCAGGACAAAGCAGTTCATTTCATTAGTACTAGATACACCTTCTCCAACCCCGACGCTCAGTAGCTGCAGTGTGTACCATCTACAAAATGCACTGCAGAAATTCACCAAAGATCCTCGGACCGCATCTTCCAAACCCATTAGGATCTCACTATAGGTGGATTGGCTGATGCGCCTAAATTAGAGACTATTGTTCAAAAGTAGCATTTTCAGACCTCTCTTGATCATCTAAAGCACAATATAAGGCAAGTGGCTTTTCGAAAAAAAAATTTTAATCTGCTTTTTCAATTAGTTGTGCCCCTTTTCAGATTATTCTCTATTTGCTACTCCATCCTGAAGGATAAGGGCAGAAGATGCATGGGAACACCCCGTGTCTACTTTTCAAAGTTCCTACCTAATACCGTTTAAATTAGCCTTACTTCAATTTAGAACTTTAACTTTTAGACCTTTTCCATCACTATATTAAGACTGATAGAAATTAAGAATAATCCATTGAGCGACAAAGGGAAGTGGACGGTGTGCCAAGCCACTGGGTGTGACATCCGATTCTCCACAGATTCGTGAAGCAGTGATCCAACCGATCAGCACAAAGGAGGTGAACTCTTCTGGTTCCTTATCTGTTTCAAGCAGAAGGCAGATTGATTTCCCAGAGCAGAAGTTGCTGGAACTGGGGTTCTAAGGAAGGGTCACTGGACCCGAAATGCTCTCTCCACACATGCTGCCAGATCTGCTGAGCTTTTCCAGCAATTTCTGTTTTTGGTTCTGATTTACAGTATCTGCAGTTGTTTCAGTTTTGATATCCAAAATCATCCCTAAGTCTAGCCGCGCCACTCCTCCAATCTTCTCAGCTGTACAACATGAAGCTGATGAACCACATCTCAGAAACAAGTCTCCAAGGTAATGTGAGGACTTCCCGGATCGATGTGTGGCAAAACCTCTTTTGGCTAGTGATCTGACCATTCCCTGTGTTGGTGCCTAGGTCATTGATGGTGACGGTGGTGCCCAACGCAAAATCGGCTGGTTTATTCAGATTTGTGGGATATAGGTAAAGTAGTGTTACTTCTGCAATCATAATTACTAATGTAAGGTAAATAACCTCACACCAGTGTATAATTGTTTCAACCAAGAGCTGAGTCAACAAGAATGAAAACTCTGTGAAGAAAATATATAATTGTTTTTGTATTTGCTAAAATGAGCATACAAGAATGAAACGTGCCTGCAAACAATGGTAGATGCTACAGACAAATAAATAAGGTGCTGTGAGGATGTAGGTTAAGCCAGATATGCTTGTACAAGCAGTAGTTACAAGCATCTGTTTCCCACTTCTGCAAAAACAAAAACCAAACCCCAATTAAAAGTCATAAGGATCAATATGGTTGGGGAAAAGGAGGAAATGTCACAAGTGGGGGAAATAGATAGCAGTGAAGGAGGATATACCTAACAATGGATCACAGCAGGATGTGGTGAAATGGCCAAGTAAAACTTGTACTTTGTTATGCACAAGGCCGGATAAGGCAAGAGATAAACAATAGTAATGGTCACCGGGTTGGGAGTAGTGAATCCTATGTAAGATATGTACTTGCTAAACTCTGTGTGCCCCATTCCAGGCACCACGCTTGCAAGCGTATAATAAACATACTGATTGCTTCAGATCTTGTCTCGGACTGAAATTATTGAAGTGAGTGAGCTTCGTTTCTCACAGATTCATCAGAGAAAGAAAGACTCGCGTTGATATAATGCTTTTCACATTCACCAGGCGTCCCAGTCAATAAAGTACATTTGAAGTGTAGGCCCTAAGGGAACGTAGGAACTGCAGCAGTCAATTTGGTCACATCACGAAGCTCACTTACACACACACACACACACACACACTAGTACCGTAATCACAGAATCCCTGCAATGGCGAAAGAGGCCATTTCGCTGACCGAATCCACACCGTCCCTCCGTAGACCATCGCACTCTGTAAACCTGCATATCCCAAGGCTAATTCACCCTAACTTGCACATCTTTGGACTATGGGAGGAGACTAGAAGAAACCCACACAGACTCGGGGACAATATTCAAAATTCACACAAACAGACAGTCGCCGGAAGGTGGGATCGAACCTGGGTCTCTCACTTTGTGAGCCACCGTGCCATCCAATGATTATATTTGTGTGTGTGTGTGTGTGTGTGTGTGTGTGTGTGTGTAGTCTTGATCTAGGGATATAACAGTGGCCAAGACACTGGGGACAACGTCCCTGTTCATTTTAAAACGATACAATTGGAGATTGTACCTGACTAGCCAGCTGGGTCCTCCATCTGGACCTCCGCCTGGAGTCTGCTGAATCAACCCTCCTTTGCTAATTACCCCCTTCCCCCAGTGACGGGGGGAGGTAACGCCCGGTGGTTTTCAAAAGCTGTACACCTATTGCAAGAAACCTCTGGCATTCCCTTCAAAGCGGAGACTTTGTGGCTGTATAATTAGAATTAGCTTTGCTGAGCCACGAATGCAGTGAAAAGTTTACAACTTCACTGTGACAACTAAGGTACCAAGGGGACAAAAGTTCTTAAGTACAGATTCATTTAAGAGGCATCTGGATGGGTATATGAATAGGAAGGGTTTGGAGGGATATAGGCCGGGTGCTGGCTGGTGGGACTAGATTGGGTTGGGATATCTGGTCGGGGTGGACAGGTTGGACCGAAGGGTCTGTTTCCATGCTGTACATCTCTATGACTCTTGGGGTCTCTATGACTCAGCACCCGGCCCATATCCCTCCAAACCCTTCCTATTCATTAACCCATCCAGATGCCTCTTAAATGTTGCAATTGTACCAGCGTCCACCACATCCTCTGGCAGCTCATTCCATACACGTACCACCCTCTGGGTGAAAAAGTTGCCCCTGAGGTCTCTTTTATACCTTTCCCCTCTCACCCTAAACCTATGACCCTCTGGTTCTGGACTCCCCCACCCCAGGGAAAATACTTTGTCTGTTTACCCTATCCTTCGGGTCCCTTTGCCCGAAACGTCGTCTCTCCTGCCCCTCGGATGCTGTCCTGACCTGCTGTGCTTTTCTAGCACCACTCTCTAATCTTGACCCTTGGGGTGGGGAGGGGAAAGCTCAGAAAAATAAAGAAATAACAAGTGCGGCGCAACAGATTATAGAAATAAATTAGAGGAAAAAAATGCAGAAGTAAAAAAAAGTTCAGAGTACCAGTCGTTCCCAACTCAGCCTCGGGGTTCCCGGGGCCGGGAGACGGCTCTGGGATCAGCCCCGGGCCGACTCCACGCCGGTCCCCGGCCTCCCTCACTTGGCTTTCGGACAGTGAGGGCGCTTCAGGGCGCTTCTGCCCAATGTCCTGCGCAGGGATTTCTTGATCTCCAGGAGGTGGCCTCGCAGCCGGATCCTCCACCCCGGTTTGCCCGCCTCCTCCTCCGCCACTTCCTCCACCTCCTCCGGGCCGGGGGCTGCAGTCTGTCCCGCGGGGCCGCTCTCACCGTCTGTGGGGGCTGCCGGCTCGGCCGCCCCTGGCTCGCCCGGCCCCGCCTCACCCCCTCCGGCTCCCTCCGTCGCTGCCGCCCGCTCGCCCGGGGGGCTCTCGCCGTCGGCCCTCGGCGCCGCGCGGAAGTCGTCGGGGTACTCGATCTTGGCGAAGCCCACCGAGGAAATGTGCTCCCAGGCGCCTTCCGCGCTGCCCTTGCCGGTCTCGCTGCCGAAGTTGCTCTCGGCCCGGCGGCCGGCGCTGTCCCTCAGGTTGGTCAGGAGCAGTCGCTCCACCTCCTCCAGGTACATCTGCTGGTACTCCCACCAGTAGTAGGGCCTCCCGCAGCAGCGAGAGACGTGGCAGCAGCTGATGCCAACTGCGATGGAGACCAGGGTCAGTAGCAGGGCCAACCCGATGACCTGGGGTGGGGGAGATAAAGAGCAGGCAGGAGGTCAGTCAGACAATGTGCAAAAGGGAAGTTCCTGAGTCATAGAGATGTACAGCATGGAAACAGACCCTTCGGCCCAACCCGTCCATGCTGACCAGATATTCCAACCCAATCCAGTCCCACCTGCCAGCACCCAGCCCATATCCCTCCAAACCCTCCCTATCCATATACCCATCCAAATGCCTCTTAAATGTTGTCATTGTACCAGCCTCCATCACTTCCTCTGCCAGCTCATTCCATCTACACACCACCCTCTGGGTGAAAATATTGCCCCTTCGGTCCCTTTTATATCTTTCCCCTCTCACCCTAAACCTATAACCCTCTAATTTTGGACTCCCCCACCCCAGGGAAAATACTTTGTCTGTTTACCCTATCCTTCCGCCCCCTTTGCCCGAAACGTCGTCTCCCCTGCCCCTCGGATGCTGCCTGACCTGCTGTGCTTTTCTAGCACCACTCTCTAATCTTGACTCTAATCCCCAGCATCTGCAGCACCCACCTCTGCCCAGTATGCAAGGGAACTTCACTGTAGTGTATCACGGTGAGACCAGCTCCCTTGCTGGAAGCATTGAAACAACAACGGGACTGGAGGGCGAGACTGGACAAAGAGATGGTCTTTTCTCGTGTTCACGTTTTCCGTCCCCTGACTGCTACAATATTCCACAGAAGCGCAACACAGGCTCGAGGGATTACACCTCACGTCCCACAAAGGCACTTCGCAGGCTCAACACTCAGAAACTGATCACTGTCATGTTGGTTCCCCATTTTTCTTGCCTTCTCATCACCGTCCCCCGTCTTATGGTACCCTGTTTATTTTTGCTTTCAGTAAACAGGACCCATTCTTCCCCCTCTCACGTTTTTGACTCGTTTTTTTTTTAACTTACTCCGCCATCAACAACTTTCTGGCAAATGTTAAAAAAAAAGAGAAAATATTTTCCAACCCTTTTCATTTCAGAGGGACAGCCATAAAGGACTCGATATGTTAACTCTTGTTTATCTCTGCACTGCCAGACCTGCAGAGTTTCACCAGCACTTCCGTGCGTTTGTTTCAGACATTATTGGAATTAATATACAATGTTATATATTATGCCTCTAGCAGCAATAGTTGCTGAATAGTTGATACATTCTGAGGTTAATTAATTTCTGGGCCATTAAGACGGATATGACAGAAATAAGACTTCCTATTCGTGCTTTAGGTCAGAAAACGTAGGGACAGAGTTAGGGGAGGTAATGGCTCAGTGATATTACCACTGGACTGTTCATCCAGAGACCCAGGTAATGTTCTGGGGAATCCCACTAGGCAGGTGGTGAAATTGGAGGCACGAGAGAGACTGGGATTGGGTAGGGGTTGGGGGGGGTGGTGGGGTGGTGGTGGTGGGTGGGAGAAGGTAAGGCTGCAAAAGGGATAGCAGAGCTTTATTGGGGTGGGAATGGCCTTGCATCCAAGGGACCCGGCGCCCTCCCAGCCCTGTCACCCAACTCACCCGAGACTCGAAGTGCAGGACACGGACGAGCTCGGAATCTTCCCCGGGCTTCGAGCTGGAGCTGGGGCCGTGCAGCCGGAGGAAGTACTGCACGCAGGTGTAGCAGTCCCCGTCCAGCAGCACCACGATGATCCACACCCAGGCGTGGTAGAAGACCCGCAGCGAGGTGACCAGCCTCCAGGAGCCCGGCGCACGGCCACCAGGAGGCGGCTGCGCTGAGCTCCCAGCTCCCTTGGCCGCCGGCCCCCTGCAGCCCAACAGGCACTCGCGGTGCAGGAAGACGCCGAGCAGGGTGAGCACCAGGGCGGGCACCAGCAGGAAAGAGACGCCGTAGACCTCATTGTAGCCGGCCAGCCAGGGGCACTGGAAGCCGAGCTCGGCCATCTCCTGCAAGCCCCAGAAGACTGTGGCCAGCACCAGGGAGCCTAGCACCTTGAAGGCCGGTTTGCCCAGCAGCTTGTCCTGCTCAGAGATCTGCAGCAGCTGGAAGGTCATCTCCCTCTGCAGCCCTGTCAACGCGGGTCTCTGTGTGAGGAAATGCTGCTTGTTTTAACGGCCCAAGTGATTGACGGCATCTCCGTTTGCTTTGCAACGCGTCCTTTCTCCTGCTCTTTGCAATCCCTGAACCCTGCTCCTTCCACTTAACTCAGATTCTGGCCAAACCCACAACTTAGGAGGCTGGTACAGTTACCATGTTTAAAATGCGTCTGGAGGGGGACGTGAATAGGAAGGGTTTAGAGGGGAATGGGACAAGTGCTGGCAAATGGGACTAGATTAATTTCGGATCCTTGGAAGTGGAGATGCAGGTGGACAGAATAGGGAAGAAGGTCTTTGGTATGCTCACCTTTATTGGTGAGCGCATTGAGCGTAGGAGCTGGGAGGTCATGATGCGGCTGTACAGGGCATTGGTCCAGCCACTTTTGGAACCCTATGTGCATTCTGGTCTTCCTGCTACAGGAAGGATGGTGTGGCCAGGATTGGAGAATTTGAGCTACAGGGAGAGGCTAAATAGGCTGGGGCTGTCGAAGGCGGAGGGGTGACCTTATAGAGGTTTACAAAGTCATGAGGGTCACGAATAAGAGGAATAAACAAGATCCTTTCTCTGGGGTGGGAGAATCCAGAACTAGAGGGCACTGGTTTAGGGTAAGACAGGGAAAATACAAAAAGGATCTAAGGGGCAACGTTTTCACACAGAGGTTGGTGCATGTATGGAATGAGCTGCCAGAGAAAGTGGTGGAGGCTGGTACAATTACAGCATTTAAAAGGCATCTGGATGGGTATATGAATATGAAGGGTTTTGAGGGATATGGGCCAAGTGCTGGCAAATGGGACTAGATTCATTTGGGATACCTGGTCAGCATGGATGGGTTAGACGGAAGCTCCTGTTTGTGTTCTGTGCAGCTCCATTACTTTATAAACTCGCCTTGGTCACAGGAACATGAATTCTTGAGGCAGAGCACTGATCCTTGCATGGTGTCCCAGATTTAGCACAGTGCACAAAGAGACCATTCAGCCCACCCTGCCTGTAACGGCTCTCTAAACAGATGCTTCGTGTCATCCTCCTGCCCCTCCCCGTATCCTTGACCATTAATTCCTTTTAAATAATCACCTAATGGCCTCTTGAATGAGCCGCAGCATTGAATCTGGGCCAGGACCTGGGAAAGGTAGAAGGTGTGTGGCACTTGGAATACCAAACTGTGGAGTGGTTACAATGCGGAAAGAGGCAATTCAGCCCATCCCCTGGCTCTCTGCAAGAACAACCCATCCAGTCCAAACTGCATATCACCAACCCTCCAGCTCTCTCGCCATAGCCATCCCTACACATCTATAATATAGATAAAGGATCTGGAGGTGACCACTCTTTCCCTCCAGCCTATTCTATCAGTCAATAAGATCTGCTGCGTCCTTTTCAGGAAGTGAGTTCCAAAGACTCCAGACTCCGAGGATTTTTAAAAAAATCTTGTGGCCTGTCTTAAACTCTTGATTTTTAAACAGTGACTCGGATTCTAAATTTTCCCACAAGAGGGAAGCATCCTTTTTCCATTCACCAGATTAAGATCCCTCACCTGCATCAAACAATTTGCCTCTTGCTCTTCCAAACTCCAAACGGTTTGATTTTCTTTTCCTTCAGATCACTATACCAATCTACTTTGGAGGAAGCCTCAGTTAAACCTGCCTTCACCTCACTCTCAGTTCATTCCAGATGCTCATGGTTCACTGGGTAAAAAGCCTTTTTCTCCTGCTACAATTCCTTTTATTTCTTTAAATAGGTGTCTTCCAGTTTCTGATCCTTCCAGCAAAGGGAACGAGTTTCTCTATTTTCTTAGAACTCCTTACGATTCCAGACACACTTAACGGAGCCCGCTTAATCTTCTCTTTCCCAAACAACACCTTCATCAATCAATCCTCATAACTACAATATTTAAAAGGCATTTGGACAGGTACATGAATGGAAAACATTTAAGAGGGTTATGGCCCAAATGCAGAGAGTGGGACTGGTTTAGTTTGGGAAGCTTGGTTGATGTGGGTGAGTTGGATTGAAGCGTGTGTCTCTGCTGACTATAACTAAACAAAGACCTGGTGACACTGGATCTGAAACAAACAAAAAAAACCAGAAATTGTTGGAGAAACTCAGTGTCTGACAGCATCTGTGAAGAAATAAGAGTTAACATTTCAAACCTAGTTCTGAAAAAAAGGCCATGACCTACAACATTGGTTTACTGTCCAAAGACATTGCTCCATCTGTTGGGTACAGTATCCACAGTATTTTCTTGTCCTTTTTCAGGTTTCTCATACCTGCAGCGTTTTTCTTTAATATCCCTGAAAAGGGGATTTAGCCTGGTTGTATTTTTAAAAAGAATGCATCATTATATTAGAGGTAACTGTGAACGTAAGGTGATCGGCCTGTTTCCAGCTGGTTCCCCTCCAGTTTTCATGGATATTTTTCACAGAATCCCTACAGTAGTGAAACAGGCCATTTGGTGCATCGAGTCCACAGCAACCTTTCAAAGAACAACCCACTCAGACCAATCCCTTTTGTCTATTCCTGTAACCTTGCATTTCCCATGGCTAATCCAATTAACCTGGATATTGTGGCACAATTTAGCATGGCCAATCCACTTTTACCTACACATCTTTGAACTGTGGGAGTACCCGGAGGAAACACACGCAAACACGGAGAGAATGTGCAAACTTCACACAGTCACCAGAGGCTGGAATCGAACCTGTCTCCCTGGTGCAACAGTGCTAACCACCAAACCACTGTTTTCAGACAGTGACAAACAGATGTCTGATAACAAAGGAAGTAAAAGGTTACAGAGAGTGAGGAATGTGAAGTTATTGGATTAGTGATGACCTTATTGAATGGCAGAGCAGGTTCCAGAGGTTAATAGCCTACTCCAGGTTTGTGTGTTTGCGTAGATTTCTAACTATTGCCCTCACTCTCTTCACAGGTTTTTCTTTTTCTTTTCATCTGAGTGACAGTATCACTGCATTAGCATTCCAAAACCCCGGTCTAATGTTCTAGGGGTTTCCATTGACACCCCACCAGGGCAAGTGGTAACATTTAAACTCAATAAAAGCTGGAATGAGAAAGCTAGTCTAATGGTGACAATGTAATCACAGTTGATGATTGTCATGATCTGTTGGGTTCACTAGTACCCTTTCATGAAGGGAATTCTGCCATTGTCACAGCCTACATGGGACTCCAGACTAATAGCAGTACGGTTTATCTTAGCCATCCTCTGGGCAGGAAATGTTGGTCCAGCCAGTGACCACAGTTCATGAACATAAATATTTTAAAAAGTACTTTGGTTTCACAAGTTCCACACTTTTAAACTTTATTTTCCTCTAAATTTCACATTTCACCAGCCTTCAGCTGCAAAGCTTTCAGAGAAACGGGAAAAGGGATCATCTGAACTGCTGCCTTGTACAAACACAGGCAAGTGAAAGAAAAAGTGGAAGAGAATGTAACTGAAGATAATGCCTTCAAGGTTCAGGGAAGAACCCCCTATCTGTGTTTCGCCTTTTCAGTTCACAGCTTCATTCACCACAACACATGAACAGACTAGCAGTGGAAGGTCATGTTGACACGATATACATCAAAACTTTTCCCCGGGTCACAGGCCAGTTACAGAAACGCCTCTCATCGCGCAACTAAAAATGGATTTCAGTTCCCAACAACAAAGCATCAGCACTCAAGTTGTAATTGTGCAGGAAGCCTCACGTGATAAATGTCAACCTTACAGGGTTGCTGCAGGATGATCAAATTAGAAGCTTGGCAAACTGCGTACTCACAGCAAACCTGATACAAAGTCACTTGCTCTGATTTTCTTTGAGCGTTTAGGGAAGTGCAAATGTTGTAATGCTGGAGTAACAATTGCCCCAATAGGCAGTGTGTAACTCAGTAAACCATAGTTCATAGTTGTAGGATTTCCATTCTGTCACCACATTCCCTGACAAACCCTGGATTGAAACCTCTCTCTCTGACAGGTGGATGGTGTCGAAACAACCAACATAAACTGGTTCATCTCAGGCTAGCATTTCTCAGGGTTGCACATTCCCTTCCCCGAAGGGCATTAGGGAAGCAGAAGTGTTTTGACAAAAATCAACAGTTCACACACTGCTGTTAGGCCAGCTTTTGATTTCACATTTTGTTAAAATTTAAATTTCAGCAGCTGCCCTGGTGGGATTTGAATCCCTATCCTCAGAACAACGGTCTGGGTTTCTGGATTAATAATCTAGTGATGTTACCACTACACCACTCGTAAAGTGAGAAGCAGCCAGCTGGTTGTCGCAGGAGATTTTTTTTGGTCCTAATATCATCGATTTCTGTTTTACCTGTGCTCTTTCGTGTTACCATTTGTGGGCGGCACAGTGGTTAGCACTGCTACCTCACAGCGCCAGAGACCTGGGTTCAATTCCCACCTCAGGCAACTGTCTGTGTGGATTTTGCACATTCGCCCCGTGTCTGCGTGGGTTTCCTCCGGTTGCTCCAGTTTCCTCCCACAGTCCAACAATGTGCAGGTTAGGTGAATTGGCCATGGGAAATTGTCCGTAGTGTTAGGTGTAGGGGAATGGTTCTCTGTGGGTTGTTCTTCGGCGGGTCGGTGTGGACCTGTTGGGCCGAAGGGCCTGTTTCCACACTGGAAGTAATCCAATTAAATTTTTTAAAATCCTGCACAAGACAGACATTTTTGATACTCGTTCTTTGCAGGTTAGATGTTTCTACTACACTGCCCCCACACAGGCCAATCAAGCAACTGTCACATAGTTTAGAACCAATCAGCTCCATCCTGTTCATCCTTTTCATCTGCATTCCAGGTGAAGGTAACAGAGTGCCTGAGTAAACAGGATTTTCAAAACAGCAAACATACCTTAACACAATCTCCTTGGTTTAAAAGAGCACTTCCCTTTTTGACAACACAGTCCAAAATAATAAAAGGAAATAAAGAGATAAAAGATCTTTCACAAAGATGAAAGCTCTTGTTGAATCAAAGTCCTGCATGAATAAAGAACAGCATTCTGTGGAAGGCTGCAGCTTCATTGTGCCACACTTATGCAGGGATTGATTCAAATACTTGTAGTTGCACCAGCTGTATGTTAGTTGAATCAACTCTTCAAAAAGTGAAATTTACCTTTCCTTGTGGAGCATCATTTACCTCTCAATTCATGCATAATTTGGGCCAAATCAGATTGATATTCAAATAAATGCCATAAAGAGTGAAATCTAGTTGGTTATTTCTGGCTTGGTGAGAGAATCTCCATTCAGTATGGTTCTTAAATTTGCACGACTCTCATGAGAATGATCAGCTTAGTGCAGTTGAAGGTTTAAACATGCAACACAGACAGCCTGAAACATTATGTTCTGAACTTCTTTTTAATTCTGTCGTGATGTTACATCACAATACTTCAAAAGACATTGGTTGCCCAGCTGTACAGTACAAAATCAAAAGGCTTTTCAACTTTCTTTGCAACAAAAATACCAGATTAATACATCCTTAAAAAAAACTGTACCTCCAGTCAGACAAATTGAGTTAGTTCACTCATCTCCAATGCACTGCTTAAGGAGCAAACAACAACCAGGAAAAGTTATCAAGGTGCATTTTCCAACGCACCAAATATTAGTCACATAATAAGATCACTTCCAAAGTTGAGCCTCCATCATTTGCAATCTATTAATACAAGATCCTGTAATTCTGCCAATTTAATCGGGTTTGTCTAGCTCAACCACCCAGTGTTTGGAACTCCTGTCCTGTGTTTCAGCTATCAAACAAGCCTCTGAATGGGCACATGGCTCTCAGCTAGCTGTTAAAATTGTAAAACAGGTAAGGTATTGAGCTATATGGGTAATATCCCAACTTCGTTGCTCAGCACAATTCTGGAAAAATGTGACAAATCAAATCATTCTTCAAGTCTGATGCAAGTTCAAAAGGGACTAAGAATACAGATTTTCAAACAGATTGCAAAACCAAAAAACAGTTCCAAACAATTTTAAGAGATGAAATCAAAAGGAAAGAAATTGACATTGGTCACACCGGAACTCCGGGAAAGCTAGTTGAAATTCACACGCAGGAAATGATGCACTTTCCTGATTCAATCAGGGATTGAAAGAACAGCACTGGATACCACTGCTATCCTGACTCAGCTACATCACTGTGCAATAGGACAGGGGTAGAAGAGAGAGAAAAGCACAACTATGTCCTTTCTGTGGCAATGTAACATGGTTGAGACGAGGCCTAATCTACCTGATACCTCATAAGAGAAAAAAAGAGAAAGGAATAAACACAACCAATTTACTGACAATGATGTATAAATAGAAATTTGATTCAATTTCACTTTCTGGTTTGGTACTTGGCAGCTGAGTTTCAGTATAAGTTCCCGAACTGGTGCGTTCCATCCTGTTCGTTCCCGATAGCGTCCACACTGCAGTTTAATCTCACTGCTTCTGCTGCATGGCTTCTTTCCTTGCCGCATCCTGCAGCAGCTGGGTGTCCACCTCATCAGCTGGGAGTTGTACATAACGCACTACTGAGCCCCGGATAAAGCAGTTCTTCACAGAGAGCTGGGAAGAGGAATATTTGGCATTAATGCTGGTAAGTGTAGGGCAGATGATCAGTTGGATTACTTAAATAGGGACACGGTTCCAGACGCTTTCTGCATACCACTCATCCAGACAATTTGCAAGGAAAAAAAGTGTAAAGTCTAAATCAGGAGTCTCCCCTCATACAGTACTTAAATAGTTCTCTCGCTGAGGTGACAATTCTTATAAATTGCCTTGTCCGTCTTACATGGTTCCAGACCCATATCAATATGGTTGACTCTTAACCACCCTCTCGGCAAACAGAGATGGGAAATAAATGCAGGCCCAGCCAATGTAGCCCACATTCCACGAGTATATATAAAAAGAAATAAAACACTTTAATTTGAAAAAAAATCCCCATTTTTGAACTCTATTTTCTTTTGTATGTCAATTAGGTTAATGGGCTGAAAAGTGGCAAATGGAGTTTAATTGTTTAATAAGAGTGAGGTACTGAATTTTGGCATTACAAACAAAAACTTATAGATATAGAATCAGCCCAACAAGTCCACACCGACCCTCCAAACAGTAACCCATCCAGACCCATTCCCCTATATTTATCACTGACTAATACACCTAACCTACACATCCCTGAACACTATGGGCAATTCAGCATGGCCAATTCACCTTATACAATAAAAAGTTGGTCTTCTGTACTGTTGCAGAACAGAGAGACCTAGGGACTCAAATACACAATTTTTTGAAGTTTTCATCACGCATAGCTAAGGCACTTCGCACTTTGCCCTTCATTGCTCAGATCTTTGAGTAAAGGAGTTGGGATGTTATATTAAAGTTGTACGGGATGTTGGTGAAGCCTCTTCTGTATTACTGTGTCCAGTTCTGTTCTCCCTGTTATAGGAAAGACATCATGAAGCTGGAGAGGATTCAGTCTCTTCTTAACAGCACCTTGCCGGGAAGGGAGGGATTGAGTTATAAAGACAGGCTGGGATTTTTTCCACTGGGGCATTGGAGATTGAGAAGGGAATTTGTGAAGGTTTATAAAATCATGAGGGGTAGAGAGAAAGTGAATGGCTGGTGTCATTTCCCTAGGGTGCAGGATTTCAAGACAAGGGGATTTTTTTTTAAACAAGAGAGAAAAAAATTTAAGACAGACATGAGGGGCAATTTGTTTTTTTAAACACAGGATTATTTGTGTGTGGAATGAACTTCCACAGGAAGTGGTGGTTATGGGTACAATCACAACATTTAGAAACCATTTAGGTAAGTACGTGAATAAGAAATGTGTGGAGAGATATGGACCAGGCTCAGATAGGTGGGACTAGTTTCCATTGGGATTATGGACAGCACGGACGGGTGGGACTAAAGGATCTGTGTCTGTGCTGTCTGTGTAACAATGCAAGATAAAAAGCTTTGACTATATCTTTTTTTCCAGCAACACTCGAGGTCAAAACTACTGAACAATGATCATTTAAAAGGAAACAAGTGCCATTTCAATAACAACGCTCTCTCCCCCTAAATCTCTGCAACTTTCAGGAGCCTTTATAATGTTAAGGACGCTTTTACAGATCCACCTCTTCCTTTCACCCAACTCACTTGATTGCCATCTCTGCACCTGACTTTCTTTTACCATAGACGGTGCCAGAAATCAGGAGAAAGACCCCCAGGTCCCAGCCACCACTTACACCCTTCTGTTGTCAGCTCGACTCTGACCACTCGAGTGAAACTTTAATGGAATGCAGTTCCCGCAGGAGGCTCAACAAATGTGCACAGCACTCACCATGTGTGGATATTTCTCTGGGTCAGTGACACTTATGTCTGTCAGCTTGATGTTTAGGTACTGAAAGAATAAAGAGATAGTGAAAACATCCTGCAATAAAAGACTTCCAGATCATTCGGGGAGACAGAAATACTTCTGGCACAGAAATTGGCCGTTCAGCCCAATGCTTAAAGCATGCTTGACTTTCAGTTGGGTTCAGTAAATAAATAACACTTTCACAGTACCCATGGAAATAACAAACAGGAGAAGTACACCATATGATATACCAAGCATGCTCTCCTATACAATCCGACTGTGGCTGATTGTCAATTTCAACTCCACTTTCCCACACACTCCCCAGATCCCGCAATCCTCCATCATAACAAATTCCGGCTTATCAAATTTTAATACATTTAACATTGGATTATTTTCTGGGGTGGACAATCATGATGATTTACAACCCTTGAGTGAAGACATTCCTCATCTCAGTGGCACACAATCAGATCCACATCGCCTGAATTCAAAGATCCCCAGCCCAGAGGAAGCAACCATTGTGTCCTCCCTGTCAAACCCCTTCAGAATTTTGTAGATTTCTATCTCATTCTAGAACCCAGATTTTTCAAACCCACTTTAGACATGCTGACAGGACAGGGCAAGGCATATCAGTTATCCAAGGGGATCAGTAACAAACATCTGCAACGTGGACAATGCTTCCCTCCCAGGCAAACATGAGGACATGTTTGACGAGATGGTCAGTAGCATATACGGGATTAAACATTACTTTTCAAAAAAAATAGGCATTTGGGAAATACAGGTTAAATCCAGGTTGGAATCAAGCATCAAACTCAAGGGAATTAACAGTCACACACTCAACACTTGCCCTGGTGTGTAGCTTGGAGGTTGTTTTACACAGTGTTGAAGTTTAATGAAGCTGTATCTCAGTGTTAACTCACTGCCAAGAAATGCAACTCTCACCTGATCAACTGAGTGCAGTGTTCCACAGATACTAAAAATAAATGAGAGGAAGAAAACATATTATGTTTGCTTTAGAGTTTATTTATCACCATTCTTTCCAAATATACAACACAGCCTCCCACCCTCAGTCTTAAAAATATTCACAACACAAACCACAACACAAACAAGTAATTCACCTCGATTAGTCCAACAGAGTGCCCTGCCCCACAGAAGCCTCCTTCCTGTCACAATACATTCCACATCAAATCACACACTGGGCAGTAAGGAAGCCATTTCGCTCAAATTCCATACTGGATGAACAAATTACCATCTTACATTGACACCCTATCGTCATAGTCCGATTAATTAAACCAAAGTGCTGGTGATAAAGGCAACTAAAACTTACCAGAGAAACATGCACAGTCAGGCAGTTACAACCAAATACCATCTGCACCAAAATTAGATTACTTACAGTGTGGAAACAGGCCCTTCGGCCCAACAAGTCCACACTGACCCGCCGAAGCGCAACCCACCCATACCCCTACATTTACTCCTTACCTAACACTATGGGCAATTTAGAATGGCCAATTCACCTGACCCGCACATCTTTGGACTGTGGGAGGAAACCGGAGCACCCGGAGGAAACCCACGCAGACACGGGGAGAACGTGCAAACTCCACACAGTCAGTCGCCTGAGTCGGGAATTGAACCCGGGTCTCCAGGCGCTGTGAGGCAGCAGTGCTAACCACTGTGCCACCGTGAAATTTGAGAATGTTGGGAACACTCAGGCAGCAGTGGAGACAAAAACAATTCATGGTGCAGACCAGAGACAACTTTTCAGAAAGAAAGAGCATCAACTTTCCTTATTTAAATGTGTCATGCAAGCACAAACAAAACCAGTTCCAAAGAAGAGTCACAATGGACTCAGAAAACACAAAAATAGCTATCGGCTTTGAGCCTGCTCCACCATTCAAAATTATCACAGCTGATCAGCCAACTCAGTACCCTGTTCCATCTTTCTCCCATTCCATTTGATACTTTTAGTCCAATGAACTGCATCTACATCTTTATTGAAAGTCTTCAATGCTTTTAACCTCAGTTTCACGTGACAGAGAACTTCACAGGCTCACCATCAAGTAAAGACATTCCTCAATTCTGTCCTGAAAGGCCTAACCCTGATCTTTAGAGTCAGTCTGTACTTTCTCAATAGCCGGATCATCCTTCCACAGATCAGGCGGCCAAAACAGCACACATGACTCCAGGTGTGTTTTTAACAATGCCCTGCACAGTTACAGCAAGTCATCCCTGCATCTGTATTATGAAGGCCAAGTGGATTCAAGGTGACACCAACACTCTGTGACCCTTTGCAAATTTCCTACAGATCGGACTCAAACATTTCTTATAATAGTTGTACACTTACAAATTTAAATTCTAAATGTACAACAATTACTAATAATGTTCTAAGGCTTTTTGATCTGTACATCCTTACTTACAATGATCAGACTGCACTGCCAATAAACTAAGCTTTTCACTGTACTTCTGATTTATGTATTGTCGCATGTACAATGAAAACATTTTGCCTTTGTCAGCGCCTGCTGCACCTGCAGGCTTACTTTCAGCAACTAGTGTACAAGGCTGCCCAGGGCTTGTTGCACAATTTTCCTTTCCCAATCTAATCACTATTCAAATAATCATCTGCACGTCTGTTTTTGCGATGGAGTGGACAACCTCACATTTATCCATATTATACAGCATCTGCTAATATTTTGCACTTATCCAAGACAAATTGAAGCTTCACCTCATCTAAATCACCAATATATATCATGAAAAGCTGGGGTCCAAGCACTGATCCCTGTGGTAGCCCACCAGTCACTGCCTGACATTCAAAAACAAAAACCCAATTATTCCTGCACTGATCGCCTTCTGCCAACTGCTTCTGTCTGTTTCATAGATTACTCCAATCCCACACTTTAATTTTGCATCTATTATGCAGGACCTTACTGACAGTGTTCTAAAATATTAACTGTTTGTCTCTCCACAGCTGCTGCCAGACTTGAGTTTCTCCAGCACTTCGTTTTTAAATCTCAGGTATCCAGCATCCACAGGAGTTTGCTTTCATTGTACTGCCAACACCAACTTTTATTGCCTGGTACTTTCTGTCCTGAGGTGGTAAACTAGCTTTTTGAACCACTACAGTTCAAATGCTATAGATAGACGCACAATGCTGCTTTGCTTTTTTTGGTGTGGGGGGGGCTGTTAATTTTAAGATTTTGACCCAGCAATAATGAAAGAATAGCAAAATATTCCCAAGTCAGGACGGTAAGTGGCTTGAAAGGGAACTTGCAGGTTGTGTCGTTCTTACATTGCTGCCTTTGTCATTCGAGATGGTGAAGGTCATGAGTTGGATGGTGCTGTCTAAAGGATCTTTGGTGAATTGCTCCAGTGGATCTCTTAGATGGCACCCACTCATGAGTACAGGTGGAGGAGGGAGTGCATGTAGTGTCAATTAAGTTGACTGCATTATCCTGGATAGCACCAAGTTTCTAGCATCAGATGGATCAGCACTTCTTCATGAAGACAATTTTGAGGAAACACTTGAGGTGGCAAGTGTGCAGAATATGCAAAGATTCCAATGGCCACAGCTGATTCCATAGCACCACTACTGACTGAGATGGCCAAGATCTAAAGGCCTGTGTTGGGTTGTGACAGAACTGAAGAAAGGGGGAAAGACATACTTGACCTTACCTTCACCAATCTGCCTGCTGCAAATACTTCTGCTCATCACAGTTTTGGTAAGAGTGGGCACCACATGGTTCTTAAAGAGACAAAGTCCCGTCTTCACTGTGAAGATGACCTCCACTGTATTGCGGGACATTACTACTGTGCTGAATGGGATAGATTTCGAACAGAACAAGCAGCTCAAGACTGGGCCTCCATGAAGGACTATGGGCCATCAGCAGCAACAGAATTGCATTCAATCACAATCTGCAACCTCACAGCTCAGAGTCCGCACTCCATCAACATCAAGTGAGGAAATCAACCCTGGTTTAAAGATATAACTCTTTGACTAAGACTGAAGAATGGTATACCAGAACTATCACTAGATATATCTAAAGCTATGTTGCCAGTCTGGTGAAGGACTACTCAGATACTGAACAACGGGAGCAACATGTTAAAGGAATCAACAAATCAGATTGAAGTTAGGATACTGCAGCAAGTATAAGGCCTCCAGATTTACCCAAGCTGGAGTATGACAGAGTACACTTGTTTCAATGAATGCACTCAAACAACACAAGCAGCTTGGCACCATCCAGAACAAACTAGCTGGCTTGAGATGCATCACTTTCACCACCTTCAACATTCACTCCTTTCATTCCTGACACATGGCAAACCATCAGCAAGATGCAGTGTCCTCAGAAACCTTTCAAACACATGACCTTTACCACTTAGAAGGGTAAGAGCAGCAGACAACCTTAAAATTCCTCACCTTCCAGAGTTGGAAATTTACTACCACTTATTCACTGTCACTTGGTCAAAACCATTGAATTCATGCCTTAACAGCATCGGGAGTGACCCTACATCACAGGAACTGCAACAGTTCAAGAACTCAACACTAGGTAATGTTGGTCACCAGTAGAAATAGAATTGCATCCAATCACAATCTACAACCTCATGGCCCAGCAGAGACCGCATTCCATCAACATCAAGCGAGGAAATCAACCCTGGTTTGAAAATATAACTCTACAACTAAGACTGAAGGATGGCATACCAGAACTAGCATGAGATATACCTAAAACTACATTGTCAGTCTGGTGAAGGACAACTCACACGTTAAACAATGGAAGCAACATGTAATTACTCCAGGTAATAAATGCTGACCTAACATTGTTCACATCCCTTGAATTAAAAAGGTTGAAAAGTCTAATACTAGATTTTCTATTAGTCATCTCTCTCTAGTCGCAGGGAGTTAATTAATTTTGTTGCAATAGGAGTCCATATTCATAGAATAAAATAAAATCACAGAATCCCTACAGTGCAGATTGTGGTTATTTGGTCCATCTAGTCTACAACTATTCTCCAGAAATGCTCAAACATCTTGCGAATGTGTAACCTTCAAAATAGCGAAGAAAGGTAAACAGGCACAGACAATATTTTATCCATTTTACATTGTCGACATATTTCTCCAAAATACTTGTATTCAGTTATCTGCAGTGTGTGTGTCACTAATGCAGGGGGCAGATCACTACTTTTGATGACCACAATCCATCCATATTGATGCACTTACAACCTCAGTGCACTTTCAGATGGTTTCAAACCACAAGTAGGCTTTGCTGCATCTTTAACCCAAATCTGATGGACTTTAACATCAATCATTCATTGTAATGGTTGGATTGATTTCAATCAATTAAAAAAAGTCTCAAATTAAAATGCAAATACACAATGTTCCAATCACAGTCAGCACTTCAAACATTACTCCTAAGAGCTTCTCCCAAATGCACTTTTTCTTTGGACTGAGGACCTTCATTTATAATATAAGAGATGACTGGACAGATGTTTAAAAAGAACATTCTGACCTCATACACACTCAGAGCTGAAAATGTGTTGCTGGAAAAGCACAGCAGCAGACAGCATCCAAGGAGCAGGAGAATTGACATTTCGGGCATGAGCCCTCCCTGAAGAAGGGCTCATGCCCGAAACGTCGATTCTCTGGCTCTTTGGATGCTGCCTGACCTGCTGCGGTTTTCTAGCAACACATTTTCAACTCTGATCTCCAGCATCTGCAGTCCTCACTTTCTCCTCATACACACTCATGCAGTATTCCACTGAGCAGTCAAAGGCTGCATTTGTAGCCAAACTTATCATGTTATAAATGAAGGCATCAGTTACTGCAATACTCCGGATTCTTTTTGTAGAAAAGAACATCAGTACGGAAGAACGTAGTCACAGCACACACAATAACATTACTTCAACTGCCCCACTTCAACCTGCTGGACCAGAACAAGGAGTACTCACCTGAGATCATTCTTTAACTCCACAACAACATCTTTCCCAACCAGGGATTTGAAAAATGAATAAAACAACTGAAACATAAAAATAAAAGAATCAGCTCTTACACAATCTCAGCAGTTTAATTTTAAACTTAGTTGGATCATGTCAAATCTCAACAACTTCCTACTCTTGACCGAGTCAAATTCTTTAAAAGGGATGTGGGCATCACAAGTATGGCCAGTTTGTGAATACTTCCCCCAGTCCCACTTTACTCCACCACCTCTCTTTTTCCCTCCTCTCCCTCTCCCCCAGCCCTCTTATTCACTACCCTGCATTCTCTCTCGCTTTTTCCCTCCTCTCCTTCCCCTCCCCCTCTCTCCCCAACTCCCCATCCTCTCTCCCCTCCCTCTCTTTCTCCCTCTCTCCTCCTTTTCTCCCATACCCCTTCCTCTGCCCCCTCTCCCACCCTCTCTCTCCCCCGTTCCCTCCCTCTCTCTCTCCCCTTCCCCTCTCCCCCCTTCCCTCCCCCTCTCTTCCCTCCCCCTCTCCCCTCTCTCTCCCCTCCCCCTCTCTCTTCCCTCCCCCTCTCCCCTCTCTCTTCCCTCCCCCTCTCTCCCCTCCCCCCTCTCTCCCCTCCCCCCTCTCTCTCCCCTCCCCCACTCTCTCTCTCCCCTCCCCCCTCTCTCCCCTCCCCCTCTCTCCCCTTCCCCTCCCCCTCTCCGCTCTCTCTCTTCCCTCCCCCTCTCCCCTCCCCCTCTCTCCCCTTCCCTCCCTCTCTCCCCTTCCCCTCCCCCTCTCCGCTCTCTCTCTTCCCTCCCCCTCTCCCCTTCCCCTCTCTCTCTTCCCCCTCCCCCTCTCCCCCCTCCTTCTCCATTTCCATCCCACCGCTTCCTCCTGCTGAAACCTGTTGTCACTGGGACAGTCCCCGGATTCGTGGCGGCCTTCTGTTTCCGGAGGAGCCTGCAGTTGTGTTGGCTGACATGCCCTGTATATTCTCTGTGTGTGTGTGTCCCTATAAGTTTCTAACTCAGTCTCCCTCACCATGGCACCGACAATGACAATGGCCGCAGCTCCCACTCAAACCCGCGGCGCCTGCGCGAACAGCCAACCGGCCTCGCGAGAGCTCCCAAGCCCCGCCCACTACGTCCGTGCGCAGACGCGTCACCTGGATCCCCGCCTTCCCTTTGATTGACGGCAGGAGGTGGAGTCGGAAAGGTCACCAGGTCACGGGAACCCCGGAGCGGGCGGGCCGACGTTCCTTCGTCAGGAGTGTGCAGGTGGAAAGGGCGCTGAGAGAGGGGAGAGGAGATGTAGGCAGCGGTTGTCCTGCTCTAGTCCAAGTTGTGATGATCTGAATGTAGCCTGGAGGCCAAGGGGGGAGAAGTCGGTTCCTTGGGCAGGTGCTGAGGAAGGAGTCATGGATGTACTAGTGGGTCTGCTTCAGGAAGTGATTGAAGAGCCTCAGGGCAGAGGGGATCACCTGGGGAGTGCAGTGGGAGAGAACTCCCTAAGATCCTTGTGGAGGCAGAAGGAGAAGTTCTTCAAAGTGGGCGTCCTTGGAAGAGGTTTTGCGGTAAGGTTTTCAGCATCTAGGAGAAAGTGAGGAATGCAGATGCTGGAGAGGCAGAATCAAAAAGAGAGTGGTACTGGAAAAGCACAGCAGGCCAGGGAGCATCTGAGGGACCATAGTTCTATTAGGCTTAAAATAGTGATGGAAAAGGATAGACCAGGTATAAAAGTTGAAGTTCTAAACTGGAGAAAGGCTAGTTTTGATAGTATTAGGCAAGAACTTTCAAAAGCTAATTGGGGGGAGAGTTTGCAGATAAAGGGACAGCTGGAAAATGGGAAGCTTTAAGAAATGAGATAATGAGTACAGAGAGAGTATATTCTTGTTAGGGTGAAAGGAAAGGTTGGTAGGTGTAGGGAATGCTGGATGACTAAAGAAATTGAGGGTTTGGTGAAGAAAAAGAAGGAAGCATATGTCAATATAGATCAAATGAATCCTTAGGAGAGTATAAAGCAGGAGGAGTATACTTAAGAAGGAAATCAGGAGAGCAAAAAGGGGACATGAGATAGATTAGATTACTTAGTGTGGAAACAGGCCCTTCGGCCCAACAAGTCCACACAGACCCGCCAAAGCACCCAGACCCATTCCCCTACATTTACCCCTTCACCTAACACTACGGGCAATTTAGCATGGCCAATTCACCTAACCTGCACATCTTTGGATTGTGGGAGGAAACCAGAGCACCCGGAGGAAACCAACGCAGACACGGGGAGAATGTGCAAACTCCACAAAGATAGTCACCTGAGACAGGAATTGAACCTGGGTTTCTGGCGCTGAGGCAGCAGTGCTAACCACTGCTCCACCACTTAAAGATAGCTTTAATTTAAATAGAGTTAAGGAGAATCCAAATACATTAAGGACATAAGGGTAAGTAGGGAGAGAATACGGCCCCTCAAAGATCATCAAGGTGGCCTTTGTGGGGAGCCGCAGGAGATGAGGGAGATACTAATCAAGTATTTTGCATTAGTGTTTACTGTGGAAAAGGACATGGAAGATATAGAATGTAGGGAAATAGATGGTGACATCCTGAAAAATGTCCATCTTATAGAGGAAGAAGTGCTGGATGTCTTGAAACACGTAAATGTGGATAAGACCCCAGGACCCAATCAGAACTATGTGGAAAGCTAGGGAAGTGATTGCTGGGCCCCTTGCTCAGATATTTCTATCATTGATCGTCACAGGTGAGTTGCTGGATGACTAGAGGTTGGCTAACGTGGTAGCACTGTTTAAGAAGGGTGTTAAGTACAAGCCAGGGAACTATAGACCAGTGAGCCTGATGTCGGTGATAGGCAAGTTGTTGGAGGGAATCTTGAGGGACAGGATGTACATACCTATGTGGTTGGAAAGGCAAGGACTTATTAGGGATAGTCAACATGGCTTTGTGAGTGGGAAGTCATGTCTCATAAACTTGATTGAGTTTTTTGAAGAAGTAACAAAGAGGATTGACGAGGGCAGAGTGGTGGACAAGATCTAAATGGACTTCGTTAAGGCATTTGACAATGTTCCCCATAGCAGACTGGTTAGCAAGGTTAGATCTCATGAATACAGGGAAAACCAGCAATTTGGATGCAGAACTGGCTCAAAGGTACAAGACAGACAGTAATGATGGAGGGTGGTTTTTCAGACTGGAGGCCTATGACCAGTGGAGTGCCACAAGGATCGGTGCTGGGTCCACTACTTTTCATCATTTATATAAATGACTTGGATGCGAGCATATGAGGTATAGTTAGTAAGTTTGCAGATGACACCAAAATTGGAGGTGTAGTGGACAGTGAAGAAGGTTACCTCAGATTACAACAGGATCTTGATCAGGTGGTCCAAAGGGCTGAGAAATGGCAGATGGAATTTAATTAATGTGAGGTGCTGCATTTTGGGAAAGCAAATCTTAGTAGGACTTATACACTTAGAAAGTCATGAGGGGCATGGATAGGATAGATAGACAAAGTCTCTTCCCTGGCGTGGGGGATTGCAGAACTAGAGGGTGAGAGGGGAAAGATATAAAAGAGACCTAAGGGGCAACCTTTTCATGCAGAGGGTGGTATGTGTTTGGAATGAGCTGCCAGAGGAAGTGGTGGAGGGGTATATGAATAGGAAGGGTTTGGAGGAATATGGGCTGGGTGCTGGCAGGTGGGACTAGTTTAGATTCAGATTATGGTCAGCATTAACTGTATGGACCGAATGGTCTGATTCTGTCCTGTATGAATATATATGCAGTGAGAATTGTGAAGAACATGGTTATGGTGAACTCACTGCATGCAGAGGTGGTGGGAGCAGAAATGATGAATGGTTTCAAAGAGCTTTGAGAGGATCTTCATGCATTTGGAAAGATAAGAACTGATTAGGGATAGTCAGCATGGTTTCTTTATGGGAAATTGTGTCTCACAAACTTGATGTGAGTTTTTGAGTTCTTTGATGACAAGGAAACTACATGAAGTTAGAGTGGTGGACGTTGTCTACATGGACTTTAGCAAGGCTTTCAACAAGATTCCACATGGTAGACTGGTCAGATCACATGGGATCCAGGGACAACTAGCCAATTGGATACAAAATTGGCTTGAAGGTAGGAGATAGAGAGTGGTGATATAAAGTTGTTGTTCAGACTGGAGGCCTGTGACCAGCAGTGTGCCGCAAGGATCAGTAGCTGGGTCCACTATTGTTGATCAATTATGTAAACAATTTGGATGGGATTTTTGGATGCATAGTTAGTAAGTTTAGCAGATGACACCAAAATTGGTGGTATAGTGTTAAAAGTCACAACACCAGGTTATTGTCCAACAGATTTACTTGGAAGTACAAACTTTTGGATTGCTGCTAGTTGTAGTGGTATAGTGGACAGACAGAAAGGTTATCTAAGATCACAACAGGACCTTGTTCAATTGGGCCAGTGTACCGAGGAATAGTGGATGGAGTTTAATTTAGAATAAACATCAGGTTCTGGACTTTGTTTAGACAGGACTTATACAATTAATGTTAGGGCCCTGGGAAATGTAGTTGAACAGAAAGACATAGAGATACAGGTGTATAGTTCCTTGAAAGTGCTGTCACAGGCAGACAGTATAGTGAAGGAGGCATTTGACACACATGCCTTCATTGGTCAGAGCATTGAGTGCAGAAGTTCAGATGTCACATTATGGCTGTTCAAGAAATTGGTAAGGCCACAGTTTGGAGTACCGCATACAATTCTGGTTGCTCTGCGATAGAGATTTACAAGGCTGTTACTGAGACTGAAGAGTTTGAATTATAAAAAGAGAGGCTGGGATCTTTTCTCTGAAGAGTCAGAGGCTGACAAGTGACCTGACACAGGTTTATAAAATCATAAGCATAGATAAAGACGATTTTTAAAATTACAAAATGGGGTGAAAGGCCCCATCAGTGTCTGTATTGATCCTAATTAAAAGGGGAATTGCCTAGTCTTCACCTTGCATTCAGCTTCACAAGACCAGTGCATTTAATCTCTTCCATCATATCACAGGCACCCTACTTGTTCTTTCCTCCAATCTCCCCTTGCTGTCTCTGCACTTGCATTGAATTTGTTGCATCTCTAACTTTGTCCAGCACAAGATGAAGAGTCATCAACATGAATTATTAACTTTGTTTCACTCATTGAGTCAGTAAAGCACAGAAGCCAACCATTCCATCCACTTAATCCACATTAGCTCTCTGTACAACAGCTTTATCAGTCCTAATACCATGATTTATTCTGGTAGTCCTGCAGGTATATTTCTCTCAAGTGTCCATACAATTTTAGAGTCAAACTCATACAGCATGGAAAGAGACCCTTTGATCTGACTATCCAAGCTGTTCAGATTTCCTAAACTGAACTAGTCCCGTTTGCTTGCATTTGGCCCAAATCCCTCCTATCCGTGTACCTGTCCAAATGTCTTTTAAATATCGTAATTGTATTTGCCTCCACCACTTCCTCTGGCAGGTTGTTCCACATATGCACCACGCTCTGTGTTGGAGTTTTGCACCTTGGATCCCTTTTAAAACTTAACCCTCTCACTTTGAACTTATGCCCTCTAGGTTTGGACTCTCCTCCCTTGGAGAAAAGACCTTGGCTATTCAGCTCATCTATAACCCCTCACGATTTTATAAACCTCTGTAACATCATCCCTCAGCTTTCTATGTTCCAGGGGGAAAAAGTTCGATCCTAGCCTTACAACTCAAAATTACCAGTCTCAGTAATGTCCTTGTAAATCTTTTTGTACTCTTTCCAGGTTAATAACATTCTTCCTATAGCAAGGCAACCAGAATTATATGCATACTCAAAATGTGGCATTACCAATGTCTCATACAGCCATAACATGATAGAATAACGCAGAACAGACCCTTCGGCCCTCAATGTTGTGCCAACCTGTGAACAAATCTAAGCTCATCCCTACACTATCCCATCATCATCCATGTGCTTATCCAAGGATTGTTTAAATCTTCCTAATGTGGCTCGTTAACTACATTAGCAGGCAGGGCATTCCACACCCTTACCAATCTCTGACTAAAGAACCTGCCTCTTGCTTCTGTCTTAAATCTATCACCCCTCAATTTATAGTTATGCCCCCTCATACAAGCTGACGTCATCATCCTAGCTAGCCTTCACTGTCTAGCCTATCTAATCCTCTGATCATTTTGTATGTCTTTATCAAATCCCCCTTAGCCTTCTTCTTTGCAATGAGAACAGGCCCAAGTCTCTCAGCCTTTTCTCATAAGACCTTCACTCCAGACCAGGCAACATCCTGGTAAATCTCCTCTGCACCTTTTCCATTGCTTCCACATCCTTTCTATAATGGGGCGACAATATTCTAAGTGCGGCCACACTAGTGTTTTATATAGTTGCAACAAGACATTACGGCTCTGGATCTGAATTCCTCTACCAGTAAAACCTAACACACCGTGTGCCATCTTAACAGCACTATCAACCTGGGTGGCAACTTTCAGGGATCTACGTACATAGACTCCAAGATCCCTCTGCACATCCACAGTATCAAGAATCTTTCCATTGGCCCAGTACTCTGCCTTCCTGTTATTCTTCCCAAAGTGAATCACCTCACAATTAGCTGCATTGAACTCCATTTGCTACCTCTCAGCCCAATTCTGCAGTTTATCCAAGTCCCCCTGCAACCTGCAACATTCTTCCACACTGTCCACTACTTCACCGACTTTAGTGTCAAATGCAAACTTACTAACCCATCCACCTATGCCTGCATCTGATATCCCAACTCCTGTACTCAACTCTCTGACAGATGAAGGCAAGCAAGCCATATTAAAAAAAAATTAGAAGAAATACACCAAAGATTATTCAACTCCACCACTGATGCTCAGTAGCAGCAATATGTACATCTACAAGATGCACTGCAGAAATGCACCAAAAATGCTTAGACAGCATCTTCCAAACCCACAACCATAACCATCTAGAAGGACAAGGGCTGCAAAAAGATGGGAACAGCAACATCTGCAAGGTCGCCCTGAACCATTTGCCATCCTGATTTGAAAATATATTGCCACTCTTTCAGTGCTGTTCAGTCAAAATCCTGGAATTCTGACCTAAATGGCATTGAGTCTATCAACAGCATGTGAACTACAGTGGTTCAAGAAGTTAGATCACCACCACCCAATCAAGGGCGACTTGGGGCAGGCAATAAACATTGGCCCAGGCAGCAATACCAAGCTCCCACAGGTGAATTTTTAAAAAAAACGTCCTGCTTTAATTTTAGGTAATTGCAATATTATGAGCACTGTTACAAAAAACTGAAAATAAAATGGTCAGTGAAGATTTTATTGTGCAAACATAGTTTGTTTTCTAAGTATACTGCTAACTATTGAGAGCAAAACTAATGAATTAATGCCACAAATAGAGATAAATGAGTATAATCTCAAAGTCATTATGGAAAAGTTTTTATACAGCTGGAAATTATATATTGTGACTATTCAAAAGGATAGACAGGAAGGGAAGAGCCAGGGGAATGCTTTGTTATTTGTAGATGGAATAAGTATAAGTAACAAGAAATTATCTTGGAAACATATGTTGTAGAATCCATATAAGTGGAAGCTTATGAAAAAATAATGGGAAAAGATGCTGCTGGGAGTTGTCTACAGACCCATTAACAGTAGCTTTCTTTGGGACAGAATAGTTCAGGGAGAAAATAAGGCGTGTAAAAAAAGGCAGTATATCTATCACTGGTGATTTTAATTTTCATGTAGATTGGGAAAATCAAGTTGCCTAAGAAAGTCAGAAGGACACTTTTCTAGAATCATATGTTCTACATCCAAATGGGAATCAAGTTATTTTGCATCTGATAATATATACTGAGGAAGGTTTAATACATGATCACAAAGTAAAAATAAACCCTAAGGTTACAGTGACCATAATATGATAGAAGTTAGCATTCATGTTAAGAGTAAGAAACTTGGGTTGAAAACAATTGTGCTATAAACTCAAAGAAGGTCAATTATGTAGGTACTGTGCAGAGTTGACTGGAGTGGACCCAGAAAGAAGTTTAATAGAAAAGACAACTAATGAACAACTGCACACTTTTATGAAAATGGTTCATGACTCCCAGTTTCCTCAGTGAGGAAAAATGACTCCAGGAAGGGAATATCAAAGAATGATTAACCAAGGGGAAAAACAGACAGTATCAAGTTGAAAGAAAAGTCATAAAAATGGAAAAGATTGTGAGAGAATCAACGTCTGGAAGGTATCACAAAGGCAGCAAAAAAACTTTAAATCTTGCTGCAAACAAAAACCATTTATGACAGCAACAGACACACAATGCACGAAAATTGTTCCTATCCACTTAATGATTCAAATGGTTACACAAGCTTTTGGAGAACACAAAGGACATCATCTGAAAATTAGTTGTGCATGGGGAGAAATTGTATTATTGATAGCCACTGCTCGGATGTTACGCATTTTCCACCAAAGATATTTAAATTTGATTACTTTCCCCAGTAATTGCATACAAATTAAGTCTGCAAAGGCTGCCAATTGTTATAACACCACCTTCTTGTGGTCCATATGAAAATAGAATTTCTGTTGTATATTATTATAAGGGAACACTGTTCCAACTACATGACAGAAAGGATAGCTGGGTAAAAACAATGACTGCAGATACTGGAAACCAGATTCTAGATCAGTGGTGCTGGAAGAGCACAGCAGTTCAGGCAGCATCCAAAGTGCAGCGAAATCAATGTTTCGGGCAAAAGCCCTTCATCAGGGATTCCTGATGAAGGGCTTTTGCTCGAAACGTCAATTTCGCTGCACTTTGGATGCTGCCTGAACTGCTGTGCTCTTCCAGCACCACTGATCCAGAAAGGATAGCTGGCCTGCTTAACTAAGTATAACCTGTCTAAACAATAACTTCTCAGGATCAGTGACAACTGACTGAATTTTTGAATCATACGGTGCATTCTTGTAGTGCGCAGAAAACTGAGAAAGAACTCCATTAGCAGCTAAAAGGGTGTAAAGTACTCAATGTATAAAACATACAGGAAACAGTTTGCAGAAAAATTCACCATTGACAGGTTTAATTGCTACCATTCAAACACCCAAACTTCAGAAATGTATGCAATCATTTACCTAACCGCGCAAATGTTGTCCAAATCAACTGGGTTTACAGAAGCACCTAGAAATTCTAAAGGACTGTTGCAATTTCAGGGAGGTGGGGGGATGGAATGGTGGAGGAGAGACCAACTGAAAATGATATTACTTTGAAGAGAGTTAAAGTTTCAATCAACTTCTTCAATTGTTGGTCCACCAGAAGGGTCCTTTCTGACTTGTTCTGAGAATGGCCCTTCAGGCATACCTCCCTGGTAGAGTTTGGCAATGATGGGCTTGCATATTTTTTCCAAATCTTTCAACTGCTGCTCAAAGTCCTCCTTCTCTGCTGTTTGGTTTGCCTCCAGCCAGGATATGGCCTGGTTACACTTTTCGATGACTTTGTTCTTATCTTCCTCACTGATCTTGCCTTTCGTTTTCTCTTCCTCCACTGAACTCTTCATGTTAAATGCGTATGACTCCAGGGAATTCTTGGCTGTAATTTTCTCACGCTGCATATCATCCTGGCCTTTGTATCTTTCCGCTTCCTGCACCATCCTCTCAATCTCCTCCTTACTCAACCTGCCCTTGTCATTGGTGATGGTGATTTTGCTCTCTTTGCCAGTGCTCTTGTCTACAGCAGATACATTCAAGATGCCATTTGCATCAATATCAAAGGTGACCTCAATCTGTGGTACACCACGTGGCGCAGGGGGGATCCCACTGAGGTCAAATTTGCCCAAGAGGTTGTTATCCTTAGTCATTGCTCTTTCTCCTTCATATACCTGGATCAAAACACCAGGTTGACTGTCAGAATAAGTGGTGAATATTTGTGTCTGCTTGGTGGGAATGGTGGTGTTACGTTTGATGAGTGTGGTCATGACCCCACCTGCTGTTTCCAGACCCAATGATAGTGGAGTGACATCCAGTAGTAACAGATCTTGTACATTTTCAGACTTGTCCCCCATCAGAATAGCTGCTTGAACAGCTGCCCCATAGGCCACGGCCTCATCAGGATTGATGCTCTTATTTAAATCTCTGCCATTGAAGAAATCTTGCAGCAATTTCTGGATCTTGGGGATGCGGGTGGACCCTCCAACCAGGACTATATCATTAACCTGAGCTTTATCCAGTTTGGCATCTCTCAGAGCTTTTTCCACTGGTTCCAGAGTGCCTCTGAAAAGGTCAATATTCAGTTCCTCAAACCGAGCCCTGGTGATGGAGGTATAGAAATCGATGCCTTCATACAGCGAGTCAATCTCAACACTTGCTTGTGTGCTGGAAGACAGGGTTCTCTTGGCTCTTTCACAGGCTGTCCTCAGCCTCCTGACTGCCCTCTTGTTCTCACTGATGTCCTTCTTGTACTTCCGCTTGAACTCTTCAATGAAGTGATTGACCATGCGGTTATCAAAGTCCTCTCCTCCCAAGTGGGTGTCACCAGCTGTTGATTTCACTTCAAAGATACCATCATCAATGGTGAGAATAGACACATCAAAGGTACCACCCCCCAAGTCAAAGATGAGAACATTGCGTTCTCCTCTACCCTTCTTGTCCAGGCCGTAGGCAATAGCAGCTGCCGTTGGCTCATTAATGATCCTTAAGACATTGAGGCCAGCGATCACACCAGCATCTTTGGTTGCCTGGCGCTGGGAGTCATTGAAGTAAGCAGGCACTGTGATTACAGCATTAGTAACGGTGTAGCCCAAATAGGCCTCAGCAATCTCCTTCATCTTGGTCAACACCATGGAAGAGATTTCCTCAGGGTAAAAGGTCTTATCTTCACCTTTGTACTCAACTTTGACCTTTGGCTTCCCTGCATCATTCACCACCTGGAAGGGCCAGTGCTTCATGTCGGACTGGACGACTGGGTCATTGTATTTCCTGCCAATGAGTCTCTTGGCATCAAAGATGGTGTTCGGTGGGTTCAGAGCCACCTGGTTCTTGGCGGCGTCTCCAATGAGCCTTTCGGTGTCGTTGAAGGCCACGTAGCTGGGCGTGGTGCGGTTGCCTTGGTCGTTGGCGATGATCTCCACCTTGCCATGCTGGAAGACCCCAACACAGGAGTAGGTGGTGCCCAGGTCAATGCCAATGGCTGTCCCCCTGCTTGCCATCAATCAAACGTGTCTTAAACGTCCCCCTGGGGTTGCAATAGCTCGGCCACACCACCACGCCTAGCCCTCTGTTTTCAACCCCTCCACCTCCTTGTGCCTTTTTCTGCTGCCCCAGTCTCGCCTCGACCCCTTTTTATGGGTTTCGGGCACGTCGTGGCAACCGACCGACGGATTGACGTGCTCTTCGTCCAATGGCCGTGTCAGATTCCCGCACTTTAGCAACGCTTGGGCCAATGAGCAGCAGGGCCAGGCCTGGCGGAGGCGGAACCAGTGCGGGGACGTGAACGGCCGATTGTGACGTCGGTGTCTATGGAATGTTTCTGCCACGTGCTGGATATGTCGTCGAGTCCAATTCAAATATGAATTGAATATTGAACCGTTAGATTCCCACCGTTAGGCCCAAATGGAAATGGCCTCCAGTTAAAAGTGGCACAGAGAGAGAGCTGGTTCATCATGTTTATACCATTATTGCGGTATATTGACGTTTGCCCGGTGTTAGTTACCATGGGAACCATTGCTGATTTGAATTTTGATTCACGTTTTTGTCCCCTTAAGAGTACTTCTCAAATTAAAGCCAATAAATTGTACCCTTTGTACTTAATTCTGCAAAAATAAGGCGACAGAAAGGAAAGTAACCACCCCACACATCACTGCAAGGCCTGTTTCAAATTTCTAGGAGAAAGTGAGGACTGCAGATGCTGGAGATCAGGGCTGAAAAAGTTTTGCTGGAAAAGCGCAGCAGGTCAGGCTGCATCCAAGGAGCAGGAGAAGAAGGGCTCATGTCCGAAACGTCGATTCTCCTGCTCCTTGGATGCTGCATGACCTGCTACGCTTTTCCAGCAACACTTTTCTCAGTTGTATAAAATTTCCTATGGCTTAGGGAGAGATAGTCGGGTCCTGAGAGTCAGTCCCTGAAATGTTAACGAGGTCCCCACAATTGACTCCCACCTAATAATCGCCTCTGAAGTGGCAGAGAAAATCAGAAGATGCTGCAAAATAAAGACGCCCACCAAAGGAGAGAAACTGGAATGGTCTAATATGCTATTTCCACTGCCGCCTACATTCATTCAAATCAATTTGCAATGGCAATCAGAAAAATATGGGAGGGGTGCTTTTTGAGGATCCCTGCTGACCCGATGGGCTGACTGGCCTCTTTCTGCACAGTTGAGATTCTGTGATGCTATGGCATCTGGTGGAGTTTAAATTTAATTCCTAAATTTGGTTTTCAAAGTCACGTAGCAATGAAATAGAGTCATAGAGTTGAACAGCACAGAAACAGACCCTTCTGTCCAACTCATCCATGCTGATCAGATATCCTAAATTAATCTCGTCCCATCTGCCAACATTCTAAACCCTTCCTACTCAAATACCTTTTAAATGTTGTTATTGTACCAATTAGCCATTGATTGTTGTAAAACTTACTTGATCAGGTCTGTGTGACTCCAGACCCACAGCTGAAAAATGTGTCGCTGGAAAAGCGCAGCAGGTCAGGCAGCATCCAAAACACCATATTGTTTAATCAACCTGATCAGAGATTTATTTTTACACATCTCTGGAGCAGGTGGGGTTTGAACTCAGGCCTCTTGATCCATAGATAGGAATTCTACACCTGTGCCATAAGAGCTCTTAGATATATGGTTATTAATAGTATTCTCAAATAGCCTGGCAGACTGCTCAGTTAAGGGCAATTTATGGTTGGGTGTCAAATTCTGGCTTTGCCAGAGATTCCTCCAGCTATTAAAGGAGAACCTGATGTGGAGATGCCAGTGTCAGACTGGGGTGGACAAAGTCATAAGTTACATGACACCAGGTTATAGTCCAACAGGTTTATTGAACTTGCAAGCTTTCAGAGCACTGCTCCTTCGTCAGGTGAAGTCAAGGAAAAGAAGGGGAATAAATATTTTTCAGTCTATTGAAAGACCATAGTGACAGATCATTGATGGCTAAATCAAGCTTCTATCAGTAACAAATTTCAAGTAACAGTCTGGAACTGTGACACACCTCCAGGACAGATGAAACACTACCATTGCACCAGAAGACCCTTGAGAAATTGTTGCTCCTTGCCTAGAAATTGAACACAGGGTACAGCAGTAATAAATCTAATCACAAAGCTGCTCGTGGAATGTGTCCATGCCAAGTATAATCATACACTCCAGCAAATATGAATTGCATAACTTTCCCCTCAAATTACTTGACAGGGCTAATTACCTGCAATTTTAATATTAGGCAGATTTGACAACATGACTTGATAGAGTGGAGTTTTAATCATGTGACCACGAAGTGATAAAGCACTTTTAAGTTTCAAATCTATCACCTTTAGCTGCTCAGCCACAACTATAAATGCTTAAAGGTTTTTTTAAAAATCAACTTGTTCTTCTATATTTTTCTGATTTTGTTACCATGTTGCGAAAAACACAAAAGAAATTTCTGAAAATTGTATAATTTAACCAACCTCATGTTTGTGTGATTCAAGACAGAAAATACTGGAGACACTTGACAAGTCAGATAATGTGTAGGAAGAAAGGGACGAGCAAACTTAGAAAATAGAAGCAGGAATAGGCCATTCAGCCCCTCACACCTGCTTTGCCACTTAATAAATTCATTGTTGTTTTCGAGACCCATATTCTACCTCCATATCTCTTGATGTCTTTATTGCCTGGAAATCTATCATCTCTCTCATGGATATTTCCATGTCCACAAAATGTCAACAAGTCATTAATTGATTTAAAAGTCATACTTGCTTAAATTCTAAAATTAACTTTGCTGAACATCATGGCCACTGCTGATCATATGATTCAAACTGACCACAATTTTTAGAAAGATTCCAATCAGCAGTTACCAGAACAGAACAAAACATCACTATCCTGGCAAGTCACAAAATTGCATAATGTGGACCTTGCAATCTATAGAGACAAATGATAGTTCTCTCTAACCAGTCCTGAACAAAGAGAGGCTGTTGAAACCTATTATGCCTCAAGTAATAATAGCAGCTCACCATTAATATCATACAAATGAATGAAGACCAAACAGAAACCAATTGTTTCCTGTGAACGACCTCGTTATTTTGAAATGATAGTCAGTTTTTAAAATCCCTACAGTGTGGAAACAGGCCCTTAAGTCCAACAAATCCACATCAACCCTCTAAAGAGTATTCCACCCAAGCCCATTCCCCATTATCCTACATTACTAATCCACTTAACCTACACATTTCTGAACACTATGGGCAATTTAGCATGGCCAATTCACCTAATGCACATCTTTGGATTGTGGAAGGAAGAATACCCTAAGGAAATCCACGCAGACACATGGAAAATGTAAAAACTCCTCACACTCATCCGAAGCCGGAATCAAACCAGGTCCCCGGCGCTGTGAGGCAGCAGTGCTAACCACTGAGCCACTGTGCCACCAAAACAATCAGGTACTCCCCAGCAGGGAACTGAACCACTACACTACCGAGGAGGTCAGCACACACCCTTTGTCCAACTCATCCATGCCAACAAGGAAGGTATCCTAAATTAATCTAGTTCCATTTGCCAGCATTTGGTCCATATCCTTTGAAACCGAGGTGAAAGTGAGTACTACAGATACTGGAGATTAAAGAAAAGCACAACAAGTCATGCAGCATCCAAGCAGCAGGAAAATCGATGTTTTGGGTAAAAGCCCTTCATCAGGAATGAGGCTGGGAGCCTCGGGGGTGCAGTTATGTATGGGAGGGGGTGGAGCTGGGTGAAGGTAGCTGAGAGTGCAATAGGTGGATGGAAGTGGGAGTAAAGGTGATAGGTCAGAGGGGATGGTAGAGCAGATAGGTGCGAAGGAAGATGGACAGATGGGACAGGTCATTAGGATGGTGCTGAGCTGGAAGGTTGGAACTGGGGTAAGGTGGGTGGAGGGGAAATGAGGAAACTGGTGAAATCCACACTGATGCGATGGGGTTGAAGTGTCCCGAGGCAAACGATGAGGTGTTCTTCCTCCAGCATCAAGTGATAAGAGAATGGCGATTCCTAACCCTCTGAAACCCTTCTATTCATATACCCATCCAAATGCCTTTTAAATGTAATTGTACCAACGTCCACCACTTCCTCTAGCAGCTCATTCCAGACATGCACCACCCTCTGCATGAAAAGGTTGACCCTCCTTCCGCTCTCACCTTAAATCTATGCCTCTAGTTTTGGATTCTCCTACCCTGGGGACAAAACTTTAGTGGCTATTCGGTGCATCCATGGCTCTTATGGTTTTATAAACCTCTTTTAGGTCAGGCCTCAGCCTCCAAACTCCAGGGAAAAAAGCTCCAGTCTATCCAGTCTCTCCCTAAAACTCAAACCTTCCAATCCCAACAATACCCTTGAAAATCTTTTCTGAGCTCTTTCAGGTTTAACATAATCATTCCTGTATCAGGGAGACCAGAAATGGAGTGAAGAATTCTAAAGTTTTGCCATCCTTTAAATGGTGAAATTCCCACTCACCTCAGTCCTTAATGGCCCAACCATTAAACTGAGACCGTGCCCCAAGCCCTGGTCCTTTCAGTCAGGGGGACCAGACACCCAGCATCTTCTTTTTTGCAGAATTATTTAAATCGGATGAGGATGTCATCAGCAAGTCCAGCACTTGTTGCCCATTCCCAACAGTCCCTGAACTGAGTAGCTTGCAAATTATTTCAGAGGGCAGTTAACCACATTGCTCTGGGTCTAGAGTCATGTATAAGCCAGACCAAGTGAGGATAGCAGATTTATTTCCCTGAAGGACATTAGACATTTTTACATTAGTGAGTGGTAGTTGTAAGGGTCACAATCACTGAGACTTCATTTATATGGAGATTGAATGTAACTTTCAGCAGCTGCTGTGCTGAGATTTCAATCTGAATCTCCAGATCATTACCCAGTGACATTGATACTCTGCAACCACCATAGAACTTTGTGTCATTCAGTTAGGTCACTTTCCATCCTTCTAACCTCTTGAGGATATAAGACCAAACTCCACAATCTCTCCTCATAGACAATCCTGCCATCTAAGGAATCAGTTTGGTGAATTTCCATTGCCCTCCCTCTTTGGCAAGATATCTTTCCTTTAGCCAAGGATATCAAAACTGTACACAATACTCTCTATGCAATCTTACCAAGGCTCTGCACAACTGCAGCAAACCCTGTTTATTTCTTGCTGCACTTGCATGCCATCTTGTGGTGGGAGGTCATCGACCTGACGCACTAACTTGTTTCTCTTTCCACACTCACCCGTTCAAGCTGCTAAGTATTTCAAGCATCCACATATCTGTGCCAAAATAAAGCTTGGAATAAATGTCAAGTGGCATATTTATTAACCAATGGGAGCCTGATATCACACAAGTGGGCAAAGCAGTGGAAACTACCATTCAACTTGTGTAAGTGTGAGATCATCGATTTTGGCTCCAATTTGAAAAATCGGAATTAGTTCAATGTGGTGGGAAATAGGAAGAAAGGAGTCGATGAGAGATTTGGATGTCCGTGTACAGAAAACAATGAGGCAAGCACACATCCCCGTCAATGGAATGCAGCTTGTGACTCAAGTGAAAATCAATAGCAAGAATGGGAATTTATGTTTCCACTGCACAAATCCTTGGTCTGAATGCATCTTGAGTATTGTGGTTGATTCTGAGCACTATTACTAAATAGAAATGTAGATTCGATAGAATTATTCCAGTCAATATTAAAACTGGAGTTCTTGTGGTGCAGTGGTGAATGCCTCTGAGTCAGATTATCCAGGTTCAAGACTCCCAACATCAACATTTAATGTTGTTCTAAGACATGGCACGTGCTGCTGCAGTGATCAACAACAGAGAACCCTGGTCAGCCATGTGCAGGTAGAAATGGCAAACTGTAACAATACCTTACCAAAAGTGAATGAGCATTCCAAGGCTGAAGTACAAGGTCAACGATACCCTTTCAGGGCACAGTGCCCGAAATGAGAAATATACTCAAAACTAAACACCAGACATAAGCACAAGACTTTATTAGTCTTTTACAGAGATGTACTGATCAATGTACATAAATGGACAATCACCAGAAAAGTAACTTAGCAATCCGGAATAATCACATTAAAAAAATCGCGAAGTTCACTTAAAGAAAATTCGTTATCGTAAAGTCAACTGTGAACCATCAAAGCCAGTATCTGAGAGCAACATGTTATCTCTACAAATGGCAACTAAGTACTTTGATCATGTCAATGCTTTATAAAGTTACTTCCACTAGGGATGCAGAAGTGGGCTGAGGAGGGGATGATTGGAGTTGAGATGGTGGGGCAGAGGAGAACTGAAAGTTTGGGTAAGAATTCAATCAACCTCCTCAATTGTTGGGCCACTGAAGGCATTTTCTTTGCCAGCTTGGTCACCAAGGCCAACAGGCACACCACCCTGATATAACTTGGCAAGAATGGGGTTGCAGATGTTCTCGAGCTTCTTCAGCTGATCATCATACTCCTGCTGATCTGCATCCTGGTGTGTCTCCAGCCAGGATATGGTTTGGTTACATGTTTCAATTACTTTCTTCTTATCTTCCTCACTAATCCTGCCACTTATTTTCTCTTCTTCTGCTGAATTCTTCATATTGAAAGCATATGACTCCATGGAATTTTTAGCTGAGATTTTTTTGCGTTGGAGATCATCTTGGGCTTTGTAACTTTCTGCATCCTGCACCATCCTCTCAATCTCCTCCTTACTCAGCCTGCCCTTGTCATTGCTGATGGTGATCTTGTTCGATTTGCCAGTGCTCTTATCAATGGCAGAGACATTCAAGATGCCATTGGCATCGATATCAAAGGTGACCTCAATCTGAGGCACACCGCGAGGGGCAGGAGCAATGCCACTCAACTCAAATTTACCCAGGAGATTGTTGTCCTTGGTCATGGCTCTCTCCCCTTCATACACCTGAATAAGGACACCAGGCTGGTTATCAGAGTAGGTGCTGAAGATCTGGGTCTGCTTGGTGGGAATGGTGGTGTTGCGCTTGATGAGTGCAGTCATGACACCTCCTGCTGTCTCGAGACCCAGAGACAGGGCAGCGACATCCAGGAGAAGTAGGTCCTGAACATTCTCTGACTTGTCCCCCATCAGAATAGCTGCTTGAACAGCTGCCCCATAGGCCACAGCCTCATCAGGATTGATGCTCTTGTTCAGCTCCTTGCCACTGAAGAAATCTTGCAGCAGTTTCTGGATCTTGGGGATGCGAGTGGAGCCCCCAACCAAGACAAGGTCATGGATCTGTGACTTGTCCAACTTGGCATCTCTCATAGCTTTCTCCACTGGTTCCAGAGTCCCTCTGAGCAGATCAGTATTGAGTTCTTCAAACCGAGCCCTGGTGATGGAGGTGTAGAAGTCTAAGCTTTCATACAGCGAGTCAATCTCAATATTGGCTTGTGTGCTGGAAGACAGGGTTCTCTTGGCTCTTTCACAGGCTGTCCTCAGCCTCCTGACTGCCCTCTTGTTCTCACTGATGTCCTTCTTGTATTTCCGCTTGAACTCTTCAATGAAGTGATTGACCATGCGGTTATCAAAATCCTCTCCTCCCAAGTGGGTGTCACCAGCCGTTGATTTCACTTCAAAGATACCATCGTCAATGGAGAGAATAGACACATCGAAGGTGCCACCCCCCAGGTCAAAGATGAGAACGTTGTGTTCTCCTCTGCCCTTCTTGTCCAGGCCGTAGGCAATGGCAGCTGCTGTTGGCTCATTGATGACACGGTGGACATTGAGGCCAGCGATCACACCAGCATCTTTGGTTGCCTGGCGCTGGGAGTCATTGAAGTAAGCAGGCACTGTGATAACAGCGTTGGTGACAGGGTGTCCCAGGTAGGCCTCTGCTGTCTCCTTCATTTTGGTCAGCACCATGGAAGAGATTTCCTCAGGGTAAAAGGTCCTATTGACACCTTTGTATTCGACCTTGACCTTGGGCTTCCCTCCATCATTCACCACCTGGAAGGGCCAGTGCTTCATGTCAGACTGGACAACTGGGTCATTGAACCTCCTCCCGATGAGCCTCTTGGCATCAAAGACAGTATTCTGGGGGTTCAGAGCCACCTGGTTCTTGGCAGCATCTCCGATGAGCCTCTCAGTGTCGTTGAAGGCCACGTAGCTGGGGGTAGTGCGGTTGCCCTGGTCATTGGCGATGATCTCCACCTTGCCATGTTGGAAGACCCCAACGCAGGAGTAGGTGGTGCCCAGGTCAATACCAACGGCTGTGGGCATGATCTCCTAAATCGGACTGGCCCTTCGTGACAAACTGCACTAGATCTGCTCAGCTCCTTCTGTCACGGTTGACATCGACCAGTTGCTTATTTCCGGAGAGGGGGCAGTGTTCGGGAATGTTCGTGTGGAACCCCCGGCAGTTGTAGCAATGCACAACGCAAACGTCCGCGTCTTGAGAACGCTGGGGCATGGCACGGGCCAATGGCCGAGCTCGCTACACCGTTGCCACAACAACCGGACAGTTGCATCATTCCAGTTCAGCGCGCGAAATTCCGAAGCCCACGCTCAACATCCAGGGGCGTGTTTCTATTGTGTATTGACCTCGCGCTTCCACCTCACCATGCAGTATCTGGCTGTCGGCTAGCTCAATTGGTTGGACGGCTAGTTTCCGATGAAAGATGATGCTGGTGGCCTGGATATTAATTCTGGCACAGGCTGAGGTTACTTTGAAGGTCTCTCCTTCTTAACACCTCCCCTGGCCTGAGGCGCGGCGAGGCTCAGATTAAACCACCATCAGTTTTTTTCTCTCTCTGTCTGTCTCTAATTGCAGCATGGGACCATGGCAACTTTCAAATTCAATGAACGATGCAGGTGCATTTTTCAAGTTTGATCCAAAAAACAGTTGTCAGTCCTGATCCTCCAGAAGTCCACAAGAAATAGGAACAGGAATAGGCCATTGTACCCCTTGAGCACAAGATCGTCGGTGGTCTGACGTTCCTCATGTCCATTTTTCTGTCTTTTTCCTGCAACCCTACCTCAAAAGAAACAGTGTCTTTGAACAAGCATTTGTCTGGCCAAGTGTAGCCTTTAACGACTCACTGTGACACTTTGTTTTACAATGTTCCGTGAAGCCTCTGTGAAATATATTACTATTATTTTAAAGATGCTTTATAAACATAAATTGTGGCAGAAATTATCAAAATATTTTCCAAATTTGTGTGGATAATTTTAAAATGTCAGTGTACAAACATATGAAAATGGAGCAAAAATAAGCCACACTCCTCCCCACCTGCGAGTGTAGAAACATATTCGCATTTTCTAAAGCACTCTTGTATTTCGTTTTAGTCATTCCGGAGGAGTAGGCTTCACTGATTGGACTTGCATTTATTGTCTCACCCGAGTTACCATTGAGAGGATGTGGTCGGTTGCTTTCTTGTATCGCGGCAGTCCGTTTGGTGTAAATACTGTCCATTTGGTGTAAATACACTCACAATGCGACTTTGGAAGGGAGCACCAGGATTTTGATCCAGTGTCACTGAAGGAACAATACATTTGCAGTATATTCCAATCTGAGGGTGGTCAGCAATTTGGAGGGAACTTGCAGGTAATGGTGCCCTAATGTATCTGTTGCTTTGGCCTTCTAGATTGTAGCAAGTCATGAGTCTGAAAGGTATTGATAAACGAGCCTGAGTGAATTTCTGCAGTGCATCTTGGAGATGGTACCCACTGTTGCTATTTAGAGTCAGTAGCGGATGTTTGTGGATGCATGTGCCTGTTGAAAGAGCCTTTTTTTTGTCGTAACCCATTTAATTTCTTAATAAATTGATTCTACTTTTTAAGTGATTCATATCCTACATTACATGCAAAACTAAAAGGAACACAACAGGGGAAAGGCTGGAAACAAAATGTCATTACATAATTGCATAGCTGATCAGGAAACATAATGATGGAACAGTTACATATGTTGGATCCTTATAACATACCAAGTGTTCTGAAGTATTCATTTAACAGACATTGAAGACTGGTACTTGTACAATTCCCCTCCCAAATACTTTGTATTTGCATAAAAATGAGCTTTGCTGCCGTGAGTAGTGCAATGAAGTCTCCCATGCCCTCTCCAACTTCTTCATAATTTTCCAACCTGATTCCAAGATGTTTGTAAACTGATTAATCATGAATCGATTGTAAATTGTTGAAAAAACAAATTTGATGCACTAATGTCTTTTAGGAAAGAAAATTGCTATCCTTACCTGGTCTGGCCTAACCGTGACTCCACTCCAGTTGACACTTAACTGCTCTCAGGGTAATTAGCGATAGCAATAAATACTGCCCTACCTAACGACACACTCATTTCACGAATGAATGTTTTTAAAAAACTGAAATGCTCTGTTTGTTCTCAATTCTCAACCATTCATCAAATTTTACCCATAAATAGTAGTTTTGGCACACAAGATGGCCATGTAGCCTACTGCATCCATGCCTTGTTCCTGTGGAGTGGAGGTTTGTAGAGGTTTAGCAAGTCACAAGGTCCATGTCAATATCAGTCACTGTGCGAAGAGAAATACTGTTCACTACTAGCCTGAATCTCTTATCCAAAACCTTAACCCCTTTTGGATTAGTCCTTTGACCATCAGCTAATGGGAACAGCTCAACTGTGCCTACTTCATCTTAGCAGGTCAGAATCTTGTTCACCTTCGTTAAATCTCCCCTCAATGTCCATTACCTCAAGGGTAACAGCCCCAAGTTATCCAGTCTAACCTTAAACCATAGCTAATCTTGTTATCTCATCCCTAAAACAATTCTGGCCAACCTGCTCTGCACCTTCAAGGATCCTCGCATTTTTCTTAAAAGGTTGACCAGAACTGGAACACAACCTTGTTGTTGTGGCATGATTACAGCTTTGTGAATGTTCAGCATAAACTCTAAGATATTGAACTCAATGCCTCTATTTCTAAAACCAGAGATGCTATACTTTATTTGATATTTAAATATTCTGCAGCCTTCCAAGATCAACGTGCATGAGGCCCCAAGTCCCTCTGTCTGGAACTGTGTTCTGAAGTCTATATTGCCTCTCCTTATCTGTTCTGTAAAAGTGCATCATCTCACATCAGTGTTAAATTCCATCCGCCTACTGTCTCCTAGTTTACTTGTGTCTTGTTACAGTTAATTGGTGTCATCCTTACCTGTGAATTTAGCATCGTTGCCAGATCTTGAAATGTTACTATATGTTGGAGATGAAATGAATTATTGCAGTGTGTGACTTGCTCATAGCAGTCCAATTTAGACACGTAATCGCTGCGCACAAACCTTGAGTTATTGACTGTTTATTTGTGAGCTCACAGGGACAGACAAGTCAACCTAATGGTCACAAGTCACTCCGACCAAATACAAAGAGTTGCATGGTTATATAGGTTACAATCATTTAACAATTAGCAATTAGCAAACTGTTAATTGAACCATAATGAGTAAATGGGCAATCGGCCCAGTGTCTAGTACCAGTCATGTAGCTGCCTGGACAATACTGGTTAGTAGTTGATAAGCAAATGTTAGTATAACAATAGATTCTTGTAAGAGAAGAACATTCCTTTACTTGGAAAGAGTTGACTATCAGGTGCTAGTTCAGCTGCAAGGTCAGCCTGGGAACGTACAAGCAGACACTAATATGAAAATCAAAATGGATTCCAGGCTTTAATATGTGACAAAATGGCTGTTTGGGTTATAACAAATCTCCCACAATGTATTCCTATATCCAATCTAACTGTCTAAAATACAGGGGGAGCACGGCCATCTCCCATCCTCTGTTTCACTTCCAAAGGGTTACAAAAATGTGAAATATGAGAACACACAGTAGAAGGTGGGAGAAGTCCTGAAGGCAACTTACTGAAATGACCTGTCTCTGCACAGATGCTATCAGACCTGCTGAGTTTTTCCAGCAGTTTTTGTTTTTATTTCTGATTTCCAGGATCCAAAATTCTTTACTTTTGTTGTTGTTGTTGAAGATGATGTTCGGATTGTTTTCCTTGGAGAGGAGGGAGCAACTGAAAAATATGTTGCTGGAAAAGTGCAGCAGTTCAGGCAGGAGGTAGCAGAGGAGATTTGGTAGAGGTTTTCAAAATCAAGGGCAGGCTAGACAGAGGAGAGATAGAGAAGTTTTTTTCCCAGTTGAAAGAGAGAAAAAAAATGAGAGTGTTTCTTTAAGGTGATGTGCAAATGAAACAAGTGTGCTATGAGGAAAAGAAAACCTTTCACACAACAAATATTTAGGGTGTGGAATGTACTGCCTGGAAATATGGTGGAGATAGGTTCAGTTGAGGAGGGTATTGGATGACTATTTGGATGGAAATAGTATGCAGGGATATGGGGAAAAGGCAGAAAATTGGCATTGAATCAGTGCAGACATAATGGGCTAGTTGGCTTCCTTCTGCACTGTTACAATTCTGTGATTCTAAACTGAGAAGTTCTGTGGTCATAATTGAGTTAATTGGAAACAGAGACCTACCTGCCACTGTAAGGTGACCCCAAGCCTCATCAAAGTAGAACTAATTGTCATAGTTTCCCAAGCAACATTCACCCAACCAGGAAAAAGAACTGAAGAGCCCCAATAGTCAGGGGGAGAAATAAATTTGTAAGGAGATCTCAGTTATCTGTACGAATGATAGGGTGGTTATGGTAGGGGATTTTAACTTTCCTAATATAGACTGGGACTGCCATACTGTTAAGGGCTTGAATGGAGAGGAATTCGTTTCATGTGTGCAACATTTTTTTTTATTCAATATGTGGATGTAACTACTAGAGAAGATGCAAAACTTGACCTACTCTTGGGAAATAGGCAGGGCAAGTGACTGATGTGTTGGGGGGAGAGGGGAGCACTTTGAGACCAGCAACCAAAATTCTATTAGTTTTAAATAGAAAAGGATACACCAGATCTAAAAATTGAAGTTCTAAATTGGAGGAAAAACAATTTTGACAGTATTAGGCAAGAACTTTCAAAAGTTGATTGGGCATGGATGTTTGCATGTAAAGGAACAGCTGGAAAATGGGTAGCCTTCAATAACAAGAGTCCAGAGACAATATATTTCTGTTATGGTGAATGTCAAAGGTGCAGGGAATGCTGGATGACTGGAAAAAATTAGGTTTTTGTCAAGAAAAAGAAGGAACCATGGGTCAGGTATAGACAGCAGAAATCAAGTGAATCTCTGGAAGAGCATAAAGGCAGTGGGACTATCCGTCAAGAGGGAAATCAGGAGGGCAAAAAGGTGACATGGGGCAGCTTTGACAAATAGGGGGAAAAGGCAATTCAAAAGGAATTTCACAAATACGTTAAGGACAAAAGGCTAATGAGGAAGAGAATAAGGCTGCATAAAGAAGATAGTAAGTGAGCATTTTGCATCAGTGTTTATTGTGGAGGAGGATATGGAAGATAGAGGACATGGAAAAAGAAAATGTCCATATTAAAGAGGAGGCAGTGCTGGATGTGTTAAAACACAAAGCTGGTACATCTCTGGGACCTGATCAGGTGTACTCTAGAACTTTGTGGAACGCTCAGAAAGCGATTGTTGGGCCCCTTGCTGAGATATTTTTATCACTAATAGGTGGTGAGCAAGTTGTTGGATGGAATCCTGAGAAATAGGATTTACATATATTTGGAAAAGCAAAAACTGATTAGGGATAGTCAACATGTGTTTATGCGTGAGAAATTGTGTCACACTAACTTGTTGAGTTTTTTGAGGAAATAACAAAGAGGATTGATGAGGGCAGAGCTGTTGTTGTGACCTGTATGGACTTCAGTAAGTGGGGTGGGCAAGGTTCCTCATGGTAGACTGGTTAGTAAGGATAGATCTCTGGAATACAGGAAGAACTAGCTATTTGGATACAAAACTAGCTTAAAAGTTGAAGACAGAGAATGGTGGTGGAGGGTCGCTTCTCAGACTGGAGGCCTGTGACCAGCAATGTACCAATCCACTGATTATTATTATTTATATAAATGACTTGGATGTTATCATGGGGAGGTGATAGCCTAGTGGTATTACCACTAGAGTGTTAAATTGTTGGACCTGGCTTCAAACCCCACCATGGCAGACAGTGTAATGTGAATTCAATAAAAATCTGGAATTAACAGTCTGATGATGACCATGAATCCATTGTCAATTGTTGAAAAAACCCACTTGGATCACCAATGTCCTTCAGGGAAGGAAGCTGCCACCCTTACCTGGCCTGGCCAACACATGACTCCACACCCACAGCCATGTGATTGACTCTTAACTGCCCTCTGGGCAATCAGGGATGGGGAATTAATGCCACCTAGCTAATCACACCCTAATTCCATGAAATAATAAAATAATGAATGCCAGAGGTATGGTTATTAAGTTTGGAGATGACACCAAAATTGATAGTGTAATGGACAGCGAAGGTTGTCAGTAAAACAGGATTTTGATCAGATGGGCCAATGGGCAGAAGAGTGGCAGATGGAGTTTAATTTAGATAAACGTGAACGGTTGCATTTTGGAAAGGTAAATCAGGGTAGGACTTATGCACTTCTTGACAAGATCCTGGGGAAGCGTTGGTGAACAAAGAGACATTGGAGTGCAGATTCATAGTTCCTTTAAAGTGGAATCATAGGTCAATAGGATAGCAAAGAAGGCATTTGGTACGCTCGCCATTATTGCTCAGTACATTGAGTAAGTGTTTTGGGAGGTCATTTTGCGGCTGTAACGGACTTGGTTACGCCACTTTTGGAATATTGTGTGCAATTCTGGTCTCCCTCTGAATCGCAAAGATGTTGTGAAACCCAAAAGGGTTCAGAAATGATGAACAAGAATGTTGCCAGCGTTGGAGAGTTATCAGGAGGGGCTGAATAGCCTGGGGCTGTTTCCACCAGAGCATCAGAGGCTGAGTTTATAAAAGCATGAGGGGCATGGATAAGCTGAATAGTCAAAACTAGAGGGCATAAAATTTAAAGCCAGAGAGGAAAGATTTAAAACAAACCTGGAGTGATTTTTTTTAAAAACAACATGCAGCGTGTGCTGACTACATGAAATGAGCTGCAAGAGGAACTGGTACAATTAAAGCATTTGAAAGGCATCTGGATGGGTAAATGAATTGGAAGGGAACGAGAGAGATATGGGTCAAATGGGAATCTACTTCTTTAGGATAGTCGGTCAGCATGGATGTATTTGACTGCAGGGTCTGTTTCCATGCTTAACAGGTTGATGTCAGAGGCAAGTTATCTAACTGCCGTTCCATACATTCCTTGTCAATGTAACAAGGACTATTGGCAGCAAGCAAACAAAACTATTACATTTTTAACCATCTAGGAAAACACTATGACAAGTGATCATTTAAAGTTTTTTCGTAGTATTGCCAGGAAATGGTTTACCACTTCACCCCTAATTGAATTCCTTGGGAACTGTTCTGTTATTAATCAGTGCAGCTTAATTCTAATTCAACAGAAAAGGAGCACAATAATGAATTTTAATTAAAGTTTATTGAAGACATTCAAGTTTTGAAGTGCACTTCAAAAAAATCTCATATCCTCCAACAACAGTTTAAATTTAAAAAAACACAACAGCATAGATTTAAAATACAGTCAAATAAGGAACATGCAACATACAGACATGAAAAAAATTGCTTTCCTTCCAACTGGAACCAAAGTCTCGTGAGAGAAATATTGAATAACTCCACTGCATTATCCACAATGAGCATAAGCAACACAACCATACAGGCAACATTTAACACAAGTCACTGAAGCAAAAGTTCCTTTGTCTTTTAATCCACCTCCTCCACTGTTGGTCCTGTGTAAGTAGCATCTCCAGCTTGGGTTCTGCAAGATCCCCTGGCTGCTCCTGCTCCTCCTTGGTACAGTTTGGAAACAATTGGACAGCAGAGCTTTTCCAGTTCTTTCTGCTTGTGCTCAAACTCCTCCTTGTCTGCCATCTGATTCTTCTCCAGCCAGGATATGGCCTGGTTACACTGCTCAATAACTTTCTTCCTATCATCCTCACTGATCTTAGTTTTCACATTCTCATCCTCCACTGTGCTCTTCATGTTGAAGGCATAGGACTCCAGACTGTTCTTGGCTCCGATCCTTTCCCGCTGGGCTTCATCCTCATTCTTGTACTTTTCTGCATCTTGTACCATCCTCTCAATCTCCTCCTTACTCAGCCTGCCCTTGTCATTGCTGATTGTGATCTTGTTCGATTTGCCAGTGCTCTTATCAATGGCAGAGACATTCAATATGCCATTGGCATCGATATCAAAGGTGACCTCAATCTGTGGCACACCGCGAGGGGCAGGAGCAATGCCACTCAACTCAAATTTACCCAGGAGATTGTTGTCCTTGGTCATGGCTCGCTCCCCTTCATACACCTGAATAAGGACACCAGGCTGGTTATCAGAGTAGGTGGTAAAGATCTGGGTCTGCTTGGTGGGAATGGTGGTGTTGCGCTTGATGAGTGCAGTCATGACACCTCCTGCTGTCTCGAGACCCAGAGACAGGGCAGCGACATCCAGGAGAAGTAGGTCCTGAACATTCTCTGACTTGTCCCCCATCAGAATAGCTGCTTGAACAGCTGCCCCATAGGCCACAGCCTCATCAGGATTGATGCTCTTGTTCAGCTCCTTGCCACTGAAGAAATCTTGCAGCAGTTTCTGGATCTTGGGGATACGGGTGGAGCCCCCAACCAAGACAAGGTCATGGATCTGTGACTTGTCCAACTTGGCATCTCTCAGAGCTTTCTCCACTGGTTCCAGAGTGCCTCTGAACAGGTCAGCATTCAGCTCCTCAAACCGAGCCCTGGTGATGGAGGTGTAGAAGTCAATGCCTTCAAATAGAGAGTCAATCTCAATACTGGCTTGTGTGCTGGAAGACAGGGTTCTCTTGGCTCTTTCACAGGCTGTCCTCAGCCTCCTGACTGCCCTCTTGTTCTGACTGATGTCCTTCTTGTATTTCCGCTTGAACTCTTCAATGAAGTGATTGACCATGCGGTTATCAAAGTCCTCTCCTCCTAAGTGGGTGTCACCAGCCGTTGATTTCACTTCAAAGATACCATCGTCAATGGAGAGAATAGACACATCGAAGGTGCCACCCCCCAGGTCAAAGATGAGAACGTTGTGTTCTCCTCTGCCCTTCTTGTCCAGGCCGTAGGCAATGGCAGCTGCCGTTGGCTCGTTGATGACACGAAGGACATTGAGGCCAGCGATCACACCAGCATCTTTGGTTGCCTGGCGCTGGGAGTCATTGAAGTAAGCAGGCACCGTGATAACAGCATTGGTGACAGGGTGTCCCAAGTAGGCCTCAGCAATGTCCTTCATCTTGGTCAGCACCATGGAAGAGATTTCCTCAGGGTAAAAGGCTTTATCCTCCCCCTTGTATTCAACTTTGACCTTGGGCTTTCCTCCATCATTCACCACCTTGAATGGCCAGTGCTTCATGTCAGACTGGACAACCTGGTCGTCGAACCTCCTCCCGATGAGCCTCTTGGCATCAAAGACGGTATTCTGGGGGTTCAGAGCCACCTGGTTCTTGGCAGCATCTCCGATGAGCCTCTCAGTGTCATTGAAGGCCACGTAGCTGGGGGTGGTGCGGTTACCCTGGTCATTGGCGATGATCTCCACCTTGCCATGTTGGAAGACCCCAACACAGGAGTAGGTGGTGCCCAGGTCAATGCCAATGGCTGTTCCTTGAGCTGCAGGCATGTTGATCAAAGTCTGTGGTCGAACTGAGTCTTCTCCTCTTCTGTGGAGAGCTCCCTTCTGTCTGTCTCAGTGACCGAGCTGTCACTCAGTATCCAATCAATGCCAACCACTCTGATTGTGACGCTCGCTGGGAGCTGCGGCCCTTTAAATAGAATACGTGGGCGTTCCCGGGGAGGCTGGGCTGGGTGATTGGCGGTGGGGCGGACCAATGGTGGGGCGCGGCGGTGAGGTCACGGCGGAATGTTGTGGAAGGTTCTGAGGCGGCGGCCAATGAGAGGCGCGGACGGTTCCGCGAGACGCCGAGAGTCCGGGAGTGTTCTGGAAGGAGCGAGCCCGGGGAAGAAGGTTCTGGAAAGAGGCGGAAATTTCCAGCGGGATCTCTCCCCCCCCCCGCCCCCGCCCGGCGGCAGCGGGAAAGGATGGGGCTGTGTGTGTGTGTGTGGATGGAGTGGGATCTGCAGGGAGCCCGGGGCTGGGTCCCTGGGGAAGGGGAGCGGGTATGTGCTGTCAGGGAGTGTCCAGGAATTGGAGTAAATCTCATGGACAGTGCAGCAGGAAAACCCTGGGGGAAAGGGGAAAAAACACACACACAGGCTGCTTGTAAAAGTTGAGGCGTGATTCTCATCTTCTTATTAAAAAAATCTTCCTATAACATTATTATATAAGGGTTTGGGGGTGAGGGTTAAATCTGTTTAATTGTCCCTCTGATAAGATGTGGACATCAGCTGCAAGGTCTATAATCATTGCCAGTCCTGTATTTGTTCTGGGTCAGAGTGTCTGTGGGTCATTTCAGAGGGCAGTGAGGATTTATTTTGGAATAGTGAGAGAGCAATTTGATAGTAGTTTAGGTCAGTATGAGAGATTATCATAATGTGGATAATGTGGTCAGAGGCTTATCTTAGGATGAGGGTTCATGATCTCTCTGGAATTGCCTCAAAGGTAAATACTGATCCTATTATTAATTTGTTGTTGACGGCACAATGTTGATCTTACATAAATGACACAACAAACAGACGTGAGCAAAAGAATGTCCAAGATGCAGCAGATCCCTGTGAAGGCTGTTATTGGCAGGTCTTGAAGCACAAATACTGAACAGGAACTGGACTTTCATCCTATCTAGCCCAATCAACACACTCCTGAGAACCTGATGTTTGCATTTTAAGTCTTTAGTCACTTGGAACAAAATATAATGTATTATCTGAATGTAAAATTCGTGGTGCAGGCAAAACTGTTCTTTCTTTTCAGAAAAAGAAACAACTTGTCGAGGAATATTTTCAATTAATTAACTGCGAATCTCTACGGGAAACATAGCAGCCAATTCTCACACAGCAAGCTCCCATAAACAGCAATGTGAGAATGACTGAATAATTATTGAGCGTTGTTGTGGGATAGCTATTGACCAGTGAGCGGGGAACTACTCAGGATCTCCTTCATGCATTCAGAATGATTGTCATTTCCAGCTCATTTCCCCTTGATCTGGAATATCTGATCTCCTCGTTTACCTCTGGCCATCCCGACTCACACATCAGTTCCCAGTTTATGAGCCACCATGCAAAAGCAGGCCATTCAGCCAATCAAGTCTGCACAAACCTCAGGACAGCATTCCACCTAGGTGCAATCATGGGGTTTTTACCACAGCAAATCCACCTAACCTGCACATGTTTGGACTGTGGGAGGAAGCCTGAGCACCCAGGGGAAACCTACACAGACATGGTAAGCCAGCGACCCAAATGCCCAAAGTGGGGAAGCCAGTGACCAGCATGCCCGAAGCAAGGACACCAGTGCCCTCGGGGTGTGGGGGGCAGTGGCCCAATGCAGAACCTGCAGCTCCTGAGAACAGACCACACAGAGGCCCCTGCGCTGGTCTGCTATGGAGAGCCTTTGGAGAGAGTTGGTGATGTTTGTCTTTTTAATTTGCTTCCTGTTTTCCTGACCTATGGTTATACTGTGTATAGCTGTAATGTAACTTCTTTTTCTTCATTTTTTCAATTCTGTCAATCAGTGTTGTACCTAGGTATTATTATGACACAGGATAAACCCTCCTGCTTATTTCAACCCAGTAACACAGAAAAGATTTATCCCATGCAGCAATCTGTGAAAATTTGGTACGCGAAGAACTCTTTAAAGTAAAAGTAACAACTTTATTTCTTACAGTATAACAGAGAATAATTAACTAAACTATTTACAAGTTCTTCCTCTAACCTATCTTTTAGCTTTCCCTTCCACAATATTAGTCCAATAAAATTCCCAATTAAGATTTACAAAACAAAACTTCTTATCTTAAAACCATTCTGCTTTCAGTTCTCCTCTGTATTCCTGTCTTCTTCTTCTTGGGGATTCTGCTTCACAGGTTACTGATTGATAATGGTACCTTTAAGAGACCTATTTTTCAGGCAGTCTTTACATGCTGGTAGCTTGGCAGTTCTCCTTTCAACTGTTTAATTTTCCCTGGTCTTAAAGCTCCCAAAGCATTGGATTGTGTCATTGGCTTTTAAGATTGTCAATATACTTAATTCAAACTTGATTAGAGCTGGATATTTTGGGGTATAATTTAAACTGATTGGCCAAATTTGATTTTTTTTCCCCAGGCAACCAGCTAATCGAGTTGTTCAACCAAATGTTACATTATATTTTTTTTCAGAACACATGGTGCTGTCAGCTAGTTTTTGCTAGCTTTTAATTCGCTTCAAGATACAGTACAATCACACCTTCATGACAACTCCCCCCTTTAAGAAAAATGAACCATCATACTGAAAATATGGCTTCATTTTTTTCTCTACTTTTTAAACACATTACCCTAACATACAGATAACTTTAATACAAGTTCACCTTAACTTCTTCCCATATACTTGTATTTATAAAATATTAAATACATACAAATCTCAACTAAACTCTCAGTTAAATCCATGATAAACATCTCTGCTTACATTATTACGACCTGCGACATGTATGATTTTTAAAATTAAAAGTCTGTAACATCAGACTCCAATGAAATAGTCTCAAATTCTTGTCTTTAAAGCATTCCAAGAATGTAAGTGGATTATGAGCCATGTACACAACTGTCTCTGATACATTATTCATGACATACACATTAAAATGTTGTAAGGCCAGTACCAAACTCGATAGTTCCTTTTCAGTTATGGAGTATTTCCTGTGGCGGATGTTGAACTTCTTCGAAAAGTAACCAACTGGCAGTTCAATCCCATCCGTATCTTCCTGGAGGAATACAGCTCCAACCCCTATGTCATTAGCATCAAAGGTGACTTTAAAAGGTTTTAAAATGTTTGGCGCAGCTAAAGTTAGTGGTTAACGTGGCTTTCAAATGGTCGAGTGCCTCTTGGTATTGTTCTTCAGCAAATTGGTTAACAGTGCCACTAAACTGCTGAAGTTTGGGACAAATTTTCAATAGAATCCGCTGAGTCCTTAGAATCGAAGCATGTCTTTCTTCAAGGTTGGTCATGGAAATTACTCAATGGCCTTTATCTTTGTGTTCTGTGGGGTCAACCTTCCATGAGTGATCTTATGTTCCAAGAACATCACCTCTGCTTTCGCAAATTCAGTTTTATTTAAGTTTATCACCAGTTTTGCTTCTCGTAGTTGTTCAAAGAGCTCTGCTAACTGTACCACGTATTCTTTCCAGGACTTACTAAAGTTCACTACTTCATGCAAATAGACGCACAGTTTGTTAACCCAGCTACAACTCTGTTCACGAATCTTTGCAATGTGGCAGGTGCATTCTTCATTCCAAGGGGTATCACTTCAAACTGATGGAGCCCATGTGGGGTTACAAATGCAGAAACTTCTTTTGCCATCTCTGATAAAGGTGCCTGCCAGTGACCACGCGTTAAGTCCAAATTCGTGATGTAACTGGCTTGTCTGACTTTCTAGATACAGTCCTCCAAACTAGGAATTGGATATGAGTCCGATTTTGTAATGGCGTTGACCTGCGATAATCCATGCAGAATCATTGAGTCCCACCCAGTTTGGGAACTAAGACAATTGGCGATCTCCACTCACTCTGGCTTGGTTCGATGATGTCCTCATCAAACATGGCCTCCACCTCCAAAGTCAGAGCTGTGAAAGGATTAAACCAATAAGGATGTTGTTTTATCAGAGCAATATTCCCTTCGTCTACTTCATGTATAATCCAATTAGTCCTCTCATCTGATTCTTACATGTGTCTTTATACTGCAGTAACAAATCTTTCAACTGCATTCTATGCTCCTGAGACAGATAGCTTACTAAGCTATTCCACTCTGCAAGGACTTCTTCATTTTAAAATCTATTTTGAGACATCTCAAAATCCGTATCGTCTGGATTTGATTCCTCACTCTACAGGGCAGTAACTAATACCCGTTCCTCCAGTTCTTTCTCCCTAGTATAATACAGTTTCAAGATGTTCACATGACATACCCGATACCTTTTTCTTCTATCTGGAATCTTTACTAAATAGTTCACCTGACTACCTTTTCTCAATTTGATAGGGACTGCTAAACCTGGCTTTGAAAGTATCTCCTATCATTGGTGACAGTACTAACACATTATCCCCTCGGGAAAACATCTGAGTCTCAGAACCTTTGTTTGTCACCTGCTTCATTCTACGCTGTGCCCTCTTCAGGTGTTGTTTAGTTAACTCACCAACTCTAATCTCCCACCTCCGATACAGAATCTTCAACTTTGGTCCTGTCAATTTTCCTTTAATTAATTTCAAAGGACCTCTCACTTCATGACCAAATACTAACTTAAAGGGAGTGAACGGAGTAGATTCATTTGGGGCATCTCTAATGGCAAACAATAGGAATGGGATACCTTTACCCCAATCACTCGGGTAATCCTGACAGTATGCTGTCAACATGGTCTTCAAGGTCTGATGCCACTTTTCTAAAGCTCCCTGGGATTCAGGAAGATATGCACTGGATTTAAAGTGCTGTATGCCTAAGCTATCCATAACCTTCTTTTACAGCCTTGCAGTAAAATGTGACCCTTAATCCAACTGATCCTCTGGGTAGCCCATACTGTGTGAAGAAAGCTATTAATTCCTCTACTACCCTTTTTTGCCTTAATACTCCGTAAAGGAATTGCCTCCGGAATTCTGGTTGACACATCCATTATGGTTAACAACAAGTACTGGTTCCCACGTTTTTTCTCGGGAGGGGACCTACACAATCAATTATAACCTACATAGAATATTCTTCAAATGCAGGAATTGGCAGTAAAGGTGATGGTTTTGTTGCCACCTGTGGCTAACCTACCATTTATAGAACATAGAACATAGAAGGATACAGCGCAGTACAGGCCCTTCGGCCCTCGATGTTGCGCCGACCGAATCCTACCTAACCTATACTAGCCCAATAACTTGCAAATGCCTATCCAATGCCCGCTTAAATGACCATAAAGAAGGAGAGTTCACCACTGATACGGGCAGGGCATTCCATGAACTCACAACCCGCTGTGTGAAGAATCTACCCCTAACATCTGTCCTATACCTACCACCCCTTAATTTAAAGCTATGTCCCCTAGTAACACCTGACTCCATTAGCGGTAAAAGGTTCTTAGTATCTACCCTATCTAAACCCCTAATCATCTTATACACTTCTATCAGATCTCCCCTAAACCTTCTCTTCTCCAATGAGAACAGCCCCAAGTGCCTCAGCCTTTCCTCATAAGATTTTCCTACCATTCCAGGCAACATCCTGGTAAACCTCCTCTGCACTCGTTCTAAAGCTTCCACATCCTTCCTATAGTATGGCGACCAAAACTGCACACAATACTCCAGATGAGGCCTCACCAGAGTCTTATACAACTGCAACATGACCTCAGGACTCCGGAACTCAATTCCTCTGCCAATAAAGCCCAGTACACCATATGCCTTCCTCACAGCACTATTTACCTGGGTGGCAACTTTCAGAGATCTGTGTACATGGACACCAAGATCCCTCTGCTCATCCACACTACCAAGTAGCCTACCATTAGCCCAGTAATCCATCATCTTGTTATTCCTACCAAAGTGAACGACTTCGCACTTAGCTACATTGAATTCCATTTGCCACATTTCCGCCCAGCTCTGCAACTTATCTATATCCCGCTGTAACCTACCACTTCCTTCCTCACTATCCGCAACTCCACCGACTTTTGTGTCATCCGCAAACTTGCTTACCCAGCTTTCAAGTCCTTCCTCTAGATCATTTATAAAAATAACGAAAAGCAATGGTCCCAAAACAGATCCTTGTGGTACACCGCTAGTAACTGCGCTCCAAGATGAACATAATCCATCAACTACTACCCTCTGTCTCCTTCCAGCCAGCCAATTCCTAATCCAAACCTCTAATGTATCCTCAATGCCATACCTCCGTAGTTTTAGCATTAGCCTACCATGGGGAACCTTATCGAACGCCTTACTAAAATCCATATACACAACATCTACTGCTTTACCCTCGTCCACTTCCTTAGTCACCTTCTCAAAGAACTCAATAAGGTTTGTGAGGCACAACCTACCCTTCACAAAACCATGCTGGCTATCCCTGATCACGTTATTCCTACCCAGATGTTCATAAATCTTATCCCTTACCATTCTCTCTAAGACTTTGCCCACCACTGAAGTCAGACTCACTGGCCTATAGTTACTAGGGCTATCCCTACTCCCTTTCTTGAACAATGGGACCACATTCGCTATCCTCCAGTCCTCTGGTACTATTCCCGTTGACAATGACGACATAAAAATCCAGGCCAATGGCTCTGCTATCTCCTCCCGAGCTTCCCATAGGATCCTGGGGTAAATGCCATCAGGCCCAGGAGACTTATCTATATTCATCCTTTCCAATATTCCCAAAACCTCTTCTCTGCATATTTCCAGGGCATCCATTCTAATTATTTGTGATTCCATATTCACATCAGCAACAGTGTCCTGTTCCTGAGTGAATACTGATGAAAAGTACTGATTTAATGTCTCTCCAATCTCCTCCGCCTCCACACACAACTTCCCACTACTATCCTTGACTGGACCGATACCTACCCTAGTCATCCTTTTATTCTTGACATACCTATAGAAAGCCTTTGGGTTTTCCCTAATCCTACCAGCTAAAGACTTTTCATGTCCCCTTCTCGCTTCTCTTAGCTCCCTCTTTAGCTCCTTCCTGGCTACCTTATAACTCTCAATCGCCCCTACTGAACCTTCACGCCTCATCTTTACATATGCCGCCTTCTTCCCTTTCACAAGGGACTCCAATTCCTTACTAAACCACGGCTGCCTCACAAGGCCCTTTACACCATGCCTGACTGGTACATACCTATCGAGGACACGCAGTAGCTGCTCCTTGAACAATCCCCACATCTCATTAGTGTTCTTCTCTTGAAGCCTGTTTTTCCAATCCACACATCCTAAGTCATGCCTCACTGCATCATAATTTCCCTGCCCCCAGCTATAACTCTTGCCCTGCGGCGCACGATTATCCCTCTCCATCACTAAAGTAAAAGTCACCGAGTTGTGGTCACTGTCCCCGAAGTGCTCACCTACCTCCAAGTCTAACACCTGGCCTGGTTCATTACCTAGAACCAAATCCAATATAGCCTCCCCTCTTGTTGGCCTGTCGACATATTGTGTCAGGAAACCCTCCTGCACACATTGTACAAACACCGACCCATCTAATGAACTTGAGCTATAGCTCTCCCAGTCAATATCTGGGAAGTTAAAGTCCCCCATAACAACCACACTGCTACCTTCACTCTTTTCCTGAATCATCCTCGCAATATTATCCTCTACTTCTCTAGGACTATTAGGAGGCCTGTAGAAAACACCTAACAGGGTGACCTCACCTTTCCTATTTCTAACCTCAGCCCAAACTACCTCAGATGGCAAGTCCTCTTCCATCGTCCATTCCACTGCTGTGATACTATCTTTGACAAGTAATGCCACGCCTCCCCGTTTTTTACCCCCATGTCTGATCCTATTAAAACATTTGAACCCTGGAACGTGCAACAGCCATTCTTGTCCCTGTTCTACCCACGTCTCTGTAATGGCCACAACATCGAAGTCCCAGGTACCAACCCACGCTGTAAGTTCACCTACCTTATTCCTTATACTTCTGGCATTGAAGTATACACACTTCAATCCACCCTTCTGGTTACAGGCACCCTCCTTAGAGATCACTGCATTATTCCTAACCTCCCTACACTCAAGGTCCTGTACCCTAAAGCTACAGTCCTGGTTCCCATGCCCCCACGGAGTTAGTTTAAACCCTCCATGGGTTTAAAATTAACCCTCCATCCATTTAGCATGTATGAAACGCACGGCAAAAGTTAACCACATTCTTGTGCATTCCAGGTCAATAAAACTGTTTTGTACCTTGGCCTGAGTCTTTCGTACCACGAGGTGAGCTCTTACAGATCATTCATGAGCTGCGTGTAACACCTCCAGTCTGTATGCTACCGGCAACACGATCTGGTGCACTTTGGCCCACTTCTTCTCTGCCCTAACCTGCTGTGGTCTCCATTTCTGTCTTAGGATTCTATCTTTCAGATAATAACCCTCCAGAATATTTTCTGCCTCCATTTCAGAGTACACATCCACATACATGTCTTTTATTTTCTTGTCTTGGTGTTGCAAGTCTCTTAGCCTTTCAGGAGTAAACATATCTTTCTGACCCTCTGCCTTTTCAGGTTTTTCCTGCACCATTATGTCAAACAGGATGTCTGCTAACCGAACCTCAACTCCTTCATCTTTCTCTCTATTTTTCACTTCATTTTATGATTGTGGAATCTGGTTGCCACACAGTCTGGGAAAATACCAGGATATTTCTGTTTTATCTCCTCAGTTTCTTGGTCTTCCTTGGGCTTCTCCACCACAAGGGGTGTCACTCCCCCTTGGATCCTGCCAAATCATTCCCAAGAACAAACTGAATTCCTAGAACTGACACTTGGTCAATCGCTTGCACTGTAACTTCCCCAGTCTTGAGTTGGCACTCCAACCTGATCTTACATAGGGGAATGTTAAATTTCTGTCCATCTATCCCACAAATTACCACACTCTTGGGTAACAGATCAGAAAGAGTGCATATTCGCTCATTCCTTACTGTAAGCAACTGGTTAGATCCTGTATCTCTCAAAGTTATAATTTCTTGCCCTTCTCCCTCTGTTCTTTCTACGTAAACTTTACCCACAGAGGCGAATTCTTCATAGCAATCAGGTACTAACTCCGTACCCAGCCCCTGCTGAGACTATGCACTCTCCTGCAGGTCCTCAGCTCCTCTTGGGGTCTCCTTTACTACCTTCACTAATGCGACTGGCTTAGCTTCTTTTACCACGTCCTTTTCCCACAGTGCCTTTCTTTAACCACCAGCACTGTAACTTTACGTGTCCCACTTTACCACAGTGGAAACACCTGAGGCTTTTACCTCCTTTCCACCCTCTTGGGCTTCTTTTTATCCTGTGGTAAATTCTTACCAGTGCGCTCCACTCTTGCTTTCATTGTGTAGGATCTGCCCTTCTCCCAATTTCTATCCCTCACAGGATGAAATTCTGGCCAGAAGCTTGTCTTACGCACCAACATGTACCCATCTGCTAATTCTGCTGCCCTTCTCACTTCCTGAACTTTATGTTTCTCCATGTGAATTCTTACCAGCTCTGGAAGTGAGTTTTTAAACTCCTCCGGCAGAATAATCTCTCTTAGAGCCTCAAAGATTTTATATATTTTCAAAGCACATATCCATTGATCAAAATGTCTGTGTTCATTTTACCAGAGTGGCGAGTAGTGAAGCAAGGGCTGCCAGGAAGGGTGAGTTTTCTCGCATTAAAAGGGACTTACCTCGTGAGTCGGGCCTCCATTTTACCAGACCGGCGAGGAGAGAAGGAGAGGTGAAGGGAGGGCTGTCGGAAAGGGTGAGTTTTCCTGCATTAAAAGGGACTTACCTCAGGAGTCGGGCCTCCACTTGCCGAGAGGTGCGAGGGAGGAGCGAAGGACTTCTGGGAAGCCATATATTTGTGTGGTTGCATTACCCAAAACACTACTTGGGTAGTGTCTCCCACCCATCCTCCTCCTCTAATCAAAAAACAAGGTTCTGTGCGCCAGATTGGTGAGGTAACGAGTTTATTTTTTATTCCTTATTTTTCAACAGTCTCTTTGGGAATTTAGAATAGTGGGAATGGAGGTTAGAGCAGTTGAATGTTCCTCCTACAGAATGCGGGAGGTAAGGGTCCCCACTAGTGTCCATGCTGACTACCTCTGCGGGAAGTGCACCCAACTCCAGCTCCTCGAAAACCGCGTTAGGAAACTGGAGCTGGAGCTGGATGAACTTCGGATCATTCGGGAGGCAGAGGGAGTTATTGAGAGGAGTTACAGGGAGGTAATCACTCCTAAGGTACAAGAAAAAGGCAGATGGGTTACAGTCAGGGTACAGAAAGGCAACCAACAAGCAGTGCAGGGATCCCCTGTGACCATTCCCCTCAACAATAAGTATACTGTTGAGGGCGGTGGGGGGGAACTTACCAGGGGAAAGCAGTGGCGCACAGGTCTCTGGCGCAGAATCTGTCCCTGCTGCTCAGAAGGGAAGGGGGAAGAGGAGCAGAGCAGTAGTCATTGGAGACTTCATAGTTAGGGAGACAGATAGGATATTCTGTGGGGATGAGAGAGACTCACGGTTGGTGTGTTGCCTCCCAGCTACCAGGGTTAGTGATGTCTCTGATCGTGTTTTTGGGATCCTTAAGGGGGAGGGGGAGCAGCCCCAAGTCATGGTCCACATAGGCACCAACGACATAGGTAGGAAGAGAGATGGGGATTTAAGGCAGAAATTCAGGGAGCTAGGATGGAAGCTTAGAGCTAGGACAAACAGAGTTGTTGTCTCTGGTTTGTTGCCCGTGCCATGGGCGAGTGAGGCAAGGAATAGGGAGAGAGAGGAGTTGACCACGTGGCTACAGGGATGGTGCAGGAGGGAGGGTTTTGGATTCTTGGATAATTGGGGCTCTTTCTGGGGTAGTTGGGACCTCTACAAGCAGGATGGTCTTTATCTGAACCAGAGGGGTACCAATATCCTGGGGTGCAAATTCGCTAAGGCTATTGGAGTGGGTTTAAACTAATCCAACAAGGGGATGGGAACAAAAATTTAGTTCGAGTATAGAAAAGACTGAGAGTAGGGAGGTCCGAAATCAAGTTTCAGGGATGCAAGATGGCACTGGCAAGCAAGAGAGAGTGAGGACTGCAGATGCTGGAGATCAGAGCTGAAAATGTGTTGCTGGAACTCCCCCTCCTACTCCACCAAGGACATGCAGGTCCTTGGACTCCTCCATCGCCAGACCATAGCAACACGACTGCTGGAGGAAGAGCACCTCATCTTCCGCCTAGGAACCCTCCAACCACAAGGGATGAACCTAGATTTCTCCAGTTTCCTCATTTCCCCAACCCCCACCTTGTCTCAGTCAAATTCCTCGAACTCAGCACCGCCTTCGTAACCTGCGATCTTCTTCCTGACCTCTCCACCCCCCACCCCCACTCTGGCCTATCGCCCTCACCTTGACCTCCTTCCACCTATCGCATTTCCAACGCCCCTCCCCCAAATCCCTCCTCCTTTTATCTTAGCCTGCTGGACATACTTTCCTCATTCCTGAAGAAGGGCTCGTGCCCGAAACGTCAACTCTCCTGCTCCTTGGATGCTGCCTGACATGCTGCGCTTTTCCAGCAACACATTTTCAGCACTGGCAAGCAAGAAGATGGTTTGAAGTGTGTCTACTTCAACACCAGGAGCAACTGGAAAAAGGTGGGTGAACTTGCAGCTTGGGTTGGTACCTGGGACTTCGATGTTGTGGCCATTTTGGACACATGGATAGAGCAGGGACAGGAATGGTTGTTGCAGGTTCCAGGATTTCAATGTTTCAGTAAGAACAGAAAAGATGGTAAAGGTGAGGGGGTGGGGCATTGTTGGTCAAGGACAGTATTACAGTTGCAGAAAGGATGTGTGGGGACTCGTCAATTGAGGTAGTCTGGGCTGAGGTTAGAAACAGGAAAGGAGAGGTCACCTGATTGGGAGTTTTCTATAGGCCTCTGAATCGTTCCAGAGATGTGGAGGAAAGGATAGCAAGGATGAATCTCAATAGGAGTGAGAGAGACAGGGTAGTTGTCATGGGGGACTTCAACTTTCCAAATATTGACTGGGAACACTATAATACAAGTACTATAGATGGGTCAGTTTTTGTCCAGCGTGTGTAGGAGAGCTTCCTGACACAGTATGTAGACAGGAGAAAGTGAGGTCTGCAGATGCTGGAGATCAGAGCTGAAAATGTGTTGCTGGAAAAGCGCAGCAAGTCAGGCAGCATCCAAAGAACAGGAAATTCGACGTTTCAGGCATAAGCCCTTCATCAGGAATGAGGAAAGTGAATCATGTGCAGGCTAAAGATAGCACACTGATCAATTTTAGCCTCAGTTCTTATTGCTATTGAGTAAATATTGAAGGAATTGGGACTGTCTATGGTGTCTTTGGTAATAATGTTAAGATAAGTACTTTAAAAAGTTTTGAGTTGGAACTAATGCTGTGATCACATTACGAGACAGTTTTATTACTGCACTCGGATCACTGTGCTCAGTTTATCACTTGGAATTGATCAAAGTATATTTTCAGTAATGTTAAGTGTTTCTGGAGATATTTTAACAGGGGAAGTTGAATTCTGCTTAGTTCTTGGAAAATGAAGGGGAGATTTAACAGAGGGTTTCTGAATTATGGTGGGGTTCTCACAGAATGACCAGGGAGAAAGCATTTCTTCTGGATGTAGAATCAGTAACCCGAGGATGCAGGATTAAGAAAATTGAGGTTTCAGAGTGGTGTTGTTGTGATCTGGAATGCAATGCTTGTAACAATGTCCCAAAGAGAGAACGACACAAAGTGGAAACGCATCCAGAACAATGAGGGAGGAGAAAATGGGCGGCACGGTGGCACAGTGGTTAGCACTGCTGCCTCACAGCACCTGTAGACCCGGGTTCAATTCCCGACTCAGGTGACTGACTGTGTGGAGTTTGCACGTTCTCCCCGTGTCTGCGTGGGTTTCCTCCGGGTGCTCCGGTTTCCTCCCACAGTCACAAAGATGTGCGGGTCAGGCGAATTGGCCAAGCTAAATTGCCCGTAGTGTTAGATAAGGGGTAAATGTAGGGGTATGGGTGGGTTGCGCTTCGGCGGGTCGGTGTGGACTTGTTGGGCCGAAGGGCCTGTTTCCACACTGTAAGTCTAATCAAAAAAAACAAATTAAAAAATCTCTGTCAAAGAGCTGTCATAGGCACGGAAGGCCAAATGGCCTCCTTTCCTGCATCAGGCCATGAATGTACCTGCTTTTAGCTTGAATCACTTCCTTTGCAACTCCGTTCTCCCCTTCCCCACCCCCCACATGATTGGGATTCACTCTCAGTGAGAGAGGGTTACAGGACCTTGGGTATGCAATGGGATCCCTGATACATTTAGGGAATGTGAAATTTACACCAGGAATACTTGCTCCACTATCACCCCAACACAGATGCACAGCACTAACTATATCAGTTAATCAATAACGAGGGGCCTTGTGCTGGTAACTTTGTTGTGAATAATGAGCTGGTCGATAAGGAAGACTTTAACTCAATACCTTAGGCTGGAATAAAGCTGGTGATGTGGGAAAGATATTGTATAAAATTTGCCCTCGATGTAAGTGGACAAGCAATTTGAGATCTGCATGCTTTGCATACATATGCAGAAGAGGTTTAAATCCACACTCTCATTTGCCTGCCTAAATCACACATCATCCAAAACCAGGAAAATGTGTGGGAACTGATTTAAGGTTCATTCATCATTACATTAATGCACCAACAAACACTGTGCCATTAATGCAACAAGAACCAGCAATAATTCAAAATCGAACCAGTCTGTTAATTGAAGGACCAGGCCACATACCAATACCCTAACAGGAAGCATTTTCACAAACTGCCTGGTATTCTGATAGCTTGTACAGCATGGGAAAGCTAACCCAAGGATATACAGCCACCACTGGTCCAGTTGTTCACTTTTACATTTGCAGTTAGCTTATGTTGTCCACAAAGCACTAAACATTGACCATTGACGGCAACAGTTTGAAAGCTGCCAGTGAGACCATGTTGAGGGCTCACTTTATGTTGGGCTGTACCCATCCTCCATATCGTAGCTGGTCAGGGCACACTGAACACCAGCAACAACCACCAAGTAAATCCCATCTCATTAATGTTCAATTACTCTCTGTGTACTTCAACTCTTCGGGGTCTCTGAGTGAATGGAGATTACAGAATGTGCTGAATGAGCATCGCTGGCAGTTTAAACAAAGCTGTAGGTCAGACAGAGGCTGCGAACAACTGAATAAGTGACTCAGGAGGAGTGGTCCTGTTACAAAGAATGGTGCTACCACATTTATACTGGCTAGCACGCATTGTGAGGAACTGGAGTAACCAGACACATCTGCCCCCTGTAAACAGTGGAGGAATTGTATAAAATGCTGTTGATTTATCTATATCTCCATTCATAAAATAACAATTCAGCGGACACGTTTTGCCACACACGGTATTCCCTCGGTGACACTGACAAGGAAGGTCTAAAAGGTGCAGTGAGAATGTGGGACGTTTCAATGATGTGAATAATAGAAGTATTTAAGGGGAAAGAGATCGGGGTAAATGGCTGGAAGGTTATAAGAATACACCAACAGAATGAGGAAAAGTAGTGTGCGCTGAGTGTTAGCCTTGGCAAAGTCCAGGAGGTTCAAATGGTCAGCTTTGTTGTTGTAAAACACAATGTTATTGGATTAGTTTTGTGAGCTGAGAGGCCTGGTCTGGTCTGCCCCTCCATATTGTTTGGAACCGAGAGGGGGGAGCAGGGGAACAATGAGGGGTTTAAATTGGTTGCAGTTTCATTGTCAAGAGAAAAGGAAATCTGTTATTTCCCAGTCCACCCCAACCAACCAGGCCTCTCACCTTCCATAACCCTCTTGGCATTTTGTTAGAAACTTTCTCTCCTGAAAAATGAAATACCACCTGCTCTGCTGACAGAGTCTTGTTTGTGTGCTGCATAGAGCCATTTGCCGAGGCCATCAGGAAGGATGGGAGCCTGAGAGGGGTGACTATTCCTGGCAGCGGGGGCCTGCAGGTTAAGGCCTCCCTGTAGATGGATGACGTCGCCGTTTTCTGCTCGGATCCGCTGTCCGTGCGCAGACTCATATGTGACCAGTTCGAACAGGCCTCAGGGACCAAGGTAAACCGAGGCAAGAGCAAGGCCATGCTCTTGGGGAACTGGGCCGACAAATCCTCCATCCCCTTCACCGTCAGGACCGACCACCTGAAGGTGCTGGGTATTTGGTTCGGGGGGGCTGGGGCGTGCGCCAAGTCTTGGGAGGAGCGTATCAGCAAAGTGAGGCAGAAACTGGGCAGATGGAAGCTATGGTCGCTCTCCACCGCGGGCAAAAATCTGGTCATCAGGTGTGAGGCACTGTCACTGTTGTTATATTTGGCACAGGTCTGGCCTATTCCCAGAACCTGTGCCTCTGCAGTCTGGAGAGGAATGCAGTGGTGTTTGTCGAGGTTCATCCCGAGCAGCGCCATGACGCGGGACTCCGTGCTCTACGGCCTGTTCCCCGGGACGCAAACTGAGACGAACATCAACTGCGCCTGGAGGATCATCAACTCGGTGAAGGACGCTCTCTGGGTGGTCCGAAACCTGTTGGTCTTCCAGCTGAAGGAGTTGACCCTGACTGAGTGTTGTGGACTGGCACATTCCAAGGCCCAGGACTACGTGTTGAGGGACGCGCTGAAGCTTGGGGCAGCTGCTGCCAAGGCGCGGTGGGGCAACACCACCGTGTAAGGTCTGTCTGCCTAAGAAGAACAGGGGGCCCATGCAGTAAGTGGGCTCCGCTGATACCTCAGGTAAATATGTGGATAGTAAACATATCTAGGAATGATTAATTCTGATCTCTGTATGCAAAGAAATAGAATGTTTACGGATGTAAGGCATGACCAATTGTACAGATCATCCAAATATTTTATGAATAAAGTATATTTTTGAAATAAAAAACAGTTTGCAAATATTCTCCCTGGACCTGCAGCGAGAGTCCCCTTTGGGCCAGGTCACTGGATATTTCCAGGACCTCACCCCCTTCCTCCACAGGCAGCATGGACACTTTAGCAGAGGTTTCTGGGACACAAGCCCCGACAGTGGTTGGTGATGGTGGTTGGGGGGGTGCGCAATGGGAGGAACAATATCAAATATCCAACTGAGAAGCTGCAGGCCCTCCCTCCCCCCCACACAAAGTCCAGGTGCTGGATTCTCAGCACACCGTGATTGCTCTTGGTCACCTTCAAGCCTGGGGAAGAGGAAGGAGACACTTTCTCACTGAAGCTGGCGTGGAAAGTGAACAGATGGGAAAAGAGATCTGCATCATAAAAGGAAACTCTTCCTCCTTTGTAGCCCAGGTAGATCCCAATCTGGGTGGGGTTACCTCTCACATCGATCACCTTCGGATGATATAGGAAAGCCCTGAAGCTGTCATTCTCCCTGTGTATGGTCCAGTAGCCAGGCTTGGGAGACTGACGCAGTTCCCCTTGCAGTTGATGGACTCCTTGGTGACACCCAGGTTCCAATCTTTGCCACCCCCCCATGTCAACCTGCCAGTGGTGCCTTCCTGATGTGAAGCCATCGGAGCCCAGGATGAAGGGCACGACGGTGAACATCTCCGATTGTCAGGAACCACCTTCGGCTTCCCCTTGGACCTTCCTCTGGTTGGGCCACAGAGAGAGAGCTGGGAGCAGGCAGTGGCAGGGTTGAAGGTTAGATTTGACAGTCCTGTAAAAATTACTCAACATTAGAACAATTTAAGACAAACATGGATTAAAAAAAAATTGTTTCTCTAATGTCAGTTATATATCTTTACAGAAAAATTAGACTGCTCTGTTTGCCTTTACCTGCATTTATATAGCACCTATCAGAACTTTAGGTCAAAGCAAACTGCCTTTTCAGCCAATGGAATGCTTTCCTCACTGCACCCCAATCCCCAATGAAGCAAAGGGGATAGGAAGGAAAATTGGATTTGCACATCAAAAGGTTCAGTGTCTGCATTGCCCGGTCTGAACATACAATGAAACCAGATTCAAACAAAGCTCTTGAAAGAGAATGTGATCACTATCTGCAAAGGGAAAGATTGTTGGGCTCAGCGGTAACAGTGGGGGTGTGACATTAGGCGAGATGTCCTTGAAGAATGGGCTGAACGATCTCCCTTCTGTGCTGGAACCATTCGATGATCCTTTGAGATGTTGAACAGTGTAGGAAAGGTTGCAGTTAATGTGTACACAACAACCTCCCAAAAACAGCAACGCTACAGTTACCAGCACACCCAGGAGATCTCAGATGATTTCACGTCCCCCCCCGCACCCCCCCCCCCCCCCCTCCCCCACTGCCTGGCCAATAGGGTAGACCGGGCCATAGCTTCAGTTCACCCTGAAAGGTGATGCCTCCAACATGGCAGCACTCCCTCAGAACGGGACCGGGAGAGCCAGCCGAGCTCATGTTCCAGGCTCTGGAATTACAGATGGAACCCACAGAGACTGAGACTGAGGCAAAGGCACTCCCCACTCAGCTACTGCTGAAGGGCAAATTGCTCTTGTTGGAGTGCAGTTCCAACAGCCCCAGGCAGTCTCCATTCCAATTCTGAGAGAGTGTGGCCCTCAGCTGAGGCAGGGCTGACTGTAGAGAGGTTAGGTGCCGGCGCATTGGTGCAAGTGTAGAGCGGAGGATCTCCATTCCCCTCAACTCTCCACAGCCCAGCAACGGATTATCCCAAAGTGGGGGCAGGACAAACAACTTCACAGCCCCAGCTGGATCAAACCCTCAATGCACTTACACCGAGTCATAGAGATGTACAGCATGGGAACAGACCCTTCGGCCCAACCAGTCCATGCTGACCAGATTTCCCAACTCAATCTAGGCCCACCTGCCAGCACTCACCCTATATCCCTCCAAACCCTTCCTATTCATATACCCATCAAAATGCCTCGTAAATGTTGCAATTGTACCAGCCTCCACCACTTCCTCTGACAGCTCATTCTATACACATACCACCCTCTGTGTGAAAAGGTTGCCCCTTAGATCTCTTTTATATCTTTTCCCCTCTCACCCTAAACCTCCGCCCTCTAGTTCTGGACCCCAGGGAAAAGACTTTGCCTATTTACCCTATCCATGCCCCTCATAATTTTGTAAACCTCTATAAGGTCACCCCTCAGCCTCTGACGCTCCAGGGAAAACAGCCCCAGCCTGTTCAGCCTCTCCCTGTAGCTCAAATCCTCCAACCCTGGCAACTTCCTTGTAAATCTTTTCTGAACCCTTTCAAGTTTCACAACATCCTTCCGATAGGAGGAGGCCAGAATTGCATGCAATATTCCAACAGTGACCTAACCAATGTCCTGTACAGCTGCAACATGACCTCCCAACTCCTGTACTCAATGCTCTGACCAATAAAGGAAACCATACCAAATGCCTTCTTCACTATCCTATCTACTTGTGACTCCACTTTCAAGGAGCTATGAACCTGCACTCCAAGGTCTCTTTGTTCAGCAACACTCCCTAGGAGTAAAAAATGAGGTCTGCAGATGCTGGAGATCACAGCTGCAAATGTGTTGCTGGTCAAAGCACAACAGGCCAGGCAGCATCTCAGGAATAGAGAATTCGACGTTTCAAGCATAAGCCCTTCATGAAGGGCTTATGCTCGAAACGTCGAATTCTCTATTCCTGAGATGCTGCCTGGCCTGCTGTGCTTTGACCAGCAACACATTTGCAACACTCCCTAGGACCTTACCATTAGGTGTATGAGTCCTGCTGAGATTTGGTTTCCCAAAATGCAGCACCTCACATTTATCTGATTTAAACTCCATCTGCCACTTCTCAGCCCATTGGCCCATCTGGTCAAGATCCTGTTGTAATCTGGGGTAACCCTCTTCGCTGTCCACTACACCTCCAATATTGGTGTCATCTGCAAACTTACTAACTGTACCTCTTATGCTCACATCCAAATCATTTATGTAAATGACAAAAAGTAGTGGATCCAGCACTGATCCTTGTGGCACTCCACTGATCACAGGCCTCCAGTCTGAAAAACAACCCTCCACCACTACCTCCTGTCTTCTACCTTTGAGCCAGTTCTGTATCCAAATAGCTAGTTCTCCCTGTATTCCATGAGATCTAACCTTGCTAACCAGTCTCCCATGGGGGAACCTTGTCGAACGCCTTACTGAAGTCCATGTAGATCACATCCACCACTCTTCCCTCATCAATCCTCTTTGTTACTTCTTCAAAAAACTCAGTCAAGTTTGTGAGACATGATTTCCCACGCACAAAGCCATGTTGACTATCCCGAATCAGCCCTTGCCTTTCCAAATACATGTACATCGTGTCCCTCAGGATTCCCTCCAACAACTTGCCCACCACTGACATTAGGCTCACCGGTCTATAGTTCCCTGGCTTGTCCTTACCACCTTTCTTAAACAGTGGCACCACGTTAGCCAACCTCCAGTCTTACAGTACCTCATCTGTGACTATCAATGATACAAATATTTCAGCAAGGGACCCAGCAATCACTTCTCTAGCTTCCCACAGAGTTCTAGGGTACACCTGATTAGTTCCTGGGGATTTATCCACTTTGATGTGTTTCAAGGCATCCAGCACTTCCTTCTCTGTAATATAGACATTTTTCAAGATATCACCATCTATTTCCCAACATTCTATGTCATTTTCCACACTAAATACTGATGCAGAAATATTTAGTTAGTATCTCTCCCATCTCCTGTGGTTCTGCACAAAGGCCGTCTTGCTGATCTTTGAGGGACCCTAATCTCTCCCTAGTTACCCTTTTGTCCTTAATGTATTTGTAAAACCCTTTGGAATCTCTTTAACTCTATTTGCCAAAGCTATTTCACGCCCCCTTTTTGCCCTCCTGATTTCCCTCTGAAGCATAGTTCTACTGCCTTTATACTCTTCTATGTATCATATATTTGATCTATCTTGTCTATACTGACACATGCTTCCTTCTTTTTCTTAACCAAACCCTCAATTTCTTTAGTCATCTCGCATTCCCTATACCTACCAGATTTTCCTTTCACCCTAACAGGAATATACTGTCTCTGGACTTATACACTTAATGGTAAGGTCCTGGGGAGTGTTGCTGAACAAAGAGACCTTGGAGTGCAGGTTCATAGCTCCTTGAAAGTGGAGTCGCAGGTAGATAGGATAGTGAAGAAAGCGTTTGGTATGCTTTCCTTTATTGGTCAGAGCATTGAGTACAGGAGTTGGGAGGTCATGTTGCATTTGTACAAGACATTGATTGGTTAGGCCACTGTTGGAATATTGGGTGCAATTCTGGTCTCCTTCCTGTCAGAAAGATGTTGTGAAACTTGAAAGGGTTCAGAAAAGTTTTACAAGGATGTTGCCAGAGTTGGAGGATCTGAGCTACAGGGAGAGGCTGAACAGGCTGGGGCTGTTTTCCCTGGAGCGTCGGAGGCTGAGGGGTGACCTTATAGAGGTTTATAAAATCATAAGGGGTATGGATAGCTAAATCGATAAAGTCTCTTCCCTGGGGTGGGGGAATCCAGAATTAGAGGGAATAGGTTTAAGGTGAGAGGGGAAAGATATATAAGGGACCTGAGGGGCAATGTTTTTCAGGCAGAGGGTGGTACGCGTATGGAATGAGCTGCCAGAGGATGTGATGGAGGCTGGTACAATTGCAACATTTAAGAGGCATTTGGATGGGTATATGAATAGGAAGGGTTTGGAGGAATATGGGCCGGGTGCTGGCAGGTGGGACTAGATTGGGTTGGGGTATCTGGTCAGCATGGACTGGTTGGACCGAAGGGTCTGTTTCTGTGCTGTACATCTCTATGACTCTGTTAGTCCCTTCAACTTTCCTACAAAGAAAGAATGAACATTGTGTCTTTGTGAAGGATTGTTCAGCCATAGAGTTGTGTGGTAAGTTACATTATGAAACCCGAGGGTATGCGTCCACCAGATTCAGTAATTTATGTTTTCCAGTCTTACATTATGTTCTTCACTCTGAGACTGTCATTTGTAAAATAATTTTGTGCATTTTGAAGGCAAGTAGAAAATATTTGTTTGTGGTCTTTGCCATTTTCTGATGCCCAAATGTAGTTTAATTGCTGGAAAAGCTCATGAGCTCTGAGAAAGTGTCGTGGAGAGAAAGTCAAGTGAACGTTTCGGATCCAGTGACCGTTACTCAGAACTTTACTTTTGTCAATTTCTCGTGCCTGGATTATTGGCCTTTATTTCAAAGGGAGTGGAGTCCAAATGTAGAAACATGTTTTGCTAAAATTATACAAGGCACGAGTCAGAGCAGGGATGAAATCTTGTGGAAAGATCTCCTGCCATTGGAGGCAGCCCAGAGAAGCTTCATTAGGCAGGTTTGGAGGGACTATGTGAAATGGAGTGGATTTGTATCCTGGGTATGCAATCATTAGGATATAGAAGAACCAGAGAGGGCCATGTTGAAATGTACAAGATTCTTAGAGAACTTGACAGGGGAGATGTGGCGAGGTTGTTTTCTTTTGAGGGTGATCCAGGACCAAAGGGCATAGTCTCAGAATAAGGAGTCACACATTTAAGGTAGATGAGGAATGTTTTTCTCTCAGAGTGTTGTGAATCTGTAGAATTCTTTACTGCAGAGAGCTGTTGAGGCTGGGTTGTTCAGTGTATTCAAGCCTGAGATAGATAGATAGTTACTCAGTAAGAGCATCAAGGGTTATGGTGGTGCAGTGGACCTGATGGGCTGAATGGCCTACCTCTGCTGCTGTGCCTCATGGTCTTTTTACAGAGTTGTACAAAGTTTCAGAAACTATTTTCATTCATCTTGCTGGGTTGATCATTTCATTTACTCTCCAAATACTTTGAGAAATTTTCAGTAAACCTTCAAAAAAAAATCTTCAAGCTTCCTACTCTTTCTGGCAAAATTGTAAACCTCCTGTTTTGATGCATCTAGTTCGCCATGACCATCCACTTCTCCAATGGAGTTATTATTCCTTGAGGGGTTACATATTCCGCTGTTGGTTGTAGCTTCTCCTACCAGGAGATCTGCTGTCATGATGTATTATACACACCTCTCTTGCTCCATTCTCACCCGTTCCCAGTTAGACCCATGCTTCTGTTGCCTTCTTGACAAAGTTCTCTTTAGCTTTTCAGCTCTGACCGAAAACTAACATTTTCGAAAGGAGGTATATTTGTATATTAATTGACAATTTAAAAATGTAATATTTTTCCTGACCACTGGGCAGGTAAGCACTTTACAGTTTACATAAATTCGATAATGTAAGCTGTAAATTAGAATATAACCCCCCCCAAATTTGATTTCTTTTGCACAAGTTAACATGGAGGAATTTTTTATTGAAACTAATCTTTTCTGTTTTAAACCGGGAAGGCCAATAAATAACACTCATCCACCAAATTGTTTTGCTGGGTCACAGTGAAGGCAGTTAAAGAGTCACACGTGTTGCTGTGCATCGAGAGTCTCTCACACACGCCAAATGAGCCAATAATCACTGATTTCCTTCTCGAAATGATATTAATCAGACTGTGCTATTTTTTGTTAAAAAAAATCATGTGGTTTTCATGGTCATAACTACTTACACTAGATTTTTAGTTTTTATTCCAGATTTAGTTCACTAATTGTATTTAAATTTCCTAGTTGCCCTGGTGTGAACTCCCGTCGCTGTATCATTGCTCTCTTACTCACCCAGTGACCGAACTGTTCCCCAGATCCCAGTTCTGACACTATGCAAGCCTCCAGCTGCAGCTGAGTTATACAGCGTGTACAACACTGTAACAGGATATGCAACAAAACAGCTCCATGCTCTTGTTAATGTTCCACCTGCAATTCCTCATTCCCTTCATCCAGTCCTACCAGCATATCCTTCAATGGCTCCTTTCTGTTCAGAGTCCCCTCAAACCCATTCACCTCCACCAATTCTTTGTACTGACAGGTTCCACCTTCTCCCACTCTCTGCCTTCCTAAGAATTCCCGAAATTCTTCCAACTACATTTATTCATGTCCACCTGACCATTCAAAGCCTCTGGTTCTATTCTCACCTCCAAGCTCCACTGTGGCTCTATGGAGATGACTTTCTGGTTGTCTGTCCACCTCCTCTTTGACAAAGAGCAAAATTAAGAACTGCCTCACCCTGGCCAAAGTTTCCTGACAAGTGTAACCTCCGAATCCACACCGAACAGCAGAGTTAGTGCAAGGTGAACTGACCGATAAGATTGGGATGTGTTTTAATGCAGACATAGTGACTCCAGTGGTATTTTACAGCTGTGGCAATTAGCCAGCATCAGTCTCGGCCTAGCTTGCCGCCCTTAGTGCTGGGGACCAGTCAAATTCCCCTGGACTGAGTACCCAGCTGTAAAACCGTGCAGAATTCACAGCACAGAACCAGCTCACATGGTCCATTCCATTAAATCAACCCCTCCTGAATTCCTTGAACGGATTCTTTCCTGGCCACCCTGGATTACTAACCCCCAATTCTCTATCAGTTACCAGGGGGAGAAAACCTGAACACCAGACCCCATTGCCATGAGATGGAGAGGGGATGTCTATGGGCCACTGGTCTTTATATTTTGGCTGACAGTTTGCAGGCCGCTAACAACTCCAACTGGAATCTGTCCCCAGAAAGGTGAGAGAATGCAGGTTGGTTTCCCAATAGGAAGGTAAGGTGTCCTGCTGTCTTATCTCCTCCTCCATCGTCTTGGTGCTGACATCCAGTGACAACAGGTCTCTGGGGATCTGATCGATCTCCTGCTGTAACTGATGACTCTGTCAGTTCACCTCCTCCTTTAGCTGCTGAAGCAGGGTAGATTCCTCCTTCTAAAGGAAGTTGTGCAGCTTCTCAAAGGTTTTCTTGACGATATTCTGGGTCACGTTCAAGGTCCATACAAACGAATGCAGGTGGTACGTTTCACATGCACACAGACTTCATGCTGGATTCACAGCTAATAACCTGACCATATCTGGGTGTGAATGACGTCCCCCTACCTCACCAAAGATGGCTTTGTTATCAATTTATTGAATCATCGAGTCATGCAGCACAGAAACAGATCCTTTGGTCGAACACATCCAAACGCCTTAAGATCTAAGCCAGTGACCTCAGACCCAGCCACGTATTCTATTCCGCAGCCACTGAATTAACTCCTTGAGTTTCTCGTTGCCTACGACTTCAACAGATCACCGTGTTGCCATGCCAACATTTCTGTCTCCATCCTGCTGTAATATCCAGAAAGGCTCCATGCCAGCTGGGACAGCAACACCCCATCATCCACTTGGGGATCTTATAACCTTCAGGGTTCAACACGGAGTTTAACAATTTGTACCAAGAACACCTCTTTCTTGTCTATTATCTACCCCAACAATCCCAGGGACTCTCATAAAATGGGAGAAATTGGGGACTGCAGATGCTGGAGATCAGAGCTTAAAAATGTGTTGCTGGAAAAGTGCAGCAGGTCAGGCAGCATCAAAGGAGCAGGAGAATCGACGTTTTGGGCATAAGCCCTTCTTCAGGAATGAATTGAAGGGCTTATGCCAGAAACGTTGATTCTCCTGCTCCTTTGATGCTGCCTGACCTGCTGCACTTTTCTAGCAACACATTCTTAAGCTCTCATGAAATGGGTTGCTTTCAGTACAACCATCCTAATTACGTCCACTCACAGCCCCCATTGTCAGCTATCAAGCTTGTCATCTGCTCTATCCTCTTATCAACAATCCCTTTGCTGTCTACTATTTCCTTTCTCACTCTCTCTCTCTCTCTCTCTCTCTCTAAGCTCCCTCTCCAACTATCTGCTCACTCTTTTACTCTCACACCTCTGGCCCCATCATCAGCATAAACACCACCTTCTCTGAGCTGCTTCTAGTTCTGGACAAGAGTCACTGGCCCTGCCAGACCTGCTGAGTTTCTCCAGCCATTTCTGTTTTTTGTCAGAACTGTTTCCTCTCCCTGGGAAATGTCTGAGTCTGAATCAGGCGGTTTCCTCTGCTGGCAGCAAGTCCCTGGTTGAGCCTAAGCCGAGCTTCCAATGACATTCCCAAGGCAGAGTGCTTCCACCTTAAACACAATCACCAATCTCCATCTGCTGCTGAAACCCTCAGGCAGGATGATATTAAATCGCCAGACCCGATTATCCCGAATCTTTCCAGGCTTCAGCTCTCCGTACTCGTACAGCTCATACAAACCGTTTTGGCCCATGTCCTAATCTGCATCAGATTTAGTTTTCCCATCCCCCCTGGTACTTGCTGAGTTCTAGTCCATTGACAGTTCCATTTCAAATTTCTTATCGAGGTCAAATCTCTTATCCCTCCATCAACTCAGTCACTGCCTCCAACTTTGGTCAACTTGTCCATCATGGTCAACACAAAGAGAGCAAATGGATTGTCATGAGACAAAAACAAATTCAAATTCAGCCAATCTGTTTAAATTATGCCCCAAGATACCAAAATCCAATCAAGTTTTAATTTAATATTTTGATAATATTAAAACCAATGAAACGATCCAATGTTTTGGGATATAAAATCAGACATTTTTAACAATTGAGGGAGAACTGCCAAAAGCCCAACAGGTGTAGGCCGCTAGTTTCAGAGCTCTCTGAGAGGTACCTGTCTGGGGAAGATGTCTGCGCAGCAGAACATTGCCTGTACTGCGCTGTAATGTTCTATGTTCTATGAAACCTGATGGCTATTTAGTCTTTAATCAGTTTGAATGGAGATGCAGGTTTTGATTGATTAATATGTAAATCCCTGCCTCAAGACAACTTCAGGTTTTATCAGAATAAAGCTGATACCTATGGTTAGACAATGCAGGTTAGGTATGAGGCCATGTTTCCAGTCTGTTTGTGTCTCATCCTGGAGCCAGACTGGCTTCATTTCCAAAGTAGGACTTTTTAAAATGCTTCCTTGATTGACTATCTACAGACTTTGTGCTTTTTGAACATAACAGAATGGGTGGAAACTCAGAGGAAAAGCTTGAAAATGGCTGGAATGACGTAAAAACAGTAAAGTTTGAAATGTTTGGAGATGTTTGAATAAATTATTTTCCAGTTTATTTTACCTTTGCAGCTCTCAATATCGACATTTATCACCACCACAAACTGCACTTCACCAAATGATGCTGACCCACATTCCTGTGCTCAATGCACTCTGTCCCACCCCCCACATACATCCCACACACCCATACACACCTCACCCAGCTCACACACACACACAGACTCACACACACAGACTCACATACACACACACACATGCACTCTCACATGGTCATTCACATACTCACATGCACGTGACACACACACAGTCCACAGAGACATACACGCCCACCACCACACTCATCCTACCTCTCCCCCAACACACACACATGCAAACCACATACACATATGTGCCCTACACCCTCCACACACTGCCCCCCCGACACACACACACACACACACACACACACACACACACACACACACGAATTGTCTCTAATTCTCTGTTTTTCTCCCAGTCTCTGTCACCCTGGATGTGGAAACAGTGAATCCCTGGCTTGAGGCATCTGTGGATCTGATGTGTTTGAGAGGGACCGGGACCTGGAGGAATATCCCTGACACCAGGAAGAGGTTTACAGACTGAACCTGTCCCTGTGCCCTGGGATGAGAGGGATTCACATCGGGGAGACCATTACAAACCAAAGGCATTTCTTACCTGTACAAGGCCATATTTATACAGATTTCAGAGGATAGGAGGATCCAATAACTGAACAGTCTCCCACTTACCTTCAGCAGAAAGCCCTCAGACAGTGGTCTTTCCCCACTGCCCCTTGGCAACAGCTGCCCCAAGCTTTAGTGCATCCCTCAGCACGTAGTCCTGGACCTGAATGTGCCAGTCTGCAACACTCAGTCAGGGTCAACCTCCCTATTCCGGAAGACCAACTGTTTTCGGTCAGACCAAAGAGCATCTTTCATGAGCTGATGGTCCTCCAGGCACAGTCAATATTTATCCTGGGGAACAGACCATACCGCATAGAGTCTCATGTCACAGAACTGCTTCGGATGAACCTCAATAAAAACACTGCATCTTCCTCCAGCCTTCCTTTACAAAGGAACATTCCAGAAGGAGATGTGTGACAGTCTCTACCCCCTGCAGCCACTTCGCGGGCAGCGAGCGGTGGCACAGACCGACCGGGTGTACATCACAGGGTAGTGCCCTTCTCACCACCAGCCCAGCGATGGCTTGGTGCTTATTGGAGAGTTCTGGTGATGAGGCATTCTGCCAAATGACTTTGACAGTCTGCTCAGGGAACCACATAAACGAATCCAGCCTGTCCTTTTCCCTCAGGGAATCAAGGATGTTACGTGCTGACCCCTTCCTGATGGATTGTGGTGAAAGGTGTTTCTCTTTGTAAATGTCTCCATGAAGGACGGTGATGGGGAACAGTCCAACTACTTGGAGCATCCCACAGCAGCGAGGCCAGGCCCATCCTTCCCCAGACCGGGGACAAGTTGAACCTCAGTACGTGGTGACACAGCTTGATGGAGCTGCACACAAAGGCGGCTATCAGGGTGAGGGTGGTGGTGGGTACATCCTCTCTCCCCTTCTTCAGCTTTTTGTACATGGTGTCCCAATGGACACAGTCCATCCTAGACTTCCAGATGAAGTGGATGTTAGGTCAGTTAACTGCAAGGTGCAGATTTTGGAACGGGTCAGATCTGTGCCCTGTACAACAGAGGGAGTACCTCACACCTGATAACAGGGTTTTACCCACAATGCAAAGGGAGCGGTGCTCCCGAAAGCCCGGTTTCTGCCTCACTTTGGCAATATGCACCACCCAAGGATTTGTACACACCCCGGCCCCTCTGAACCATATTCCCAGCACCTTCAGGTAATCTGTCCTGATGGAGAAGGGGATAAAGGATCAGTCAGCCCAGTTCCCAAAGAACATGGCCTCGCTCTTGCCTCAATTTCCTTTGGCTCCCAAGGACTATTTTGGGAATGATTATTAGCGATAGGATTTAAAACCATCTAGCAAGCAACAATTTGATTGCAGATAGTCAACATGGTTTCGTCAAGAGCAGGTCATGTCTCATAAACCTCTCTGAGTTTTTTGAGAAGGTGACCAAGCATGTGGATGAAGGTAGGGCAGTTGATGGGGTGTACATGAACTTCAGTAAGGCCTCTGATAAAGTTCCACATGGTAGGCTGTTGGAGAAAATGCAGAGGCATGGGAGTGAGGGTGATTTAGCAGTTTGGATTAGTAACTGGCTTTCTGAAAGAAAGCAGCGAGTGATGATTGTTGGAAAATATTCAGCCTGGAGTCCAGTCACTAGTGGTGTTCCACAAGGATCTGTTTTGGGACTGCTGCTGTTTGTCATTTTTATAAATGACTTAGATGCAGGCATAGGTGAATGGGTTAGTAAATTTGCAGATGACACTAAAGTCGGTGGAATAGTGGATAGTTTGGAAGGATGTTACAGGTTGCAGAGGGACTTGGATAAACTTCAGAATTAGGCTGAGAGGTGGCAAATGAAGTCTAATGCAGCTAAATGTGAGGTGATGCACTTTGGGAAGAATAACAGGAAGGCAGAGTATTTGGTCAATGGAAAGATTCTTGGTAATGTGGATGTGCAGAGGGATCTTGGAGTCCACATACACAGATCTCTGAAAGTTGCCACCAGGTTGATATTGCTGTTAAGAAGGCATACGGTGGGTTAGGTTTCATTGGTAGAGGGGTTGAGTTCCGGAACCGCAATATCATGCTACAACTGTACAAAACGCTGGTGAAGCCACACTTGGAATATTGTGTACCGTTCTGGTCGCCATATTTTGGAAAGAATGTGGAAACATTGGAAAAGGTGCAGAGGAGATTTACCAGGATGTTGCCTGGTCTGGAGGGAAGGTCTTACGAGGAAAGGCTGAGAGACTTGGGTCTGTTCTCATTGGAAAGAAGAAGGCTAAGAGGGCAATTTAATAGAGACATACAAGATAATCAGAGGGTTAGATAGGGTAGACAGTGAAAGTCTTTTTCTGAAGATGATGGGGGTGCATAACCACAAATTGAGGAATGATAGATTTAAGACAGATGTCAGAGGCAGGATCTTTACTCAGAGAGTGGTAAGGGTGTGGAATGCCATACCTGCCAATGTAGTCAACTCAGCCACATAAGGGAGATTTAAACAAATCTTGGATAAGCACATGGATGATGATGGGATAGTGTAGGGGGATGAGCTTAGATGAGTTCACAGGTGATGGAATATTGAGGGCCAAAGAGCCTGTTCTGAGCTGTATTGTTCTATGTTCGATGTAGATGTGCTTTGTGAATAAAGAATATTTTTGAAATAAGAAGAATTGTTGCCTGCAGGACCTCTTCTGTGGAAGCTCTGTGAAGTGACGATCAGGAGCATCTAGTCAACCTCTGTCTGGTCAGCATAGACAGGTTGAACTGAAGAATCTGTTTTTGTGCTGGGTATATCTCCATGGCTCTACAACTGTAGTGATTTTGTGTGTATTTCTTTTGCATATTAATGACAGGTAACCCCTCTCTGGGGTGGGAGAACTGGAGAGCATAGGTTTAAGGTGAGAGGAGAAAGATTTGAAGGGGATCGAAGGGGTAATTTTTTTCACACAGTGAACGGTGTGTGGTGGAAGCTGGTACAACGACCACATTTAAAAGGCTTCTGGATGGGCATATGAGTAGGAAGGATTGAGAGGGGTATGGGCCAAATATTGGCATATGGGACGATTAATTTCGATACCTGGTCAGCATGGACCAGTGGGACCGAAGAGTCTGTTCCAGTGCTGTACCTCTCCATGACTCTAATAAAGTATATGTTTGAAATAAATGAAGATATTTGTTGTCTGAAAGACATGCCCAGCGGAAGCAACTTCAACTTCACCTTCAGGAGCAGCATCTCGACCCTGGGAACGTTTTCTGGATTAGTGGTGCTGGAAGAGCACAGCAGTTCAGGTAGCATCCAAGGAGCAGTGAAATTGACATTTCGGGCAAAAGCCCTTCATCAGGAATAAAGGCAGTGAGCCTGAAGCGTGGAGATATAAGCGAGGGGAGGGTGGGGGTGGGGAGAAAGTAGCATAGAGTACAATGGGTGAGTGGGGGAGGGGTTGAAAGTGATAGGTCAGGGAGGAGAGGGTGGAGTGGATAGGTGGAAAAGGAGATAGGCAGGTAGGACAAGTCCGGACAAGTCATGGGGACAGTGCTGAGCTGGAAGTTTTGAACTAGAGTGAGGTGGGGGAATGGGAAATTAGGAAACTGTTGAAGTCCACATTGATGCCCTGGGGTTGAAGTGTTCCGAGGCGGAAGATGAGGCATTCTTCCTCCAGGCGTCTGGTGGTGAGGGAGCAGCGGTGAAGGAGGCCCAGGACCTCCATGTCCTCGGCAGAGTGGGAGGGGAAGTTGAAATGTTGGGCCATAGGGTGGTGTGGTTGATTGGTGCAGGTGTCCCGGAGATGTTCCCTAAAGCGTTCTGCTCGGAGGTGCCCAGTCTCCCCAATGTCGAGAAGACTACATTGGGAGCAACGGATACAATAAATGATATTGGTGGATGTGCAGGTAAAACTTTGATGTGGAAGGCTCCTTTAGAGCCTTGGATGGAGGTGTGGGCACAGGTTTTACAGTTCCTATGGTGACAGGGGAAGGTGCCAGGATGGGAGGGTGGGTTGTAGGGGGACGTGGACCTGACCAGGTAGTCACAGAGGGAACGGTCTCTGCGGAAGGCAGAAAGGGGTGGGGAGGGAAAAATAACCCGGGTGATGGGGTATATTTGGAGGTGGCGGAAATGTCGGTGGATGAATTGGTTTATGCAAAGGTTTGTAGGGTGGAAGGTGAGCACCAGGGACGTTCTGTCCTTGTTACGGTTGGAGAGGTGGGGTCTGAGGGTGGAGGTGCGGGATGTGGACGAGATGCGTTGGAGGGCATCTTTAACCATGTGGGAAGGGAAATTGCGGTCTCTAAAGAAGAGGCCATCTGGTGTGTTCTGTGGTGGAACTGGTCCTCCTGGGAGCAGATACGGCAGAGGCGGAGGAATTGGGAATACGGGATGGCATTTTTGCAGGAGGTAGGATGGGAAGAGGTGTAATCCAGGTAGCTGTGGGAGTTGGTGGATTTGTAAAAAATGTCAGTGTCAAGTCGGTCGTCATTAATGGAGATGGAGAGGTCCAGGAAGGGGAGAGAGGTGTCAGAGATGGTCCTGATAAATTTAAGGTCAGGGTGGAATGTGTTGGTGAAGTTGATGAATCGCTCAACCTCCTCGCGGGAGCATGAGGTGAAGACGTTTACTTTCAGAGAATTTGCAAACTGATCGATGATCCTTGGAGTATTTTTAAAGACACGGTCGAGAGACAGTACTGCGGCCCAATGCCATTCAGTGACAATCACATCCACCAGATGGCAGTGTCACACAATCAAATCCTGGGGAAATGCTAAAAATTTGAAATAAAATCAGAAAATGCTGCAAATCTTCAGCAAGTCTGGCAACAGCTGTGGAGAGAGAGTTGGAGTTAAATACTTTGAATGCTGGAATTCCTGTGACAGAGTGGATTTTGTTCTCCCCTCCCTAATAATACAAGGAGTTCAATAAAGCATGCTGTGAAAGTGCAGCTTTATCACCATTCAGTGTGTAGATATCCCCCTCAGGATTTCATGAGCCCAGTGCAGAGGGAGAAATGGAAACACAGAGAAATCCCAGCTCCAGACTGGGAAACAGATGAAGAGATGGAGGGGGTACTGTGGAGGTTTGACTGAAGGAGGGAATAAATGAAGGAAGGAGAGACAAATAATTTAATGTACTTTTTCATTTTCAGCATCTGACATTTATATTTGGATGTGATTTATTTACACTTTAGTTGTAATTTTAGGAAGTACAATCTTGAAATTCAACAACACATTTTGTAACATCCTGTTGTCAATGGGGGTTTCTGATCCCAATCCCTGACCTCTGACCCTAACCCCAGTGTCAGGTTTACTCAGGGAGTCCTGAGGCCCTGTCCCTTTAAAAGCAGATTCTCAGAAACTGATTTTCATCCCATGTCTCAAAGAAAGGATAAAGTTTCTCAGTGAATCTATTGCCAGTGTAGGTGTGGAGAAGGGACATGGCGTCCGCGTTGTAAAATGAAACTGTCCCAGATTCATAACTGAGATATATTCCCACCTTCCTGGGGATCTGACCAACACAGAGAGGGGATCGAAGAGGAGAGTTTATATAAAACCGATCCCCAACCCATTCCATGGTCCAGAATCCATTCTCTGGGATCAGACTGATACCTCTCTTCCTCTCCACAGACTCTGAGGCTACTCCCAGACTCCAGCCCTGATTCCCCTCCACCTCCACCTCCCAGTAATGTCCCCCCGATGTGAATCCCTCTGATCCCAGGGCACAGGCCCGGTGTTTAAACCTCTTTCCGGTGTCAGGGAGATACATCCGGGTCCAGGTCCATCTCAAACACTTCAGATCCTCAGACACCTCGAGCTCAGGATGTGCTGTTTCCACATCCAGGATCACAGAGACTGGGAGAAAAAAAAAGTGATTTAGAGGCAAGAGAGTTTGTGTGTGTGTTTGTGTGTGTGTGTGTTTGGGGTAATGTGTGTGTTGGCGCAAAGGTGAATGTGTGTGTGGAGTGGGGGGAATGCAGTGTATGTTTAGGGGTGAGTGTGGGGTGGGGGGATTGCGGTGTATGTTTAGGGGTGAATGTGTGAGTGTGGGGTGGGGGGAATGTGGTGTATGTTTAGGGGTGAATGTGAGTGTGGGGTGGGGGGAATGCGGTGCATGTTTAGGGGTGAATGTGTGAGTGTGGGGTGGGGGGAATGCGGTGTATGTTTAGGGGTGAATGTGTGTGTGGGGTGCATGTTTAGGGGTGAGTGTGTGAGCATGGGGTGGGGGGAATGCGGTGCATGTTTAGGGGTGAATGTGTGAGTGTGTGGTTCGTGGATGATATGTGTGTCTGTGGGGTAGATGTGTGGGGGACTGGAAATGTGTGTGTATGAGGTGGGGGGAATGTGTGTATGGAAGGGTGTCTGTGTGAGTGAGGTGTGTTTTTGCATAGGTGTGTGTGAGGGGGTGCGGATGTATGTGTGTGGACAGGAGATGTGTGTTTGTATGCAAGTGGAAGGAGGTGGATGCGTGGTAAGTGAGTGTGTGTGTGTGTGTGTGTGTGTGTGTGTGTGTGTATATTTATGCCTGTCTCTGTGTGTGTCTGTGTGGATGTGAGTGTGGGTGAGGTGTGTATGGGTGTGTGGGTCAGCATCATTTGGTGAAGTGCAGTTTGAGGCTGCAAATAAATGGAGATATTGAGAGCTGCAAATGTAAAAAATTAGAAAATAACTTATTCAAATTCACATCTCCAAACATTTCTAACTTCACTGCTTTTATGTTATTCCAGCCCTTCTACCCCCATCTACCCCCTCAGTACCTTATAGCCCTCAGGGCTCAACAGTGAGTTTAACAATTTCAGAGTGTGAATACCTTTCTCCATGTTTGTTCTCCACCCCCACATCCCTAGGTCCTGTTCTGTTTTGGTTGTTGTGATGATACCATGGCTATAAGAGGCGTATTTTGTCCTGTTTTATTTCTACGAAGAAAGTTTAAGACATAGGTTCTGAGCAGGCTGCTGAAATCAATAAAGTAAACAACTTGTGAGGCCTTGAATCTTTTTCTTATCGTTAGAACAATAGAAGCAGCCTGAATGGGTGGAGTTAAACTGCCGCAGAACCAAGATTTTCAGTTTTAGCTTTCAGCAGTTCCTGGGATATTGAAGCCGGATGTGGAAGCTCTTATTTCTCTCTCTGTTACAGCGAAAATGCTGGGGTTACCTTCCTGCTGCTAGACAATCTGTCTTCCTGAATTTGCCTTTACTTAGGGTGTGTTTATAAGATGTAACTGTATTGGAACAGTTAATTGGTAGTAGTTAATAGTGGAACAATTAAGTAGTCATGGTTAATAGTGGAACAGTTAATTAGTCATGGTTAATATATATTTGATTTTGTTAACCATTACAGAGTTACAGTAAAGACAATTGTTCTCTTTCGTTTCTTTTTGCCTGCATTTTAATTATAATGTCTGAATAGAGTGTGTTTTGTTCCAAGCCTGGTAGGTTGACCAATCGAATTGCATCCCAGACACAATGCCTTATCTTTACCTTTAAAATAAGGAAACATGTGGGTCTTCTTAATATATTTGGAGGGGGTTTGGTCTGCTCCATAACAGGCCATATCAAGATTAATGAAGTTGATGTGCTGAAAATTTTGGAAAACATTAAGTTGGATAAGTCTCTAGGAAGCGAGAAAGGAGGTTGCTGAGCTGCTGGTGAAGATATTTGCCTCCTGACTCTCCATGGGAGTCGTACCGGAGGATTGGAAGGAGGCGAATGTTGTTCCACTTTTCAAGAACGGTAATAGGGAAATCCCTGGCAACTACAGACCAGTCAGTCTTACGTCTGTGGTCAGTAAAGTTTTGGAAAGAATTCTGAGGAATGGGATTGATGACTATTTGGTCAAGTATCGTGTGATTAAAGGCAGTCAGTGTGGCTTTGTGAGGGGCAGGTCATGCCTCACAAATCCTATTGAGTTCTTTGAGGAGGCTGAACAGGCTGGGGCTGTTTTCCCTGGAGCGTTGGAGGCTGAGGGCTGACCTTATAGAGATTTATAAAATTATGAGGGTCATGGATAGAATAAATAGACAAAGTCTTTTCCCTGGGGTCAGGGAGCCCAGAAGTAGAGGGCATAGGTTGACTGTGAGAGGGGAAAGACACAAAAGAGACCTAAGGGGCAACTTTTTCACACAGAGGGTGGTAGGTGTATGGAATGAGCTGCCAGAGAAGTGTTGGAGGCTGGTACAATTGCAACATTTAAGAAGCATTTGAATATGAATAGGAAGGATTTGGAGGGATATGGGCCGGGTGCTGGCAGGTGGGATTAGATTGGGTTGGGATATCTGTTTGTCATGGACGTGTTGGACCGAAGGGTCAGTTTCCATGCTGTACATCTCTATGACTAGGTGATAAGTCAGGTCAACGAAGGTTGAGCAGTGGATGTAGTGTATTTGGACTTCAGCAAGGCATTTGATAAAGTTCCCCATGGTAGGCTCATTCATAAAGTCAGGAAGTATGGGATACAGGGAGATTTGGCTATCTGGATTCAGAATTGGCTGGCTGACAGAAGGCAGAGAGTGGTTGTAGATGTATTCTGCCTGAAAGACAGTGTTGAATGGGGTCCTGTAGGGCTCTGTTCTTAGGCCTCTGCTCTTTGTAGTTTTTATAAATGACTTGGATGAGGAAGTGGAGGGGTGGGTTAGTAAATTTGCAGATGACACAAAGGTTGGGGGTGTCGTCGATAGTACAGAGGGCTACTGCAGGCTGCAGCACGACACAGACAGGGTATAGAGCTGGGCTGAGAAATGGCAGATGGAGTTCAACCTGGATAAATGCAAATTGATGCATTTTGGAAGGTCGAACTTGAATGCTGAATATAGGATTAAAGACAGGATTCTTGCAGTGTGGGGGAACGGAGGGATCTGGGTGTGCAAGTGCATAGATCCCTCAAAGTTCCCACCCAAGTGAATAGGGTTGTTAAGAAAGCATATGGTGTTTTGGCTTTCATTAACAGGGTGATCGAGTTTAAGAGCCACAAGGTTTTGCTGCAGCTCTACAAGTCCTTAGTGAGACCACACTCGGAATATTGTGTCCAGTTCTGGTCGCCCTACTATAGGAAAGATACAGGGGCTTTGGAGATGTTGCAAAGAAGGTTTACCAGGATGCTGCCTGGACTGGAGGGCTTGCCTTATGAAGAAAGGCTGAATAAGCTCAGACCTTTCTCTCTAGAGAGAAGGAGGAAGAGAGGAGAACTGATCGAGGTATACAAGATAGTGAGAGGAATAGATAGAGTCAATAGCCAGAGACTTTCCTCTAGGGCAGGATTGACAGGTACGATGGTTCATAGTTTTAAGATACGAGGAGAAAGGGAGAGAGGAGACGCCAGAGGTAGGTTATTTACACAGAGAGTTGTGAATGTATGGAGTGTGTTGCCAGCGATGGTGGTGGAAGCAGAGTCATTGGGGATATTTAAGCGACTGCTGGACAGGCACATGGAGAGCAGGGAGTTGAGGGGTGCATAGGTTAAGTTATTATATTTTACATTAGGATTAAACCTCAGCACAACATCGTGGCCCAAGGGCCTGTTCCGTGCTGTACTTTTCTAAGTTCTATGTTCTATAACAGTTGTTCCCAGCAAAGCCAATCCACTTTCAATGGTTCACATTTCCCTTTAGCATCCATTCAGCATTTATCTCCCTCTCAGCTTAGCTTCAGGAATCCCGTTGTCTGTTTCTCCTTTCTCTCTCTCTCTCTCTCTCTCTCTCTCTCTCTCTCTCTCTCTGTACCATTTCCATCAATTTGACTCACTTGTTCCCCTTTCCATGAGCCACAACCTATCCCCACCGTCAGAGAAAATACCACCCTTTCCCAGCTGCTGTCAGTTCTGAGCAAGGGACACTGGACCCAAGATAGGAACTCGGCTCAGTCTCTCCACCACTTTCTGTTTTTGATTCCTGAGAGAGTGGGGCTGAGGAAATTATAATTCAGAATCAGGAAATAGCCTCTTGTAGCTATAAAGTGCCTATGGCTGGTGAGTTCAGTTTCTGGTCAATGGTAACCTCCAGGATGGTGATAGTTGCTGTAACTGGACACACAATGTTTCAGTATCTGAGCAGTTGTAAATGGTGCTTGAATATTGTGCAAATATCAGTGAGTATCCCGATCATGTTCTCATGGGGGAGAGGGGCCAGCAAGAGGTCATTGTCCACACTGGAACCAACGACATAGGAAGGGAAAATGTTGAGATTCTGAAGGGAGATTACAGAGAGTTAGGCAGGAATTTCAAAAGGAGGTCCTTGAGAGTAGTAATATCTGGATTACTCCCAGTGCTACGAGCTAGTGAGGGCAGGAATAGGAGGATAGAGCAGATGAATGCATGGCTGAGGAGCTGGTGTATGGGAGAAGGATTCACATTTTTGGATCATTGGAATCTCTTTTGGGGTAGAAGTGACCTGTACAAGAAGGACAGATTGCACCTAAATTGGAAGGGGACTAATATACTGGGAGATTTGCTCGAGCTGCTCGGGAGGATTTAAACTAGTTAAATGGGGGGTGGGCCCCAGGGAGATAGTGAGCTAAGAGATCAATCTGAGACGGGTACAATTGAGAACAGAAGTGAGTCAAACAGTCAGGGCAAGCAGGGACAAGGTAGGACTAATAAATTAAACTGCATTTATTTCAATGCAAGGGGCCTAACAGGGAAGGCAGATGAACTCAGGGCATGGTTAGGAACATGGGACTGGGATATCATAGCAATTACACAAACTTGGCTCAGGGATGGGCAGGACTGGCAGCTTAATGTTCCAGGATACAATGCTACAGGAAGAACAGAAAGGGGGGCAAGAGAGGAGGGGGAGTGGCATTTTTGATATGGGATAGCATTACAGCTGTGCTGAGGGAGGATACTCCCGGAAATACATCCAGGGAAGTTATTTGGGTGGAACTGAGATATAAGAAAAGGATGATCACCTTATTGGGATTGTATTTTAGATCCCCCTAATAGTCAGAGGGAAATTGAGAAACAAACTTGTAAGGAGATCTCAGGTATCTGTAAGAATAAAATAGTGGTTATGGAAGGGGATTTTAACTTTCCAAACATCAACTGGGACAGCCAGAGTGTTAAAGGTTTAAATGGAGAGGAGTTTGTTAAGTGTGCAGAAGACAATTTTCTGATTCAGTGTGTGGATGTACCTACTAGAGAAGGTGCAAAACTTGACCTACTCTTGGGAAATAAGGCAGGGCAGGTGACTGAGGTGTCAGTGGGGGAGCACTTTGGGGCCAGCGACCGTAATTCTATTAGATTTAAAATAGAGATGGAAAAGGATAGACTAGATCGAAAAGGTGAAGTTCTAAATTGGAGAAAGGCCAATTTTGATGGTATTAGGCAAGAACTTTTGAAAGCTGACTGGGGGCAGATGTTCGCAGGTAAAGGGACGGCTGAAAAATGGGAAGCCTTCAGAAATGGGATAACGAGAATCCAAAGAAAGTATATTCCTGTCAGGGTGAAAGGAAAGGCTGGTAGGTATAGGGAATGCTGGATGACTAAAGAAATTGAGGGTTTGGTTAAGAAAAAGAAGGAAGCGTATGTAAGGTATAGACAGGATAGATCGAGTGAATCCTTAGAAGAGTATAAAGGCAGTAGGAATATACTTATGAGGGAAATCAGGAGGACAAAAATAGGACATGAGATAGCTTTGGCAAATAGAATTAAGGAGAATCCAAAGGGTTTTTTACAAATACATTAAGGACAAAAGGGTAACTAGGGAGAGATTAGGGCCCCTCAAAGATCAGCAAGGCAGCCTTTGTGTGGAGCCGCAGAAAATGGGGGAAGATACTAAACGAGTATTTTGCATCAGTATTTACTGTGGAAAAGGATATGGAAGGTATAGACTGTAGGGAAATAGATGGTGACATCTTGCAAAATGTCCAGATTACAGAGGAGGAAGTGCTGGGTGTCTTGGAATGCATAAAGGTGGATAAATCCCCGGACTTCATCTGATGTACCCGAGAACTCTGTGGGAAGCTAGAGAAGTGATTGCTGGGCCTCTTGCTGAGATGTTTGTATCATCGATAGTTACAGGTGAGGTGCCGGAAGACTGGAGGCTGGCTAATGTGGTGCCACTGTTTAAGAAGGGTGATAAGGACCAGCCAGGGAACTATAGACCGGTGAGCCTGACATCAGTGGTGGGCAAGTTGTTGGAGGGAATCCTGAGGGATAGGATATACATGTATTTGGAAAGGCAACAACTGATTCGGGATAGTCAATATGGCTTTGTGCATGGAAAATCATGTCTCACAAATTTGATTGAGCTTTTTGAGGAAGTACCAATTAGGATTGATGAGGGCAGAGCAGTAGATGTGATCTATATGGACTTCAGTAAGGCGTTCGACAGGGTTCCCAATTGGAGACTGATTAGCAAGGTTAGATCTCACAGAATACAGAGAGAACTAACTATTTGGATACAGAACTGGCTCAAAGGTAGAAGACAGAGGGTGGTGGTGGAGGGTTTTCAGACTAGAGGCCTGTGACCAGTGGAGTGCCACGAGGATTGGTGCTGGGTCCTCTACTTTTTGTCATTTACATAAATGATTTGGATGTGAGCATAAGAGGTACAGTTAGTAAGTTTGCAGATGACACCAAAATTGGAGGTGTAGTGGACAGCAAAGAGAGATACCTCAGATTACAACAGGATCTTGACCAGATGGTCTGAAAAGTGGCACTTGGAATTTAATTCAGATAAATGCGAAGTGCTGCATTTTGGGAAAGCAAATCTTAGCAGGACTTATACACTTAATGGTAAGGTCCTGGGGAGTGTTGCTGAACATAGAGACCTTGGAGTGCAGGTTCATAGCTCCTTGAAAGTGGAGTCACAGGTAGATAGGAGAGTGAAGAAGGTGTTTGGTATGTTTTCCTTTATTGGTCAGGGTATTGAGTACAGGGGTTGGGAGGTCATGTTGTGGCTGTACAGGACATTGGTTAGGCCTCTGTTGGAATATTGTGTGCAATTCTGGTCTCCTTCCTGTCGGAAAGATGTTGTGAAACCTGAAAGGGTTCAGAAAAGATTTACAAGGATGTTGCCAGGGTTGGAGGATTTGAGCTATAGGGAGAGGCTGAACAGGCTGGGGCTGTTTTCCCTGGAACGTCGGAGGCTGAGGGGTGACCTTATAGAGGTTTACAAAATTATGAGGGGCATGGATAGGGTCAATAGACAAAGTCTTTTCCCTGGGATCGGGGAGTCCAGATCTAGAGGGTATAGGTTTAGGGTGAGAGGGGAAAGATATAAAAGAGACCCACAGGGCTACTTTTTCACACAGAGGGTGTGTGGAATGAGCTGCCAGAGGAAGTGATGGAGGCTGGTACAATTGCAATGTTTAAGAGGCATTTGGATGGGTATATGAATAGGAAGGGTTTCGAGGGATATGGACAAGGTGCTGGCAGGTGGGACTAGATTGGGTTGGGATATCTGGTTGGATTGGACGGGTCGGACCGAAGGGTCTGTTTCTGTGCTGTACATCTCTATGACTCTATGACCCCCTTCCGACTAAAGGTACTACTCTGACAAGCTCCTACAGAAATGTCCTGGAGCTGAGATCATTGAGCTTAAACAATCACCACCACGTTCCTTTGTGCTCAGTTTGACTCTAACCAGTAGAAAGTTTCCCCTGATTCATATTGACTCCAGTTTAGCGAGGGCTCCTTTATGCTACACCAAGGTAAATGCTGTGTCAATGTCAGGGACAGTCAGAGCCACTGTGAACCAGCTTTCTTCATAGCTAAGTGCTTCATTATACCATCTTTGATATTTACACATACACCAATTCAAATTATAAAATATAAATCAGGACAAAGAAACGTATCTGACCTTTACCTGGTTTAATTGTATTCCACACAGCAAATGGGAAAAGGTTCTTGAATTTTTCAGTGGACAGTATCCCATCAGTAATTGACAGCTTGTGAGCTATGCCATTCATCCTGTAAATATTACACATTGATTGATTATAAATTCACCATAAACACCATAATCTGAGTAAATCCATCAACTTGCACTGAGTTTCAGTAAAGTGCATGTCCTACCTTCTCTTCCAAGATACTTCCTCCTGAAATAAACAAAACACCAATCTGAGTTGACAGAGACTGACTGTCTACATCCAGAAAGCAGCAATTACACCCACATTGTTACAGGCTGCTGAGAATTGCCAGTTCTGATTGTTGCAGACATGGAATAGAAAGAGGAGGTGACACAAAGGACCTCAAAGACCTGGAGCAGGTATAAAAAAAAACTTCTCAACTCCTGCAAAGGATTGAAGGAAACATGAATATATTTTACTGGAGAAAAGGTCTGACTAAGATGTTTAAACTAAGAAAGGGGACGAACTGATGGATTCAATGAAGATGTTTCCACTTTAAGTCACAGAGTCATATAGCGCAGAAACAGACCCTTCATTCCAACCAGTCCACACTGACCATTATCCCAAACTAAACTAATCCCACCTGCCTGCTCCAGGCCCTTATCCCTCCAAACCTTTCTTAATCATAAGACATAGGAGTGGAGGTAAGGCCATTCAGCCCATCGAGTTCCATTCAGGAACCTAAACACACGTCTTTGAAACATTGTCAGTGGACCCACATCTGCTCCTTCCTCAGGAAGTTCATTCCACATCCTTTGTGTAAAACGTTTGCCTCTCATGTCTTTTTGAAAATTCTCTCCTCTCACCTTAAATATGCAGCCACCAGATTTCAAATTCCCCCATTCTAGGGAAAAGACAACTTCCATTAACTCTATCAATGCCTTTCACTCATTTATAAACCTCTATCTAGGTGCCTGTCAATCTCCAGGGTCCTGTGGAAAATGTCCCAGCCTATCCAACCTTCCTTTCTCACTCAAACCTTCCAAACTCAGCAACATCCAAGTTGCTCTCCCCTGAACCCTCTCCAGCTTCATAATATCTTTCCAAACACTTGCTGACCAGAACTGGACACAGTATTCCAGAAGAGGCCTCATCAATATCCTTCTTAGGAATTTGAAAATATGAACCAGTGAACATCATCCAGTTACAGATAATAAAAAATGGGGAGTTGAGGAAAAAGGTATTTATCAAGGAAGTGCTGAGAATGTGCAATCCACTGTCACACAGTGTGACTGAGATAAATATACTGAACAGGAAAGTAGAGAATCCCATGATGGAGAAGGGAGCAGAGGGAGATAGTGACAGGGGGAATGAAGGAGGATGGGTCTCTGCATCATGTTGGGTTAGTTCAGTCACACTTTCACTGAACTGAACTGAAATATAATCCCTCATCTTCAGAAATATCACTCTGCCCTTTTGTTCCAACTGTTTTTCTAACTTGGAGAGTTACTGCTGAAGAGAATTTAAATTCTCTTCAATTTCACGAAGGTTTTGCTCCATTGTTTTGAGAATGTTTTCCTCTTGTTCCCGGATATCTCGGAGTAAACTCTGCTCTCTCTCAGTCAGCATCTGGTGCATTTTGACAAACTCGGATTTGATGTTGGTCTGCACACGGCTGGATCCTTCCTATCAGGAGAAATGTTAACACAATCTGTTTCTGCAAAAGGACAACAAATGACCCAATCAAATGCTGGAGCTGAGCTCAGGGAGATTTTACCCGAATTTGGGAAATCTGTTTCTGCTGCTGCTGCATTTCTAGAGCAGCCCATTTCTTCCCTGTCAGAAAATCCAAGGAAGATTTCACCTGATCCTGGGATTGGGAGAGAAAGCCAGAAAGTGAAAGCCATGAAAATGTGATGAAATAATCAGTGGGTGAAATCTCCTTTTACCTTGTAGATTCCAACAGCGTCTTTAATCGGCAGGAAGTTGTGAGATTTGTGTTCCGGGGAATCTCTACAAATCACACACATCAATTTCTTGTCAGTTTCACAAAACAGCTTCAGTTCTTCCTGATGTTCCTCACAGTGATGTTTACTTTCCTTCTCTTCTGGATTCAGACTTAATCTTCGAGCTTTCTCGGCCAGATTCGCTAAGGCCCGGTTTCCTCTGAGGTTTCTGTCCGGAATCTCCTGTCTACATTCCGGGCAGGAGTTTCTCTCTCTATCTCCCCAACTCCGGGTGATACAGGAGCGGCAGAAGTTGTGTTCACAATCCAGTATAACCGGATCAGTGAAGAAATCCAGACAAATGGGACAGATTACCTCCTCGGTCCAGCCCTCTCCCTGCAGTCTGGAATCCATATTCACACACACAGCACTTCCTGATTCAAATTACTTTCAGTTCCAATGTTCAGCTGAGTCCGTCCCTCAGGGCGGTCATTGCAAATACTTGAGAAATTCTCTCTATCTCGCCCACTCTGAGAGGTGGAGACAGCCCCCAGAGCAGAACCAGGAATAAACAGCGTTAGAGCAGTGACAGGGAATCCCTGAAGCCGGGAGGTGAGAGGGAAGGTCGGTTGGGAGTGGGGGAGGTGGCTGGAGAGAGGATGGGAAGGGGGGTGCGGATTTTGTCCTGGGAGTGACTGGCAGCCTGCTGCTCTCCTTCATATCCTTCAGTCCCAAAGCAGTCCCAGGTACGGATGGCCAAGTTGTGTCTGACTTTATGGGAAACACAAGCTGAAACATATTGCCCAGCGTCTCCTCACCTCTCCCTTACAATCCACCAGGATCCTCTCAATCCTCACTTTGGGGGTCACTGCACAGAACTGAAGAGCCTCATCCCTGGTCCCATTCTGGGCAATCTCCCCTTGCACCATCCCTTCAGCCTTGACATCCTTCCGAAAGGGTGGGCCCAGAATTGGCTGCAGCTTGGGCGGGAGACCAGTGGGAATCCTGTTGATGCCGTTTCCACCATTTCTCTGGGCTCACTGCTGCTTCCCACTGAATACAGCGGGCAGTGAATGTGCTGGGTATAGGTATAAAGACTGGTAAAACCATGTGGTGACACTACTAGAGACATGCCTCAGGAAAGGGCAGGCCTGAGTGCTAAATAATCCCATCCAGACCGGCACGGAGACACAGTGGTTAGCACTGCTGCCTCACAGCGCCAGAGACCCGGGTTCAATTCCCACCTCGGGCGGCTGTCTGTGTGGGTTTGCTCCGGGTTCCTCCCACAGTCCTAGGTGAATTGGCCATGCTGAAATGCCCGTAGTGTTAGGTGAAGGGGTAAATGGCGGGGAATGGGTCTGGGTGGGTTGCTCTTCAGAGGGTCGGTGTGGACTTGTTTCCACACTGTCAGTAATCTAATCTGATGGGTCAGGTCTGCTCTGGGATTGGTGATCCATCCTGCAAACCCATGCTACACCAGGCAGGATGATCTCTGAGAGCCTGCACTCCTCAGGGATACAATCACCTACATCCGGGACAGGGGGGTGGATGCCTGCCTCATCAGCCTGGACCAGGGAAAGGCCTTTGGCTGGATATCACACACCTACATATGGGACCTGCTCTCTATAACGGGCTTTGGGGAGGGGATCTGCAATTGGATCTGACTGCACTACACCAACATCATTATCCCGCAGTCTCAATGGGTGGGAATCAGAAAGCATCCCGATCAGATCCGGAGTCAGGTAGGGCTGCTCCCTCTCTCTTGCCTTGTTTGTGTGTTGGATAGAGCCCTTTGCTGAGTCCATCAGGAAGGATGTGACCCTGAGGAGTGGGGGGGGGGGTGCGGTGTGACTATTCCAGGCAGCGGGTGCCTGCAGATCAGAGCCTCCCTGCACATGGATGAGGTCACCATTTTCTGCTGAGATCCACTGTCAGGGCACAGACTCATGAGCCTCTGTGACCCATCAAACTGACCTCAGGAGCCAAGGGAAATCAAGGCAAGAGCGAGGCCATGTTCTTAGGGAACTGGGCTGACTGATCCTTTATCCCCTTCTCCGTCAGGACAGATTACCTGAAGGTGCTGGGAATATGGTTCAGAGGGGCCGAGGTGTGTGCAAATCCTTGGGTGGTGCGTATTGCCAAAGTGAGGCAGAAACTGGGCTTTTGGGAGCTCTGCTCCCTTTGCATTGTGGGTAAAACCCTGTTTTCAGGTGTGAGGTACTCCTTCTGTTGTTGTACGTGGCACAGATCTGACCCGTTCCAAAACCTGCACTTTGCAGTTACCTGACCCAACATCCACTTCATCTGGACTGTGTCCACAGGGACACCGTGTACAAAACGCTGAAGAAGGTGGGGGGGGGGGAAGGGTGGATGTACCCAACACCACCCTCACCCTGATAGCCCCCTTTGTGTGCAGCTCCATCAAGCTGTGTGTCACCCCTCGGTACGCAAGCAGCAAGTGTCACCATGTACTGAGGTTCTACCTGTCCCCGGTGTTGGGAAGGATGGGCCTGGCCTCACTGCTCCAAGTAGTTGGACTGTTCCCCATCACTGTCCTTCATGGGGACATTTACAAAGAGAAACACCTTCCACCACAATCCATCAGGAAGTGGTCAGCACGTAGCATCCCCGAGATCCCGAGGGAAAATGAGAGGCTGGATCCTGTCACGTGGTTTCCTGAGTAGACTGTCAAAGTCATTTGTCAGAATGCCTCATCACCAGCACCTTCCAACAAGCACCAAGACATTGCTCAGCTGGTGGTGAGGTGAGATGGTGAGACTCTTCATGTACACCCGGTCGGTCTGTGCTACCACATGCTGCCCTCAAAGTGGCTGCAGGGGGTAGAGACTGTCACACATCTCCTTCTGGAATGTTCCTTTGTAAAGGAAGGCTGGAGGAAGATGCAGTGTTTTTGTTGAGATTCAGCCTGAGCAGCTCTGTGACATGAGACTCTGTGTACATGAAGGATCTCACAGGTAGTGCCCTTCTCACCACCAGCTGGGTGATGTCTTGGTGCTTGTTGGAAAGTTCTGGTGATGAGGCATTCTGCCAAATGGTTTTCACAGTCTGCTCAGGGAACCACACGACAGGATCTCATTACATGCTGACCACCTCCTGATGGGCTGTGGTGAAATGTGTTTCTCTTTGTAAATGTCTCTATGAAGGACAATGATATGGAACGGTCCAACTACTTGGACTATTCCACGGCAGTGAGGCCATGCCTATCCTTTTCGAAACTAGGCACAGTTAGAACCTCAGTATATAGTGACACTTGGTGTTTGCGTACTGAGAGTCTATACACAGCTTGATTGAGCCACACACAAAGGTGGCTATCAGGATGAGGGTAGTGTTGGTACATCCTTCCTCCACTTATCCTCGAGTTTTATATAGAACATAGAACAATACAGCGCAGTACAGGCCCTTCGGCCCTCGATGTTGCACCAATCCCAGCCCGCCTGACCTACACTAGCCCACTATTCTCCATATGCCTATCCAATGCCTGTTTAAATGCCCATAAAGAGGGAGAGTCCACCACTGTTACTGGCAGGGCATTCCATGAACTCACGACTCACTGAGTAAAGAATCTACCCCTAACATCTGTCCTATACCTACCACCCCTTAATTTAAAGCTATGCCCCCTCGAAATATCTGACTCCATATGTGGAAAAAGTTTCTCACGGTCAACCCTATCTAAACCCCTAATCATCTTGTACACCTCCATCAAGTCACCCCTAAACCTTCTTTTCTCCAATGAAAACAGCCCCAAGTGCCTTAGCCTTTCCTAATACGATCTTCCTACCATACCAAGCAACATCCTGGTAAACCTCCTCTTCACCCGTTCCAGTGCCTCCACATCCTTCCTATAGTATGGCGACCAAAACTACACACAATACTCCAGATGTGGCTGCACCAGAGTCTATATAACTGCAACATGACCTCAGGACTCTGGAACTCAATTCCTCTACCAATAAAAGCCAGTACGCCATATGCCTTCTTCACAGCACTATTTACCTGGGTGGTAACTTTCAGAGATCTGTGTACATGGACACCAAGATCCCTCTGCTCATCCACACTACCAAGTATCCGACCATTAGCCCAGTATTCCATCTTCTTGTTACAAGAATATCTGGTGCCCCTGCAGACAACAGTCCATCGTAGACTTCCAGGTGAAGTGGAAAATAGCTCATGTGACTGCAATGGTGCAGGTTCGGGGAATGGGTCAGACCTACACTATATACAATATCAGAGAGACTGCTTCACACCTGATGACCAGGTTTGTACCTGCAATGGAGAGGGAACAGTGATCCCAAAAGACTAGTTTCTGCCTTGTGTTCCTCACAAGATTTAGTGCACACCCAACTCATCCAAACCATATTCCAAGCAGTTTCAGGTAATCTGTCCTGATGGAGAAGGGAATAAAGGATCATTCGGCCCAGTTCCCTAAGATCATGGCATCACTCTTGCCTCGATTTCCCTTGGTTCCCGAGGACAGTTTGAACTGCTCACATGCTCATCAGTCTGTGCACTGACAGTGGATCCCAGCAGAAAACAGTGATGTCTTCAGACAGGGAGGCTCTGACTTGCAGACATCTGCTACCTGGAATAGTCGCCTCTCTCAGCCCTTTACCAGGCTTCTGCCTAGATGAGAGGCTGTGAGCTATTGGAAAGGCTGGACAGACTAGGGCTGTTTTCTCAGGAGCGGCAGAGTCCAAGGAGAGACATGATAGCAGCTTATAAAACTATGAGAGGCATAGATAGGGTTGACAGAAAGAATATAGGTTCCAGAGTAGAAATGTCTAATAGTAGAGGGTATGCATTTAAGATAAGAGGGGAAAGTTCAAAGGAGATGTGAGGGGCAGGTTCTTCTTAAACACAGAAAGTGATAAGTACCTGGAATGCACTGCCATAAGTAGTGGTGGAGGGAGATACCATTGGGGCCTTTAAAAGGGGCTTTCAGATAAACACATGAATAAATGGAAGCATTTTGACCATGGAGGCCAGGGAGAAGGGATTACTTTAACGTGGGATAATGGCCAGTATAATATCGTGGGCCGAAGGGCCTGTTCTTGCGCAGTGCTGTTCTATGTTATTTAATGTGACATTAATAAAACTCACAGTGCTATTGTGAAAATGTGTCATAAATGCATTGGGGTGGAAAAAAAAATCATTCATAGCACTCATTTAAAATTATATACGTCAGAAAGAAACATGCAGGAATCAATAACTAAATGTTTTCAATAGTTTATTTTAAAATCAGAGCATATGTAAACAAAAATAAATACTTTTCTGTACATTAAGAACTATTTCACATCAAACAAATACAACAAGATGGCAAACACATTCATCTTCTTTCACATGATTCAGAAAATTATTTCAACAAAAGTAATAAAAATTACAAAATGTCAACAGGCTCCAAGATCAGTGACATCATCACTGTTACAGCTGGCAGTAATTTCTGCAGCAACCCTCTCCTCTCCCTGTCACTGAAAGAGAGAGATCCTGGTGCTGACCCAGTCCCAGTCTAAAGTTCAGGCCTGGATTGCGGAGGCTCTGACTTTCCAGTCCTTTAGTCCACCTCCTCCACTATTGGTCCTGTGGAAGTGGCACGTCCAGCCTGGGCTCTGCAAGAACCCCCTGCTGCTGCCGCTGCTGCTCCTCCTTGGTACAGGTTGGCAATGATGGGACGGCACAGCTTTTCCAGTTCTTTCAGCTGGTACTCAAACTCCTCCTTGTCTGCCATCTGGTTGTTCTCCAGCCACAGGATTGCCTGGTTACATTGCTCAAGAATTTTCTTCCTGTCTCCCTCACTGATCTTAGTTTTCACATTCTCATCCTCCACTGTGCTCTTCATGTTGAAGGCGTAGGACTCCAGACTGTTCTTGGCTCCGATCCTTTCCCGCTGGGCTTCATCCTCATTCTTGTACTTTTCTGCCTCCTGCACCATCCTCTCAATCTCCTCCTTACTCAGCCTGCCCTTGTCATTGCTGATGGTGATCTTGTTCGATTTGCCAGTGCTCTTATCAATGGCAGAGACATTCAAGATGCCATTGGCATCGATATCAAAGGTGACCTCAATCTGTGGCACACCGCGAGGGGCAGGAGCAATGCCACTCAACTCAAATTTACCCAGGAGATTGTTGTCCTTGGTCATGGCTCGCTCCCCTTCATACACCTGAATAAGGACACCAGGCTGGTTATCAGAGTAGGTGCTGAAGATCTGGGTCTGCTTGGTGGGAATGGTGGTGTTGCGCTTGATGAGTGCAGTCATGACACCCCCTGCTGTCTCGAGACCCAGAGACAGGGCAGCGACATCCAGGAGAAGTAGGTCCTGAACATTCTCTGACTTGTCCCCCATCAGAATAGCTGCTTGAACAGCTGCCCCATAGGCCACAGCCTCATCAGGATTGATGCTCTTGTTCAACTCCTTGCCACTGAAGAAATCTTGCTGCAGTTTCTGGATCTTGGGGATGCGGGTGGAGCCCCCAACCAAGACAATGTCATGGATCTGTGACTTGTCCAACTTGGCATCTCTCAGAGCTTTCTCCACTGGTTCCAGAGTGCCTCTGAACAGGTCAGCATTCAGCTCCTCAAACCGAGCCCTGGTGATGGAGGTGTAGAAGTCAATGCCTTCGAACAGACAGTCAATCTCAATACTGGCTTGTGTGCTGGAAGACAGGGTTCTCTTGGCTCTTTCACAGGCTGTCCTCAGCCTCCTGACTGCCCTCTTGTTCTGACTGATGTCCTTCTTGTATTTCCGCTTGAACTCCTCAATGAAGTGATTGACCATGCGGTTATCAAAGTCCTCTCCTCCCAAGTGGGTGTCACCAGCCGTTGATTTCACTTCAAAGATACCATCGTCGATGGAGAGAATAGACACATCGAAGGTGCCACCCCCCAGGTCAAAGATGAGAACGTTGTGTTCTCCTCTGCCCTTCTTGTCCAGGCCGTAGGCAATGGCAGCTGCCGTTGGCTCATTGATGACACGGAGGACATTGAGGCCAGCGATCACACCAGCATCTTTGGTTGCCTGGCGCTGGGAGTCATTGAAGTAAGCAGGCACCGTGATAACAGCATTGGTGACAGGGTGTCCCAGGTAGGCCTCTGCTGTCTCCTTCATCTTGGTCAGCACCATGGAAGAGATTTCCTCAGGGTAAAAGGCTTTATTCTCTCCCTTGTACTCAACCTTGACCTTGGGCTTCCCTCCATCATTCACCACCTGGAAGGGCCAGTGCTTCATGTCAGTCTGGACAACTGGGTCATCGAACCTCCTCCCGATGAGCCTCTTGGCATCAAAGACGGTATTCTGGGGGTTCAGAGCCACCTGGTTCTTGGCAGCATCTCCGATGAGCCTCTCAGTGTCATTGAAGGCCACGTAGCTGGGGGTGGTGCGGTTACCCTGGTCATTGGCGATGATCTCCACCTTGCCATGTTGGAAGACCCCAACACAGGAGTAGGTGGTGCCCAGGTCAATGCCAATGGCTGTTCCTTGAGCTGCAGGCATGTTGATCAAAGTCTGTGGTCGAACTGAGTCTTCTCCTCTTCTGTGGAGAGCTCCCTTCTGTCTGTCTCAGTGACCGAGCTGTCACTCAGTATCCAATCAATGCCAACCACTCTGATTGTGACGCTCGCTGGGAGCTGCGGCCCTTTAAATAGAATACGTGGGCGTTCCCGGGGAGGCTGGGCTGGGTGATTGGCGGCGGCGCGGGCCAATGGGGGAGCGCGGCGGTGAGGTCACGGCGGAACGTTGTGGAAGGTTCTGAGGCGGCGGCCAATGAGAGGCGCGGACGGTTCCGCGAGACGCCGAGAGCCCGGGAGTGTTCTGGAAGGAGCGAGCCCGGGGAAGAAGGTTCTGGAAAGAGGCGGAAATTTCCAGCGGGATCTCTCCCCCCCCGCCCGGCGGCAGCGGGAAAGGATGGGGCTGTGTGTGTGTGTGTGTGTGTGGAGTGGGATCTGCAGGGAGCCCGGGGCTGGGTCCCTGGGGAAGGGGAGCGGGTATGTGCTGTCAGGGAGTGTCCAGGAATTGGAGTAAATCTCATGGACAGTGCAGCAGGAAAACCCTGGGGGAAAGGGGAAAAAACACACACTTAGGCTGCTTGTAAATGTCCTTCGGGTGGATGTAAACCCATAATTTGTTTGGTGAGGGAAGCAGAGTGTTGACCCAACAACACTGGGAATGACTGTACGTTTCCACATCAGGGTAAAAAACAATGACTGCAGATGCTGGAAACCAGAGTCTCGATTAGAGTGGTGCTGGAAAAGCACAGCAGTTCAAGCAGCATCCGAGGAGCAGGAAAATCAGAATGAGTGACATGGAGGCGAACGTGCAGGTGGTATGTTTGCTGCATTTGTCCTTAGAGAAGAAAGTGGTCATCTATTTGGAAAGTGTTGTTGGAAGAGCCTCAGTGAATTGCTCTGGTGCAACTTGTAGATGCAATACACTACTACTGAATGCCAGTGGTGGTGAGTGAATGGAGTCATTGAGGCTGTCAAGTATGGACGTAGACACTTTGGTCCAAGTGGTCTACGCTGACCAGATATCCTAAATTAATCTAGCCCCATTGCTATTCATATGCTCATGCAGATGCCTTCTTTATGTTATATTTGTACTAGCTTCCACCACCCCGTCCAACAGTGCATCCTGTACATGCATCAGCTCTGCATGAAAAAGTTGCCCCTTAGATCCCTTTCAAATCATTCCCTTCTCACCTTATACCTATGGCATCTAGTTTTAGACTCCACAAACCTGAGGAAAAGACCATGGCTATTCTTCCTCTCTATGTCTCATAATTTTATAAACTTCCATAGGATATTTGTGGATGTGGAAACCCTGAAGCAGGATGCTTTGCCCGAGCTGTTACCAAGCTTTGGGTGTTGTTGGAGCTATGCTCATCCAGGCAAAAAGGAGATTAATTTATCACTCCTGTCACAGACAGTGGATGGGCTGGACAGTCTATGTAGTTTTGGAATTTGACACTGACCTCCTCAGTTTAATGATGCTTCTAAACTGTTATCTATAGATATTAAAAATATCCCCTGCATTTCTACACCTACATCATTAGTAGATATCCAAAAAGCAAAAACAGTCCCAATTCCACTTAATGTGAATTTCTAGCAAAAAAAACCCTTCAACTGAAAAATATCCATTATCCCTTTTAAAAGAGCTCATTTATATTAATATTGATACTGTTCCATTTATGCCTTCAGCTGCAAGTTTGTTGTGCAGTTAATCAAATGCTTTCTGAAAAGTCTACAAACACCATGTCAACAGCACTTCCCTTATTGTCTCTTCTGTTAAGTCTTCAATAAACTCTAACAAAAACAAAATTTCTCCTTTTAGAAATCCATAGTGGCTCTTAAAACTAAATCTATCCTCTATCCAGAATATTTGTTTCTAGAATTTTCCCAATGCTAGAGTTAAATTGGCTGATCTCTCAATTGTTGGGGTTTACCTTTACAACTTTTTTTTTAAAAAAACAAAACATAATGCCTGAAGTCCTCTTGCAGCTCCCAGATTTAAAAAAAGAGAGAGTTTGGCTAGAGTCTTTGCAATTTCCATTGTCACTTCCTTCCAATGCAGCCTGAACAGAGACATTTGTGCCTACGCTACATGGATAGGTCATTCTGAATAGAACATATATACAATATTATAATCCCAGCTGATGGTAATAATGGACAAGTCAGTTCCCAGAAGGAAGTTTAGGTTCACAAATCAAATATTTAAGTTTTGCAGTTGGTTAATGTATAAATTAGTCACTCAGGCAGATGTTCTTTAAACAAAATAAAGATTTATTATATAATAGATAGAAAGATGATAAAGATCTTTACACAAATCTCAAATTTCAAATCTTGGTCCTATTTCAGCGTGTCCCTCAATGTTCAGGATTCTCTGGATTTGTTGCTTCCACACTTCACCGTTACAGAAAATGTTGGCCCTACACTCTTACTTTTCAATGACTCGGATGTGGATTTTCTTGCAAATAGCTACTTGCAATCCAATCTGACCAGATCCTCTCATTAAAATCAGACTTCCCACAAATGAGAAACTTATTTTTGGTACACCTTTGTCCTTATCCATAATTGTCTTAAGTCTTGAATTAGTGTCACTATCCACAAAGCAATCCCAACTGCCACATCTTCCACAAGCATGACTTTGGTCTCCACATTAGGTCCAGCATCAGTCCCTCATTGAACTTTGTGTGTTGGCTTAAAAAGCCCATATGGACACTTTAAATGCTTGCACAATTTACCCAATATTGGGGAAAATTGAAATCCCCTAACATTTGTTTTAATAATTCTGATTTGTCCATACATCCATCTATCTATCTCCCCCTGGTGGGGGATCTCTAATATACCCCAGAAAACTGATCACCCCCTTATGTTCTACATTTAGGACCTCCTAAAAACATTTAGGTTTTATCCATGTTTACAGCAGTAATTGACTTCTTGATCAATTTTGTGATTAATATTTTATCCCCCTCCCTGCACCAGATATCACCTAAAGATTCTGAATATTGACCTACTAGTCCTGTCCCTCAAACATGACAGATAGCAAATGATATCACATCCCACGTGTTAAACAGCACCCTCAATGTATCTGCTTTCCTGACATTAAAATGCCACTCAGCCTTGTGATGCACCCATCTGATGTATTTGCATGGCCTTCTAGTCTGACTTGGTGGTTCTTTACTCGTCTGTGCATCATTCCTGGTGTATGTCCACTTTTATCCCACCCCAAATTTACTTAAATCCCCATCAACGACACTAGTAAGCCTCCCTGAATGATGATTGCACCTGAACCATAATGGAATTCTGAATTTGAACAGGTCCCACCTTCCCAAGAAATGATCCAGGAATCTAAAGCCCTCCCTCGTGCTTCAACTCTCCAGCCAGGCATTCATCTATTCTTTCCACTATTCCTATAGTCACTAAACAACTAGCATCAGGAATAATCCAGAGATTAAAACCTGGAGGTCCTGCTTTATAAATCTTCTACTTCACTCCCCAAATTCTTTTTACAGTACCTAAATCACTCTTTCTAGCTAAGTGCTCAATCCCAATGTAAAATCAATCTGACTGCTTGCCCTCCCACTTCAGAATGTACTGCAGTATTTCCATGATGTCCTTAACCTTAACTGCAGGGAGGCATTACCCTAGGCTACAGCTGCACTGCCCAGATGAACCACATTTTCCAGCACAACAAAACAGTGCTCACGTGAGATGCACTCTGAAGCTTTTGTGACTACCTACCTGTCTTTCTTCCTCTGATTGGTCATCACCCATTCCTTCCTTGAGTACAGTTCTGTAAGCTGCAGGCTGACCACATCTAAAAACATGCTATCCATGTAACACTGAACTCCATGAATGTATTCACCAGCCAACAAACTTAATCTGGTACTGAACCAGATCAAACTGGAGGTACTTCCTGCAGATTCAGTCATCCAGAGCGTCAGGAGTGTCTAACCTTTCCCTACATACCACAAGCTGTGCAACACACTCCCCAGCAGTACTCATCTCTTAAATGTTAAAATTTATTCTCCATCCCTTACCCTACTCTGGCTTACTTATTACTTCATTAATTCATTTGAACAATGGCTTTTGTTTGAAAAAAGCAATATCATGTATAAGAAATCCTAATGTTTGCATGTTACCTTGAAATTAAACATAAGCATTTCCAGAAGTGTTAATTTACTCCAGTCTGGATCATAGATGTTTAGGAAAGGACCCACAGTCCATCAGATGCTAATTGCACACTCCAAGTGAAATTTAGCTAATCCCATACTACTGCCCTTTGAAAAGGTATTGAGCAGATGACTAGAATCAAAGTCAGAATTGAAATGCCTCTCCCACCTTTTTAAAGAAAAAAGGTCTAAAATTTTGGATTTCTAGTCCATGTAAATGTTTTCCTCCAGCTGTATTTAATGCTTTTGCCATTCACCTTTAAAATGGTGCTCAGATACTTGGCCCTGCCAACAAATAGGAATAGTTTGTTTCTATCTACACAGATCAGACCCTTCCTGATTTTGTAAACCACTCCATCTTCTCCAATCTATCAATGTTACCAAAAATCTCTCTCCTGGGTACCAGTATCATTAATCTTTTTAGTATGTGCTGTAAGCTCTTCACGTCCTACCTAAAGTGATGTACTCAGATTTTGACAGTTCTCCAGTTGTTTCCAAACTAGCCACTTATAAAGACTTAGCTTCCTTTCACATCCTTCCTAGAGTGGTGCCCAGAACTTGACAACACAAAGCCAATATTTACAATTGTTATGGACTAGGCCAGACAACTCAAAACATTCTTTAGCAGGCAGCCCAGGTCAATTTTGCAATTTGTTTCAGTAAGTGTACAGTGAAAAATCACTCCAATTAAGTTAGCAAGGTTAACTACTAGGTTTTAAAACAAATTTATTCACAAAATTATATAATGAAACAAAGAACAGCATAAAGAAACCCTAGAGAACTCAATCTATTCAAACTAAACTTAATTATGCTGTTCTGAATATACAGAACAGTCCCAATAAGCAAACCCACTTAAAAACAGTAAAAATGGAACAAATGCTTGCAGGTTGAAGTTGGAAGGGCAGAAGGAAAGTTTTGCAGCTTGTTTCCACACAGCTGAACTAACTAATTTGGAACTAACTGCTCAGCTGGAGAGCTGACTACACCCCTTTCGTTACTTCTAAAACATGGCCTGAAGTCTCATCTGTTTACATTTAAAAAAGGTCTCAACATTCTTTCATCTCTGCACCAAATTAGTCACCTGACCAGGAGGGTTTTATGACCCCTCTGCTTCCTAGAGAAAAGGAACAGCTTTTAGATATAAAAAGACCAGCTTTGTGATACAATACACAAGTAGTTAGATCATAGGAACCAGGAACAGGAGTAGAACATTGTCCCCAATGCCGGTTCTGCCATTGAATGAGATCATAGCTAATCCAACATTCCTCATGTCGGTTTTCCTACTTTTTCCAGTAGGGGATGGAAGGTGACGAACTGGTGGTATCGTCATTGGATTAGAAATCCAGAATAATGTTCTGGGGATCTGGGTTTGAATCCCACCATGGCAGATGGTGGAATTTGAATTCAATAAAAAAAAAAATTGGGAATTAAAGGGTCAACTGATAGCCATTAAACCCTTGTCAATTGTCAGAAAAACCCATCTGGTTCACTAATGTCCTTTACAGAAGAAAATCTGCCATCCTTAACTGGTGTGGTGTACATGTGACTCCAGAGCCACAGCAATGTGGTTGACTCAACTGCCCTCCGAAATGGGCGAGCAAGCCACTCCATTGTATCAATCACTGGAAAATCACGACAAAGAAACAAAACTGGACAGACCATCTGGCATTGACCCTGGAACTGGAAAAGAATGACAAAAACACAAAGCCCTGTCAACCATGCAAAGTCCTCCTTACTAACATCTGGGGGCTAGTGCTGAAATTGGGAGAGCTGTCTCAGACTAATCAAGCAACAGCCCGACATTCATTCATCTAGAATCATACCTTACAGATAATGCCCTAGACACCACCATTACCATCCTTGGATGTCTCCAGTCCCACCAGCAGGACAGACCCAGCAGAGGTGGTGGCACAGTGGTACACACTCAGGTGTTGCCCCAGGAGTCCTTGACATCAGTTCCAGATGTCATGAAATCTCATGGCTTCAGGTTAAACATGGGAAGAAAACCTTTTACTGGTTACCATGTACCATCCTCCTTCAGCTGATGAAGCATTACTCAATGTCGAGCTACTCTTGAAAGAAGCACTTGTATGTGGCAAGGGTGCAATATGTACTCTGGGTGGGGGATTTCAATGTCCACCATCAAGAATGGCTCAACAGCCTTGTTGACCAAGCTGGTTGGGTCCTATTGGAGATGACTGCTCAACTAGGTATGCTCGTGGTGAAGGAACCAACACTAGGGGGAAAAAAAACTTGACCTCCTCCTTACTAATCTGCTGACTGCAGAAGCATCTATGACAGTATAGGTAAAAGTGACCACCACACTGTCCTTGTGGAGACTAAGTCCCACCTTCACATTGAGAATAACCTCAATCATATTGTGTGGCACTATCACCATGCTAAATGAGACAGACTTCAAAATAATGTGGCAGCTGAAGACTGGGCAACGTGAGGTGCTGTGGGCCAACAGCAGCAAAACTGTACTCCAGCACAATCTGCAGCCTCATGGCCTGGCACAACCCCCATTCAGTCATCAAGCCAGGGGATCAACTTTGGTTGAAAGGAGAGTGCAGGAGGGCATGTCAGGAGGGCATGTCAGGAGCAGCCTTAAGCATACCTAAAAATGAGGCGTCAACCTGGCGAAAGTACCAATCAGGACTACTTGCATGCCAAATGGCATAAACACTAAGCAATAGAGTTAAGTGATCCCACAACAAATTGATCAGATCAAAGCTCTGCAGTCCTTCCATACCCAGCTGCAAATGGTGGGGTCAATTAAACAACTCATTGGAGGAGGCTCCACAAATATCCCCATCCTCAATGATGGAAGAGCCTAGCACAGTAGTGCAAAAGATAATGCTGATGCATTTGTGACAAGCTTCAGTCAGAAATGCCAATTAAATGATCCATCTCAGGCTCCTTCAGTGGTCCCCAGCATCACAGATACCAGTCTCCACCCAACTCTATTCACTCCACGTGATATCAAAAAAAAACACTGGTGGCACTGAAATCTGCAAAGGTAATGGGCTCTGATAACACTCCAGCAATTGCACTGAAGATGTATGCTCCAGAGTGTGCTACTCCCTAGCCAAGCTCTTCCAGTACATTAAAAACACTGGCAACTACCTGACATTGTGGAAAGTTGCCCAGGTACATCCTGTACACAAAAAGCAGGACAACTCCAACCTGGCCAATTGCTGCCCAGTCTACTCTCCATTATGATGGAAGGGGTCTTCTACTGTACTATCAAGCAGCACCTGCTCCACAACAACTTGCTCAGTGACACCTAGTTTGGGTTTTGCCAGGATCACTTAGCTCCTGATCTCATTACTTGGTTCAAATATGGACAAGAAATCTGAATTCCACAGGGGAGATAAGTGTGGCAGTCCTTGCCATCAAGGCTGCATTTGACCAAGTATGGCATAATTGGGTCCTGGCAAAACCAGAATTGATGGCATCAGGGGACAAACACTCTGCTGATTAGAGTCATAACTGTCACAAAAGGAAAGCTCGTGGTTGTGGAGGATCAGTCATCTCAGTTCCAGGACATCTCTGCACGAGTCCCTCAGGGTAGTTCCCTAGGCCCAACAATCTTTAGCTGGTACATTAGTGACCTTCCCTCTGTCAGAAGGTCAGAAGTGGGAATGCTCGCCAGTGATTGCAAAGTGCTCAGCACCATTCGAGACTCCTCAGATACTGACACAGTCCATGCTCAAATGCAACAAGACCTGGTCAATATCCAACAAGTGGCAAGTAACATTTACGTCACAAATTCTAGACAATGATCATCTCTAAGAGACACTCTAACCACCACCCCTTGACATTCAATGGTATTATCACTGAATCCTCCACCATCAACATCCTCTGTATTACCATTGACCATAACCTCAATGGGCTCACCACATAAACACATTGAACTGCTCTTATAGCCAGAGACTCAGGATACTGTAGCAAGTAACTCACCTCCTGATACCCCAAAGTCCATCCACCATCTACAAGGCACAAGTCAGGATTGTGACAGAATATTACCCACTTGCTTGGATGGTTGCAGCTCCAACAACACAAAAAGCTTGACACCATCCAAGACAAATCAACCCACTGGATTGGCACAATATTTACAAACATTCTATCCCTCCATCAGTAGTGAGTATTATCTACAAGATGCAGTGCAGAAATTCACCAAAGATCCTTAGACAGCACCTTCCAAACTCCCAATCACTTCCATCTAAAGGACAAGGGCAATAGGTGTTTGGTAACACCACCACCTGCAAGTTCCTCTCCAAGCCAATCACAACTGACATGGAAATATAGTGCTATTACTTCACAGTCATCAAGTCAAAATCCTGGAACTCCCTCTGTACCAGCATCATGGGTCAACCCACATCAAGTGGACTGCAGTGATTCAAGAAGGCAGCTCACTACCACCTTCCCAGGGGCAAATAGGGTTGGGCTATCAATGCTGGCCAACCCCCAGTGATGCTCTAAGTCCCACAAATGAATACAAGAATACTGATCAAGCAATCTAGTTCAGCCATAAATATACACAAGATGTTCAAAGTTTGAGAGAAGATTTGTAGCTCGGGTGCTCGTTGTTGTGGTTCTGTTCACTGAGCTGGGAGTTTTTGTTGCAAATGTTTTGTCCCCTTTCTAGGTGACATCTTCAGTGCTTGGGAGCCTCCTGTGAAGCACTTCTGTGCTGATTCCTCCGGCATTTATACTGGTTTGAATCTGCCGCTTCCGGTTGTCAGTTGCTGTCCGCTGCAGTAGCCGGTATATAGGGTCTAGGTCGATGTGTCTGTTGATAGAATTTGTGGATGACTGCCATGCCTCTAGGAATTCCCTGGCTGTTCTCTGTTCGGCCTGCCCTATAATAGTGGTGTTGTCCTAATCGAATTTGTGTTGTTTGTCATCTGAGTGTATGGCTACTAGGGATAGCTGGTCGTGTCGTTTCGTGGCTAGTTGGTGTTCATGGATGCGGGTTGTTAGCTGTTTTCCTGTTTGTCCTATGTAGTGTTTTGTGCAGTCCTTGCATGGGATTTTTGTACACTACGTTGGTTTTGTTCCTGCTGGGTATAACAGTGTACAAAAATCCTATGCAAGGACTGCACAAAACACTACATAGGACAAACAGGAAGACAGCTAACAACCCGCATCCATGAACACCAACTAGCCACAAAACGACACGACCAGCTATCCCTAGTAGCCATACACTCGGATGATAAACAACACGAATTCGATTGAGACAACACCACTATTATAGGGCAGGCCAAACAGAGAACAGCCAGGGAATTCCTAGAGGCATGGCACTCATCCACAAATTCTATCAACAGACACATCGACCTAGACCCTACATACCAGCCATTGCAGCGGACAGCAACTGACAACCAGAAGTGGCAGATTCAAACCAGTATAAATGCCGGAGGAAATCAGCACAGAAACGCTTCACAGGAGGCTCCCAAGCATTGAAGACGTCACCTAGAAAGGGGACAAAACGTTTGCAACAAAAACTCCCAGCTCAGAGAACAGAACCACAACTACACAAGATGTCTTACCCCACAGCGGTCTCTATGGGTTTCAAAGGCTCACAACTCTCAGGAAATTCCTCCTTATCCAGCTCTTAAACTGGCATCCTTTTATTCTGAATGTATGCCCTCTCCCATGAAGGGAAACATTCTATTTGAACTTACCATATCAAGTTCCCTAAGAGTATATATTTCATGGAGGTCACTTCATTCTTCTAAACCCTAGGGAGTAGAATCTAAACCAATTTGACCTTTTCTCATAAGACAATGTCTCCCATACCAGAGATCATCCTCATGAGCCTTTTCTGAACTGCTTTCCATGAATCTTTTCTTAAGGGGACCAAAACTGCTCTCAGTACTCCAGATGTTGTCTCAGCAGTACCTTGTAGATTGGCAGCAAGACTGCCCTACTGTTATACTCCAACCCCCTCAAAATAAGAATCAACATTCAATTAGCATTCCTGATTATCTGCTACACCTGAGCTGGTTATGTTTCATGCAGAATTACCCTTAACACCCCATTGTTGCAGCTTCTTGCTGTTCTTGTCTATATAAAGATTATTAGATTAGATTCCCCGTAGTGTTAGGTAAGGGGTAAATGTAGGGGTATGGGTGGGTTGCGCTTCGGCGGGTCGGTGTGGACTTGTTGGGCCGAAGGGCCTGTTTCCACACTGTAAGTCTAATCTAATCAGTGTGGAAACAGGCCCTTTGGCCCAACTAATCCACACCGATCCTCCAAGAGTAACCCACCTCCATTTCCCTCTGACTAATGCACCTAGCACTATGGGGAGAGCGTGCAAACTCCACAGACACTCACTTTTCCTGATGAAGGGCTTATGCCCGAAACGTCGAGTCTCCTGTTCCTTGGATGCTGCCTGACCTGCTGTGCTTTAACCAGCAACACATTTTCAGCTCAGACACTCACCCGAGGCTGGACTCGAACCTGGGACCCTGGTGCACGTTTTTTTTCCCATATTATACTCAATTTGTCAACTCAGTTGACCTATCGTGCTGTCTATGAATTGTATGCATCCTTCTAACAACCTGGCTTCCCATGCATTTTTGCACTGTCTGAACAAATGTTTCGATCTGCAACTTGATAAGACATTCGGCCCCGAAAACGCTACTGCTCCCATCTGTTAGCTTAAGAATAAAATTAATTAATTAATCCCAAGAGCCGGGTTCCTGATCAGGTTCACTTTATCATCAGCCGCAAAGGCAAACGATGGGCGCTAGGATGGGGAAAGGATCCGGCTGGCCGTCATGTCGCTCAGCTGACGGAGTGCTGTGACAATCCGGGCCGACGCCCGAATCGTTTCCGGACCGTTCTCTTGCTGCGGGCTGTCCCCCCGCTGAGCCTCCCTCGCCTCCGGCGGCCCAGCCGCTTCCGGGTTGCAGTCCTCTTGCGCCGGCGGCGTTTCCCGGCCCCGGCCCCGGGGGCGAGCGGCTGTACCACGAGGTGGTTCAACAGCGTGCCCCAGTAGACCTTCAGCTGCCGCAGGCGGGAGACCTTGCTGGCGGCGCGGCCGGAACGACACGCGAGTCCGGCGCAGCGGCAGCGCCGGTGGCCGGCCTGCTGAGCCGCCTTGAAGCTGTTGTGGCGGCTCGGCCAGAACCTGTGGATGGCGGTCGCGGCCTTGATGATGGACCGGACGGTCTTCGGAGGCCGGTTCGACGACATGATTGGCCAGTTCCGTCGCGGGCTCCCTCCCGGCGGGCCTGATGATTGGTTTACGGCCCCTTCCTCGCGGTGGGCGAGGCGCGTGGCCCACTCTTTGTGACGTTCCGCGCATCTCCGTGGCAACCATTGGCCGGACCGCGGCCCAACCGACACGCTGATTGGTCAGCCTCCGCCCATGGCCGGAACCAGCCACCCTCTCCGCTGATTGGCTGTGCGCTGCACGACCACGATCTTGACGCCAGTGATTGGCTTCGACGAAAGCTGATCGAGGCTGTGACGGTGGGAGTGGCCAGCCCGCTGCGGGACGGCTGCGGTTCTTCCCAATTGGCTGCTACTGGGATCCGCCCCCTGTGTCACTCAAATTGGCCGTTGGTGACGTGGGCGCTTCAATGGGCGGAGACTAGATCCAAGATGGCGCTGATGGAGAGTCCTGGACATGAGCTGTCCTTCCTATGACACCAACCCTGTGGAGCTGCAATGTGAACATTACTTCTGTAGGTCCATGTCTGTTGCAGTTCCTGATCAGGGCCTTGAGTAATCTCGCAATGTGACCGAAAGACGGTGGAGAGGGACATTGGTCTCGAAAAGGAAGGACTTTAGGCTTGGATGGGGATTATTCAACTGGAGGGTGTAATTAGCTGGAATAGGGAAGGCCATAGAGCTCAGTGTGGTGAGAGAAGAGTGTGAGATTTAGATTTGCTTTATTATGCAACAAGAAGCTATCAAGATGTGCATGGTACCCTAGACATTTAATATACAACCAAACTAAATATGTGGTATGTCTTGCTACTTTATTTTATATATACTGGCTGTTTTATTTTAAGGAAATGTTAACGTTTGGGCTAATTTACGTAAAGATTGATCTTCTAACGATCAGTATTGCAATGTAAGCAGTTAGTAAGAAAAACAAGCTAGCTGGGGGCAAGGGGTCAGCTTTGCAAAATAACGAAACCTTGAGCGAGACAATACTTCTGCTAATATGGTGCAAAAACAACCAGCTAAGAGTACAAGGTGCGAGACGGTTGCTAAGTTCAAGGGCTGAAAATATCATTAGACAGGGAAGTGGGTTATGCGGCTGGAGTTCGAGACAATGAGGACATGATCATATGCTTTCTCTGTAAGAAATGAGATCATTGTAAAGCAATGACCCTCGTGACCTCTAGGGGCCATAGGGGAGGCTCTAAATTGCTATATAAGAAAGATCGCTGTAATGCTTGGGTACGTTTTTCTTTGGGAAGGCGTCCAATTCTGCAGAATTTGTTAATAAAATCTTTGTTCTCTTGAATTTGTCCAGAGCGATTATTTAGAAGTGAATTTTCATTTCTAACAAAGAGGATCCACTGGGCTGAGAGAGAGGGAAGATCACTGGGCTGAGAGAGAGGGAAGATCACTGGGATGAGAGAGAGGAAAGATCACTGGGCTGAGAGAGAGGGAAGATCACTGGGATGAGAGAGAGGGAAGATCCCTGGGCTGAGAGAGAGGGAAGATCCCTGGGATGAGAGAGAGGGAAGATCCCTGGGATATGAGAGAGGGAAGATCCCTGGGATGAGAGAGAGGGAAGATCACTGGGCTGAGAGAGAGGGAAGATCACTGGGCTGAGAGAGAGGGAAGATCACTGGGATGAGAGAGGGGAGAACTCATTGGTTGAAAAGGGGGGGGGAGGAATGAGGAGGCTTGGTGGCGCAGCTGCCATTCTGTTGGAATCTGCATGGGAAGCTCACAGTAAGGTGGTGGGAGAGGAGGGATGCTGTCACTGGCCTGAGAGTAATGCAGGAGCTGAGTTGGGAGATGTAGGGTACTGTCAGTCAGCTGGGGGCGGATGGGGGCAGCTGACTCTAGGCTTGGAGTAATGAAGGGAGCTGACAGAGCTGGTTGGAAGTAGAGTGGGAGCCGTTACTAGGCTGGTGGGAGAAGGGGTAAACCTGTCACTGTGCTGGTGAGTGAAAGGAGGTTGCTGTCACTGGACTGTGAGTAACGCTGGAGCTGTCAGTGGGCTAAGAGAAGCAAAGTGCTAACACTAAGCTGGGAGCAACTGTCACTAGTCTGGGAGAAGGGGGTGCCATCACTTGGCTGGTGGAGGGACTGTTATTGGAGTGGGGCTGGATGGATGTTAATGGGCTTGAATGGGGAACGAATTTGTCATGGCTTGGATTTGGTATCAGGGGCTAGAGAGGAGTATGAAACTAAGTTTGGATTTAGTCCTGGATTAGCAATGCAGAGGTTGGGAAATTGAGATAAGCAATGGATTGTATGTACTATGGGTTTATGTCAGAAATTAACAACAGTTTCTGACAGGTTATTGCAAAATAGAACAGCCTCTTGCACAATCTCTGTACATTCAAAAGTTCAGATTGAACTGTTGTAATGTGGGAAATGTGCCTGCCAAGTTGCATGCAGGAAACCCCCATGGACACCTGGGAGAATCCCTGTACTCCTCTTCAAAACTGTGGATCTTGTGTCTAGCTGGATGATCATGCAGGGTTGATGCAGTTTTGTCTGTTAACCAAAGAACTCACAGTTGCAGTACTCACACTTTGAAAACTTTATTTTATTAAAAATAAGCTTGGACTGATGTTGCTCGTTCATTAGGAAAGTAGTTTTTAAAAAATCACACAATACCAGGTTATAGTCCAATAGGTTTATCTGAAAGTACTAGCTTTTGCAGTTCTGCTCCTGACCTGACTCAAAAGCTAGTACTTCCAAGTAACCTTGTTGGACTATAACCTGGTATTATATGCTTTTTAACTTTGTCCAGTCCAGTCCAACACCAACACCTCTATTGTAGAAATATTCACTGGGAAAATTATATTAAAGTTTTTGAATTGGAGAGCAGGCATTTTCTAAAAAAAACTAGTAAGTGCTGTTTTTTGTTACTGACTGACTTTGTTTCAAGGTTGTTCATGAGCCAGAAATTGTGAAATGGTCATGTCTGTTGCAAATCAAAATTAAGCAATTTGTAAACCAGTTCTATTTCCCTTTTGTAACAAGACATAGGATGCACAAAGCTCCCTTGCCAGTGAGCATAAATGAAGATATTTGAATTTTTAATGGTGAGTAAGGCTGCATTCACAGTCAGCTATAAGGAAAATCATCCTAAGAGTTTTTTTTTAAAAAAAGTTTATATTATTTAAAGGCAGGATGTGGTTTATGTGTAGCTTCTGACAACTGGCTCATGAAAACTCAGCAATACTGTTAACTAATTATCCTTATACTTCATGTTAATCCTGCAGAAATTATGAGTGCCAGGAAATTTGGAATGGATGTTTCTGTTTGTGGTTTTGTCTTTTTTATGAAGATCAACCACAGCTCAATTGTTAGCACTGTGGTGTTTGAGTGTGATTCCAAGTTTCAGTCAAAAGACATAAACAGAAAAATCTAGGCTGATGCCATGCAGCCATTCCTGTTGAAGGGCTTTTGCCAGAAGAGTTGATTTTTCTGCTCCTCGGATGCTGCCTAGCCTGCTGTGCTTTTCCAGCATCGCACTCTTAACTCTGATGGGTATTGCTGAATGTTTGGAGTGTGGTTTTTGTAGTAAAATTTTAAACTAAATCTGAGTCTGCCATCTTGTGGATGCAATGGCAGTTCCCCAGAGTCTGACCAATGTTTGTTATTCAATAAAACATGTTAAAAATGTGCTATTTGCTGTTTCTGAGAGTTTGTTCTGCAGAAACTGGCTGCTGCATTTCCTATATTACAGCAGGGATTGATCTTCAAATAGTACTCCGTTCGTAACATAAACTCTGGCATTTGCTGTGATAGTGACAGATGTTATAAAATGTAGGTTTACCTCTTTAAAATTCCTGGGAGAAAGTGAGGACTGCAGATGCTGGAGATCAGAGTTGAAGAGTACGGTGCTGGAAAAGTACAGCCGGTCTGCCACCACCCAAGGTGCAGAAGAATCCTGATTCCTCATGAATAGCTTATGCTCGAAACATTGACTCTCTGGCTCCTCGATGCTGCCAAACTGACTGTGCTTCCCAGCACCACTCGTTAAAACTCCTGTAGATTTCTCAGGCATGTTTGTATTTCCACTCATGGATATGCATGTCGATGAGAATGTAACTTACATAGTTGTAAGTCTTGGTTCCATAGTGGCATCCTCTTAAGGTTGTTGGCTGAGAACCAACCCAGGGTCAGTATCATGCTGAGGGAGTGTGGTCCTGCTGGAGGTCAGGAGTACGATGGAATGTTCCCCACATGCTTAGATTGGTCCACTCTGTAACATCCAGGTTGTTTGAGCAGTACCATATCCACCAATATTCACCCTTTCCACCACTGATACTTCCTGTAAAGTGGTTATCATGTTTCATATCAATGTTTATAAAATGCACAGCAGCATCACCAAGGCTTCTTTGATAGCACTTTTCAAACCTATGACCCCTACCACCCATAAGAACAGGGCAGTAAAGTTAAAGTTGCCATACTTTTATCAAGCCATAGGGCTGCTCTGTCATTAGAGCGAGAGAGATTTAATCTGAGGGTCACCATGCCTCAGTTGAGGGGCAAGACTGAGAAGAAGAGGCCTTTAAGATCACTTCAACCCATGCTGGGCATGAACTCACACTGGCATCACAATGCATTGCCAACAAGCATCTAACTCACTGAGCTAACAGACCTTGGATCCCAAAAGGCCATGGACACATAGGAACATCACCACTTTGAAGTCATACATCTGTAATCGCCTTAACTGCCATTGGAATAAAATCCTGAAACATCCTCCCAACAGCATTGCTCGTATCCCTACAGTTTTGCCACCTTTGGGAATACCCTTTCCAACTTTCGTAGGAGCACCATAGAGAGCATTCTGTCTGGGTGTATCACTACCTGGTATGGCAACTGTACCATTCAAGATCGGAGATGGTTACAGAACGTGGTGAACTTGGCCCGGACAATTACAAAGGCCAACCTCCCATCTATAGAATCCATCTACCAGGCCCACCAGCATTCTCACAAATCCATCCCACCCTGACAATGTTTTTCTACAGCCTCTACCATCGGGGAGAAGGTACAGAAGCCTGAACACACGCACCAGCCGGTTTCGAAACAGTTTCTACCCTACTGTGTTAGAATACTGAATGGACTCACAAACTCTTAACATTCGCCTGTACCTGTGTTTTTGTATTTGCTGCTGTTTACCTATTATTTAGTATCTGTGCTACTTAACTCTGGGATCTGCCTGTGTTGCTTGCAGGACAAAGATTTTCGCTGTGCCTCAGTACATGTGACACTAAATTCAGTTCAGTTCAATTCAACCCCATTACTGTGATGGTTCAAGAAGGTAGCCCATCATCATTGACATAAGTAGAACTTAAATCCTGAAAACCTTTAATGATGAATGGTGTCACCTGCACTCTTGGGTTGATGTGAACATCCCATATTTCCTGGTGTCCTGAGTTAATCTTTATCCCACAAAAACTAATCTCACTGAAATTTTGATTGTTGTTTGTAGAAACATGTTGTGTACATGCTGGAGTTACGTGTCCTACATTTCAAGTTGTGAAAGGTGCTATATAACTGCACCTCTGTCCTTTCCTAAAGCTCCTTGGATGTACTTAAGTCCCTAAAGGTTGCCTGAAAGATTACCCTCATCTAAACAAATGATAGGTGCAAAGGCATGTGGTGAGGATGTCGCAGAGTCTGGAGAGGAATGAAGACAGGTCAAGGGAGGGGCCACAACCTTGGCAGATTGAATATAATGTGGGGAAAATGTGAGGTTATGCACTTTGGCAGGAGGAATAGAGGTGCTGAATATTGTCTACATGGAGAAAGATCACAGAAAGCTACATAACAGAGAGATTCGGGAGTCCTCGCCCATGAGTCACAAAAAGCTAGTTTCAGCAGTTAATCAGGAGACCAATGGAATGCTGGCCTTTATTTCAATGAGGGTGATGTACAAGAGTGGGGAGGTTTTGGTAAAACTACATTAGGCACTAGTTAGACCACAACTGGAACACTGTGAACAGTTTTAGGTCCCCTATCTAAGGAAAGATAGACTGGTGTTGGAGACAGTCCAGAGAAGGTTCACTCGGGCTGATCCCAGGAATCGAGGAACTGCCTTATCTGGAGTAGGTTTCACCCGTACTTCTTCAAATATAGAAGAATGAATGATGGCCTCGTTGAAACGTAGAGAATTCTTAGGGGTGATGCGGAAAGGTTTCCCCTTGTGGGAAAGTTCAGCACCAGAAAGCAGAGTTCCGAGTGAAGGTTCACACATTTCAGACAGAGAGGAGGAGGAATTTCTCCTGTTTGAGAGTGACAACAGATTTTTCATCAGTAATGGAATCAAAGGGGATGGGGAAAGGCAGGAAAGTGGAGTTAAGGACCATCAGATGAGCCTAACTGAAGGACGGAGCAGACTCAATGGGCTGATTGGTCTCCTCGGTTTTATAGTACCCAGCGAAATAATCTCCAATCTTTCTTCACAGGGATTGTACTACCAAACACCGGGAGCAGCGGAGCCAGTTGATTTGCACAGTTTGCTCCGAGATCTCAGTGTCGAGTACTTTGAAGAGTAACCACAAGCTCTCGAATGTCGTGGCGACCGCCTGCAAGGAGCACGCGCCGGCTGGGGGAGACCTTCCCCAGCCACCACACCTGCCCTGAGCACCGGAAGACACTGGAACACCTTTTGCATGTCCGACAGCGAAGTTATCTGCCTGGACTGCCAGGCCTACCGGAAACCCTTCCATCACGATGTCCTCAATGTGCAGGAGGCTGCAGAGGAATTCAAGGTACCAAGGGTGACACTACACCCCTTTCAGTGCACACCAGGCTCTCCGTGACACTAATATCACCAGAACATGCCCTTCCCCGGACACACACGTATCCTGCTTCACATTGGGTTTGCATTTGTTGCACACCAGCAGGCACCTGCCCATCTCTGTTTCAAGTCTCAACCTGGTATCGCTGGAGGTCACACTCAAAATCCGGAGTTTGAGACTTGCCCGTGTGATTGACCGGACCTAAGCTGATGTTCCAGTTCCTCATCAAACGGCTCCATCTCCAGAAAGACTGTGTAGTGGTCAGTGCTCCCGATACTGCCATAGACAGATCCATCTGCAGCTGGCACATTGGTGAGGATGAGGTCGAGTATGTTTTTCCCTCCTGTTGATCACAATTTGCCACAGAGTCTCAGTTTAGCGACATTATCCTTTAGGACTTGGCCAACCTAGTCAGTAGTTTTACTGTTGAACCATTCTTGGTGATGGTCATTGGCATGTGTGTGACCCCCACCCTCAACCAAGTACATTCTGTGTCCTTGCCACATTCAGTGCGTCCTCTAAGTGGTGGTAAACACAAAGTGGCAATCCCTCATCTGGGAGAGCTGGTGAGGTGTAATCCTGAGGAAGTTTCCTCGCTCACATGTGACCTGGCATTTCATGGCATTGGAGTCAGTGTTGAAATCTCTGAGGATGACAGTTTCTTGACTGTTTCTGACTAGACATACTTACTTCTGAATTTAAAAGTCCTGTTCTGTGACCATAAAAATCACGTTCTAAGTTCCTGTTGCATCTTCTCCTTCAGAACCTTAGTATGCTGTCATTTGATTCTTTTTCCCCCCTTAGGCACAACTTCAGAAGTCTGTGATCAAACTGTAAACCTTGCTTGAAAAGCGCAACGTGGCGAAAAGGAAACTTGAAGGTCTGTTGGAGGACACCTTGGTAAGGCAGGTCCCCTTTTTCTACCTTGCGATCTGACACTGCTTAGTTATGTTGAAGTCTTAAACTCTGTTTGTGTGTGTGATGATTCAGAATGGCTGGATTATATAGTAGAGGAGAACCAGTGTATCTGTACTGGCCCTTTTCCCCATACCCTGAATATACTCCCCCCCATTAAATATTTGTGAGGCTTCTTTTGGTCCTGGCTGACCTAGGATGAAAAATCAGTCCTCAGCAGGGGCCTCACCTTCGTTCCCCTACGCCCTCGGATTAATGAGTTCAACACGCGGCGAGATATTGAACAATTCTTCCGCCGCCTTCGCCTCCGTGCCTACTTTCACAACCAAGACTCCCGCCCACCCTCTGACGACCCCTTCTCCCGCCTCCAACACACCCCATCCACCTGGACACCCCGTGCAGGCCTCCTACCCGCCCTCGACCTCTTTATAGCCAACTGCCGCCGTGACATCAACCGACTCAACCTGTCCACCCCTCTCACCCACTCCAACCTCTCACCCTCAGAACGTGCAGCCCTCCACTCCCTCCGCTCCAATCCCAACCTCACCATCAAACCCGCAGACAAGGGAGGCGCGGTGGTAGTTTGGCGCACTGACCTGTACACCGCTGAAGCCAAACGCCAGCTCGCGGACGCCTCCTCTTATCGCCCCCTTGACCACGACCCCACCTCCCACCACCAAACCATCATCTCCCAGACCATCCAGGACCTCATCACCTCAGGGGATCTCCCATCCACCGCCTCCAACCTCATAGTCCCACAACCCCGCACCGCCCGTTTCTACCTCCTGCCCAAAATCCACAAACCTGCCTGCCCCGGCCGACCCATTGTCTCAGCCTGCTCCTGCCCCACCGAACTCATCTCCCAATACCTCGACACGGTCCTGTCCCCTTTAGTCCAAGAACTCCCCACCTACGTTCGGGACACCACCCACGCCCTCCACCTCCTCCAGGATTTTCGCTTCCCCGGTCCCCAACGCCTTATTTTCACTATGGACATCCAGTCCCTGTACACCTCCATCCCCCATCACGAAGGACTCAAAGCCCTCCGCTTCTTCCTTTCCCGCCGCACTAACCAGTACCCTTCCACTGACACCCTCCTTCGACTGACTGAACTGGTCCTCACCCTGAATAACTTCTCTTTTCAATCCTCCCACTTCCTCCAAACTAAAGGAGTTGCCATGGGCACCCGCATGGGCCCCAGCTATGCCTGCCTCTTCGTAGGATATGTGGAACAGTCCATCTTCCGCAACTACACTGGCACCACCCCCCACCTTTTCCTCCGCTACATCGATGACTGTATCGGCGCTGCCTCGTGCTCCCACGAGGAGGTTGAACAGTTCATCAACTTTACTAACACCTTCCATCCCGACCTGAAATTCACCTGGACTGTCTCAGACTCCTCCCTCCCCTTCCTAGACCTTTCCATTTCTATCTCGGGCGACCGACTCAACACAGACATCTATTATAAACCGACTGACTCCCACAGCTACCTGGACTACACCTCCTCCCACCCTGCCCCCTGTAAAAACGCCATCCCATATTCCCAATTCCTTCGTCTCCGCCGCATCTGCTCCCAGGAGGACCAATTCCAACACCGCACAACCCAGATGGCCTCCTTCTTCAAGGACCGCAGATTCCCCCCAGACGTGATCGACGATGCCCTCCACCGCATCTCCTCCACTTCCCGCTCCTCCGCCCTTGAGCCCCGCTCCTCCAACCGCCACCAAGACAGAACCCCACTGGTTCTCACCTACCACCCCACCAACCTGCGCATACAACGTATTATCCGCCGCCATTTCCGCCACCTCCAAACAGACCCCACCACCAAGGATATATTTCCCTCCCCTCCCCTATCAGCGTTCCGCAAGGACCACTCCCTTCGTGACTCCCTTGTCAGATCCACACCCCCCACCAACCCAACCTCCACCCCCGGCACCTTCCCCTGCAACCGCAGGAAATGTAAAACTTGCGCCCACACCTCCACACTCACTTCCCTCCAAGGCCCCAAGGGATCCTTCCATATCCGCCACAAGTTCACCTGTACCTCCACACACATCATCTATTGCATCCGCTGCACCCGATGTGGCCTCCTCTATATTGGTGAGACAGGCCGCTTACTTGCGGAACGCTTCAGAGAACACCTCTGGGCCGCCCGAACCAACCAACCCAATCACCCCGTGGCTCAACACTTTAACTCCCCCTCCCACTCCACCGAGGACATGCAGGTCCTTGGACTCCTCCACCGGCAGAACACAACTACACGACGGCTGGAGGAGGAGCGCCTCATCTTCCGCCTGGGAACCCTCCAACCACAAGGTATGAATTCAGATTTCTCCAGCTTCCTCATTTCCCCTCCCCCCACCTTGTCTCAGTCGGTTCCCTCAACTCAGCACCGCCCTCCTAACCTGCAATCCTCTTCCTGACCTCTCCGCCCCCACCCCACTCCGGCCTATCACCCTCACCTTGACCTCCTTCCACCTATCCCACCTCCATCGCCCCTCCCCCTAGTCCCTCCTCCCTACCTTTTATCTCAGCCGGCTTGGCTCTCTCTCTCTTATTCCTGATGAAGGGCTTATGCTCGAAACGTCGAATTCTCTATTCCTGAGATGCTGCCTGGCCTGCTGTGCTTTGACCAGCAACACATTTGCAGCTGACCTAGGGTCACACCCTCGTTGTTCTGGCTTTCTGCTTCCCTGAAGCAATGTCGCTTGTGACTGAAAAACCTCATCCTGGGGTGACAGTCCCAGTCACACAGGTCACATCTATATGTGGTCGTTGATCTGCTGCACTCCTTCCTTGGTGACCGTTTGTCTGCTGCAGTGCTCATCAGCTGCTTTTCCCCTGTTTTGAGGTGTTGGTTCAGGGTGCTGCTACATCTCGTGTGGTCAGCTGCAAGCCTTTCCCAGGACTCTGTAATGATAACAAGTACCTTCAAGTCCCTCATGCAGACGTCCTTACAGCACAGAAATAGACCCTTCAGTCCAACCCGTCCATGCCGACCAGATATCCCAACCCAATCTAGACCCACCTGCCAGCACCCGGCCCATATCCCTCCAAACCCTTCCTATTCATATACCCATCCAAATGCCTCTTAAATGTTGCAATTTTACCAGCCTCCACCACTTCCTCTGGCAGCTCATTTCATATTTTGGATTAGGGGTGCTGGAAGAGCACAGCAGTTCCGGCAGCATCCAAAGTGCAGCGAAATCGACGTTTCGGGCAAAAGCCCTTCATCAGGAATAAAGGCAGTGAGCCTGAAGCGTGGAGAGATAAGCGAGAGGAGGGTGGGGGTGGGGAGAAAGTAGCATCGAGTGCAATGGGTGAGTGGGGGAGGGGATGAAGGTGAGAGATCAGGGAGGAGAGGGTGGAGTGGATAGGTGGAAAAGGAGATAGGCAGGTCGGACAAGTCCGGACAAGTCATGGGGACAGTGCTGAGCTGGAAGTTTGAAACTAGGGTGAGGTGGGGGAAGGGGAAATGAGGAAGCTGTTGAAGTCCACATTGATGCTCTGGGGTTGAAGTGTTCCGAGGCAGAAGATGAGGCGTTCTTCCTCCAGGTGTCTGGTGGTGAGGGAGCGGCAGTGAAGGAGGTCCAGGACCTCTCATTCCATACCCTTACCACCCTCTGTGTGAAAAAGTAGCCCCTTAGGTCTCTTTTATGTCTTTCCCCTCTCGCCCTAAACCTATCCCCTCTAGTTCTGGACTCCTCAACCCCAGGGAAAACTCTTTGCCTATTTATCCTAGCCATGTCCCTCATAATTTTGTAAATCTCTATAAGGTCACCCCTCAGCCTCCGACACTCCAGGGAAAACAACCCCAGCCTGTTCAGCCTCTCCCTATAGCTCAAATCCTCCAACCCTGGCAACATCCTTGTAAATCTTTTCTGAACCCTTTCAAGTTTCACAACATCTTTCGGATAGGAAGAAGACCAGAATTGTACGCAATATTCCAAAAGTGGCCCGAACCAAAGTCCTGTACAGTTGCAACATGACCTCCCAACATTTGTACTCAATACTCTGACCAATAAAGGAAATCATACCAAACGCCTTCTTCACTATCCTATCTACCTATGACTTGACTTTCAAGGAGCTATGAACCTGCACTCCAAGGTCTCTTTGTTCAGCAAAACTTCCTACGGAGTCCAGAACTAGAGGGCATAGGTTTAGGATGAGAGGGGAAAGATATAAAAGAGACCTCTGGGTCAACTTTTTAACACAGAGGGTTGTACGGGTATGGAGTGAGCTGCCAGAGGAAGTGGTGGAGGCTGGTACAATTGCAACATTTAAGAGGCATTTGGATGGGTATATGGATAGGAAGGATTTGTAGGGATCTGGGCCGGGTGCTGGCAGGTAGGACTAGATTGGGTTGGGATATCTGGTCGGCCTGGACAGGTTGGACCGAAGGGTCTGTTTCCGTGATGTACATCTCTGTGACTCTCTGTATGGCCTTGTGGTTGATTAAATTAAAAGTGAGACAAATGGCTCTTAAAATTGCTAAAGAGGTTCTGGGATTTGAAGATGATTCTCAGATTTGCCAAGGAAGTTTAGAAGGAAAACAAAAAGGCCATACTTTTGGAATTAGCAAAGAAGTTAGATTTGGGTTTAACCCAGGACAAAAGTAAAACTGAAATCATCAGGGAATTACTCAAACACTAGGTGTGTCAGAGAAACAGACAAGTGTAGTAGAGGTAGAAAAACTTAAATAACAATTGAGGAAAATGGAGTTAGAAGATAAAGGGAGAGATAGGAAAAAGAGAGGGAAAGAGAAAGCGAACGAGGGAGAGAGAAGAAAAAGAGAGAAAAGGTGCTTTGCTGAGCAAAGAGAGAGAAAGGAAAGGGAGAGAGGAAGAGAGAGCGATTTGAACTTGAGAAGTTGCAACTTAGTCAGCAAAGTCAAGTTGACAGGATGGAGATTAAAGGAGAAGGTAGTGATATATATAAATATGTCAAGACTCTGGCACATTTTAATGAAAAAAATGTTGAAGCTTTCTTTATTTCATTTGAAAAATTGGCTTGGCAGATAGAGTGGTCAGAATGTATGGGTAATGCTAGTTTAGTCTAAGTTGGTAAGCAGAGCTGGTGAGGTATTTGTCGCATTGCCAGCCACTCAGATTTTTACAGATTACTGCATGGGATAAATCTTTTCTGTGTTGCTGGTTTTAAATTTAGCAGGTGGGTTTACCCCATGCCATAACAATCAGTGACTGGAGTTCCTGCTGGGTGTTTGTAGCAACTGCAGCATCATTGGCAAATAAATGTCCCTGATGAGTGCCGCACGTACCGCTGCTGCGGATGTTGAAGGACTGAGACGGCTGCCGTTGAACTGCACTGTCCCCTTCATGTTCCTGTGGAAGGATTTCATCATGCTCAACAGTTTCAGGGGGCAGCTGATCCTCAGGAGAACCTTGGAAAAACCAGGTCAAACACCTTGGTGAGGTCAATGAAAGTGACATTCAGGGGCATTGTCTGTTCTCTGCACCTCTCTTGCAGCTGGCGAAGGGAGAAGATCATGTCTAATGTTGACCTTTTAGCTCAGGAGCCACACTGTGACTCTGAGAGCACATGTTTTGCCAGTTTCTGCAGGCGAGTCAAAATGACCCGAGCAAAGGCTTTGCCGACAGTGTTGAGGAGAGAGATGCCTCTGTAGTTGTTGCAGTAACGTCTCTCGCCCTTGTTCTTGTCAATGGCAATGATCTTAGCATTCCTCATGGCCTGCGGTACAGCTCCTCTTGCCAGCCCTGACAGAGGACTTCATGCAATGGGACTAATAAGCTAGTCGTGCAGTACTCGATCAGATCAGGAGGAATCCCATCGCAACCTGGGCCCTTAACTGAGGCCAGGCTCTCAATGGCCTTGCTGAGCTCTTCTGCTGATGGCTCTGCGTCTAGCTTCTCCATGGTTGGCAGGCACATGATGGCATCAAGTGCTGAAGCGGACGCAGTATACTCTTTGGGATAGAGATCAGAATAGTGTTCAACCTACCTCTCCATCTGCTGGCCTTTTTTTGTGATTACTTCCTCAGTAGAGGATTTGAAGGGGGGTTTCTTGCTCTGAGCTGGTCCTAGTGCCGCTTTAATGCTTTTGTACGTTCCCCTAATGTTCCCCATTATAACGGCTGTCTGAGTTTCCTCACTTATCACTGTCTGGTACTCATTAACACAATGCCTGGCAGTCTGCTGAACCTTGCTCCTGGCAGCCCTGAGAATCTGCAGAGTACCCCCCTAGCTGACCCTTGTACTCAGCTAGGGCGACATGCTTGGCTTCAACGATAGTGGTCATCTCAGTTACTTTAGCCTGAAACCTGTCATGTCTCTTGCAGGTCTTCTTCCCAAAGATAGCCAGGGATGTGCGTTGCCTGGTATCCTGCAAGGTTTCCCACTTCTCTCATGAGTCACTGGGAGCATTAGCCTCTCCCATGGGTGACCCTGCACCACCCCCCTGCCCCTACACTCCAACACCCCCAACCACTGCAACGTGACCATCTGCTCCCATCCCAGTACAGCCTCCTGCTGTGATAGAACCTCCTGACCTGAATTACATAAAGACTGTTTGTTGAAACTATCAGAGCTGAAAAATGTGTTGCTGGAAAAGCGCAGCACATCAGGCATCAAGCAAGGAGCAGGAGAATCGATGTTTCGGGCATAAGCCCTCCTGAAGAAGGGCTTATGCCCAAAACGTCGATTCTCCTGCTCCTTGGATGCTGCCTGACCTGCTGCGCTTTTCCAGCAACACATTTTCCAGCTCTGATCTCCAGCATCTGCAGACCTCACTTTCTCCTAGTTGAAACTATCATCACAATTATCTCAGGCAGACTGATCCTGATTCCTACCTCAGGTCCCCTATGGTTGTCACAGCTTAAATCTGTGCTGTCTGGTTATGGAACTTTCAATTATTGAAAACAATATTGACTTGACTCACTTAGCCACAGAGCTGTACAGCAGAGAAACGGACCCTTCGATCCAACTCATCCATGCTGCCTAGGTATCCTGAATTACTCTCGTCTCATCTGCCTGCATTTGTCCCTCTTAATCCCTACTTATTCATGTACCCATCCAGGTACCTTATAAATGTTGTAATTGTACTTACTTTGGAAGCTCATTTCATACTCGCACCACCCTCTGTGTGAAAGTCTTTCCCCTTTCATCTAAAGCCACTGTCCTGTAGTTTTGGATTCTCCAACCCTGGGGAAAAGACCTTGACTATTCACCTATCCATGCCCCTCATGATTTTATGAACTTTGCTAAGATCACCTCTCCGTCTCGGATGCTGCTGGGAAAACAGCCCCAGCCTACTCAGCCTCTCTCTGTAGCTCTCATTCTCCAACTGTGGAACATCCTTGGAGATCTTCTCTGATACCTTTCCGTTTTCATAGGATCCATCCTAAAGTGGAACCAATCTCCTGTACAAATGCCTTTTAAACTTGTAACTGTACCAGCCTCCACCACTTCCTCTGGCAGCTCATTCCATACACGGACCACCCTCTGTGTGAAAAAAGTTGCCCCTTAGGACCCTTTTCTATCTTTCCCCACATCGTAAATCTACGCCCTCTAATTTTGAACTCCCCTTCCCTGGAAAAAAGACCTTTGCTATTTACCATATCTACATTTGTCAGTGGTGGAGTGAACAAAATTAGTGATGGACAAGTTGGCCAGAGTTGGAGGCAGTGACTGAGTTGATGGAGGGATGAGAGATTTGACCTCGATAAGAAATTTGAAATGGAACTGTCAATGGACTAGAACTCAGCAAGTACCAGGGGGGTGTTGGGACGGCCCCGCAGGGTCTCGTCTCCATGTGTTCTTTGGAAGGAGAGATCACACCGGCTTCTAAAGTTTGGAGCAAAACACCGTTTATTACAGAATCAAGACTGGCAAACTATACAACGAATTCTACAGCATGCAATTCGTTGGAGAAGACGTTCTGTCTTCCTCTTCGGATCTGGTGCAGTTATACTTCACGCTTCCTCGAGTTCCCGGTCAGGTTCCCCTCGTTCGGTTCTCCCATTGGTCTGTTCACCTGTCTGTGAAGGGATCAGTGTCTCTATTGGTTGCACCGAGATACCTGTCCAGCTCCTGCTGTGCTGGACAATGGGCAGGCATCCTGGGCTTGGCAGTTTCCAATCTTACAATTCAATAGTCCACTGTTTGGAAGAGTTTCCTCATTGCTATGCGTCTGACAGTCTAGGCGTTTTCAATAGTTCTCCATAGTTGAATCAACAGGTATTATCATTTAACATAAGTTCCGATGGAGTTTTACGTCAGCAAAAGACATTAACAGGTACTTTATCGATTAAGTGTTGTATCGGTGCAATTTACACTATCCGATAGTTACCGGTTTCCTTTATTAGCAATGAGTTCTTAACAGGATGGTCTGAAACTGACGGACATGATCTAATCACTGAGGAATGTGGCCTCAGGCAGACAGTCCTGCAGCTGCTGGGTTTATCCCACATGGCTGTGGTTTAGCTATTACCTGACAATGTCTGTTCTAGTAATGGTGCTTCCCTCCCTAGCCCCAGTGTGGGTACCCCGATAACAGATTATCCCCAACAGGGGGGATGGGAAAACTAAATTTGATGCAGATTAGTTCATGGGCCAAAACGGTTTGTATGAGCTGTAGGAGTACGGAGAGCTGAAGACTGGAAAGATTCGGGATAATCGGGTCTGGCGATTTAATATCATCCTGCCTGAGGGTTTCAGCAGCAGATGGAGATTGGTGATTGTGTTTAAGGTGGAAGTACTCTGCCTTGGGAATGTCGTTGGAAGCTCGGCTTAGGCTCAACCAGGGACTTGCTGCCAGCAGAGGTAACCGCCTGATTCAGACTCAGACATTTCCCAGGGAGAGGAAACAGTTCTGACAAAAAACAGAAATGGCTGGAGAAACTCAGCAGGTCTGGCAGGGCCAGTGACTCTTGTCCAGAACTAGAAGCAGCTCAGAGAAGGTGGTGTTTATGCTGATGATGGGGCCAGAGGTGTGAGAGTAAAAGAGTGAGCAGATAGTTGGAGAGGGAGCTTAGAGAGAGAGAGAGAGAGAGAGAGAGAGAGAGAGAGAGAGAGAAAGGAAATAGCAGACAGCAAAGGGATTGTTGATAAGAGGATAGAGCAGATGACAAGCACGATAGCTGACAATGGGGGCTGTGAGTGGACGTAATTTGGATAGTTGTACTGAAAGCAACCCATTTCATGAGAGCTTAAGAATGTGTTGCTGGAAAAGTGCAGCAAGTCAGGCAGCACCAAAGGAGCAGGAGAATCAACGTTTCGGGCAAAAGTCCTTCAATTCATTCCTGAAGAAGGGCTTATGCCCGAAATGTCAATTCTCCTGCTCCTTTGATGCTGCCTGACCTGCTGCACTTTTCCAGCAACACATTTTTAAGCTCTGATCTCCAGCATCTGCAGTCCCCACTTTCTCCCATTTCATGAGAGCCCCTGGGATTGTTGGGGTAGATAATAGACAAGAAAGAGGTGTTCTTGGTACAAATTGTTAAACTCCGTGTTGAACCCTGAAGGTTATAAGATCCCCAAGTGGATGATGGGGTGTTGCTGTCCCAGCTGGCATGGAGCCTTTCTGGATATTACAGCAGGATGGAGACAGAAATGTTGACATGGCAACACGGTGATCTGTTGAAGTCATAGGCAACGAGAAACTCAAGGAGTTAATTCAGTGGCTGCGGAATGGGGTCCGTGGCTGGGTCTGAGGTCACTGGCTTAGATCTTAAGGCGTTTGGATGAGTTCGACCAAGGGATCTGTTTCTGTGCTGTATGACTCTACGATTCGATAAATTGATAACAAAGCCATCTTTGGTGAGGTAGGGGGACGTCATTCACACCCAGACATGGTCAGGTTATTAGCTGTGAATCCAGCATGAAGTCTGTGTGCATGTGAAACGTACCACCTGCATTCGTTTGTATGGACCTTGAATGTGACTCAGAATATCATCAAGAAAACCTTTGAGAAGCTGCACAACTTCCTTTAGAAGGAGGAATCTACCCTGCTTCAGCAGCTAAAGGAGGAGGTGAACCTACAGAGTCATCAGTTACAGCAGGAGATCGATCAGATCCCCAGAGACCTGTTGTCACTGGATGTCAGCACCAAGACGATGGAGGAGGAGATAAGACAGCAGGACACCTTACCTTCCTGTTGGGAAACCAACCTGCATTCTCTCACCTTTCCGGGGACAGATTCCAGTTGGGGTTGTTAGCGGCCTGCAAACTGTCAGCCAAAATATAAAGACCAGTGGCCCATAGACATCCCCTCTCCGTCTCATGGCAATGGGGTCTGGTGTTCAGGTTTTCTCCCCCTGGTAACTGATAGAGAATTGGGGGTTAGTAATCCAGGGTGGCCAGGAAATAATCCATTCAAGGAATTCAGGAGGGGTTGATTTAATGGAATGGACCATGTGAGCTGGTCCTGTGCTGTGAATTCTGCACGGTTTTACAGCTGGGTACTCAGTCCAGGGGAATTTGACTGGTCTCCAGCACTAAGGGCGGCAAGCTAGGCCGAGAGTGATGCTGGCTAATTGCCACAGCTGTAAACTACCACTGGAGCCACTATGTCTGCATTAAAACACATCCCAATCTTATCGGTCAGTTCACCTTGCACTAACTCTGCTGTTCGGTGTGGATTCGGAGGTTACACTTGTCAGGAAACTTTGGCCAGGGTGAGGCAGTTCTTAATTTTGCTCTTTGTCAAAGAGGAGGTGGACAGACGACCAGAAAGTCATCTCCATAGAGCCAGAGTGGAGCTTGGAGGTGAGAGTAGAACCAGAGGCTTTGGATGGTCAGGTGGACATGAATAAATGTCGTTGGAAGAATTTCGGGAATTCTTAGGAAGGCAGAGAGTGGGAGAAGGTGGAACCTGTCAGTACAAAGAATTGGTGGAGGTGAATGGGTTTGAGGGGACTCTGAACAGAAAGGAGCCATTGAAGGATATGCTGGTAGGACTGGATGAAGGGAACGAGGAATTGCAGGTGGAACATTAACAAGAGCTTGGAGCTGTTTTGCTGCATATCCTGTTACAGTGTTGTACACGCTGTATAACTCAGCTGCAGCTGGAGGCTTGCATAGTGTCAGAACTGGGATCTGGGGAACAGTTCGGTCACTGGGTGAGTAAGAGAGCAATGATACAGCGACGGGAGTTCACACCAGGGCAACTAGGAAATTTAAATTCAATTAGTGAACTAAATCTGGAATAAAAACTAAAAATCTAGTGTAAGTAGTTATGACCATGAAAACCACATGATCTTTTTAACAAAAAATAGCACAGTCTGATTAATATCATTTCGAGAAGGAAATCAGTGATTATTGGCTCATTTGGCGTGTGTGTGTGAGACTCTCGATGCACAGCAACACGTGTGACTCTTTAACTGCCTGTGGGACAACCTTTTCACCCAGAGGGTGGTACGTGTATGGAATGAGCTACCAGAGGATGTGGTGGAGGCTGGTGCAATTGTAACATTTAAAAGGCATTTGGATGGGTATATGGATAGGAAGGGTTTGGAGGGATATGGGCCGGGTGCTGGCAGGTGGGACTAGATTGAGTTGGGAAATCTGGTCAGCATGGACTGGTTGGGCCGAAGGGTCTGTTCCCATGCTGTACATCTCTCGGACTCGGTGTAAGTGCATTGAGGGTTTGATCCGGCTGGGGCTGTGAAGTTGTTTGTCCTGCCCCCACTTTGGGATAATCCGTTGCTGGTCTGTGGAGAGTTGAGGGGAATGGAGATCCTCCGCTCCACACTTGCACCAATGCGCCGGCACCTAACCTCTCTACAGTCAGCCCTGCCTCAACTGAGGGCCACACTCTCTCAGAATTGGAATGGAGACTGCCTGGGGCTGTTGGAACTGCACTCCAACAACAGCACTTTGCCCTTCAGCAGTAGCTGAGTGGGGAGTGCCTTTGCCTCAGTCTCTGTGGGTTCCATCTGTAATTCCAGAGCCTGGAGCATGAGCTCGGCTGGCTCTCCTGGTCCCATTCTGAGGGAGTGCTGCCATGTTGGAGGCATCACCTTTCAGGGTGAACTGAAGCTATGGCCCGGTCTACCCTATTGGCCAGGCAGTGGGGGAGGGGGGACGTGAAATCATCTGAGATCTCCTGGGTGTGCTGGTAACTGTAGCATTGCTGTTTTTGGGAGGTTGTTGTGTACACATTAACTGCAACCTTTCCTACACTGTACAACGCCTCAAAGGATCATTGAATGGTTCCAGCACAGAAGGGAGATCGTTCAGCCCATCCTTCAAGGACATCTCGCCTAATGTCACATCCCCATCATTACCCCTGAGCCCAACAATCTTTCCCTTTGCAGATAGTGATCACATTCTCTTTCAAGAGCTTTGTTTGAACCTGGTTTTATTGTATGTTCAGACCGGGCAATGCAGACACTGAACCTTTTGATGTGCAAATCCAATTTTCCTTCCTATCCCCTTTGCTTCATTGGGGATTGGGGTGCAGTGAGGAAAGCATTCCATTGGCTGAAAAGGCAGTTTGCTTTGACCTAAATTTTTGATGGGTGCTATATAAATGCAGGTAAAGGCAAACAGAGCAGTCTAATTTTTCTGTAAAGATATATAACTGACAGTAGAGGAACAATTATTTTTTTAATTCATGTTTGTCTTAACTTGTTCTAATGTTGAGTAATTTTTACAGGACTGTCAAATCTAACCTTCAACCCTGCCACTGCCTGCTCCCAGCTCTCTCTCTGTGGCCCAACCAGAGGAAGGTCCAAGGGGAAGCCGAAGGTGGTTCCTGACAATCCGGAGATGTTCACCGTCGCGGCCTTCATCCTGGGCTCCGATGGCTTCACATCAGGAAGGCACCACTGGCAGGTTGACGTGGGGGGATGGCAAAGACTGGAACCTGGGTGTCACCAAGGAGTCCATCAACTGCAAGGGGAACTGCGTCAGTCTCCCAAGCCTGGCTACTGGACCATACATAGGGAGAATGACAGCTTCAGGGCTTTCCTATATCATCCGAAGGTGATCGATGTGAGAGGTAACCCTACCCAGATTGGGATCTACCTGGGCTACGAAGGAGGAAGAGTTTCCTTTTATGATGCAGATCTCTTTTCCCATCTGTTCACTTTCCACGCCAACTTCAGGGAGAAAGTGTCTCCTTTCTCTTCCCCAGGCTTGAAGGTGACCAAGAGCAATCACGGTGTGCTGAGAATCCAGCACCTGGACTTTGTGTGGGGGGAGGGAGGGCCTGCAGCTTCTCAGTTGGATATTTGATATTGTTCCTCCCATTGCGCACCCCCCCAACTACCATCACCAACCACTGTCAGGGCTTGTGTCCCAGAAACCTCTGCTAAAGTGTCAATGCTGCCTGTGGAGGGAGGGGGTGAGGTCCTGGAAATATCCAGTGACCCTGCCCAAAGGGGACTCTCGCTGCAGTTTCAGGGAGAATATTTGCAAACTGTTTTTTATTTCAAAAATATACTTTATTCATAAAATATTTGGATGATCTGTACAATTGGTCATGCCTTACATACGTAAACATTCTATTTCTTTGCATACAGAGATCAGAATTAATCATTCCTATATTCATTTACTATCCACATATTTACCTGAGGTGTCAGCGGAGCCCACTTACTGCATGGGCCCCCTGTTCTTCTTAGGCGGGCAGACATTACACGGTGGTCTTTCCCCACTGCGCCTTGGTAGCACCTGCCCCAAGCTTCAGCGCGTCCCTCAACACGTAGTCCTGGGCCTTGGAATGTGTCAGTCCGCAACACTCAGTCAGGGTCAACTCCTTCAGCTGGAAGATCAACATGTTTCGGACCACCCAGAGAGCGTCCTTCACCGAGTTGATGGTCCTCCAGGCGCAGTTGATGTTCGTCTCGGTGTGCGTCCCGGGGAACAGGCCGTAGAGCACGGAGTCTCGCGTCACGGCGCTGCTTGGGATGAACCTCGACAAACACCACTGCATCCCTCTCCAGACTGCAGAGGCACAGGTTCTGGGAATAGGCCAGACCTGTGCCACATATAACAACACTGACAGTGCTTCAAACCTGATGACCAGGTTTTTTTCCCGCGATGGAGAGCGACCGTAGCCTCCATCTGCCCAGTTTCTGCCTCACTTTACTGATACGCTCCTCCCAAGACTTGGCGCACGCCCCAGCCCCCCCGATCCAAATCCCCAGCACCTTCAGGTGGTCGGTCCTGACGGTGAAGGGGATCGAGGATTGGTCGGCCCAGTTCCCGAAGAGCATGGCCTCGCTCTTGCCTCGGTTTACCTTGGCCCCCGAGGCCCGTTCGAACTGGTCACAGATGCACAGGAGTCTGTGCACACAGCGGATCCGAGCAGAGAACGGCGACGTCATCCATCTACAGGGAGGCCTTAACCTGCAGGCCCCCGCTGCCCGGAATAGTCACCCCTCTCAGGCTCCCATCCTTCCTGATGGCCTCAGCAAATGGCTCTATGCAGCACACAAACAAGACTCTGTCAGCAGAGCAGGTGGTGTTTCATTTTTCAGGAGAGAAAGTTTCTAACAAAATGCCAAGAGGGTTATGGAAGGTGAGAGGCCTGGTTGGTTGGGGTGTACTGGGAGATAACAGATTTCCTTTTCTCTTGACAATGAAACTGCAACCAATTTAAACCCCTCCCAGTTCCCCTGCTCCCCCCTCTCGGTTCCAAACAATATGGAGGGGCAGACCAGACCAGGCCTCTCAGCTCACAAAACTAATCCAATAACATTGTGTTTTACAACAACAAAGCTGACCATTTGAACCTCCTGGACTTTGCCAAGGCTAACACTCAGCGCACACTACTTTTCCTCATTCTGTTGGTGTATTCTTATAACCTTCCAGTCATTTACCCCGATCTCTTTCCCCTTAAATACTTCTATTATTCACATCATTGAAACGTCCCACATCCTCACTGCACCTTTTAGACCTTCCTTGTCAGTGTCACCGAGGGAATACAGTTGTCCAGGTGTAGCAAAACGTGTCCGCTGAATTGTTATTTCATGATTGGAGATATAGATAAATCAACAGCATTTTATACAATTCCTCCACTGTTTACAGGGGGCAGATGTGTCTGGTTACTCCAGTTCCTCACAATGCGTGCTAGCCAGTATAAATGTGGTAGCACCATTCTTTGTAACAGGACCCCTCCTCCTGAGTCACTTATTCAGTTGTTCCCAGCCTCTGTCTGACCTACAGCTTTGTTTAAACTGCCAGCGATGCTCATTCAGCACATTCTGTAATCTCCATTCACTCAGAGACCCCGAAGAGTTGAAGTACACAGAGGGTAATTGAACATTAATGAGATGGGATTTACTTGGTGGTTGTTGCTGGTGTTCAGTGTGCCCTGACCAGCTACGATATGGAGGATGGATACAGCCCAACATAAAGTGATCCCTCAACATGGTCTCACTGGCAGCTTTCAAACTGTTGCCGTCAATGGTCAACGTTTAGTGCTTCGTGGACAACATACGCTAACTGCAAATGTAAAAGTGAACAACTGGACCAGTGGTGGCTGTATATCCTTGGGTTAGCTTTCCCATGCTGTACAAGCTATCAGAATACCAGGCAGTTTGTGAAAATGTTCCTGTTAGGGTATTGGTATGTGGCCTGGTCCTTCAATTAACAGACTGGTTCGATTTTGAATTATTGCTGGTTCTTGTTGCATTAATGGCGCAGTGTTTGTTGGTGCATTAATGTAATGATGGATGAACTTAAATCAGTTCCCACACGTTTTCCTGGTTTCGGATGATGTGTGATTTAGGCAGGCAAATGAGAGTGTGGATTTAAACCTCTTCTGCATATGTATGCAAAGCGTGCAGATCTCAAATTGCTTGTCCATTACATCGAGGGCAAATTTTATACAATGTCTTCACCACATCACCAGCTTTATTCCAGCCTAAGGTATTGAGTTAAAGTCTTCCTTATCTACCAGCTCATTATTCACAACAAAGTTACCAGCACAAGGCCCCTCATTATTGATTAACTGATATAGTTAGTGCTGTGCATCTGTGTTGGGGTGATAGTGGAGCAAGTATTCCTGGTGTAGATTTCACATTCCCTAAATGTATCAGGGATCCCATTGCATCCCCAAGGTCCTGTAACCCTCTCTCACTGAGAGTGAATCCCAATCATGTGGGGGGTGGGGAAGGGGAGAACGGGAGAAAGGAAGTGATTCAAGCTAAAAGCAAGTACATTCATGGCCTGATGCAGGAAAGGAGGCCATTTGGCCTTCCGTGCCTATGACAGCTCTTTGACAGAGATTTTTAATTTGTTTTCTCCCCCCTCATTGTTCTGGATGCGTTTCCACTTTGTGTCGTTCTCTCTTTGGGACATTGTTACAAGCATTACATTCCAGATCACAACAACACCACTCTGAAACCTCAATGTTCTTAATCCTGCATCCTCGGGTTACTGATTCTACATCCAGAAGAAATGCTTTCTCCCTGGTCATTCTGTGAGAACCCCACCATAATTCAGAAACCCTCTGATAAATCTCCCCTTCATTTTCCAAGAACTAAGCAGAATTCAACTTCCCTTGTTACAATATCTTCAGAAACAGTTAACGTTACTGAAAATAAACTTTGATCAATTCCAAGTGATAAACTGAGCACAGTGATTAGAGTGCAGTAATAAAACTGTCTCGTAATGTGATCACAGCGTTAGTTACAACTCAAAACTTTTTAAAGTAATTAACTCAGTATTATCATACATATCAAAGACAACATAAACAGTCCCAATTCCTTCAGTATTTACTCAATAGCAATAACAATTGAGTCTAAAAGTGATCAGTGTGCTATCTTTAGCCTGCACATGAACTCATTGTCATTGAAATGAGTTCATGGACAAAGCAGACCACTTGGTTGGGGCCACATCCATAAATATCCACTCCCTCCACCACCGACAATCAGTAGCAGCATCTACAAGATGCACTGCAGAAATGCATGAAAAATCCTCAGTCACCATCTTCCAAACCCATTACCACTTCTATCTTGAAAGACATGGGCAGTAGCTACAAGGGAACACCACTCCCTACAAGTTCCCCTCCGAGCCACTCCCCATCCTGACTTGGAAATATGCCACAATTCCTTCAGTGTCACTGGGTCAAAATCCTGGAATTCTCTGCTTCAGAGCATTGTGAGTCTAACTACAGCAGGTGGACTGCAACAATTCAGGAAGGCAGCTTATTCCCACTGTCAGAAGAGGAGCAACTTCAGATGGGCAATAAATTCAGGGCCCAGACAGCAACGCACACATTCCACAATTGATTGAAAAAAAGGATATAGCTAATATTTCAGTCGTCCCTCTGTGGATTCTCAGCCCAGTGAAGTAGTCGAGCGTACTGCATTGAATGTTTTTTAAGGCAAACATGGTTAGATTTTTAAACAGTGCAAGAATGAAGAGTTATGGTGAGTAGGAAGGTAAGTGGAGTGGAATCCATACCTTCTGGTGGAGCATCTTTGAGGGGCCAGATGGCCTCTCCTGCTTCTGCTTCTTGTGTTCTTCTGATCAGAACATACCGAGAGGTTTCTCAGGGCTGGTATTAAACAGAATTAGAGCAGGGACCATTCAAGATGATATTGTGGCAGATGGTGGCAACTCCGACCCCTGATATCGCAGATACCATCACCAGCCATTCCCATCCCAGATCCAGCCCACCCCTGGCACACTGGCAGTGTCGCTATGACAACGGGTGAATGGACACCACCCAACTTTCTCCAGGCAGGAGCATTCCATCCCAGTCGGGAACACTTCAGTGGTCAAGGACATTCAGACTTCGATCTTCTGGTAAGCATCCTCCAAGGCAGCTTTCGAGATACACAACAACACAGAATCGCCAAGCAGAAACTGATAGCCATACCCATGAAAACAATCTCAACCATGATTTTGGGTTCATGTCACATGATTTGTAACCCCACCACATCTGTAAAACCTTCCTCACTGTTCTGTCCTGACACTATCACCTTCATAACCTGTTATGATCTCCCTACCTTAATTAGTTTGTACAGTCTGGATGACTTATTACTTTGGATAAACCCTTAAAGTTAGAGTCTTATACCTATCACTGTTATTCCAGCGATTTTGTTTGTCTCCAGCACCACCTTATATTTGATTTCTTTGCAATTATCTCTTGCCTCCATTCATCATATTATAGGTCACCCCTTCACTTGTTATTCAGCTGCTGACACTTTACTCCCACCATCTGACAGTTTTGATCTGCAAAGACTTGTTATTCAGCCTGTCCATGTTCCACTCTCAGCATTTGTATGATCTTCTGACATGTAATCTTAATTAACTGGAATTATCTTGAAATGATCTCTCCATTTCTACTTCCTGTGCCTACGCGCTTCCCTGCACTTCACCTGACAAAGGAGCAGTGCCCTGAAAGCTTGTGATTTTAAATAAACCTGTTGGACTATAAATTAGTGTTGTGTGACTTCTGACTCAGAACAAGGAGTGAACCCCAACTGAGTGTTACAGACTGGCACATTCCAAGGTATGGGACTACGTGCTGAGGGATGCACTAAAGCTTGGGGCAGCTGCTGCCAAGGGGCAGTGGGGAAAGACCACTGTCTGAGGTATTTTCTGCTGAAGGTAATTGGGGGTCCGTTCAGTTATAGGGCCCTCACAGTGTCTCACATATATGTCAATGTGGTCTTTCACAGGGAAGAAAAGTCTTTGGTTTGATTGTTGGGTAGAGTCAAACTCTAATGTTTGTTTGTTTGTTCATATGCTCCTGCACAGAACAGATGAGAAACAAAAAAAAACTGCAGATCCAGGAAGCTGGAGCAAGCCAGGCAGCACCAGGAGGTGGGGAAGTCAACTGTACAGATCAGAGCTGCTTCAGGGATTATGTATTAGATGCATTTTGTGAATAAACAGTACTTTTGAAATAAAAAGAATTGTTGCCTGCAGGACGTCCTCAGTGGAAGCTATTTGAAGTCACGGTCAGGAGCATCAGGTCGACCTCTATCTGGTCAGCATAGACAGATTAGACCGAAGAGTCTGTTTCTGTGCTGTATATATCTCTGACTCTACAACTGTAATGATTATGTCTTCTTTTGTATGTGAATGAGATATGAATGGCAGATAAATAGACAAGGTCTTTTCCCTTGGGTGGGAGAACCGGAAGCATAGGTTCAAGGTGAGAGGAGAAAGATTTGAAAGAGACCTAAGGAGCAGTTTTTTCACACAGTAAATGGTGAGTGCATGGAATGAGTTGCCAGAGGAAATGGTAGAGGCTGGTACAATGACAACATTTAAAAGGCTCCTGGATGGGTATATGAATAGGACAGGTTTAGAGGGATATGGGCCAAATACTGGCAAATGGGACTCGATTTAGGATATCTGGTTAGCATGGACCAATACCCCCAACAACTTGCCCCCTACTGAGGTCAGGCTCACCAGTCTATAAATAAATAAAGATATTCGTTGTCGGAAAGACATCCCCAGCGGAAACTACTTCAGGAACACCATCTGGACCCTAGAAACGTTTACTTTTCAGAGAATTTACAAATTGATCACTGATTAAGACACGGTATCAGCACCGCCACTGTCTGGCAAGAGACGGTACTGCGGCCCAATGCCATTCAGTGACGATCACATCCACCAGATGGCGGTGTCACACGATCAAACCCTGGAGGAATGCTGGAAATCTGAAATAAAATCAGAAAATGCTGCCAATCTTCAGTAAGTCAGGCAACACTGTGGAGAGAGAGCTGGAGTTAAATACTGGGAATGCTGGAAATCCTGGGACAGGATGGGTTTTATTCTCCCCTCACCAAAAATATAAGGAGTTCAATTGAATATGCTATGAAAATGCTGCTACAGTGTTTGGATATCCCCCTCAGGATTTCATGTTCCGGGTGTAGAGTGAGGAATGAAAACTCAGAGAAATCTGGGAAACAGGTGAAGAGATGGAGTATGGGACTGTGGGGGTTTGACTGAAGCAGGGAGTAAATGAAGGAAGGAGAGATACAAGACATTTAATGAACTTTTTTTTATTTACACCATCTGACATTTATACTTGGAAATGCTTTATTTACATTTCGGTTGTGATTTTACAAAATATAATCTCAAAATTCAACAACACATTTTACAACAACCTGTTGTCAATGGGGGTGCCTGACGCCAATCCCTGACCCAGACCCTAACCCCAGGGTAGCGTTGCAATGTTAGGTAGGTTACAAGGCACCGTCCCTTGCATGACAGATTCTCAGAAACTGGTCTTTATTCCAAATCCCAAAGAAAGGATAAAGTTTCTCAGTGAATCTATTCCTAGTGAAGGTGCGGAGATGGGACTTGGTGTCCGCGTTGTAAAATGAAACTGTCCCAGATTCATAACTGAGACAAACTCCCACCTTCCTGAGTATCTGACGTGCACAGAGAAAGGATGGCAAATTTATATAACAATTATCCCAATCCCGCCCCACAATCCAGAATCCATTCCCCGGGATCAGACTGACGCATGTCTTCCTCTCCACAGACTCTGAGGCTACTCCCAGACTCCAGCCCGGAGCCTCCGGCACCTCCACCTCCCAGTAATGTCTCCCCGATGTGAATCCCTCTGATCCCAGGGCAGAAGCCCAGTATGTAAATCTCTTCTTGGTGTAAGGGAGACTCCTCTGGGTCCCAGTCCTTCTCAACCTCATCAGATCCTCAGACACCTCGAAATAGGGACTCGCTGTTTCCACATCCACGGTCACAGAGACTGATAGGGAAAAAAAGAGATTTAGAGACAGTGGAGAGGAATGTGTGAATGTAGGGAAGATGTGTGCAGGTTGGTGGGGGGAGGTAGGATGAGTATGTGCTGTGTGTGTTTCTATGTGGAGTGTGCACGTGTGTGTTGGGGAGAACGTGTATATGGAGGGGGCACTGTGTGAGAGTGTGGGGCAAGTGTATGTGTGTGTGTGTGAGAGAGAGAGAGAAGGGAATGTGTGTCTGTGGGGGAGAGTGCAGGTGTGGGAGTGTGAGAAATTTGTGTGTATGAGATGGGAGGGAATGTGTGTGTGGGGGGACGTGTATGTTTGGGTGAGGGGGTATATGCGTGGGCATATGTGTGGAGGTGGGGATGTATGTGTGTGTACAGGATGTGTATGTATGTGTGTAAGTGGATGTGTGGTAAATGTGTGTGGATGGGGATGTGAGTGAGGGTGGGGTGTGTGTGGATGGGGATGTGAGTGTGGGTGGGGTGTGTGTGTGGATGGGGATGTGAGTGTGGGTGGTGTGTGTGTGTGGATGGGGATGTGAGTGTGGGTGGGGTGTGTGTGTGGATAAGGATGTGAGTGTGGGTGAGGTGTGTGTGTGGATGAGGATGTGAGTGTGGGTGAGGTGTGTGTGTGGATGAGGATGTGTGTGTGGGTGGGGTGTGTGTGTGGATGAGGATGTGAGTGTGGGTGGGGTGTGTGTGGATGAGGATGTGAGTGTGGGTGGGGTGTGGGTGTGGATGGGGATGTGAGTGTGGGTGGGGTGTGTGTGTGTGGATGGGGATGTGAGTGTGGGTGGGGTGTGTGTGTGGATGGGGATGTGAGTGTGGGTGGGGTGTGTGTGGATGAGGATGTGAGTGTGGGTGGGGTGTGTGTGTGGATGAGGATGTGAGTGTGGGTGAGGTGTGTGTGTGGATGAGGATGTGAGTGTGGGTGGGGTGTGGTGTGTGGGTGGGGTGTGTGTGGATGAGGATGTGAGTGTGGGTGGGGTGTGTATATGGATGAGGATGTGAGTGTGGGTGGGGTGTGTGTGTGGATGGAGATGTGAGTGTGGGTGGAGTGTGTGTGTGGATGGAGATGTGAGTGTGGGTGGGGTGTGGAGTGTGGATGGGGATGTGAGTGTGGGTGGGGTGTGTGTGCGGATGGGTATGTGAGTGTGGGTGGGGTGTGTGTGTGGATGAGGATGTGAGTGTGGGTGAGGTGTGAGTGTGGGTGAGGTGTGTGTGTGGGTGGGGTGTGGTGTGTGGATGGGGATGTGAGTGTGGGTGGGGTGTGTGTGTGGATGGGGATGTGAGTGTGGGTGGGGTGTGGGTGTGGATGGGGATGTGAGTGTGGATGGGGATGTGAAGTGTGGATGGGGATGTGAGTGTGGGTGGGGTGTGGTGTGTGGATGAGGATGTGTGTGTGGGTGGGGTGTGGTGTGTGGATGGGGATGTGAGTGTGGGTGAGGTGTGTGTGTGGATGGGGACATGAGTGTGGGTGGGGTGTGTGTGCGGATGAGGATGTGTGTGTGGGTGGGGTGTGGTGTGTGGATGGGAATGTGAGTGTGGGTGGGGTGTGAGTGTGGATGGGGATGTGAGTGTGGGTGAGGTGTGTGTGTGGATGGGGACATGAGTGTGGGGGGGGTGTGTGTGCGGATGAGGATGTGTGTGTGGGTGGGGTGTGGTGTGTGGATGGGAATGTGAGTGTGGGTGGGGTGTGAGTGTGGATGGGGATGTGAGTGTGGGTGAGGTGTGTGTGTGGATGGGGACATGAGTGTGGGGGGGGGGTGTGTGCGGATGAGGATGTGTGTGTGGGTGGGGTGTGGTGTGTGGATGGGAATGTGAGTGTGGGTGGGGTGTGAGTGTGGATGGGGATGTGAGTGTGGTTGGGGTGTGGAGTGTGGATGAGGATGTGAGTGTGGGTGAGGTGTGTGTGTGGATGGGGATGTGTGTGGGTGGGGTGTGGTGTGTGGATGGGAATGTGAGTGTGGGTGGGGTGTGTGTGTGGATGGGGATGTGAGTGTGGGTGGGTGTGTGTGTGTGTGCGTGCGTGTGTGTGTGGATGGGGATGTGAGTGTGGGTGGGGTGTGTGTGTGTGGATGAGGATGTGAGTGTGGGTGGGGTGTGTGTGTGGATGAGGATGAGAATGTGGGTGGGGTGTGTGTGTGGATGAGGATGTGTGTGGGTGGGGTGCAGTGTGTGGATGGGGTGTGTGTGTGGATGGGGATGTGAGTGTGGGTGGGGTGTGTGTGTGGATGAGGATGTGAGTGTGGGTGGGGTGTGAGTGTGGATGGGGATGTGAGTGTGGGTGAGGTGTGTGTGTGGATGGGGATGTGAGTGTGGGTGGGGTGTGGTGTGTGGATGGGGTGTGTGTGTGGATGGGGATGTGAGTGTGGGTGAGGTGTGTGTGTGGATGGGGATGTGAGTGTGGGTGGGGTGTGAGTGTGGATGGGGATGTGAGTGTGGGTGAGGTGTGTGTGTGGGTGGGGATGTGAGTGTGGGTGGGGTGTGTGTGTGGATGGGGATGTGAGTGTGGGTGAGGTGTGTGTGTGGGTGGGGATGTGAGTGTGGGTGAGGTGTGTATGTGGATGGGGATGTGAGTGTGGGTGGGGTGTGTGTGTGGATGGGGATGTGAGTGTGGGTGGGGTGTGAGTGTGGATGGGGATGTGAGTGTGGGTGGGGTGTGAGTGTGGATGGGGATGTGAGTGTGGGTGGGGTGTGAGTGTGGATGGGGATGTGAGTGTGGGTGGGGTGTGGAGTGTGGATGGGGATGTGAGTGTGGGTGGGGTGTGTGTGTGGATGGGGATGTGAGTGTGGGTGAGGTGTGTGTGTGGGTGGGGATGTGAGTGTGGGTGAGGTGTGTATGTGGATGGGGATGTGAGTGTGGGTGGGGTGTGTGTGTGTGTGTGGATGAGGATGTGAGTGTGGGTGGGGTGTGTGTATGGATGAGGATGTGAGTGTGGGTGGGGTGTGTGTGTGGATGGGGATGTGAGTGTGGGTGGGGTGTGTGTGTGGATGAGGATGTGAGTGTGGGTGGGGTGTGTGTGTGGATGGGGATGTGAGTGTGGGTGGGGTGTGTGTGTGGATGGGTATGTGAGTGTGGGTGGGGTGTGTGCGGATGGGTATGTGAGTGTGGGTGGGGTGTGGGTGTGGGTGAGGATGTGAGTGTGGGTGGGGTGTGTGTGTGGGTGGGGTGTATGTGTGGATGGGGATGTGAGTGTGGGTGGGGTGTGTGTGTGTGGATGAGGATGAGAATGTGGGTGGGGTGTGTGTGTGGATGGGGATGTGAGTGTGGGTGGGGTGTATGTGGATGAGGATGTGAGTGTGGGTGGGGTGTGTGTGTGGGTGGGGATGTGAGTGTGGATGGGGTGCGGTGTGTGGATGGGGTGTGTGTGTGGATGAGGATGTGAGTGTGGGTGGGGTGTGTGTGTGTGGATGGGGATGTGAGTGTGGGTGGGGTGTGTGTGTGTGGATGAGGATGTGAGTGTGGGTGGGGTGTGTGTGGATGAGGATGTGAGTGTGGGTGGGGTGTGTGTGTGTGTGTGTGTGGATGAGGATGTGAGTGTGGGTGGGGTGTGTGTGTGTGTGTGGATGAGGATGTGAGTGTGGGTGGGGTGTGTGTATGGATGAGGATGTGAGTGTGGGTGGGGTGTGTGTGGATGAGGATGTGAGTATGGGTGGGGTGTGTGTGTGGATGGGTATGTGAGTGTGGGTGGGGTGTGTGTATGGATGAGGATGTGAGTGTGGGTGGGGTGTGTGTGGATGAGGATGTGAGTGTGGGTGGGGTGTGTGTGTGGATGGGGATGTGAGTGTGGGTGGGGTGTGTGTGTGGATGGGGATGTGAGTATGGGTGGGGTGTGTGTGTGGATGGGGATGTGAGTGTGGGTGAGGTGTGTGTGTGGATGGGGATGTGAGTGTGGGTGAGGTGTGTGTGTGGATGGGGATGTGAGTGTGGGTGGGGTGTGTGTGTGGATGAGGATGTGAGTATGGGTGGGGTGTGTGTGTGGATGGGTATGTGAGTGTGGGTGGGGTGTGTGTGTGGATGGGGATGTGAGTATGGGTGGGGTGTGTGTGTGGATGGGGATGTGAGTGTGGGTGGGGTGTGTCTGTGGATGAGGATGTGAGTGTGGGTGGGGTGTGGAGTGTGGATGAGGATGTGAGTGTGGGTGGGGTGTGTGTGTGGATGGGGATGTGAGTGTGGGTGGGGTGTGTGTGTGGATGGGGACGTGAGTGTGGGTGGGGTGTGTCTGTGGATGGGGATGTGAGTGTGGGTGGGGATGTGAGTGTGGGTGAGATGTGTGTGGGGGGGTGGATGTGTGATAAGGGTGAGGATGTGAGTTGGTGGGGTGGATGTATGGTAATTGTGTGTGAGTGGGGATGTGAGTGTGAGTGGGTGCGGATGTGTGTGTGTGTGTGTGAAGGAGTGGGACATTGTGCATTGAGCACAGGAACATGAGTCAGCTCCATATTGTGAAGTGCAGTTTGAGGTGGCAAATTAATGTGGATATTGAGAGCTGCAAATGTAAAAAAATGGAAAATAATTTATTCAAATTCACATATCCAAACATTTCTAACTTCACTGCCTTTGTTATTCCATCCTTTTTCAAGCTTTTTCTCTGAGTTTACACCCAATGGAATATTGCTCCAGCTGTCTCAGTGAGAATAAGCTCATCCCAACACCCACAAACGAAGCTGCATCAGAACATTATTTCAATGAGCTAACGCACACTGCAGCACAGAGGAACTACACAGAGCAGAGGAAAATCATCTATACCGTATATTCAAAAAGAATGAGTACCCAATGAACACAGTCTGCCGATTTCTCAGTAACAAACCCAAACAAGCTGACCAAACACATCCAGAAACCCTAGCTACTCTCTCCTACATCAAAGACATCTCAGAAATGGCTGCCAGACTACTCAGACCCCTTGGCATCATGGTAGCCCACAAACCTACCAACACACTAAAACAGCAGCTAATGAACTTGAAAGACCCGATACATTCAACAAGCAAAACTAATGTAATTTACAAAATACTGTGCAAGGATTTTAACAAACACTACATTAGACAACAGGCAGAAAACTAGCCACTCTCTCACTAGTATCTTCACATACAGATGAGGAAGGACACCACTTCGACTGGGACAATACATCCATCCTAGGACAAGCCAAACAAAAACATGCATGAGAATTCATAGAAGTGTGGCATTCCAATCCGAACTCTATCAACAAACACATCGAGTTAGACCCCATCTACTGCCCCCTGAGAAAAAGAACTGGAAGTGACTTCACCACAGGAAATGGCATCACCAACCCAAAGAAACACAAACATATAAATGGAAAGCAGGAATTTTCAGCAGTGCTTCGCCTGAGGCCCACTGAAGATGTTACCTAATAGGGTAACGAAAATGAACCTTCCAGTTCAGTGAGCAAACCTATATCCAAAACCTCAACCTGAGCTACAAATCTTCTCAAAACCAGCGAACAGGCTCCTGTTTGTCTGTCTCTCACTGTCCTTCATTATTTTCCAATATCATGGTGGAGTGAAATGTGTTTTCACAAAATTGAAACTGGAATGCTCAATCTGATCTCAAAATACCAATTAAACCTCCTAAAATCCAATGCTATGGAAAGCAATTCAGCTGGCCCTGGGTAGACTGAAGTCAGGGCCATTGGGAAAGAGCTTTATTGAAACAGTGGAGACAGGTCAGAGAATGTTCACTCAGTTGGTTCCTGGGATGAAGCAGTTCCCTTGAGATGAAAGGTTTCAGGCTGGGGCTGTCCTCATTGGAGTTTAGAGGAATGAGAGAATCTTATTGAAATGTATAAGATGATAATGGTGTTGACAGAGTAAACATTGACAGGCTGTTTCCCATTGTGGAGGAACATGGAACCAGGGACAGAGTTTCAAAGTAAGGGCCCTGCCAATTAACATGGAGATGGGGAGGGATATTGTGTCTCGGGATCATTAATCTTTGGAATTCTCTACCCCTCGAGAGCAGTGGAGGCCAGTTCATTGAATAGACTCGAAGCTGAGTTAAACAGGTTTTCATCAACGAGGGAGTCGAAGGTTGTGGGAGTCAGGCAGGAAAATGGAGTTATGGTCACAATCAGATCAGCCACCATCTTTATGAATGACAGAGCAAGCTCTAGGGGGTCACTCCTGCTCCTGTTTCTGATGTACAATGTTCACATGGGATTTTCACACAGACATTGTTTTAAATTGGAGAAAGTGAGGACTGCAGGTGCTGGAGAGTCAGAGTTGAGAAGTGTGGTGCTGGAAAAGCACAGCAGGTCAGGCAGCATCCGAGGAGCAGCAGAATCGACGTTTTGTGCATAAGTCCTTCATCAGGCACCAACACATCCAGCACCACACTTTTCAACATTGTTTTAAGTTGTCAGCTTTTTGGGTTTATTACCTACCTGTGTGTTAAAAATAAGATCTTACTTTCACACACAAACTCCCTTTTACCCTGGAAACAGAAAAAGCAAATAAACTGAAGAACGTGCTGTGATATGAAGCTTAAATAATTCCCCAGAAAGGATTCATGGCCATTTTTCAATCCAGCTACATAGATGTGTGTGTGGGGAATATGTGTGTGTGTGGAGGGATGTGCATGAGTGGGAGATGTGTCTGTGTGAGGGGATACATGTGTCACTGCGTTTGTTGGGGAATGTGTTGTGGGTGAGGTGTCTGTGGTGTACGTATGTGAGAGGAAGGGGTGTGTGGTGAAGAACTTTGTTACAGAATGTGTGTGTGGTGGGGGGGAGGGGGTGATTTGTGTGTGATGGGTGTTTCTGTGTATTTGGGACTGTGTGTGTGTGTGTGTGTGTGTGTGTGTGTGTGTGTAAAGAATTGAATCAAATAGATGGAGAGAGAGAGTGAGAGAAGATGGGGAAGCAGACAAAGGGATAATCCACAAGGGAGATACAAACAGGAAATGGGAACAAGTGAAAATGGATTGCTCCCACAGGAGGTGGAAAAATTGTCCGTTTCCCTCCTCCATCCTCACTATCCAAAGTCAAAGACACACCCTCCATGTGAAGCAGTGACTCACTTCCACTTCACTGAATCCAGTCTATTGTATTCATGGCTCACAATGCAGTCTCCTTTACATTTGGGAGATGAAATGCAGATTGGAGTTGACTGCTTTGTTGAACACTCTGCTCTGTCAGTAAAAATGACCCTGTGTTTCCAGTTACTTGCCACTTCCACACCCCTCTCTGCTTCTGTGTCAACATTTCAGTCTCAGGCCTGCTGCAGTGCTCCAGTGAAGTCAGTCACAAGCTGGTGGCACAACACCTCATCTTCCCCCCCTCAGTACCTTACAGCCCACAGGGCTCAGTAATGAGTCAACAATTTCAGAGCATGAATACCTTCCTCGATGTTTGTTCCCCACCCCCACACCCCGAGGTCCTGTTCTATATTGGTTGTTGTAGTGATACAATGGCTTTAAGAGGTGTATTTTGTTCTGGTTTATTTCTATGAAGAAAGGTTTTGATATAGGTTCTGAGCAGCCTCCTAAGCCAAAAAAGTAAACAGCTTGTGAGGCCTTGAATCTTTTACTTATCATTAGAACAATAGAAGCAGCCTGAATGGGTGAGGTGAACCAAGATTTTCAGTTTTAGCTTTCACCAGTTGCTGGGGTCTTGAAGCTAGATGTGAAAGCTTTTATCCCTCTCTCCATTACAGCAAAAAGTTGGGGTTCTCTTCCTGCTGATAGAATTACATGTGAAACAATCTGTCTTACTGAATTTGCTTTTGCTAAGGGTGTGTTTATGGGATGTTACTGTATTAAAACAGTTAAATAGTAGTAGTTAATAGTGGAAAAGTTAATTAGTCATGGTTAATATATACGTGATATTGTTAAGTACTAGAGAGTTGCAATGAGGCCAACTGTTCTCTTTCATTTACGTTTTGCCTGTATTTTAATTATAGATTAGATTAGATTACTTACAGTGTGGAAACAGGCCCTTCGGCCCAACAAGTCCACACCGACTCGCCAAAGCGCAACCCACCCAGACCCCTACATATACCCCTTACCTAACACTACGGGCAATTTAGCATGGCCAATTCACCTGACCCGCACATCTTTGGACTGTGGGAGGAAACCGGAGCACCCGGAGGAAACCCACGCAGACACGGGGAGAATGTGCAAACTCCACACAGTCAGTCGCCTGAGGCGGGAATTGAACCCAGGTCCCTGGCGCTGTGAGGCAGCAGTGCTAACCACTGTGCCACCGTGCTGCCCATAGTGTATGAATAAATTGTGTTTTGTTCCAAGCCTGGTAGTTTGACCAATCGAATTGCATCCGGCATACAACACCTTATATTTACCTTTAATTAAGAAAACATTAGGGTCTGGACTGCCTTCTTAAAATATTTGGAGAGGGTTTGGTCTGCTCCACAGCAGTTGTTCCCAGCAAAGCCAATCCACTTTCAATGGTTCACATTTCCCTTTAGCATCCATTCAGCATTTATCTCCCTCTCAGCTTAGCTTCAGGAATCCCGTTGTCTGTTTCTTCTTTCTCTCTCTCTCTCTCTCTCTCTCTCTGTACCATTTCCATCAATTTGACTCACTTGTTCCCCTTTCCATGAGCCACAACCTATCCCCACCATCAGAGAAAATACCACCCTTTCCCAGCTGCTGTCAGTTCTGAGCAAGGGACACTGGACCCAAGATAGGAACTCTGCTCAGTCTCTCCACCACTTTCTGTTTTTGATTCCTGAGAGAGTGGGGCTGACGAAATTATAATTCAGAATCAGGAAATGGAAAACGAGCTCAATTAAAACATTGCATCAGCCTTCACAGACAAAGCTACAAATCGGATTCCAACAATTACTAAATACTCAGGGAGCAAAAGGAGGAGTGGAGATAACCTTAGTGACTATTCTGAGACAAGAAAAGCAGGGAAAACAATGGGGATGAAGACCAAGAGATCCCTCTGGACCTGATGGAATGCATCCCAGATATTAATGGAAATAGCTACACAGATGGTTGGTGCAGAGGCAGTTTCCAGGAATCCTTATATTCTGGAACATCCCAGAGTATTGGAAAACTGATAATATGACAGCTTTATCTGAAATGCAGAGGAAGTAAGACAGGTGAGGGCAATCCAAGATGGCGGTGAGCTCGGAAGATCGCATTGCAGAGCCCCGCATCACAGCACAAGTGGGACAAACTTTCAACCCGCTCAGTCTCGACCATCATGAGATCCTGGGACTCCAGAAAGATCGTGGAGTCCCAAGAAACTTTTAAAAGTTAATTTACCTGCTGTCCAGAGATGCCAAAAAAGAAGGAGGGGTATCCGAGGCTGGGCCTTCGGCCCAGTCTGCAAGATCTTCAGACTCGATCACTTTTCAGGACCTGGTGAATGAGCTCACGAAATTTCCCAAAATCTTGGGGAAACAGATAGAATAGGAGCTGGCTCCAAACTCTCTCATGCTGCAGAATCATGAGCAGCAGCTGGGAGACCTGAAAAAGAGGACGGATGAGGTGGACCACAGAGTCACAGTGGTGGAAGCTGATGCCAGTTCATCCAAGGATAGGATCCAAGCCCTGGAGATGCAGGTCCGTAATTTGCACCACCAAGTGGATGATCTTGAAAACAGGGGCAGGAGAAAAAACATTCGGATCATCGGTCTGCCTGAGAGTAAGGAAGGTGAGTGGCCTGTGGAATTTATTGAGGACTTGCTGCTGAATTTCCTTAACTTAGAGTCTGGCATGAGAGCATTGAAGATCGAGAGGCCTCACTGCGTCACAGAGCAGAGATCGGGTCTGGGTCCACATCCTTGTCCTCTCCTGATGCAGTTCCATCACTATCAGGATAAGGGGAGAATCATGGAAGCTTCCAGAGTCTAGGGGAAGAATCCGATGGCTCTAATTTATGAGGGTTCTAAGATCATGTTTTTCCAGGACATCTCAGCGGCGGTGTTCCAGAAAAGAAAATCTTATGACGGTGTCAAGAGAAGACTGAGGGAGCTTGGGATTCAGTATCTCTGAGGTACCCGGCAGTGCTTCGGGTCACCTTAGATGGATCCGTACGTCTCTTTGACATGTTGGAGAAGGCAAGAGACTTTGTGGATAAATTAACCTAATCTGAACAATTTTAGGATGTATAAATGGTAGTGTTGTTTGGGTATGTCTTTGTCGTTTTGTAAAAGAAACACAGGAAGTCCGGTTGAAGCTTTATATTTCTATTTTTTTTCGATTGATGATAATTTGGTTTAAACTATGTTTGGCGGTGGTTGCGTTGTATATTTTCAATTTCTAAGTTAAGATATACCAAAGAACGGTTGGGGTATTTATCCCTTTTTTTCTTTAAAAATGTCTTTTTTATTCATATTGGTATTCTTTGGTGTGTTTACTTTCTTTCCTGCTTATGTTCGTAATGCGGCTCTAACTGGGAGAAGTGAAGATGGGTGGGATGGTTAGATGCCTACTTATGGGCAGTTTGGGATGGGTAGTTGCCCCCTCTGGGCAGGGGGTGAGTTGCCCTATTCAGCGCCATTGGCGCTTTATATGTTGATTTGTTCTTTGGTTTTTGTTGTTTTTAATTTTTAATAGTTTTATAGTTTGGTAAATGTAGTGGTCTTAGTTTGTGTCATTTTTATGTTTGGTAGATCATGTAACATTAAGGCTTAGCGATTTGTGGTTTGTGTTCCTCCTCTTTGGAATTTAAAAGTTACTGCAGAAAGTTATGGCTAATGACTTGCTCAAATGGTGTACCTGGAATATCAAGGGAAGTCATTCACCAATTAAGAGGAAGAAGGTACTCTTGAATCTTAGAAAAGAGAAGGTGGATATTGCTTTGTTAAAGGAGCCACACTTGGATGACAGGAAACATTTGAAATTACAGCAGAATGTCTTTGACCAAGTTTATTTTTCATCACTTAATACTAGAAATAGGGGAGTGGATCTATTGGTTAGGAACAAATCTCCCTTTTAAATTACTAGCGTGTGTTAAAGACACACACGGAGGTTTGCAACTCTTAAGGTTTTGATAAATGGGTAAGAATATGGTGTTTTAAATGTTAATGTCCTCCAGCTCATCCCCTTAAATTTTTGGTAGATGCATTTGAGGATCGCAAAGCTGGATTGAGGCTGCTGTCAGGAGCAACCATTTTATGCATCACAAAATGGCTTCCCAATACAAAGTAACATAACAAAATGGCTTCAGGCTGCAAATTTACACTGTGTTTAAAATGGCTTCTCACTCCGCTAAAAGTTGCATTTCTGCTTTGCTGAGCAAACTGAATTAAAAGATAAAGCAGAAAATGGAGCCTCCACATTATGGAATTAACTAATCTAGATAGGATATCACTAACGATCCTAGTTAAACTTGAAAAGCAGGTGCAGAGAGATGTGAAGAAAAACAATATTAGATTAGATTACTTACAGTGTGGAAACAGGCCCTTCGGCCCAACAAGTCCACACCGACCCGCCGAAGCGCAACCCACCCATACCCTTACATTTACCCCTTACCTAACACTACGGGCAATTTAGCTTGGCCAATTCACCTGACCCGCACATCTTTGGACTGTGGGAGGAAACCAGAGCACCCGGAGGAAACCCATGCAGCCATGGGGAGAACGTGCAAACTCCACACAGTCAGTCGCCTGAGTTGGGAATTGAACCCGGGCCTCAGGCGCTGTGAGGCAGCAGTGCTAACCACTGAGCCACCGTGCTGTTTTCCAGGAAATATCACTGGGTTCACCTGCTGTCCATTATGTCATTTTATTATACTTTATTGGTTATATTTTACAATTAAGGCTGTACTATTTCTTAAGAAACATATAAAAATTGCCTTTCTTCTAAATGAATTGCGCAGTTTCTCCAAGGAACACAGAAGCTTTTAACTTCTGTGTTGCTGGACAAATCTGTGCCCAGATGATATTAAATAAAGTGTGAAATCTTACCTAAGCAGACCATACTCCTGTTGTTTATTTGAATACCTCAGAACCGAGAGATCCCTCCCAGGGGTTGAGATCTTCACGTTTTCTAAACTGATAAGTCTCGAGTCCCAGCACATTATCATAGGGGGAGATTTTAACTGTCTCATGGATCCCACAGTAGAAATGTTGCCCAAATGTCCCTCGATACCCACTGTAAAAGCTAAACAGTTAGTGGATCTATGTGGGGGGTTAGGGTTGGTGGACACCTGGCGGCGTCTCCACCCTACAGGCAGGGATTTTACATTTTTCTCCAATCCATATAGATGTCACATCAGGATTGATTTTATGCTGACCCCTGTGGCAACCCTGAACTTGGAGGCATCTTGTATGATTGGTAATATTACCATCTCTGATCATGCTCCAGTGTACCCGTTGGTTAGGATTAAGGATGTTACAGTGTGTTCGAGGCACTGACAAATGGATCCCTTTATCCCCAAGGATAATAAGTTCGTGGAGTATTTCTCTAGGGAATTCTGGACGTTCCTAGACATTAACTTACACTCAGTTGGTAGTCTATCCATCCTTTGGGAACTTGCCAAAGCCTATGCTAGGGGGTTTGTTATTTCCTATTCCACCAGTAGGGAGCAGCAAAAAGGTGAGCAGCAACGTCTCCATGAAGCACGGTTGAAGGCAGCCGAGAAAACTAACTTTGACAGACCCTCTTTGGTCAAACTACAGAGGATTACGGTGCTGCCGTCTGCATTGAATTCCGTGCTCACGCAGACAGCAGAGAAGGAGCTTGCGTTTGCAAAGCAAAGATTATATGAGCATTGTGACAGGCCAGGCAAATACTTAGCATGTCTTTCTGGGAAAAGGAGTGCCCCACAAGCCATTACAGTGATGAGTGAAGGGTCTGGCAACTGAACATGTGACTCTAAGAAGATTAATTTGGCTTTCCAGAGATTTTACTCTAAGTTATACCAATCTGAGGACTGTGAAGAGGGGCAGGTCAAAATTGAATAATTTTTTAAGGATCTGAAGCTCTCAGGCAAGATGCCTGAACAAGAATCCTTTCCCAATGCTCATTTATCAGAGCAGCAAGTGCAGAAAACTGTGATGCAGTTTCCGAGTGGAAAGGCACCCAATCCTGATGGACTTCCCAGCAAATTCTATAAGGGATGTATAAGCATACTGTCAGGCCCAATGCTCAATATGTTTGATGATTCATAGTCATGATTGTTCCCGCCATCTCTGAGAGAGGCCAATATTCCACTTATTCTTAAAAAAGGGAAGATCACGGAAGACTGTGTTTTGTACAGGCCCATTTCATTCTTAAATGTGGACTTTAAAATCCTCTCTAAGACTCTCGCATTAGGGCTGGAGACTGTGTTACCTTCTATCATTAAAGAGTATCAGACAAGCTTCATAAAGGACCACAGATCCTCCAATAATGTTAGGAGGCTGCCTAACGTAATTTAAGCATGTCACCAACAGTCAATACAGGGACTGATGATTAAACGATTGACGGAGATAATTTGTGGGGATCTCAACATATTAGCTCCAGAAGTGGGGTCAAAATTGCATAAGATTTAATTGCATGTGGATAATGTCCTAACTTTTTCATCAAATCCAGCAGTTTCAGGCTCGCCTGATACAATGCATCTGCGTGTTTGGCACTTTTTCACAGTATAAGATGAATTTTGCGAAATCGGAGGCTATGGATGGTCTTACAAAGGAGCTAGATCTTGAGGGTGAATATCGATTCCCATTTTGATGGTCAAATGGGGGGGTTTTATGTATTTGGGCATATTCATTACTCCAGTCTGGATTGATTGTTCAAAGCCAATTTTGTTCAATTATTTGAAAAAATTAAACAAGACCTTCAAAGATGGGAAGCACCTCCACTCTCGTGGCTGGGTGGGATAGCGCTTATTAAGATGAATATTCTCCCCCCGTTTGCTACACCCTGTACAAATTCTTCCCCCTGATTTTCAGTAAGCAAACATTCAGGAGACTGAACGGCTAGTTCAGCTCCTTTATTTGGCATCATACGCGGCCCCTCATTAAATTATCTAAACTGCAACTGCCTCACAGATTGGGGGCGTGGACCTTCCGGACATTGAAAATTACCAACTGAGCTCGCTTTTATCCGACGTGATTGGGCTTGTGGGGATCCTCTTTCCGTATGGTTAGATATCAAAGCCTCCCAGGCAAGGTGCCCCCTTACCAGCTTGCTGTTCTTGGACAAAATGAGGACAGATAGGGAATACTGCCATAACCCAATAGTCATCAACACTGCTAAAGCATGGAGAGCAATTCAGCAGAGGGAAGGCAATATTGACAAAACATCTTCCTTTAGGGCTTTAGTGGATATGCTGGGTTTTCAACCAGGGATGGTAGATTCAGGATTTAAATGCTGGGCAGCTAGGGGTGTGTCTTGCATGGGCAATTTATTTGAGGGAGACACAATGATGTCCTTTGATCAGATAGTACAGAAATATGAGCTATCTCTTTTGTTTTTTTCAAGTTAGGGATTTTATTCAAAAAATGACTTCACTTTTGACTACTAATATGACATAGAGAGGGGGAATGCTCAATGCTGAGAATGCACTTGCATTTGGGGGATGGGAAAGAGAACTAGGTGATTAAATTACTTACAGTGTGGAAACAGGCCCTTCGGCCCAACAAGTCCACATCGACCCACCGAAGCGCAACCCACCCATACCCTTACATTTACCCCTTACCTAACACTACGGGCAATTTAGCATGGCCAATTCACCTGACCTGCACATCTTTGGACTGTGGGAGGAAACCGGAGCACCCGGAGGAAACCCACGCAGACACGGGGAGAGCGTGCAAACTCCACACAGTCAGTCGCCTGAGTCGGGAATTGAACCCGGGTCTCTGGCGCTGTGAGGCAACAGTGCTAACCACTGTGCCACCGTGCCGCCCTGTAAAAAAAGTTAAATTCAAAGATGTTGAAGTTTCCTCAGAGGCCTGGGAAGATATTTGGGAAAATGCAAGAAAGATATCAATTTGCAAGAGGACCCATGCTTCTTAGTTGAAGATTCTCCATAGGGTCCACTTGGCTCCAGAATTTAAACTTTCAAAATAAGAATTTAAACCTTCAAAATTTAAACCTGGGGTATCTGCAACAACTCTCAAGTTCAAGGTCTGTACGAGCACTCTTACCCATTGTCTCTGATCTTGTGGTAGGCTTCAAACATATTGGAGTGCTGTGGCGTGTGCAACAGAGAAGATTTTGCAACTAAGGATGGAGAAGGACCCTATCTCTCTACTTCTGGGCCTGACCACTGTGTTCCCTGCAGATGTGCAGAAGAAAAAAGTTTTCAATATCCTCACTTTCTGCACAAGAAAGAATATCTTGCTAGGTTGGGTATCCAAATGTCTCCCGGGCCTGTCGGGTTAGTGGAAGATTGTTATGAAACATATTTCCTTGGAATTTCTCACAAATAGGATACACCACAAAGCTGAGAATTTTTATAAGACATGGCAGCCCTTTTTGGAATACCTGGACACAGATTTAGCTGCCACACTAACAAGGGCTTTTATGTAACCATAACGATTGTGTTTCACAAGTCCAATATCCAGACAGGAGGAACTGTGAATGTATGAGTGTCTTGTCTGGATGAGTTGGGTTATTACTATTTATTAGTTTGTTGTTGATTATTATTTATTTATTTAGTTCAATAGCTAGTTTGGTTTTTTTTTTATATTCTATATTTTTCTATATATGTTTATACATTGTGTACATGAGGGTGGGTTAGGGTTTTATTTTCTTTTTTTTGTACTGTTTTGAATTGTATTGTTTTGTAATGGTTGTAATATTAAAGAATATATTTTTTCAATAAGACTATGCTAAAGAAAAAAGAAGACAGGAAATCTCAGACAATTCGGTTAATGTCAGTTCTTGAGAAAATGTTCAAATCCATTACAAGGGATGCAATAGCACAGTGTTTAATATTACAAAGAAGAGTCAGGAAGGAGAAATCACGTCTGACAAATTTATTTAAAATATTTGAAAAGATAATAAGAATAGATGAAGGAGAAAGTGGAGGATGGAATATATTTGGATTTTCTGAAGGCATTTGGCAAGGTGCGATAACAGCCTGTGAGGCTGGAGATGGTTTATTAAAATGGAGAGATGATTGTCTAACTAATAAAATACTGTGAATTTTGATGAATGGACATTTTCAGGACAGCAATAACTATTAGTGAGCCCAAACGAATCAGAGGTGGGTCACAATTATTCACAAAATATCTGAATGACTCAGTTGAGGAAAGTGAATTCCAAGTTTGCAGTAATTGGATGGGTAGGAGAGAGTGACATAAAGAATCTGCAGAGGGATATAGTCAGGTTAAATATGCTGGCAAAGTCTTGACAGGTTAATGTAGGAACTTGAGGTGTTGGAATTTGGCAGGAAGGATAGAGGATCTGGATATGATTTAAATGGAGAAAGACTGTAGGAGGCTATGGAACTCAGGGATTTGGGAATCTTCATCCATGAATCACAATAAAATAGCATCCAGGTTCAGAGGGTTACATGGAAGGCTAATGGAATATTGGCCTTTATTTCAAAGGGAATGAAATGGAGAAGTGGGAAGCTTTTGCTGAAATTGCACAAGGCACTACTCAGACCACAGGTGGAATACTGTGAGCAGTTTTGATGCCTTATCAAGAGAAAGATACAGTGGCATTGGAGGGAGTCCAGAGAAGGTTCACTAGGGTTGTTTCAGGGATGGACAGACTATGTTATGAGGTATGGTTGTGTAGATTCAGCCGATACTTGTTGGAATATCGAAGAATTCGACGTGACATTATTGAACCATGAAAGATTCTTGAAGAGGAGAAAGTGAGGACTGCAAATGCTAGAGAACAGAGTCAAGAGTTTGGTGCTGGAAAAGCACAGCAGGTCAGGCAGCATCCAAGGAGCAAGAGAAGCGATGTTTCGAGCATAAGCCCTTCATTAGGATTCTTGAAGAACTCAACAAATTACTTGTGGAAAGATTGTTTCCCATTGTGAGACAATCAAGGGCATAATCTCAGAATAAGGAGTTACACATTTAAGACAGAGGTGAGGATGATTTCCAAACATTTGACCCAATTCAGCATGGTATATGGCTTAAAGAACAATGTGCAGGTGGTGGTGTCCATATCTATCTGCTATCCCTGCCCTTTTAGATGGTTCAGCTTGCAGATTTGGAAGTTGTTACCAAAGGAGCCTTGGTGAGTTTCTGTATTTTTTGTAACTGGTACACATTTCTGTAACTGTGTGTTGCTGGTGCAGGGAGTGAAATTCAGAGTTGAAAGATGGGGTACCATTGAAGCAATCTGTCTTGTCCTGGATTGTGTTTGAGTATTGTTGGGGCTGCACTTATGCAGGCAAGTGGAGAGTCTTCTGATTTGCATTTTGTAAATGGGGAATAAGCAGAGGGGAATCATGGGTAAGTTACTGGCTGCAGACCATTCAGCCTCTTGTAGCTGTAAAGTGCCTCTGCTGGTAAGCTCAGTTTCTGGAAACATCCAGGATGGTGATAGTTGCTGAAACTATACGCACAATGTTTCAGTATCTGAGGAGTTGTAAATGGTGCTGAATATTGCACAATCATCAGTATGTACCCCTATCACCCCCTTTCGGCCAATGACACTACTCTGACAAGCTCCTACAGAAATGTCCTGGAGCTGAGATCACTGAGCTTAAACAATCACAACCATCTTCCTTTGTGCTCGGTTTGACTCTAACCAGTGGAAAGTTTCCCCCAGTTCCTATTGACTCCAATTTAGCGAGGGCTCCTTTATGCTACACTAAGTCAAATGCTGTGTCAATGTCAAGGACAATCACAGCCACTCTTAACCAGTTTTCTTGATAGCTACGTGGTTCATTCTACCATCTTTGATACTTGCACACACACCAGCTCAAAATATAGATCAGGAAAAAGGAACTTAACTGAACTTTACCAGGTTTAGTGGTATTCCACACAGCAAACGGGAAAAGGTTTTCAAATTTTTCAGTGGACAGAATACCATCTGTAATTGACAGTTCGTGAGTCATGTCATTAATCCTAAAATAATAAACATTGATTAATTATAAATTCACCATAAACACCATAAGCTGAGTAAATCCACAAACTTGCACTGAATTTCAGTAAAAGTGCATGTCCTACCTCCTCTTCTGAAACGCTTCCTCCTGAAATAAACAAAACACCAATCTGAGTTGACAGAGACTGACTGTCTACATCCAGAAAGCAGCAATTACACCCACATTGTTACAGGCTGCTGAGAATTGCCAATTCTGATTGTTGCAGACATGGAATAGAAAGAGGATGTGTCACAAAGGACCTCAAAGACCTGTAGCTACTATAAAAAATGTCTCAGCTACTGCAAAAGATTGAAGGAAACATGAATACATTTTACTGGGGGAAAGATCTGTCTAAGATGTTTATACTTAAGTAAGAGGGCAAACTGATAGATTCAATGAAGATAAAGATAGTTTTGAGTCACAGAGTCATCCAGCATGGAAACAGACCCTTTTTTCCAACCAGTCCATACCGAACATAAAGGATTGGAGACTCTGGAGGCAGGAAACACGTTTCCGCTGATGGGTGAGTCCCGAACCAGAAGACACAGCTTAAAAATAAGGGGTAGGCCATTTAGGACAGAGCTGAGGAGAAACTTCTGCACCCAGAGAGTGGTGGTTGTGTTGAATGCTCTGCCCCAGAAGGCAGTGGAGGCCCAATCTCCGGATTCATTTAAGAAAGGGTTGGATAGAGTTTTCAAGGATAATGGAATCAAGGGTTATGGAGATAAGGCAGGAACAGGATACTGATGGAGGATGATCAGCCATGATCATAATGAATGGTGGTGCAGGCTCGAAGGGCAGAATGGCCTACTCCTGCACCTATTGTCTATTGTCAAACTAAATTAGTCCCACCTGCCTGCTCCTGGCACATATCCCTCTAAACCTTTCTTAGTCATTGTTTTTAGACATTGTCATTGGACCCACATTCAATATTTCTTCGGGAAGTTCATTCCGCATCCCGTGTAGCAAATTGCCTCTCGTCTTTTCTACATCTCTCTCCTCTCACCTTAAAAATGTGCCCCCAGCCTTCAAATCCCCCCATCCTAGGGAAAAGACAACTTTCATTAACTCTATACATCTCACTATTTTATAAGTTTCTATCAGGCTGTCTCTCAACTTCCCACAGTCCCGTGGCAAATGTCCGAGCCTATCCAACCTTCCTTTATAACTCAAAGCTTCCATACCCGGCAACGGCATGGTAAATCTCTTCTGGACCCTCTCCAGTTTAATAAAATGCTTCCAAAAACTTGCTGACCAGAACTGGACACAGTATTCCAGAAAAGGACTTACCAATGTCCTTCCAAGGAATCTGAAAATGAGTCTGTGAACATCATCCAGTTACACATAAATAAAATGGGGAGTTCAGGAAAAAGGCAATTATCAAGAAAGTGATGAGAATGTACAATCCACTGTCTCGCACTGTAATTTGAGGAAAATATACTGAACAGGAAAGTAGAGAATCCCATGATGGAGAAAGGAGCAGAGGGAGATAGTGACAGGGGGAATGAAGGAGGATGGGTCTCTGCATCATGTTAGGACAGCTGCAAATGTGTTGCTGGTCAAAGCACAGCAGGCCAGGCAGCATCTCAGGAATAGAGAATTCGACGTTTATTCCTGATGAAGGGCTTATGCTCGAAACGTCGAATTCTCTATTCCTGAGATGCTGCCTGGCCTGCTGTGCTTTGACCAGCAACACATTTGCAGCTGTGATCTCCAGCATCTGCAGACCTCATTTTTTACTCATGTTAGGACAGTTCACAGTCATACTTTCACTGAACTGAACTGAAATATAATCTCTCACCTTCAGAAATATCACTCCATCCTTTTGTTCCAACTGTTTTTCTAACTTGGAAAGTTTCTGCTGAAGAGAATTTAAATGCTTTTGAATTACATAAAGGTTTTGCTCCATTGTTTTGAGAATGTTTTCCTCTTGTTCCCGGATATCTCGGAGTAAACTCTGCTCTCTCTCAGTCAGCATCTGATGCATTTTGACAAACTCGGATTTGATGTCGGTCTGCACACGGCTGGATTCTTCCTATCAGGAGAAATGTTAACACAATATGTTTCTGCAAAAAGACAACAAATGACCCAATCAAATGCTGAAGCTGAGCTCAGGGAGATTTTACCCGAATTTGGGAAATCTTCTGTTTCTGCTGCTGCTGCATTTTGAGAGTCGCCCATTTCTTCCCTGTCAGAGAATCCAAGGAAGATTTCACCTGATCCTGGGATTGGGAGAGAAAGTCAGAAAATAAAAGTGTGAGACCATGAAAATGTGATGAAATAATCAGTGGGTGAAATCTCCTTTTACCTTGTAGATTCCAACAGCGTCTTTAATCGGCAGGAAGTTGTGAGATTTGTGTTCCGGTGAAACTACACAAATCACACACATCAATTTCTTGTCAGTTTCACAAAACAGCTTCAGTTCTTCCTGATGTTCCTCACAGTGATGTTTACTTTCCTTCTCTTCTGGATTCAGACTTAATCTTCGAGCTTTCTCGGCCAGATTCGCTAAGGCCCGGTTTCCTCTGAGGTTTCTGTCCGGAATCTCCTGTCTACATTCCGGGCAGGAGTTTCTCTCTCTATCTCCCCAACTCCGGGTGATACAGGAGCGGCAGAAGTTGTGTTCACAATCCAGTATAACCGGATCAGTGAAGAAATCCAGACAAATGGGACAGATTACCTCCTCGGTCAAACTGTGCACCTGCTGTCTGGAAGCCATCTTCACCCTCAGCACCTGGCTGATTCGAACCGCTTTCACTTTCAGGGTTCCCGCACTGCTGAAGACATTCAACTCAGTCACTCCCTCAGCGCGTTCGCTGCAAAATATCATTGGTGAATTCTTGTTTCTCTCCCGCCCACTCTGAGAGGCGGAGACAACTCCCAGAGCAGAAGGAGGAATAAACAGTGTTAGAGCAGCGGCACTGAAGCCGGGAGATGAGGGGGAACGTGGGTTAGTTTGGGGGCGGGGATGTTTTCCTGGGAGTGACTGGCAGCCTGCTGCTCTCCTTCATATCCTTCAGTCCCAAATGCAGCCCCAGGCACGAATGGCCAAGCTGACTTTGTGGGAAACACAAACTGAAACATATTGCCCAGCGCCTCCTCATCTCTCTCCTACAATCCACCAGGATCCTCTCAATCCTCACTTTGGGAGTCACTGCACAGAACTGAAGAGCCTCATCCCTGGTCCCGTTATGGGAAATCTCCCCTTGTACCAGCCGTTCAGCCTTGGCACCCTTACAAAAGGGTGGGCTCAGAATTAGCTGCATCTTGGGCGGGAGGCCAGAGGGAATCTTGCTGGTGCCCTTTCCACCATGTCATTGGGCTCGCTGCTGATTTCCACTAAATACAGCGGACAGTCCAGGGAATAGCTTCTCCCCCCCCCCAGAACATTCAACCCCAACCAAACTGTACCCACAACAGCAATTCTCCCTCAGAGTGTATGTCCCCCTCTCAGAGAAGGGGCAGGAGGAGGACTTCGGAGGACATGAGTTCTCCATCAGACCCAGTCTTCTTCACTTCAGTGGGCACCGCATTCTCACCTCGCCATCTAATTGTGTTCTCTGGCTGAAAGAGGATCCAGTTTCAGCAGCAAAGACTTATAGATCAATGATCACCCAGGATTAGATTAGATTGATTAGAATACCTACACTATTGAAACAGGCCCTTCGGCCCAACAAGTCTACACCGACCCTCTAAAGAGTGACCCAGGCTCATTCCCCTACCCTATATTTACCCCTCACTAATACACCTAGCACTATGGACAATATAGCATGGCCAATTCACCTAACCTGCACATCTTTGGATTGTGAGAGGAAACCGGAGCAGCCGGAGGAAACCCATGCAGACAGAGGGAGGAGGTACAAACTCCACGCAGAATCACCCAAGGTGGGAACCGAACCTGGATCCCTGGCACTGTCAGGCAGCAGTGCAACCGCTGAACCACCGTGCTGCCCCTCAATTTACCATCGAGCCAATATCAAATCTCAGAGTCCAGGATAGCCCAGTCTCAATCCCTCCATTCAGCACAGCAGCTTTTCCCAGACATGGGCTCAGTTCCCAAGAGATTAGTGCTGTGGATCCTATTGACTCTCCTCCCACTGAATAGGCCCATGAGAAACCTTTCAGAAAACCAGCAGCCCACGATGGGAGCTGGCTGTGCTCCAGCCCCAAAACTAATCCTCCTCATTGGAGTCCCATTACCTTGGAGCCAGGAAATATGTATCTCCCATTTACCTGGAGTGAGATTCAATCCAGTTCTCAGAGCTGGAAGGCGAATTCCACATCCCAGTCCACCCCCTTCTGAAAAGAAGATTCTTTTCACTTGTCCATGAGTTTGTCAGAATATCAAATCACTTTATGCATTGCTTCCGAAGCAGATCACCATTCCTGCAACAAACTGGCCAGATTTGACACAAGCTTTTCCTGATCTTGAGATGGAGAGAGTCATAGAATCAAAGAGATGTACAGCACGGAAGCAGACCTATCATTCCAACTTGTCCATGCTGACTAGTTTTCCTAACCTAATCTAGTCCCTTTTGCCAGCACTTGGCCCATATCCCTCTAAACACTTCCTATGCATATACCCATCCAGATGCCTTTTAAATGCTGTACTTGTACCAGCCTCCACCACTTCCTCTGGTTTTGAGGTATTTAGATTGAATAGAAAAACAGATTACTATGATTTCCATCCCAAGGAACTGTCTCCCAGTGACTGTGCTGGGGGTGACTGGTTCTCTGTGGCTGAGCTTGCTCAACATCTTCCTGGCAGCTGCTGGATGTGTCTTAGGAGCAGTCCTCTAGAAACATTCCTACAGCTTGGAGAGAAGTCATTCCTTAGATCACCCAGACTGTGTGTGATGACAATATGGTCTTCCTTTAATGGGGTAGCTGAATGGAACCTGGCAACATTCAACTCATTTCATCTGGTGGGAAGGAGCTGTCAAAAGTGAAATGGAAACCCAGTGTAAGTCTAAAGGAAACAGTAAAGGAGGGTGGAGGAGGGACTAGACATGACCTGGAACTGAATGTGCAATGAATAAATGGAGCTACACAACAGGAAAGTAAATACATCATTCAAAATCAAACAGGACTAATGCAATTCAGCTCATTCCCAGACATTAGTCACTTTCAATCATTTTGATTTGATTTGATTTATTTATTGTCATGTACCTAAGTACAGTGTAAACTTTTGATTTACACACAGTACATGCGTATCGTGCCAAACAAAGATGCAAAGATCATGGGGTGATTGAACAGAGTGAGGAATACAAAGTTATATGTGCAAAGAAGGTTGGGTCTGAGAGGGATGCTGTTATCTGGGTCAGTTTTTGCACGATGCCTCATCAACTGGGAACTGATGTGTGATCCTGGAGGGCAAGAAGAAAAGGGGGAATCAATATATTTCACTTGATGGCAGAGTTTCCTCTTGAGAAAATAAGGTGAAAACGACGGTGACAAAATATGTCTTCAAGAAGGTTTTGTTCTGTTATGCTTCTTTTGAAAACAAATCTTGTAAACTTAAGAGTCAAACTGTCTGTTCAGCAGTCGAGATAGCTTTGTTTTCTTTTTACACAGACTAAAGAAACATGAGCAGAAGGGGCTAAAAACACATAGATGCAGGGCTTTGCAGGTTTTGCTTTTCAGTTGAAGATGGTATTTTGGATGAAGACACAGCTCTCTCTCTCTGCAAAACCTGATGTTCTGTCATACTGCTTGGATTGTGTTTCTGAGTTCTCCTGAATTTGTCTTTGCCAAGGATGTTTATAGTAACCTGTTACGTTGAACAATCAATTAGTAATAGTTAATATAAACATTATTTTGGTAAGTGTTTTGATTGAGTTAAGTTAAGCCAATTCTTTTATTTTGTCTGTATGTTAACTTTAGTGTAAGAATAAAGTTGGTTTTGACTAATCAAATTGCATCCAGAAAGCAATGCTATACACTGACCTTTAAAATAAGAAAATGTGAGGGTGTAAACTATCTTCTTGAGATGTTTTGAGGGGCTTTGGTCTGGTTCATAACAAATTAGGGGCTTTTTTCAGGATTAGATCTCAAATTCCAGGTTGGGTTTAAGGTCAGAGACGGTGAGTGATGAGAATTGGTGTTCTCTTTTCCGCTGTTGCATTTGGTTGGTTCAAATGTAATCATTTCCTGGAGGAACAATTCCCCAGTGAGTCCCATTACCTGATGACTCAGTGATAAGCATTGCTGCATTACAATGTCAGGGACCCAGGTTCGATTCCAGCTTTGCGAGACTGTAAGAAGTTTGCATGTTGAACTGAATTTGTTTTATTATCACATGTACTCAAACAAGTTCAGTGAAAAGTTTAAAAATCATCACTGATAGTACCATTTTAGGTACAAAGGTGCCTTGGTACAGTTCACTGACAAGATTACAGTGTAACAATGGAAGGGGAGAGGGAGGAAATCAGAAATTGGACACCAATCTCACTATTGATTGCGGATTACAAAATCTTGTCGTCGTCAACTGGGTCAGGTCTGCTCTGGGATCAGTGATCCACCCTGACCAAACCTGTGCTGTACTGGACAGGAAGATCGCTGAGAGTCTCACATTCCTCAGGGATACAATCGCCTACGTGCAGGACAGGAGGTTGGACACCTGCCTCATCAGCCTGGACCAGGAGAAAGCCTTTGACAGGATATCACATACATATATGAGAGATGTTCTCTCCAAAAGGGGCTTTGGGGAGGGAATCTGCAATTGGATCAGACTGCTCTACACCAATATTGTCAGTGCAGTCTCAATCAATGGGTAGGAATCAGATAGCTTCCCAGTCAGATCTAGAGTTAGGCAGGGCTGCCCCCTCTCTCCTGCCATGCTTGTGTGCTGCATAAAGCCATTTGCCGAGTCCATCAGAAAGGATGCGAGGGGTGACTATTCCTGGCAGTGGGGAACTACAGGTTAAGGCTTCCTGTAAATGGATGACGCTGCCATTTTCTGCTCAGATCCACTGTCTGTGCACAGACTCATGTGCTTATGTGACCAGTTCGAAAGGGTCTCGGGGGCCAAGGTAAATTGAGGCAAGAGCGAGGCCATGCTCTTGGAGAACTGGGCCAACCAATGTTCCATCCCCTTCACCATCAGGACTGACCACCTGAAGGTGCAGGGTATTTGGTTTGGAGGGTGTGCCAAGTCTTGGGAGGAGCGTATCAGGAAAGTGAGGCAGAAACTGGGCAGATGGAAGCTACAGTCGCTCTCCATCGCGGGAAAAAAACCTGGTCATCAGGTATGAGGCACTGTCAGCATTGGTAGATGTGGCACAGGTCCTGCCTACTCCCAGAACCTGTGCTGTCGCAGTCACCTGGGCCATCTTCCATTTTATATGGAGATCAAAGATGGACCGGGTCCGAAGAGACTCAATGTATAAAGATGAGGGCAACCGGAGAAAGAACACACCCAATGTAACCCTCACCCTGACGGCCACCTTTGTGTGTGGCTGCATCAAGCTATACGTGGATCCCAGGTACGCAAACACCAAGTTTCACTACGTACTGAGGTTCTACCTGTGCCCGGTGCTGCGAAGGATGGGCCTGGCCTCGCTGCCGCGGAACGTTCCAAGTAGTTAGAGTCATAGAGATGTACAGCATGGAAACAAACCCTTCGGTCCAACCCGTCCATGCCAACCAGATATGCCAACCCAATCTACTCGCGCCTGCCAGTACCTGGCTCATACCCCTCCAAACCCTTTCTATTCATATACCCATCCAAATGCCTCTTAAATGTTGCAATTGTACCAGCCTCCACTACATCCTCTGGCAGCTCATTCCATACACGTACCACCCGCTGCGTGAAAAGGTTGCCTCAGAGGTCTCTTTTTTATCTTTCTCCTCTCACCCTAAGCCTATGCCGTCTAGTTCTGGACTCCCCCACTCCAGAGACTTTGTCTATTTATCCTATCCATGCCCCTCAATTTTGTAAACCTCTATAAGGTCACCCCTCAGCCTGCAGGGAAAACAGCCCCAGCCTGTTCAGCCTCTCCCTGTAGCTCAGATTCTCCAACTCTGGCAACATCCTTGTAAATCTTTTCTGAATCCTTTCAAGTTTCACAACATCTTTCCTATAGGAAGAAGACCAGAATTGCATGCAAAATTCCACTAGTGGCCTAACCAGTGTCCTGTATAGCCGCGACATGACCTCCCAACTCCTGTATTCAATACTCTGACCAATAAATGAAAGCATACCAAATGCCTTCTTCATTATCCTATCTACCTGCGACTCCACTTTCAAGGAGCTATGAACCTGCACTCCAAGATCTCTTTGTTCAGCAACACTCCCTAGGACCTTACCATTAAGTGTAAAAGTCCTGCTAAGATTTGCTTTCCCAAAATGCAGCACCACGCATTTATCTGAATTAAACTCCATCAGCCACTTCTCAGCCCATTGGCCCATCTGGTCCAGGTCCTGTTGTAATCTGAGGTAACCCTCTTCGCTGTCCACTACACCACCAATTTTGGTGTCATGTGCAAATTTACTAACTGTACCTCTTATGCTCACATCCAAATCATTTATGTAAATGGCAAAAAGTAGAGGACCCAGCACCGATTCTTGTGGCACTCCACTGGTCACAGGGCTCCAGTCTAAAAAAACAACCCTCCACCACCACCTTCTGTCTTCTACCTTTGAGCCAGTTCTTTATCCAAATGGCTAGTTCTCCCTGTATTCCATGAGAGCTAACCTTGTTAATCAGTCTCCCATGGGGAACCTTGTTGAACGCCTTACTGAAGTCCAAATAGATCACATCTACTGCTCTACCCTCAGCAATCTTCTTTGTTACTTCTTAAACTCAGTTGGACCGTTCCGTATCACCTGTTCTTCGTGGAGAAATTTATGAAGAAAAACACCTTTGACCACAAGTCCATCAGCAAGTGGTCAGCACGAAGTGTCCTTGAGACCCTTCGGGAAAAGAAGAGGGCGGATCCTGTCGAGCGGTTCCCTGGGCAGACTGTCAAAGTCATTTGGCAAAATGCCTCATTGCCAGAACTTTCCAACAAGCACCAGGACATGGCTTGGCTTGGCTTGGCTGGTGGTGAGAAGGGCTCTGCCTGTGAGATCCTTTACGCACACCTGGACTCTTTGCCACACCCCACGCTGCTCTCGAAGCGGCTGTGGAGGGGATAAGACTGTCATACACCTCCTTCTGGAATGTGCCAACACAAAGGAAATCTGGAGACGAATGCAGTGGTGTTTATCGAGGTTCCTCCCAAGCAGCTCCTTGACAGGGGACTCCGTGCTCTACGGTCTGTTCCCCGGGACGCACACCGAGACCAACATCAACTGTATCATCAACTCGCTCTTTGGTCTCTCCAAAACCTGTTGATCTTGCAGCTGAATGAGCTGACTCCGACTGAATATTGCGGACTGGCACATTCCAAGGTCCAGGACTACGTGTTGAGGAATGCGCTGAAACTTGGGTCAGCTGCTGCCAAGGCGCAGTGGGGAAAGACCACCGTGTAACGTCTGCCTGGCAAAAGAAGAACAGGGGGCCCACTCAGTAAGTGGGCTCCACTGAAGCCTCAGCTAAATATATGGATGATAAACGTACAGACCTGTATATATAAATTATTAATTTCGATCTCTGTATATAAAGAAATGCAAGGTGCACCTATGAATGGCACCACCAATTGTACCGATCATCAAAATATTTTATGTATATTTATATTATTGAAATAAAAAAAATGATCACAGTGCAACAATGTCACTAACACACACACCATCTTAGCTACAAAGTACCTCAGTACAATCCTGAGTGACACAATTGAAAAATGAAGAAAATTAAGTTACATTACACCTTTACACAGTATAACCATAGGCCAAGAAAACAAGAAGTTAAAAGGACAAACATCACAGACACTCCCCAAGGGCTCTCCATAGCAGACCAATGCAGGGGACTCCATGTGGTCTGTTCATGGGAGCTGCCAGGTTCTGCATTGGACTGCTGCCCCCCCATTCACCCAGGCTGCTGGTGTCCTTACTTTGGGCATGCTGGTCACTGGCCTTCCCACTTTCAGCATGTGAGTTGCCCTGGGTGCTCTGGCTTCCTCCCGCAGTCCAAACATGTGCAGGTTAGATAGATTAGCCGTGGTAAAAACCCCATGGCGATGGGTTGCATCTGAGTGGGATGTTCTTCTGAGGTTTGTGCAGACTTGATCGGCTGAATGGCCTGTTTGTGCATGATGGCTCATCACTGGGAACTGATGTGTTACCCAGGAGGGCCAGAGGAAAACGAGGAAATCAGATATTCCACACCATGGGGAAATGAGCTGGAAATGACAATCATTCTGAACGCATGAAGAAGTGTTAGGAGATCCTGGATAGTTCCCAGTTCCCTGGTCAATAGCTATCCCACAACAAATGTCACACTAAATAATTAATAAGTCATTCTCACATTGCTGTTTATAGGAGCTTGCTGTGTGAGAATTGGCTGCTATGTTTCCCATAGTGATTAGCAGTTAATTAACTGAAAATATTCCTGGACAAGTTGTTTCTTTTACTGCAAAAACAGTTTTGCCCCCACCATAAAATAATTTTACATTCAGATAATACATTCTATTTTGTCCCAAGTGACTAGAGATTTAAAATGCAAACATCAGGTTCTCAGGAGTGTGTTGAATGGGCTCGATAGGATGAAAGTCCAGTTCCTGTTCAGTCCTTGTGCATCAGGATTTGTCAATGACCGCCTTCACAGGGATCTGCTGCATCTTGGACATTCTGTTGCTCACATCTTTTTGTTGTGTAATTTGTCAAAGAGCAACATTGTGCCATTAACACCAAATTAATAATAGGCTCAATATTTACAAGGGCTGGTTTGGAGTAAACATCATAATATCCATTTGTGAATTTGCATGACCTAATTACATATGCAACTTAATTGACTGTAAGCCTTGGATTTGTTTAAATGATAACATGTAAAAGGAAATCAAGTAATTTGTGCTTGAATAAAATTTGTTTGTAAACTCCTGATTTCTGTTGCACATAATATGTGCATTCAGTTTTGAGTGTGGAAATCTACCAACCCTAAACATGCTCCAAAACCAAGTCTCCAAAGCTCTCTACAGTAGGCAATTCCAATGGTTCACAAATCTCTGAATAATAAGTAAAGGTTTAACCTCAGACCTGAGTGACAGCCCCTAATTTTTAAACTGTGCCCCCTGGTTCTAGACTCCCCAATCAGTGGAAATAACTTACCTGTATCTAACCTGTCTATCGCCTTTAAATAATACATACATTTCTAGAAGCCCCCCTCTTCATCCTTGAAACGTTACAGGACATAAATCAACTTGTCCAAACTCTCTTCATTAGTCAGTCTCACCATCCTGGGAACATGTTTGCTGAACTTTGGTTGCAGTGAATGGTTAGAATGCAACTTTCGGACTACTTGAAAACATTCGGACAGCACTGTGGCTCGGTTAGGTGAACTGGCCAAACTAAATTGCCCATAATATTCAGCTATGTCGAGGCTAGGTGCATTAGTCAATGGTAAATGTAGAGCAATAGGGTAGGGGAATAGGTCTGGGTGGGTTACTCATCAGAGGATGAGTGTGGACTTGTTGGGCCAATTGGCCTGTTTTCACAATGTAGGGACTCTATGAAAACAGTCAGCCAAACATTCACCTTTGGGGTGAAAGTAAATCAGTGGAAGACCCTCCAATGACACTCCCTTGAAATATCTAACAATTCTCTCACTTTCACTGAAAACATCCTAACAGCACTGTGGATGTAACTAAACATCATGGAATTACAGCTGTTTAAAAAGACAAGACAACCACCATGTTTCTCAGAGAAATAAGATGTTTCAATAATGAGGGTTTTCTGCTGATGGGTTTCACAATATCAAAAAATTAAGCATGAAACTCCCAAAACTTACTCTCAAACAACACTTCAAAACATCATGTGGCATTTTTTACTGTGAATTTCTCTGCACTTTAGAGATTTTATCTGCAATATGCAACTAACCAATGAAGTAGCATATTCTATTCCCAGGACACCTCTAATACTTCAGTGGTACCTCTGTGCAATTCCCTGCCCAGTGAAGCAGTTGAAGCTACAGCATTGACTGTTTTTAATGTAGACGAACAGGAGACTGGAAGAACACAGCAAGCCAGGCAGCATCAGGACGTTGAAAAGTCAACGTTTCGAGTATCCAAAATGCTGACTTCTCCATGTTCTGATGCTGCCCCGCTTGCTGTGTTCTTCCAGCCTCCTGCTTGTTTTCCTTGGAAAATATCTGCAGTGTTTTTGTCTCTGACCTTGAATGTTTTTAAGGCAAAGATAGATAGAATTTTGAATAGTAAAGTAATTGAGGGTTATGGAGTGAGAGAGGGAAAGAGAAGCTAAGTCAACAAAAAGATGAGCCACAATCTTATTACATGGTGGAGCAGGCTCAGGGGACCAAATGGCCACTGCTGCTCCTATTTCTTACCTCCAGAATGGACTGAGACATATCTCAGGACAGGCATTAAACCAAATTACAGCAGTAACAATTCCAAACAATATTGTGGCAAACAATCGCAGCCTCAACCCCCAATTCAGCCGTTCCCATCCCAGATCCAGCCCGGCCCCATGGGACACTAACAGTGTGTAATGTGAAGGATAAGCATTCCTGGACTGTGTGAATGAGAATTTTTGACATGAGTATGCATCCTGTCCAACAAGAAAGGATCCAATCTTCATCCAGACTCTTGGAAATGTGGTGGGCCAAGCAGATCAAGTGTGAATGGGGATCATTGAGAACACAGAATTGAATCTGTAAAATTCTTTCCCACAAAGTGCTTTTTAAGTCTGAGTCATGTAAAATGAAAGGCAGACTGTTAGTCAGTACGGGAATCCAGGGTTGTGGCAAAAGAGTGAATCTGAAAATTATTGTATCAGTAATAGAAGATTAAAGTGCAAAAAAAACAGTTTCACAAAGAATCCATCACTGCTTGTTCACTTACTTTTAGATCATAAGTGTATACTTCTGAACATCCCGAACATTCACAATTTAGAGAAACAAAGAGAATTTGTGCCTTATAATGAGAAGCTGGACCCAAGAAACGCACAAAGAATGGTCAATTATTGTTTCAGATGTTTGTCAGAAACATGTACAGCTCAGACCCTTCTATCCAACTTGTCCATGCCAACGAGATATTTGACATTAATCTAGTCCCATTTGCCAGCTTTTTCCACCATTTCCCTCTAAACCCTTGTTGTTCATATACCCATCCCAGATGCCTTCTAAATGTTGTAAGAGTACCAGCCTCCAGTTCCTCTGGCAACTCATTCCATACACACACCATTCTCTTCATGGAACAGTTGCCCCTTAGGTCCCTTTTAAATATTTCCCCTCTCACCTTGAACCTACGCCCTCTACTTTTGGGCTTCCCATCCTGGGGAAAAGATCTTGTCTACTCGTTGTATCCTTGTCACTCATGATATTACAAACATCTAAAAGGTCACCCATCAGACTCCGACAGTCCAGGGAAAATAGCCTCAGCTATTTAGCTTCTCCCAGTAGCTCAAACTGGCAACATTCTTGTAAATATTTTCTGAATCCTTTCAAGATTCACAATATTTGTTCTGTAGCAGGGAGACCAGAATTGAAAACACAGTATTCCAAAAGCACTGGAAGTACTGGTGAGCCAGGCAGCATGGAGGGGACAGCGAGCCCAGCTTTTCAAGGTAGGCCTGACTGCTCTAGACCGGCCACCTCCTTTAACTCTCTCTCTCCTTGTGACTTTGTTTCTTCTTCCTGAGATCGCAAGCAGGCCAGAGTGGGGTCATCAGTGACTTGTGTGGGGTATCCTGGCATTGTAGGCCCAACACATGGACTCCTGGAATTGTTGGTGAAGCAGCAGCTGTAGCGATGGCAGAACAAGATTTCTGGCTGCATTCTATCTAGAAAGGGGAACTTGCAGAGACTTTGTCTAAGTCCTGAAGCTGTGTTTGTGAACTCAGCCAATGAAGATGAACTCTGTTTAAGTCCTTAGATAAGTTTATGAATACAAACTGGTGGGATATGGATAACGAGCAGGCAGGGGTGGTGAGTTTAGTTTGGGATTATGCCTGGCATGGACTGGTTGGACCAAAAGATCTGTTTCCATGTTTCATGACTCTATGACTATACTTTATTTTTACTCTTTCAAATTGATACCGGATTGTGGCAACAGAACATGTTTCAGTCTATCTTTCCAGATAGATTATTTATTCATTTCATCAAATGGCGGCACTGATTCTGGGAGTTCAGTGGTCTACAATCTCCTCTTCAGTCTTATGACCTTATTCGTGAGAATTAAATATTGATGAATATCGCTATGTATGGAAAATAAGACTGGAACTTACCAGAACGTGGCATCATTTTCGGTGAAATCCTGTGTACTTTATACATTTCCTTTACAATTAATATCTGACCAGAACAGCAATGTATTTTGTGTACAACGACCTCTAATATAATTCCAAAGGAAGTTCCAGTTCATTCTCTGTTAAGGTCAATGGAGAAATGCTCCCAAATGGGGAATATTTCACTTGCATAGTCAGCCAGTTCTCATCAACAGGAGCAGTATAAAACAAAAGTCAAACAGGAATCATTTCAGAAAATTGGAGGTGTAGTGGACAGCAAAGAAGTTTACTTCAGATTACAATGGGATCTTGACCAGATGGACCAATGGGCTGAGAAGTGGCAGATGGAGATTAAATTAGATAAATTCGAGGTGCTGCATTTTGGGAAAGCAAATCTTAGCAGGACTTATACACTTAATGGTAAGGTCCTACGGAATGTCACTGAACAAACAGACCTTTGAGTGCAGGCTCATAGCACCTTGAAAGTGGAGTCGGAGGTAGACAGGATAGTGAAGGCATGGTTTGGTATGCTTTCCTTTATTGGTCAGAGTATTGAGGAGGTTTTGTTGCTGTACAGGAAATGGGTAAGGCCACTTTTGGAATATTGCATGCAATTCCTATCAGAATGATGTTGTGAAACTTGAAATGGTTCAGAAAAGATTTACAAGGATGTTGCCAGGGTTGGAGGATTTGAGCTACAGGGAGAGACTGAACAGGTGAGGGCTATTCTATTCTTGAAGCGTCGGAGGCTGAGGGGTGACCTTATAGAGGTTTATAAAATCATGAAGGGCATGGATAGGATAAATAGACAAAGTATTTTCCTTGGGGTGGGGGAGTCCAGAACTAGAGACCATAGGTTTAGGGTGAGGGGAGAAGATATAAAAGAGACCTACAGGCAACTTTTTCACACAGAAGGTGGTACATGTATGGAATGAGCTGCCAGTGGAAGTGGTGGAGGCTAGTACAATTGCAACATTTAACAGGCATTTGGATGGGTATATGAACAGGAAGGGTTTGGAGGGATACGGGCCAGGTGCTAGCAGGTGGGACTAGATTGGTTTGGGATATCCGGTTGGCATGGACAAGTTGGACCAAAGGGTCTGGTTTCCATGCTGTACATCTCCGTGACTCTCTGACGAGAATACATTACGGCAACTTACCAAACCTGTATGTTGACGGTATATTTTAGGTGTTCTGTATCAAGAGTGAGGTGCAGAGTTCCAGCAAGTAGAAACCTTTGCCCATAACTCTTTGAGGCAATTCACAGAGACTGTAAAATGTACATCAACCCTCATCCCAAGATAAGCCTCTGACCACAATATCCACACTATTGTGAACTATTATTATCTCTCATACTGACCTAAACTACTATCAAATTGCTACACTATTCCAAAATAAATCCTCACTGCCCTCTGAAATGACCCACAGACATTCAGACCAGGAACAAATACAGGACTGGCAATGATTATAGACCTTGCAGCTGATGTCCATGTCTTTTCAGAGGGACAATTAAACAGATTTAACCCCCACCCACCATTCCCCCCCAAACCTGATCCAATAATCATGATCCAACAGGAAGATTTGTTTTATAAGAAGATGAGAATGACGGCTCAACTTTTTCAAGCAGCCTAAGTGTATGTTTTTCCCCCCTTTCCCCCAGGGTTTTCCTGCTGCACTGTCCATGAGATTTACTCCAATTCCTGGACACTCCCTGACAGCACATACCCGCTCCCCTTCCCCAGGGACCCAGCCCCGGGCTCCCTGCAGATCCCCATCCATCCACACACACACACACAGCCCCATCCTTTCCCGCTGCCGCCGGGCGGGGGCGGGGGGGGAGAGATCCCGCTGGAAATTTCCGCCTCTTTCCAGAACCTTCTTCCCCGGGCTCGCTCCTTCCAGAACACTCCCGGGCTCTCGGCGTCTCGCGGAACCGTCCGCGCCTCTCATTGGCCGCCGCCTCAGAACCTTCCAAAACGTTCCGCCGTGACCTCACCGCCGCGCTCCCCCATTGGCCCGTCCCGCCGCCAATCATCCAGCCCAGCCTCCCCGGGAACGCCCACGTATTCTATTTAAAGGGCCGCAGCTCCCAGCGAGCGTCACAATCAGAGTGGTTGGCATTGATTGGATACTGAGTGACAGCTCGGTCACTGAGACAGACAGAAGGGAGCTCTCCACAGAAGAGGAGAAGACTCAGTTCGACCACAGACTTTGATCAACATGCCTGCAGCTCAAGGAACAGCCATTGGCATTGACCTGGGCACCACCTACTCCTGTGTTGGGGTCTTCCAACATGGCAAGGTGGAGATCATCGCCAATGACCAGGGCAACCGCACCACCCCCAGCTACGTGGCCTTCAATGACACTGAGAGGCTCATCGGAGATGCTGCCAAGAACCAGGTGGCTCTGAACCCCCAGCATACCGTCTTTGATGCCAAGAGACTCATCGGGAGGAGGTTCGATGACCCAGTTGTCCAGACTGACATGAAGCACTGGCCCTTCCAGGTGGTGAATGATGGAGGGAAGCCCAAGGTCAAGGTTGAATACAAAGGAGAGAATAAAGCCTTTTACCCTGAGGAAATCTCTTCCATGGTGCTGACCAAGATGAAGGAGACAGCAGAGGCCTACCTGGGACACCCTGTCACCAATGCTGTTATCACGGTGCCTGCTTACTTCAATGACTCCCAGCGCCAGGCAACCAAAGATGCTGGTGTGATCGCTGGCCTCGATGTCCTCCGTGTCATCAATGAGCCAACGGCAGCTGCCATTGCCTACGGCCTGGACAAGAAGGGCAGCGGAGAACACAACGTTCTCATCTTTGACCTGGGGGGTGGCACCTTCGATGTGTCTATTCTCTCCATCGACGATGGTATCTTTGAAGTGAAATCAACGGCTGGTGACACCCACTTGGGAGGAGAGGACTTTGATAACCGCATGGTCAATCACTTCATTGAAGAGTTCAAGCGGAAATACAAGAAGGATATCAGTCAGAACAAGAGGGCAGTCAGGAGGCTGAGGACAGCCTGTGAAAGAGCCAAGAGAACCCTGTCTTCCAGCACACAAGCCAGTATTGAGATTGACTGTCTGTTCGAAGGCATTGACTTCTACACCTCCATCACCAGGGCTCGTTTTGAGGAGCTGAATGCTGACCTGTTCAGAGGCACTCTGGAACCAGTGGAGAAAGCTCTGAGAGATGCCAAGTTGGACAAGTCACAGATCCATGACATTGTCTTGGTTGGGGGCTCCACCCGTATCCCCAAGATCCAGAAACTGCTGCAAGATTTCTTCAGTGGCAAGGAGCTGAACAAGAGCATCAATCCTGATGAGGCTGTGGCCTATGGGGCAGCTGTTCAAGCAGCTATTCTGATGGGGGACAAGTCAGAGAATGTTCAGGACCTACTTCTCCTGGATGTCGCTGCCCTGTCTCTGGGTCTCGAGACAGCAGGAGGTGTCATGACTGCACTCATCAAGCGCAACACCACCATTCCCACCAAGCAGACCCAGATCTTCAGCACCTACTCTGATAACCAGCCTGGTGTCCTTATTCAGGTGTATGAAGGGGAGCGAGCCATGACCAAGGACAACAATCTCCTGGGTAAATTTGAGTTGAGTGGCATTGCTCCTGCCCCTCGCGGTGTGCCACAGATTGAGGTCACCTTTGATATCGATGCCAATGGCATCTTGAATGTCTCTGCCATTGATAAGAGCACTGGCAAATCGAACAAGATCACCATCAGCAATGACAAGGGCAGGCTGAGTAAGGAGGAGATTGAGAGGATGGTGCAGGAGGCAGAAAAGTACAAGAATGAGGATGAAGCCCAGCGGGAAAGGATCGGAGCCAAGAACAATCTGGAGTCCTACGCCTTCAACATGAAGAGCACAGTGGAGAATGAGAATGTGAAAACTAAGATCAGTGAGGGAGACAGGAAGAAAATTCTTGAGCAATGTAACCAGGCAATCCTGTGGCTGGAGAACAACCAGATGGCAGACAAGGAGGAGTTTGAGTACCAGCTGAAAGAATTGGAAAAGCTGTGCCGTCCCATCATTGCCAACCTGTACCAAGGAGGAGCAGCAGCAGGGGGTTCTTGCAGAGCCCAGGCTGGATGTGCCACTTCCACAGGACCAACAGTGGAGGAGGTGGATTAAAGGACTGGAAAGTCAGAGCCTCCGCAATCCAGGCCTGAACTTTAGACTGGGACTGGGTCAGCACCATGATCTCTCTCTTTCAGTGACAGGGAGAGGAGAGGGTTGCTGCAGAAGTTACTGCCAGCTGTAACAGTGATGATGTCACTGATCTTGGAGCCTGTTGACATTTTGGAATTTGTTTGTCAATGTGGTGAATTAATTTTCTGAATCCTCTGGCGGAACATAATCTTGTTATATTTGTTTTTATAGGGGATAGTTCTTAATGTACAGAAAAATATTTATTTTTGTTTACAAATGCACTTTTTAAAAAAATACAAATGTTCTTATTGATTTCTACATGTTTCTTTCTGAGGTGTATGATTTAACATAAATGCTGTGAATGATTTCTCTTTGTTTTCCTACTGCAAAGCATTTCTGACACACTTTCACACCAGCACTGAGTTATTTTTACTCCAGATTATGAAACATAGAACAGTACAGCACAGAAACAGGCATTTAGGCCCACGATGTTGTGTTGTCCATGGCCCCAAGTTAAACTTGTCTCTTCTGCCTGGCAATCCCCCTGCCTCCATTGCATGTTTACTCGTGTGCTGATCTAAAAGCCCATTAAAAGTCATTATGGCGTCTACCTCCTGCACTACCCCAGGCTGTCCATTCCAGGCACCTAGTTTTAAAAAGAACTTGCCTTTTACATCTTCTTTCAATTTGCTCTGGCTTAGCGTCAATGCATGCTTTCCAGCATTAGACGTATCACAGCTGGGGAAGAAGTGTGGTCTGTCAATCCTATTTATGTTTCTCCTCTATTTCTGCTGCTCCAGAGAAAACCACCCTCATCTGTCCAGCATCTCCTTCTAGCTCATACTCTCTAACCCAGGTAGCGTCCTGGTAAAACTCTGCTGAGCACTCTTCAAAGTCTCCACATTCTTCCTGTCGGTCACAACCAGAACTGAAAGTGCAAACTGACCAAAAACTGGGGAATGCTAGTATTTCCTTGAGTTCAAACTCCTTCTGGTCTCCTTCGTCTCGCAAGGATATTGTGAAACTTGAAAGGGTTCAGAAAAGATTTATGAGGATATTGCCAGGATTGGAGATTTTGAGTCATAGGGAGAGGTTGAATAGACTTGGGCTGTTTTCCCTTGAGTGTTGGACACTGAAGGGTGACCTTGTAGAGGTTTATAAAATCACGAGGGGCATGGATAGGATAAATTGACAAAGATATTCCCTGGTGGGGAGTAGAAAGATATAAAAGAGACCTAAGGGGCAATGTTTCCACGCAGAGAGTGATAGGTGTACGGAATGAGCTGCCAGAGGAAGGGGTGGACACTGGGACAATTGCAATATATAAAAGGCATCTGGATGCGTATATGAGTAGGAAGGTTTTGGAGGGATATGGGCTGGGTGCTGGCAGGTGGGACTAGATTGGGTTGGCATATCTGGTCAGCATAGATGAGTTGAACTGAAGGGTCTGGTTTTGTGCTGTACATATCTATGACTCTACGTCGTTCGGTACAAAGGCCATTTAAGAATTGCTTGCTTATGATCACATACTGTTTCTCATGTTGATGTTTTGTTTTTAATTCAAACTAAACTTCAGGACAAATCTTGCTTCTGGCAAAATGGCAAGATTGTTGCCCAAATTTAGAATTATTATTTCGGTGATTAATAAATTCTGTGATTAATAAATTGTATCTTTAGAAGGTGTACAGATAGTCCCTGTGCTGAATAGCTGACTACAACCATGACATCACAGGGTGAACACGTGGGGGTTAGGGGGTGTGTAATAATCGGGCTGGGGTTGGCCGATTCAGCCTGTCAGTTCAGAATACAGCTCTGGGGCATAGGTTTGAGTCCAACCACCGGAGATGGAGAAATTATATTTCAGTTTCAATCCGATATGGAATGCAGCTGTGGCCCAATGACAATCAAGTCATCACTGTCAACTGTGGTTTCAAAACCTCTGGTTTCCTCTTGTCATTTGGGGGAAGCATCAGCCATCCTTACCTGGTTTGGCTGATGTGATTCCAGAACGAGAGGAAAGGGGATGATTCTTAACTGTCCTCTCAGCAAGTAATGACCGGCAATAAACCCAGCCAGCAATGCTCACACCCTGCTAACAAGCAAACTATATAAGAAATCCTGGTCTGAGTTCCCTGCAGCAGTTAATGCACAACCATAGAGTGATGTGTCTTGTTGTCTGTATCATAACCTGCACCAGAGCCTGACCGTTCCCCAACACTGTCCCCATTTGTAATAAGCCAAGCATAAAGTGAACAGGAAATTACTTCCCAAAATCTCTTGGACCCTCTGTATTCTAATTGGCTCACCTTTGACCAGGTTTTAGTCCTTTGTCCAAAAGTATCTTTCTGGTTCCATCACAACTTGTCCAGTAATGCTACAGCAAAACGCCTTGAGATGTGTTACAAAGCTAAGATGCACAGATATAAGTTGTTGTTGTTCTGATCAATGGCACAATAGGCAGGCTCACCACTGACATAGTTTATGATGCCTATTGCTGAAAGATTATATAAAATCAGACCAATTAAACCAAATACTCTGCATTGTGAATAGTCTGCCAATTTAATACAGCTCTAGTATCCGCCAGGTATAATGTCATTCATCAACCATGAACAAATCCTGTGTTATGAACCAGCTCTACTGGACTGTGACGGATGGCACCAATGCAGTGAATTCAAGAGCGATCCCAGACCAGCTTCCACAGTAGTTTCCCTCCCAGGACAGTAGGTGGTAATGTTGATCACTGCAAATGAGGCCATGGGAACCAAGGGAGAATATTAGTGAAGGATATCTCAAAGCACAAAATGCTGAGACACAGAGAGAGAGACAGAGACAGCATTAACAGGGACAACAGATCAAACTCCTAAAATCCTCTCACTAACAGCATTGTGGGTCTACCCAAAACAGACAGATTGCATCAGTTCAATAAGGCACCTTCTCAGGGAAAATTAGGGAAGGGCAGTAAAGCTGGCCTAGCCGGCACGACAAGAGATATACCTCTGGGAAGGGCAGGTCTGAGTGCTAAATATTCCTGATGACAAGGTGTTCAGAAAAGAATGGGATGGAGGAGGCCTGGCTGTATTGGTGACCGAGACCATTCAAATCTGGAGGAAGTGGATTTCCCACAAGGTCCAAGGGCGGAATGCATTTGTCTTCAGCGAAGGAACGATAATCGTGCAACAAGATTACTGGGTGTCGTCTCTCAACCACCAATCCTTCTTAATGATCTCTGAAAGCCTTGTGCTCCTCAGGGATACGATCACCAACGTGCCTCATCAGCCTAGACCAAGAAAAGGCCTTTGATAGGATATCGCACATGTACATGTGGGACGTGCTCTCCAAAATGGGGTCTGGGGAGGGAATCTGTAAATGGATCCAACTGCTCTTCACCAACATCATTAGCATAGTCTCAATCAATCGGTGGGAATCAGAAAGCTCGCTGATCAGATCTGGAGTCAGGCAGCGCTGCCCCCTCTCTCCTGCCTTGTTTGTGTGTTGGATAGAGCCCTTTGTTGAGCCCATCAGGACGAGTGTGAGCCTGAGAGTCGAAAAGTGTGGCATTGTACTTTTCCAGCACCACACTTCTGACTCTGAAGCTCCAACATCTCCTGTCCTCACTGTCTCTCTGTGAGTCTGAGAGAGGTGAATGTTCCAGGCAGTGCAGGTCAAAGCCTCCCTGGATATGGATGATGCTCGAATCAGCTGTCATTGCACAGCCTCATGGGAACCTGTGACCAGTTCAAACTGGCCTCGGCAGCCGAGGGAAATCGAGGCAAGAGCAAAGCCATGTTCTTAAAGAGTACAGGGAATATACAGAATATGTGGATATATTTACATCTGTGTGAGAGAGTGAAAATGAGAACAGTGAGTCAGAGGGAGAGGGTGAGAATGTGGTGTGATCTCACTGGATAACAATCTGGCTTGCACTGTGATACTATTGTCGATGCCAAAGACTGGGATAAATTCAGAATCCAGCCAGATAGAATTTTTTTCTTGCAGAAATATTTGTATCATCTATAAGTACAGGTGAGGTGCCAGATTACTGGGGAATGGCTGATGTTGTGCCATTGTTTAAAGAAGGGATGTAAGGACAAGCCTGAAAACCTCTGACCGGTGAGTCTGACTTCAGTGGTGGAATTCCTGGGAGAGTGTGGATTTTGTTCTCCCCTCCTCATTGATACAAGGAGCTCAATGGAGCATATTATGAAAGTACTGCTTTATCACCATTCAGTGTATAGATATCCCCCTCAGGATTTCATGAGCCCAGTGAAGCGTGAGAAATGGAAACACAGAGAAATCCCAGCTCCAGACTGGGGACAGGTGAAGGGATGGAGGATAGGCCTGAAGCAGGGAGTAAATGATGGAAGGAGAGACAGAAGAGATGTAATGTCCTTTCTCATTTTTACCATTTGACATATAGATATTTGGATATCATATTTGGACATGATTTTTTTGAAACTTTGGTTGTGATTTTACCAAGTATAACCTCAAAATTCATTGACAACATTTTGAAACAATCTATTGTCAATTGGAGTTTCTGAACCCAATCCCTGACCTCTGACACTAATCCCAGGGTCAGATCATTGTGAGGTCAGGAAGGCCCCGCTCATTTCACATTTTCAGATCCAAACCAGAACAAATTCTCAGAAATTTATTTAAATCCCAAGTCCCAAAGAAAGGATAACATTTCTCAGTGAATTTATTCCCAGTGAAGGTGTGGAGATGGGACTTGGTGTTAGCGTTGTAAAATGAAACTGTCCCAGCTTCATAACTAAGATACACTCCCACCTTCTTGGGGATCTGACTGACAGTGAGAGGAGATCGAGGGAAGTTTACATATAACTGATCCCAATCCCACTCGATGATCCAGAATCCATTCTCTGGGATCAGACTGATCAGTCCCTTCCTCTCCATAGACTCCATGGCTACTCCCAATCGCCAGTGCTGATTCCCCACCACCTCCACCTCCCAGTAATGTCTTCCCGACGTGAATCCCTCTGATCCCAGTACACAGAGACAGTCTGTAAATCTCTTCCCAGTGACAGTGAGACTCCTTCGGATCTTGGTACATCTAAAACTCTTCAAATCCTTAGACACCTCGAGGTAGGGATTCGCTGTTTCCACATCTAGAGTCACAGAGACTGGGAGAAAACACAGAATTAGAGACAGTATCTTGGGGGGAGAGGAGAGCATATCTGTGTGTGTGTGTGTGTGTGTGTGGAGGAAGGTGTGGGTGGGGGATGTGTGAATAGAGGAGGACAGTCTGCTTAGGTCATTAGAGTATGGGTCAGCATTATATTGTGAAGTGGAGTTTGAGGTGGCAAATAAATGTGGATCTTTACAGCTGCAAATGGAAAAAAAATTCAAACTCCACAGCTTTTATATTATTCCAGCCTATTTCAAGCTTTTCCTCTGAGTTGACACTCAATGGGATATTGCTCCAGCTGCCTCACTGAGAACAAGCTGCTGTTTGTTCAGGGCAATAGTGAGGACTGCAGATGCTGGGGATCAGAGTCAAGATTAGATTGGTGCTGGAAGAGAACGGCAGGTCAGGCAGCTTCCGAGGAGCAGGAAAATCAACGTTTGAGGCAGGAGCTGATTCCTGATGAAGGGTTCCTGCCCGAAACATCGATTTTCCTGCTCCTCGGATGCTGCCTGACCTGCTGTGCTTTTCCAGCACCACTCTAATCTTGACTCCTGTTTGTTTGAGTCCCACTGTCATTCATTATTTTCCGATATCATGGTGGAGTGAAGTGGGTTTTCATAACATTGAAAGTGAAAATGCTGAATCTGATCTCAAAATACCAATTAAACCACCTGAAATCCAATGTCATAGAAAGAAATTCAGCTGGTACTGGTTAGATTGAAATAGGGGACATTAGGAAAGTGCTTTATTGAAACAGTGGAGACAAGTCAAAGGATGTCTTTAGGATGAAGCAGTTCCCCTGTGATGAAAGGTTTCAGGCTGGGACTGTACTCATTGGAGTTTAGAGGAATGAGAGATTCTTATTAATATGTCTACGATGATGATGGTGTTGACTGAGTAGACATTGATAGGGTGTTTCCCATTGTGGGGGAACATTGAATCAGGGACAGAGTTTCAAAGTAAGGGCCCTGCCAATTAACATGGAGATGAGAAGGGAATTTGTGACTCAGGATCATTAATCTTTAGAATTCTCTCCCCCTCGAGAGCAGTGGAGGCCAGTTCATTGAATAGACTCGAAGCTGAGTTAAACAGGTTTTTTGTCAATGAGGGAGTCGAAGGTTGTGGGAGTCAGGCAGGAAAATGGAGTTAGGGTCACAATCAGATCAGCCACCATCTTTATGAACGACAGGGCCAGCTCTAGGGGTCACTCCTGCTCCTGTGTTTGATGAGAGAGAGAGAGAGAGAGAGAGAGTAGAGAGAGAGAGAGAGAGAAGAGAGAAGACAGAGACAAAGACAGAGACAGAGAGGAGGAGGAGGAGTTTGGTATGTGTGGAGGGATGTGTGTGAGTGGGAGATGGGTATTTGCGAGGATATACATGTGTCAGTGTGTTCATTGAGGAATGTGTTTGTCTGGGCTCTTCCAGTTACCTGCCACTTCAACACCTCTTTCCTCCGTGTTGCCATGGCAACATTTGTGTCTCAGGCCTGCTGCAGTGCTGCAATGAAGCTCATCACAAGCTGGTAGGACACCTCATCTTCCCCCTCAGTATCCTCAGCAATGAATTTAACAATTTCAGAGTGTGAATACTTTCTTCCAAATTCATTTCCCATTTCCACACCCCTAGCTCCTTTTCTGTGTTGGTTGTTATGATCACACTATAGCTTTAAGAAATGTATCTTATCTTGGCTTATTTCTATGTAGAAATATTAAGACAGCAGTTCTAAGCAGACATTCAGAAGCCACTGAAATAAACAGTTTGTGAAGCTTTGTTTTTTTTTCAAGTTAGTACAATAGAAGCAGCCTGAATGGGTGGGGTTAAGCTGCCACAGAACTAAGATTTTCAGTTTTAGGTTTCAGCAGTTGCTGGGATCTTGAAGCAGGATTTGGAAGCTCTTATTCTTCTCTCTCTGTTACAGCTAAAAGCTGGGGTTCTCTTCTGCTGTTAGAATTACATGTGAGATTATCTATTTTACTGAATTTCCCTTTGCTAAGGTTGTGATCATGGAATGTTACTCTACTGGAATAGTGACTTTCTAGCAGTTAATATATACTTGATTTTGTTCAGCATTTTAATAGAGTTACAGTGAAACCAATTCCTTTAATTTTGGTTTGTCTGTGTTTTAACAGTAATGTATGAATAAAGTGTGATTTTAACATGTCAAATTGCATCTGGAACACAATGCCTTACACAGTTTTAAAATAAGAAAATGTTAGGATCTCAACTATCTTCTTAATATATTTGGAGGGGGTTTGATCTGCTCCAAAACAGTTGTCCCCAGCAAAGCCAATCCATTTTCAACTATTCACACTGCCCATTAGCACCCATTCAGCATTTATCTCCCTTTCGGCTTTGCTTCAGGCATTCGCCGGCTTTGCTTTTATCTGTTTATTCTCTTTTTCTCTCTCTGGGCATCATTTCCATCAATTTGACTCAATCCTTCCCCTTCCATGAGCCACAGCCTATCAACAGAAAAAGCACCACCATCTTGAACAATCTGCCCCCATTTTCCTTTGTGTTCAGTTTGATGCTAACCAGCTTTCCACCAATTCCTATTGACTCCAGTTTAGCGAGGGCTCCTTTATGCTACACCAAGGTAAATGCTGTGTCAATTTCAAGGACAGTCAGAGCCACTGTGAACCAGCTTTCTTCATAGCTAAGTGCTTCATTCTACTATCTTTGATATTTGCACACACACCAATTCAAATTAAAAGATATAAATCAGATAAAAGGAACTTATCTGACCGTTACCTGGTTTACTGGTATTCCACACAGCAAATGGGAAAAGGTTGTCGAATTTTTCAGTGGACAGGATACCATCTGTAATTGATAGGATTTTTGTGTCATCACGAATCCTGTAAATATTAAATACACATTGATTGTAAGTTCATCATAAACATCATAAATCAAGTAACTTCACCAACTTGCACTGAGTTTCAGTAAAGTGCATGTCCTACCTTCTCTTCCGAGATGCTTCCTCCTGAAATAAACAAAACACCAATCTGAGTTGACAGAGACTGACTGTCTACATCCAGAAAGCAGCAGTTACACCCACATTGTTACAGGCTGCTGAGAATTGGCAATTTCAGGTATAAAAAAAATTGAACCATTGCAAAAGATTGAAGGAAACATGAAGATAATTTGCTGGCTTGGATGCTTAAATTTAAGAAAGGGGTCAAACTGATGGATTCAATGAGGATGTTTCCACTTCAAATCATAGGGTCATCCAGCACGGACACAGACCCTTCGGTCCAATCAGTCCATGCTGAACTAACCTAGTCCCACCTTCCTGCCACTGGCCCATATCCCTCAAAGCCTTTATTATTCAGGTACCTAAACAAATGTCTTTTAAATGTTGTAATTGTACATACATGATCCTTGAAAAAGTTATCAAAAAGTCTCTCGACTTTTTTTAAAATCGTTCTTTTCTCACCTTAAAAATTGACACACCCCAATCTTCAAATCCCCCATCCTCGGGGAAATTTTATCCATACCTCTCATTATGTTATAAACTTCGATGTGGGTACCTCTCAACCTCCTATGCTCCTGCGGAAAATGTCCCAGCCTTTCCAAACTTTCTTCCTTACTCAAACCTTCCTTACTTAGTAACATCCTTGTAAATCTATTCTAAAACCTTTCCAACTTAATAATATCCTTCCTATAATTTACTAACCAAAACAGTACTCCAGAGACACCTCACCAACCTCCTTCTAATGATTTTGAAAATATGAGCCAGTGAACATTATCCAGTTACACATAAACAAAATGGGGAGTTGAGGAGAAAGGTATTTATCAAGGAAGTGCTGAGAATGTGCAATCCACTGTCACACAGTGTGACTGAGATAAATATACTGAACAGGAAAGTAGAGAATCCCATGATGGAGAAGGGAGCAGAGGGAGATAGTGACAGGGGGGATGAAGGAGGATGGGTCTCTGCATCATGTTGGGTTAGTTCAGTCACACTTTCACTGAACTGAACTGAAACATAATCAATCACCTTCAGAAATATCACTCCTTCCTTTTGTTCCAACTGTTTTTCCAGCTTTGAGAGTTTCTGCTGAAGAAAATTTAAATTCTCTTCAATTTCACGAAGGTTTTGCTCCATTGTTTTGAGAATGTTTTCCTCTTGTTCCCGGATATCTCGGAGTAAACTCTGCTCTCTCTCAGTCAGCATCTGGTGCATTTTGACAAACTCGGATTTGATGTCGGTCTGCACACGGCTGGATCCTTCCTATCAGGAGAAATGTTAACACAATATGTTTCTGCAAAAGGACAACAAATGACCCAATCAAATGCTGAAGCTGAGCTCAGGGAGATTTTACCCGAATTTGGGAAATCTTCTGTTTCTGCTGCTGCTGCATTTCTAGAGCAGCCCATTTCTTCCCTGTCAGAGAATCCAAGGAAGATTTCACCCGATCCTGGGATTGGGAGAGAAAGTCAGAAAGTGAAAGTGTGCTACCATGAAAATGTGATGAAATAATCAGTGGGTGAAATCTCCTTTTACCTTGTAGATTCCAACAGCGTCTTTAATCGGCAGGAAGCTGTGAGATTTGTGTTCCGGGGAATCTCTACAAATCACACACATCAATTTCTTGTCAGTTTCACAAAACAGCTTCAGTTCTTCCTGATGTTCCTCACAGTGATGTTTACTTTCCTTCTCTTCTGGATTCAGACTTAATCTTCGAGCTTTCTCGGCCAGATTCGCTAAGGCCCGGTTTCCTCTGAGGTTTCTGTCCGGAATCTCCTGTCTACATTCCGGGCAGGAGTTTCTCTCTCTATCTCCCCAACTCTGGGTGATACAGGAGCGGCAGAAGTTGTGTTCACAATCCAGTATAACCGGATCAGTGAAGAAATCCAGACAAATGGGACAGATTACCTCCTCGGTCCAGCTCTCTCCCTGCAGTCTGGAATCCATATTCACACACACAGCACTTCCCGAATCAGACCGCTCCCAGCTCCAGTGTTCCTGCGCTGCTGAACACTTTCAGCTCAGTCCCTCCCTCAGGGCGGTCACTGCAAATATTCAAGGGGAGTTTTGTTTTTGGCCCGCCCATTCTGAGAGACGGAGACAGCCCCCAGAGCAGAATGAAGGGTGGAAACAGCGTGAGAGCAGCGACAGGGAATCCCTGAAGCCAGGAGGTGGGAGGGAAGGTTCTCTTGGGAATGGGGCTGGGGAGGGGGAGGGTGGGTGTGAAGAGAGATGGGAGGAGGCAGAGAGAGAGAGACGGGAGGGGGTGGACATTTAGACCTGGGTAACTGGCTGCCTGCTGCTCTCCTGTGCAGATTTCAATTTGTAGATACATTCTGTTTAGTTCAAACAGCACAAAATCTGCATTATAGTCAGTCAAGGTAGCCTTTCATAAATTCCTACTTTGGAAAGGAAGCCAGGGTGAGACACAAACAGACTGGAAACATGGCCTCACACCTAACATGCATTGTCTAACCGAAGGTATCAGCTTTATTCTGATAAAACCCGAAATATTAATCAATCGAAACCTGCATCCCCCTTCAACCCCCCACAATGACAGCATCGCGGCAACAGCCTCAGTACTCAACACCAACAACTGCCAATCTCCAAACACCATCCTACAACTCACCCGCTTCATCCTCGATCATCACGTCTTCACCTTTGACAACCAATTCTTCATCCAGACACATGGAACAGCCATGGGGACCAAATTTGCACCCCCAAATTGCCAACATTTTTGTGCACAGATTTGGACAAGACTTCTTCTCTATGCAGGATCTCCAACTAACATTGTACACCAGGTACATTGACGACATTTTCTTCCTCTGGACCCATGGCGAGGAGTCACTGATAAAACTACACAGTGACATCAACAAGTTTCATCCCACCATCAAACTCACCATGGACTACTCTCGACTATCTGTCTCATTCTTGGACACATGCGTCTCCATCAAGGATGGACACCTCAGCACCACACTCTACCGCAAACCCACAGACAACCTCACAATGCTACACTTCTCCAGCTTCCACCCAAAACATATTAAAACAGCCATCCCCTATTGACAAGCCCTAGGCATACATCGGATCTGCCCAGAGGAGGAGGACTGTGACGGACACCTGGAAGTACTCAGGGATGCCCTCACAAGAACTGGGTATGATGCCCAACTCATTGACCGCCAGTTCCGATGTGCCACAGCAAGGAACCGTAATGACCTCCTCAGGAGACAGACATGTGCTGCAGCCGACAAGGTACCCTTCATTGTTCAGAACTTCCCAGGGGCTGAAAAACTACACCATGTTCTTCCCAGCCTGCAACACATTATCAATGAGGATGAGCACCTCACCAAGACCTTCCCCACACCTCCACCACTTGCCTTTAAACAACCGCCAAACCTCAAACAGATCATTGTTCGTAGCAAACTGCCCAGCTCTCAGGACAACTCCATACAACCCTGTCACGGTGGACGCTGCAAGATGTGTCAGATTGTGGACATAGATACCAATATACCAATATTACGCGTGGGAACACCTCCCACCTTGTACATGGCAGGTACTCATGTGACTCAGCCAACGTTGTCTGTCTTATACGTTACAGGCATGGATGCCCGGAGGCATGTTACATTGGGGAAACTGAGCAAAGGCTACAACAACGGATGAATGGGCACTGCACAACAATCAACAGACAGGAGGGTTCCCTCCCAGTTGGGGAACACTTCAGTGGTCCAGGACATTCAGCCTCGGACCTTCGGGTGACCATCCTCCAAGGTGGACTGCGGGACAGGCAGCAGAGGAAAATGGCCGAGCAGAGGCTGATAGCTAAGTTCGGTCCCCATAGGGAGGGCCTCAACCGGGACCTTGGGTTCATGTCACATTACAGGTGATCACCATTGCACTATATATATACACACACACACACACTCTCACACACACACTCTCACACAACATAGGCACTCCTATACACACATGCACATGGACACACATATACACAGACGCGCACACAGACACCCACATACAGCCTTACAGACGCACACACTCCCACACTCACACATGCACTCCCTCACAGCCTTAAGACACTCTCCACTCACTACACACACACACACATACACTTTCTCACACTCACAACCCCCAACTCAGACAGACAGACACACACACACACACACACACACACACAGACAGACAGACAAAAACCCACATGCACACATATATTTTGTGGGGTGAATTTGTATTTGCAGGGTTATATTGTACTTTGTTCAAAAACTGCATGCATCCATGTAGAACTCTGAGCTCAAAAACTCCATGAATTCATGTAAAACTCTGTTATCTCACTTTTTAGATTGGAATCAATCTAAACATCAGGTCATAGACAGAGAACACAGGGGGCTAGCACCTTCAACATATTTTCTAGCTAGTACCATTGTTAACAGCTAACCCAAGAATGCAACTTTTTTAAAAAAGGTTTTCTGATTTACACATGAAAGAAGTGAAACTATCATGTTATTCAAACAGATAAAAGACTTAACAGACAATCAATTTTTCAATGTATAATTTCAGTTACATCACACTGCAAATATTTGCTATAAATTCTGTGTGTTAGGATTGAGCCCTCCACTACCACCTGATGAAGGAGCGTCGCTCCGAAAGCTGGTGTGCTTCCAATTAAACCTGTTGGACTACAACCTGGTGTTGTGTGGTATTTTAACTTTGTACACCCCAGTCCAACACCGGCATCTCCAAATCATGATTAAAGACTTAATAGCCATCTAGGTTTGTACAATGCATTCGCATGAGTTGTATGACCCTTTGATCTTTTATTATAAAGTCTGTGTCTCTCTCATACACAAACTGCCTGAGGAAGGAACGGGAGCTCTGAAAGCTGTTGGTTCAAATTAACCTGTTGGACTCTAATCTGGCGTCATTTGACTTTTCACTTTGTCCTCCTTCATATCCTTCAGTCCCAAAGCAGCCCCTGGCATGGATGGCCAAGTTGTGTCTGACTTTGTGGGAAACACAAGCTGAAACATATTGCCCAGCGCCTCCTCACCGCTCCCTTACAACCCACCAGGATCCTCTCAATCCTCACCTTGGGAGTCACTGCACAGAACTGAAGAGCCTCATCCCTGGTCCCATTCTGGGAAATCTCCCCTTGTACCATCCCTTCGGCCTTAACATCCTTCCGAAATGGCAAGCCCAGAATTAGCTGCAGCTTGGACAGGAGACCAGTGGTTCAGACTAAATACAGAGAGCAGTGAATGTGCTGGGTATAGTTAATAAGATTGGAAAAACCATGTGGTGGTACTACCAGAGACGTGCCTCAGGAAAGGGCAGGCCTGAATACTAAATAATCCTGATTACAAGGTTTTCAACAAAGAATGGGGAGGCGGATGGTTGGCTGTATTGTTGACTGAGAATATTCCATGTCTGCATGAAATGCACTTCCCACAAGGTGCAAGGATGGAAGTATTTGGCTATTCCAAAGGAATAAGAATGGTGCAATGACATTACAATACGTCCATCTCTCAACCGCCAATCATTTAGAAGGAACAAATCTGCAGGCAAATTGCAGAGAGATGCCAACATTGTAGAGTAGTTTTAATTGGGAACTTTATTAACTAGATACAGACTGGGACACGTGTAGGGTGTAATGTGAACAGTAGGCATTCCAAGTCTGTCCAGATGCAGGTTTGCTCGCTGAGCTTGAAGGTTCATTGTGTCGTCACATATTAGGTAACATCACCACTGAGCCTCAGGATGAAGCATGGCCCACTTTTTATTTATGTGTTTAGGTTCCTTGGGTTGGTGATGTCACTTCCAATGGTGATATCATTTTACGTTCTTTTTCTCAGGGGGTGGTAAATGGGATCCTAGTCAATGTTTTTGTTGATAGAGTTCTGGTTGGAATGCCATGCCTCTAGGAATTCTCTTGCGTGTCTCTGTTTGGCTTGTCCTCGGATGGATGTGTTATCCCAATCAAAGTGGTGTCCTTCCTCATCTGTACGAAAGGATACTAGTGATGTTCCTCTACTCTTCGTAATTCCTCTGTGCTGCAGTATGTGGTGGCTCATTGAAATAATGTTCTCATGCATTAGAAGCTGCATTAGTGACTGCTTTGCTGAACATCTCTGCTCTGTCAGTAAAAATGACCCTGCGCTTCCTGTTACCTGCCACTTCAACACCCCCCATGTTGCCATGGCAACATTTCTGTCTCAGGCCTGCTGCAATGCTCCAGTGAAGCTCATCACAAGTTGGTGGAACAATACTTCATCTTCCCCCTTGGTATCTTACAGCCCTCAGGGCTCAACAATAAGTTTAACAAGTTCAGAGTGTGAACATCTTCCTCCATGTTTGTTTCACACCCTGACATCCCTAGGACCTGTTCTGTATTGGTTGTTATGAAGATATTATTACTTTAAGAGGTGTATTTTGTACTGGATTATTTCTATGAATACAGATTAAGATATAGGTTCAGAGCAGCCTGATCAAGCCAATGAAGTGCCTGTAAACAATTTCTGAGGACTTGGGAATTTTTCAAGTTAGAACAATAGAAGCAGCCTGAATGGGTGGGGTTAAGCTGCCACAGAACCAAGATTTTCAGTTTTAGCTTTCACCAGTTGCTGGGGTTTTGAAGCTAGATGTGAAAATTCTTATTCCTCTCTCCATTACAGCAAAAAGTTGGGGTTCTCTTCCTGCTGCTAGAATTACATGTGAAACAATCTGTCTTACTGAATTTGCGTTTGCTAAGGGTGTGTTTATGGGATGTTGCTGTACTGGAATAGTTCGTGAGTAAAAGTTGTTAATATACATATAATTTTATTCAGCATTTTAATAGAGTTACATTTAAACCAATTCCTTATTTTTATTCTGTCTACCTTTTAATCATAGTGCCAGAGACCCGGGTTCAATTCCCGACTCAGGCGACTGACTGTGTGGAGTTTGCACGTTCTCCCTGTGTCTGCGTGGGTTTCCTCTGGGTGCTCCGGTTTCCTCCCACAGTCCAAAGATGTGCTGGCCAGGTGAATTGGCCATGCTAAATTGCCCGTAGTGTTAGGTAAGGGGTAAATGTTGGGGTAGGGAGGGTTGCGCTTCGGCGGGTCGGTATGGACTTGTTGGGCCGAAGGGCCTGTTTCCACACTGTATGTAATCTAATCTAATCTAAAAAAAAGTGTGATTTGTTTTAAACCCTGGCATTTTAACCAATCAAATCAAATCTGGAACACAATGACTTATACTTGGCTTTAAAATAAGAAAATGTTAAGAGTCTAGACTTTCTTCTTAATATATTTGGAGGGGGTTTGTTCTAGTCCAAAACAGTTGTTCCCAGCAAAGCCAATCTATTTTCAATCACCCGCCACCCCCACCCCCACCCCCACCCCTATTCATCGTCAGAGAAAATACCACTATTTTGCAGCTGCTGTCAGTTCTAAGGAAGGCACACTAGACTCAAGACAAGAACTCTGCTCAGTTTCTCCAGCACTATGTTTGATTCCTTAGGGAAGGGGGCTGGGGAAATTATAATTCGGAATCAGGAAATAGAAGAGGAGTTGAACAAATACTTTGCATCAGCCTTCACAGTCGAAGACTCATATAGAATTCTAAAAATTACAAAATATTCAAGAGTCAAAATAAAGAAAGGAGACAAACTTAATGACTATTCTGAGTGCAGGGAAACTCATGGGGCTGAAGATTAATGGGTCCCCTGGACCTGGTAGGATGCATCTTCGATATTAATGGAAATAGCTACAAAGATGGTTGATGCACTGACAGTAATCTTCCAAGAAGCCTTAGATCCTGGAATATCCCAGAACATTGGAAAACTGTCAATGTTACACCAGCTTCATTTGAAAAGTGAAGGAGGTAAAAACACAGGCAAATCTCAGCCAGTTAGATCGATGTAAGTTATTGGGAAAATGTTCAGTCTATTGCAAAGGATTCAATAGAGTCATAGAGATGTACAGCACAAAAACAGACCCTGCAGTCCAACTCATCCATGCTGACAAGATATCGCAACCCAATCTAATCCCACCTGCCAGCGCCCAGCCCATATCCCTCCAAACCCTTCCTATTCATATACCCATCCAAATGCCTTTAAAATGTTGCAATTGTACTAGCCTCCACCATTTCTCCTGGCAGCCCGTTCCACACACACACCACCCTCTGCGTGAAAAAGTTGCCTCTTTTATATCTCTTTTATATCTTTCCTCTCTCACCCTAAACGTATGCCTGCTATTTCTGGACTCCCCCATCCCAGGCAAATGACCTTGTCTATTTATCCTATCCATGCCCCTCATGATTTTATAAATCTCTATAAGGTCATCTCTCAGCCTCCAACGCTCCAAGGAAAACAGCCCCAGCCCATTCAACTCCTTTAAATGGAGAAAGACTGCAGGAAGCTATGGAGCTTGGGGATTTGGGAGTCTTCATCCATGAATCACAAGAAAATAGCATCCAGGTTCAGAGGGTTACAGGGAAGGCCAATGGAATGTTGGCCTGTATTTCAGAGGGAATGGAATGTAGAAGTGGGAAGCTTTTGCTCAAACTGTACAAGGCACTGGTCAGCCCACAGGTGGAATACAGGTGGAATACTGTGAACAGTTTTGGAGCTTTATCAAGAAAAAGTTACAGTGGCATTGGAGACAGTCCAGAGAAGGTTCATTAGGGTTATTTCAGGGATTGACAGACTATGTTATGAAGGGTAGCTGCATAGATTGGGCCGATGAAATATCGAAGAATGTGACACGACATTATTGATCCATGAAGGATTCTTGAAGGACTTGACAGGTTGGATGTGGTCAGATTGTTTCCCAATGTGAGAGAGTCAAGGACCACAGGGCATAGTCTCAGAATAAGGGGTCGCTCATTTAAGGCAGAGATGAGGAAAAATTCCTTCTATCAGAGGATAGTGAATCTGTAGGATTCTGTACTGCAGAGTACTGTCGAGAATGGGTTGTTAATAATTCAAAACTCAGATGGAATTTTCTTTCTAAATCAGTTAGGGAATCAAGAGTTAGAGGGAAAAGACAGAGACGTGGAGTTAAGAATGATCAGCTCAGCCATGATCTCAATGTGGAACAGAGCAGACGAGATGGGCTGAGTGAGTCAAAGAGTGTGGCGCTGGAAACGCACAGCAGGTCAGGCAGCATCCGAGGAGCAGGAGAATTGACGTTTCGAGCATAAGCTCTTCATCAGGAATGAGGGGATGGCTCAAGACGACTGAGAGATAAATGGGAGGGGGTGGGGCTAGGGGAAGGTAGCTGAGAATGTGATAGGTGGATAAAGGTGGGGGCGAAGGTAATAGGTCGGAGAGGAGGGTGGAGCGAATAGGTGGGGAGATGATGTACAGGTGGGGCAGTTCAACAAGGTGGTGCCAAGTTAGAAAGCTGGATCTGGGAGAAGGTGGGGTGAGGGGAAATGAGAAAACTGGTGAAATCCACATTGATCCCATGTGGTTGGAGGGTCCTGAGGCAGAAGATGCTCCCAGGTGGACAAATTCCACCACAGAACATACCAGATGGCCTCCTTCTTCAAAGACCGCTATTTCCCCCTCCCATGTGGTCGATGATGCCGTCCAGCGCATCTCATCCACTTCCCACACCTCCATCCTTCAAACCCACCCCTCGCAACGCAATGAGAACTGGTCCTCACCTTCAACCCCACCAACCTCTGATACATCACATTATCATCCACCACTTCCGCCACCTACAAACGAACCCCACCGCCAGAGATATATTTCCCTCCCCGCTTTCCGTAAAGACCATTCCCTCCACCACACCCTTGTCATGTCCACGTGCCCCACCAACCCAACCTCCCCTCCAGGCACCTTCCCCTGCCACTGCAAGAATTGCAAAAATGCCCATCTTGATGGGCTGAATGGCCTACTTTAGCGCATCTGTTTTAAGGTCTTAACACTTATCCCATCAGTCTAAATGAAACCTACGCTGTTTATTCCCTCCACAGATCACTCTTGACCTATCAAATATTTCCTGATTTGTTTTTGGCTTTGTTTCAGATTTACAGAAACTGTAACTTTTTTTTTGAAAAAAAGTGACTTCATTGTAACTGAAAGATCCATGAATTTCTTCTTCAATATCGACTAGGAAATACTGTCCTGGAGCTGAGATGATTGATCTTGAACAATCACCACCATCTTCCTTTGCTGTCAGTATGATTCCAGCCAGTGGAGAGTTACCCCCTGATTCATACTGCCCCAGTTTCGCGAGGGCTCCTTTATACTACACCAAGTCAAGGACAGTAAGAGCCAGTGTTAACCAGCTTTCTTTATGGGTAAGTACTTAATTATACCATCTCTGATATTTGCACACATATCAATTCTATTTATAAAATATGAAACAGGACAAAGGAACTCATCTGCACTTTACCAGGTTCAACGGTGTCCATCATTTCTTCCCACACAGCAAATGGGAAAAGGTTGTTTTTTTTTCAATGGACAGGATGCCATCTGCAGTTGGCAGTGCTTTCCTGTGATCGCTAATCCTGTAAACATTAAACGTTAACTGATTATAAATTCAACATAAACCGAGTAACTTCTCCAACTGGCACTGAGTTTCAGTAAAGTACACGCCCTACCTCCCCTTCCTGAGCTGCTTCCTCCTGAAATATACAAAACCCCAATCTGAGATGACAGATTTGGAGATGCCGGTGTTGGACTGGGGTGTACAAAGATGAAGGAGTGGCGCTCCAAAAGCTAGTGCTTCCAATTAAACTTGTTGGACTCTAACCTGGTGTTGTGTGATTGGCAACTGAGTTGACAGCGACTGACTGTCACTATCCAGAAAGCAGCAACTACTGCACGCTCACATTGTTCCAAAGCTGCTGAGAATTGTTACGAGCGGCCACTCCAGCCGCCGTACGACTGGACACAATGATGTCACTCGCACAGGTGACACTGATCATGCAGCCAGTGACGTCACTACCAATCACGTCATCCCCCAAACACACACACACCTTCCCCTCCCCAAGGAAAAATCTTCAAACCCAATCCCAACTCCAATTCCAAGTCCACATAGGCCCTTGACCCTAGGCCCACTGGGTGTTTGCCATCCATCTCCCCACCTGCCCCTTACTGAGCACCAATGGTCAGTTCTCAGCAAAGGACTCTCCTTCATCCCACTACACCCACACATCAACAAACTTCGAACACATCTAGATGTTGAACACCTCTGTGCCTATGTGTTCGAATGTGAATCCCACCCACCCTCCAAAGACTCGTTCTCCCGCCTCCAACAAACTCTGTTTCTCTGGGCTCGCTGCTGCTTCCCACTAAATACCCCACTCAATGGCGCAGTGAATGTGCTGAGTATAGTTCATAAGATGGGAAAAGCCATGTCGTGACACTACCAGAGACATTCCTCAGGGAAGGACAAGCCTGAGTGCTAAATATTCCCGATGACAAGGTGTTCAGCAAAGAATAGGATGGAGTAGGGCTGGCTGTGTTGGTGACTGAGGCCATTCCATGTTTACAGGAAGTGGATTTCCCACAAAAGTCAAGGTCAGAATCAAATGGCTAAGGAACAGAAACAGTGCAATGACATGACAAGGTGTCATCGCTCAACCACCAACCACTTAGAACGATGTAGAGGTACAAATTTGCAGGCAAATTACAGAGAGATGCCAACATTGTAGAGTAGTTTTAATGGGGAACTTTATTAACTCAAATACAGACTGGGCACTGATAAGGTATAATGTGATGGGCAAGCATTCCTAGACTGTGTGAAGGAGAATTTTCAACATCAGGATATGTCCTGTCCAACAGGAAAAGATCCCATCTTCATCTGGGCCCTTGGGAATGTGATGGGCCAATCAGATCAAGTGTGAGTGGGGGGGATCATTTAGGAGGCAGTGGTGAATCTGCAGAATTCTTTGCCATGGATTGCTGCCGAGTCTGGGTCTGTTAAAATGAGAGGGAGATTCTTCAATCAGAAAGGAAACAAGGATTATGAGGAAAAGGCAGGAAAGTGGATTTGGAGATTATCGGATCAGCCATGATCTCATATCATTACCCTCTTCTACAAGTGGAACAGGGAGAGGAAGGGAATTAGAAACTGGGGACCAATTTCACTGCTGAATGCAGATTACAAAACCCTGTCTAAGGTCATTACCAACCGGGTCGGATCTGCTTTGAGATTGGTGTTTCACCCTGACCAAACCTGTGCTGTACCAGTCAGGACACCCTCTGAGAGTCTCGTGCAACTGAGGGACACGATCGCCTAATTACAGGATGGGGGGAAGGTGTGGATGCCTGCCTCATCAGCCTGGACCAGGGGAAGGCCTTTGACAGGATATCGCTCACCTACATGTGGGACATGCTCTCCAAAACGGACTCTGGGGAGGGAGTCTGCAATTGGAGTCGGGAGTATGCTCGATGTTTCAGCCTTATTTCTGATGAAGAGCTTATGCTCGATATGTCGATTCTCCTGCTCCTCAAATGCTGCCTGACCTGCTGTGTTTTTCCAGCACCACATTCTCCACTCTGATCTCCAACATCTGCAGTCCTCGCTTTCTCCCAAACTGCAATTGGATCCAATGCTTTACACCAACATCATTAGCGCAGTCTCAATCAATGGGTGGGAATCAGAAAGCCTCCCGATCAGATCCGGAGTCAGGCAGGGCTGCTCCCTCTCTCTTGCCTTGTTTGTGTGTTGGATAGAGCCCTTTGCTGAGTCCATCAGGAAGGATGTGACCCTGAGGGGTGGGTGGTGACTATTCCAGGCAGCGGGTGCCTGCAGATTAGAGCCTTCCTGCACATGAATGAGGTCACCATTTTCTGCTGAGATCCACTGTCAGGGCACAGACTCATGAGCCTCTGTGACCCATCAAACTGACCTCAGGAGCCAAGGGAAATCAAGGCAAGAGCGAGGCCATGTTCTTTGGGAACTTGGCCTACTGATCCTTTATCCCCTTCTCCATCAGGACAGATTATGTGAATGTGCTGGGAATATGGTTCGGGGGCCAGGGTGTAAATCTTCAGAGGATCGTATTGCCAAGTTGAGGCAGAAACTGGTCTTTTGGGAACACCACTCCCTTTGCATTTTGGGTAAAAATCTGGTCATCAGGTGTGAGGCACACACTCTGTTGTTGTATGTGGCACAGATCTGCCCAATTCCCAAAACCTCAGCTGTTGCAGTCACCCATGCCATCTTCCACTTCACCTGAAGGTCTAAAATGGAATGTGTCCAAAACCCTGGATCAGGGGACTGCGAACATACCCAACCCTACCCTCACCCTGATGGCCACCTTTGTGTGCAGTTGTATCAAGCTGTGTGTTGACCCTCGGTATGCAAGCACCAAGAGTCACCATGTACTGAGGTTCTACCTGTTCCCGGTGTTGGGAAGGATGGGCCTGGCCTCGCTGCCACGGAACACTCCAAGCAGTTGGATACACACACACACACACACACACCACACTACAGCAGTTAAAAGGAAATTTGAATTAAATTTAAGACTTTTTAAAAATCTGTTCAAAGGATGAGGGCATTGCTGGCTGGGACAGTATTTATCCCCCAGCCCAGAGGGCAATTAAGAGTCAACCACATTTCTGTGGGTCTCAAGTCACACATAGAGCAGACCAAGTAAGGATTGCAGTTCTAAAAAAGATGACAGATTCTAAAAAGAGACAGTACAAGATAGCAGACCATGACATATCCCTCCCTGATCGTCTCAACGCCTTCTATGCTCACTTTGAGCAGAATTTCAGTGGAGAGGGAACACCTATTGTGACAAGTCCCTGATGAACCTATCCTAACAGTCACTGCATCAGAGGTCAGATCAGTTTTCCTTCCTGTGAATCCAAGGAAAGCGATGGGACCAGATGGAGTACCAGGCCGTGCACTCAGACCATGTGCAGATCAAATGGCAGAGGTCTTCTCAGACATCTTCAACCTCTCCCTGCAGCAGGCCACTGTCCCTGCCTGTTTCAAGATGGCCGACATCATCCCTGTGCCTAAAAAGGCTCATGCAGCATGTCTCAATGACTACCGCCCTAACTTCGGTGGTCATGAAGTGCCTTTGAAAGGCTGGTCATGGCAATAATCAACTCCAGCCTCCCCACTACTCTTGACGCACTCCAATTTGCCTATCGGACCAACAGATCCATGTCAGATGCCATATCATGTGCTCTTTACTCCTCCTTCGAACATCTTGAACACCAAGAACAGCTACGTAAGAATCCTAGTCATTGACTACAGTTCAGTTTTCAACACTATTATCCCCTCGAGACTGATTACTAAATTTAGTGATCTTGGACTAAGCCCCACTCTCTGCAACTGGATCCTCAGTTTCCTGACCCACAGGTCACAATCAGTGAAGATTGGGGACAATATTTCATCTTCACTAACTCTCAGTAATGGAGCCCCCCCAGGGGTGCATACTCAGTCCCCTATTATACTCACTGTATACCCATGACTGCATCGCCAAACAGACTAATGCCATTTACAAGGTCACTGATGACACCACCATAGTCAGTCGAATCTCAGATGGCAACAAAACAGACTACAGACGGGATATGGAAGACCTGGAAAAATGGTGCACTGAGAACAACTGAGCTCTCAAAGCTGGCAAAACCAAGGAACTCGCTATTAACTTTTGGAGGGATGTTACTCATGCCCCCCTACACATGAACAGCACAGAGGTGGAACAAGTGAAGCGTGTCAATCTCCTGGGAGTAGCCATCCACAACAAGCTGTCTTGGACTCTTCATGTGGATGCACTGGTTACAAAGGCCCAACAACGTCTCTTCTTCCTCAGGCAGCTGAGAAAATTTGGCATGACGGCGAATACCCTTGCCAACTTTTATAGGTGCGCCGTCAAAAGCATTCTGTCTGGTATGGTAACTGTACCATTCATGATCAGAGATGGTTACAGAGAGTGGTGAACTTGACCGGGACAATCACAAAGGCCAACCTCCCATCTGTAGAATCCATCTGCCAGGTCCACTGTCAAGGAAAGGCCGCCAGTATTCTCAAAGATCCATCCCACCCTGGCAATGTTTTCCTACAGCCTCTACCATCGGGGAGAAGGTACAGAAGCCTGAACACACGCACCAGCCAGTTTTGCAACAGTTTCTACCCTACTGTTGTTAGAATACTGAATGGACTCACAAACTCTTAACATTCACCTGTACCTGTGTTTTTTGTTTTTGCCACTGTTTACCTATTATTTACTGTCTATGCTACTTAACTCTGTGACCTGCCTGTATTGGTGGCAAGTCAAAGCTTTTCACTGTGCGTTGGTACATGTGACAATAAATTCAATTCAACTGAGTTTCCTTCCCCAAAGGGTATTAATGAAGCAGATGCTTTTTTCCCCAACAATTGATGTTGGAAATGGATTCATGGTCATCCTTAGACTCTTGATTCCAGATTTTTATTAAATTCCAATTTCACCATCTGCCATGACAGGATGCAAACTCAGGTCCCCGGAACATTCCCTGGGTGTCTACATTAAGAGCCCAGGGATAATACCACCTCCCCAGCACCACCAGTACCACCCGCTCCCCCTCACCACTCTCCCACCCCCACCACCACCACCACCACAGATACCGCCTCCCCTGCTAAATGTCAAATGACATGTTAATCTTGTTAACAAAATTACTATTGATTTTCATAAGCCTCTGTTCTCCTCATCCAGCCTGGCCTATATGCGACTCCAAGCCCCTACCAATCCACTCAACAGTCCTCTGAAATGGCCAGTCAAACCCAATGAGTTGGAGGAACCTGTGAGAGGGAAGGAGAGCTCTGTGGCTCACAGACAGCAGTGAGTCAAGAAGGCAGATCAGTAATGATTCACCAGGACTATTAGAGATGGCGAGTGACCCCTGGACCTGTCATTGGGTCCTCACTCGATCCTGAGATTGAATTGGTAAGAAATAAAAGATGCAAATCTGAAACGATTGAGAAGAGGACCAGGTGAGGTGGTCACCTGTGGTCAGCAAGATCCCACAAGCAGCAGCATGGGGACAACCCACGCTGACATTTCCTTAATAATGTCGGTTGGGAGATCAAATGTTGAGGTGTGCTGGAGTGAGGAGACCAAACAGAAACCTCACGATTTCCACATGGTACCCCTTTCCACTGAGTCATGGCCCGTAACTCACTGGTCAGGGCTGAGTGAGTGCAAAAAGGCGTGGACCAGTATAGGCTGAGACGGAATAATGTGGGACTGAAGGCCCAGGATTTCAGGAACACAGCTCCCTGCGAGAGGACTGCCCTCTGGTGGTAATGGTGAGGGGTTAGTACCTGTGGTGGTGGTGGACAAGTGGTGGTACCTGTGGTGATGGGGGAGGGGAGGTGGTACCTGTGTTGGTGGTGGAGGGGAGATGATGGTGGAGGGGAGGTGGTACCTGTGGTGGTGAAGGTGTTGGGGAGGTGGTATCTGTGGTGGTGGTGGGGAGGTAGTTCCTGTGGTGGTGTTGTTGGTGGTGGGTAGGTGGTACCTGTGATGGTGTTGGTGGTGATGGTGAGGTGGTATCTGTGGTGGTGATGGTGGTGGTGGAGAGGTGGTATCTGTGGTGGTGGTGGTGGGGAGGTGGTACCTGTGGTGGTGATGGTGGTGGAGAGGTGGTATCTGTGGTGGTGGTGGTGGGGAGGTGGTACCTGTGGTGGTGATGGTGGTGGTGGGGAGGTGGTACCTGTGGTGGTGGTGGTGGGGAGGTGGTATCTGTGGTGGTAATGGTGGTGGTGGTGGGGAGGGGGTATCTGTGGTGGTGGTGGTGGGGAGGGGGTATCTGTGGTGGTAATGGTGGGGAGGTGGTACCTGTGGTGGTAATGGTGGTGGTGGTGGGGAGGGGGTATCTGTGGTGGTAATGGTGGTGGTGGTGGGGAGGTGGTACCTGTGGTGGTGGTGGTGGTGGGGAGGTGGTATCTGTGGTGGTAATGGTGGTGGGGAGGTGTTACTTGTGGTGGTTGTGGAGGTGGAGGTGTTGGTGGTGATGGGGAGGGTGGTATTTGTGGTGTGGATGGGGGCGGGGATGTACCTGTGTTGTGGATGGGGGAGTATGCCTCTGGTGGGGGTGGGGTGGGCGGTGTGCCTGTGGTGGGGGTGGAAGGGACTGGTACCTGTGGTGTGGATACGGTGGGTGTACCTGTGTTGTGGGTGGGAGGGTGTGCCTGTCGTGGGGGTGGATGGTGTATACTCTGGAGGGGGTTGGTACCTGTGGGAGTGGTGGTGATGGGTGTCGGAGGGGGTTGAGGGAGGTGGTACCTGAAGGACAGGCTTCTTTGATGTGAGCGTGATTTCCATCAACAAACAGGCAGCAGAGTGAAAGCAGCTAGTTATAGCACGGAGCACATACCACCCTGATACACCAGGCCCTTTCTCCCTCGGAGGCTGCCTGCTGAACGAAACAGAGGCTTGGGGCTGACTCCTTCTCTCTCTCACACACACACACACCCACCACCCCCTCCCCAGCCCACCACAGGTACACCCACACACACCCCCATCTCCCTTTCAACGCTCTCTGGCGTACCGTGCAAATGGACATCTGACCCACTGTCCCACCCAGTCCCACAGGGAGACAGCGTCTCCCCCACTGTCCCCACCCAGTCCCACAGGGAGACAATGTCTGACCCACTGTCCCCACCCAGTCCCACAGGGAGACAGCGTCTCCCCCACTGTCCCACCCAGTCCCACAGGGAGACAGTGACTTACCCACTGTCCCCACCCAGTCCCACAGGGAGACAGTGACTTACCCACTGTCCCATCCAGTCCCACAGGGAGACAATGTCTGACCCACTGTCCCACCCAGTCCCACAGGGAGACAGTGTCTGACCCACTGTACCACCCAGTCCCACAGGGAGACAGTGTCTGACCCACTGTCCCCACCCAGTCCCACAGGGAGCCAGTGACCCCCTGTCCCCACCCAGTCCCCCGGGGAGACAGTGTCTGACCCACTGTCCCATCCAGTCCCACAGGGAGACAATGTCTGACCCACTGTCCCACCCAGTCCCACAGGGAGACAGTGTCTGACCCCCTGTCCCCACCCAGTCCCACAGGGAGACAGTGTCTGACCCTCTGTCCCATCCAGTCCCACAGGGAGACAATGTCTGACCCACTGTCCCACCCAGTCCCACAGGGAGACAGTGTCTGACCCACTGTCCCCACCCAGTCCCACAGGGAGACAATGTCTGACCCACTGTCCCCACCCAGTCCCACAGGGAGACAGTGTCTGACCCACTGTCCCACCCAGTCCCACAGGGAGACAGTGTCTGACCCACTGTCCCCACCCAGTCCCACAGGTAGACAGTGTCTGACCCACTGTCCCCACCCAGTCCCACAGGGAGACAGTGTCTGACCCACTGTCCCACCCAGTCCCACAGGGAGACAGTGACTTACCCACTGTCCCCACCCAGTCCCACAGGGAGACAGTGACTTACCCACTGTCCCCACCCAGTCCCACAGGGAGCCAGTGACCCCCTGTCCCCACCCAGTCCCCCGGGGAGACAGTGTCTGACCCACTGTCCCACCCAGTCCCACAGGGAGACAATGTCTGACCCACTGTCCCACCCAGTCCCACAGGGAGACAGTGTCTCCCCCACTGTCCCACCCAGTCCCACAGGGAGACAGTGACTTACCCACTGTCCCCACCCAGTCCCACAGGGAGACAGTGACTTACCCACTGTCCCCACCCAGTCCCACAGGGAGACAGTGACTTACCCACTGTCCCATCCAGTCCCACAGGGAGACAATGTCTGACCCACTGTCCCACCCAGTCCCACAGGGAGACAGTGTCTGACCCACTGTACCACCCAGTCCCACAGGGAGACAGTGTCTGACCCACTGTCCCCACCCAGTCCCACAGGGAGCCAGTGACCCCCTGTCCCCACCCAGTCCCCCGGGGAGACAGTGTCTGACCCACTGTCCCATCCAGTCCCACAGGGAGACAATGTCTGACCCACTGTCCCACCCAGTCCCACAGGGAGACAGTGTCTGACCCCCTGTCCCCCACCCAGTCCCACAGGGAGACAGTGTCTGACCCCCTGTCCCCACCCAGTCCCACAGGGAGACAGTGTCTGACCCTCTGTCCCATCCAGTCCCACAGGGAGACAATGTCTGACCCACTGTCCCACCCAGTCCCACAGGGAGACAGTGTCTGACCCACTGTCCCCACCCAGTCCCACAGGGAGACAATGTCTGACCCACTGTCCCCACCCAGTCCCACAGGGAGACAGTGTCTGACCCACTGTCCCACCCAGTCCCACAGGGAGACAGTGACTTACCCACTGTCCCCACCCAGTCCCACAGGGAGTCAGTGACCCCCTGTCCCCACCCAGTCCCCCGGGGAGACAGTGTCTGACCCACTGTCCCACCCAGTCCCACAGGGAGACAGTGTCTGACCCACTGTCCCACCCAGTCCCACAGGGAGACAATGTCTGACCCACTGTCCCACCCAGTCCCACAGGGAGACAGTGTCTCCCCCACTGTCCCCACCCAGACCCACAGGGAGACAGTGTCTGACCCACTGTCCCCACCCAGTCCCACCGGGAGACAGTGTCTGACCCACTGTCCCACCCAGTCCCACAGGGAGACAGTGACCCCCTGTCCCCACCCAGTCCCGGAGGGCGGGCGGGGGGGAAGGACAGTGACCCGCTGTCCCAGTTACAATTGGATAGAAACCCTCCCTGGTTTTCATGAAGCCGGCTGCTGAGGGCTGGGGTTTTCCGGAATTCCCCCCACTCCGAGAAAGTGTATTTGGAAACCCTGTCAGACGTTGTGTTTTTCCCACCAGCTCTGTTTACTCAGAGCAAGGTCAGCCGGTCACATTGCAGGCTGAGATAAAGCCGGGGGTGGTGGGGAGGGAGGTTGCAGAGCTGCCGGGATGGTGTCCTGTGGGAGCGTTCCCCTCCTGGTGCCTGTCCTCAGCCTGCTCCTGCTGGCTCTCGGGTCTGGCAGACCCCTCGCTGATCGTGCTGGTGAGTACAGTGTGTTCAAACAATGTGAAGCCTCCCACAGTCAAACAGTTAACTGCGTCGGCGGTTGTTCCTGTGCGGAACAGCCGAGAGAACGGTGCGAAAGCTTCGGCCGAATTACTGTCTGCGAGGGGCTATATAAATGCACTTGTTGTTGAGTGGCTGCAGTGTGCTGCCTGCCTTCGAGTCAAAAAGGTTGTCGGTTCAAATGTCACTTCAGGCTCTCGAGCACATAATCTATCACAGAATCCTTACAGGCCATTTGGCCCATCAACCCTCGAAGGTGACCCCATCCATACCCCTTCCTTTACCTTATCCCGATAACCCCGCACTTCCCATGGCTAATCCACCTAACCTGCACGGAGAGTCATTTTACAGCAGCAAACAGAGCCTTCGCCCCAACCAGTCCATTCGTCCCACCTGCCTGCTGCTGGCCCACATCCCTTCCAACCTTTCCTCTCCGTGTATTTACCCAAATATCTTCGAAATGTAATTGTACACCAGTTCCTCAGGAAGTTCATTTCACACACCGACCACCGTCTGGTGTAAAACATGTAAAAAGCCTCTCATACCTTTTTTTAAAAAAAAATCTCTCTTCTCAAAAACATGCCCCTAGTTTTGATATTCACAATCCTGGGCAGGAAACCAGAGCACCCAGAAAAAACCCACACAGACACAGGGAGAATGGATAAATTCCACACAGACACAGGGAGGATGGGCAAATTCCACACAGACACAGGAAGAATGAGCAAATTCCACACAGACACAGGGAGGATGGGTAAATTTCACACAGACACAGGGAGGATGGGCAAATTTCACACACACAGGGAGAATGGGCAAATTTCACACAGACACAGGGAGAATGGGCAAATTCCACACAGATACAGGGAGAATGGGTAAATTCCACACAGACACATGGAGGATGGGCAAATTTCACACACACAGGGAGAATGGGCAAATTTCACACAGACACAGGGAGAATGGGCAAATTCCACACAGATACAGGGAGAATGGGTAAATTCCACACAGACACATGGAGGATGGACAAATTTCACACACACAGGGAGGATGGGCAAATTTCACACAGACACAGGGAGAATGGGCAAATTCCACACAGACACAAGGAGAATGGGTAAATTCCACACAGACACAGGGAGGATGGGCAAATTTCACACAGACGCAGGGAGAATGGGTAAATTCCACACAGACACAGGGAGAAAGGGTAAATTTCACACACACAGGGAGAATGGGTAAATTCCACACAGACACAGGGAGGATGGGCAAATTCCACACAGACGCAGGGAGAATGGGTAAATTCCACACAGACACAGGGAGGATGGGCAAATTCCACACAGACGCAGGGAGGATGGGTAAATTCCACACAGACGCAGGGAGAATGGGTAAATTCCACACAGACGCAGGGAGAATGGGTAAATTCCACACAGACACAGGGAGGATGGGTAAATTCCACACAGACACAGGGAGAATGGGTAAATTCCACACAGACACAGGGAGGATGGGTAAATTCCACACAGACGCAGGGAGGATGGGTAAATTCCACACAGACGCAGGGAGAATGGGTAAATTCCACACAGACGCAGGGAGGATGGGTAAATTCCACACAGACACAGGGAGGATGGGCAAATTCCACACAGACGCAGGGAGAATGGGTAAATTCCACACAGACACAGGGAGGATGGGTAAATTCCACACAGACACATGGAGAATGGGTAAATTATACACAGACACAGGGAGGATGGGTAAATTCCACACAGACACAGGGAGGATGGGCAAATTCCACACAGACGCAGGGAGGATGGGTAAATTCCACACAGACGCAGGGAGAATGGGTAAATTCCACACAGACACAGGGAGAATGGGCAAATTTCACACAGACACAGGGAGAATGGGTAAATTCCACACAGACACAGGGAGGATGGGCAAATTCCACACAGACGCAGGGAGAATGGGCAAATTTCACACACACAGGGAGGATGGGTAAATTCCACACAGACACAGGGAGAATGGGCAAATTCCACACAGACGCAGGGAGGATGGGCAAATTCCACACAGACACAGGGAGGATGGGTAAATTCCACACAGACGCAGGGAGGATGGGTAAATTCCACACAGACGCAGGGAGAATGAGCAAATTCCACACAGACACAGGGAGGATGGGCAAATTTCACACAGACACAGGGAGAATGGGTAAATTCCACACAGACACAGGGAGAATGGGTAAATTTCACACACACAGGGAGAATGGGTAAATTCCACACAGACACAGGGAGGATGGGCAAATTCCACACAGACGCAGGGAGAATGGGTAAATTCCACACAGACACAGGGAGGATGGGTAAATTCCACACAGACGCAGGGAGAATGGGTAAATTCCACACAGACACAGGGAGGATGGGCAAATTCCACACAGACACAGGGAGGATGGGTAAATTCCACACAGACACAGGGAGAATGGGTAAATTCCACACAGACACAGGGAGAATGGGTAAATTCCACACAGACACAGGGAGAATGGGTAAATTATACACAGACACAGGGAGGATGGGTAAATTCCACACAGACACAGGGAGGATGGGCAAATTTCACACAGACACAGGGAGGATGGGTAAATTCCACACAGACACATGGAGAATGGGCAAATTCCACACAGACGCAGGGAGAATGGGCAAATTTCACACACACAGGGAGGATGGGTAAATTCCACACAGACACAGGGAGGATGGGCAAATTCCACACAGACGCAGGGAGGATGGGTAAATTCCACACAGACACAGGGAGGATGGGCAAATTCCACACAGACACAGGGAGGATGGGTAAATTCCACACAGACACAGGGAGGATGGGTAAATTCCACACAGACACAGGGAGGATGGGTAAATTCCACACAGACGCAGGGAGAATGGGTAAATTCCACACAGACGCAGGGAGGATGGGTAAATTCCACACAGACACAGGAAGAATGAGCAAATTCCACACAGACACAGGGAGAATGGGTAAATTCCACACAGACACAGGGAGAATGGGTAAATTCCACACAGACACAGGGAGGATGGGCAAATTCCACACAGACGCAGGGAGAATGGGTAAATTCCACACAGACACAGGGAGAATGGGCAAATTCCACACAGATGCAGGGAGGATGGGTAAATTCCACACAGACACAGGGAGAATGGGTAAATTCCACACAGACACAGGGAGGATGGGTAAATTCCACACAGACACAGGGAGGATGGGTAAATTCCACACAGACACAGGGAGGATGGGTAAATTCCACACAGACGCAGGGAGAATGGGTAAATTCCACACAGACGCAGGGAGGATGGGTAAATTCCACACAGACACAGGAAGAATGAGCAAATTCCACACAGACACAGGGAGGATGGGCAAATTTCACACAGACGCAGGGAGAATGGGTAAATTCCACACAGACACAGGGAGAATGGGTAAATTCCACACAGACGCAGGGAGAATGGGTAAATTCCACACAGACACAGGAAGAATGAGCAAATTCCACACAGACACAGGGAGGATGGGCAAATTTCACACAGACGCAGGGAGAATGGGTAAATTCCACGCAGACACAGGGAGGATGGGCAAATTCCACACAGACACAGGGAGGATGGGTAAATTTCACACACACAGGGAGGATGGGCAAATTCCACACAGACGCAGGGAGGATGGGTAAATTTCACACACACAGGGAGAATGGGTAAATTCCACACAGACACAGGGAGGATGGGCAAATTCCACACAGACACAGGGAGGATGGGTAAATTTCACACACACAGGGAGGATGGGTAAATTTCACACACACAGGGAGGATGGGTAAATTCCACACAGACACAGGGAGGATGGGCAAATTCCACACAGACACATGGAGGATGGGCAAATTCCACACAGACACAGGGAGAATGGGCAAATTCCACACAGACGCAGGGAGGATGGGCAAATTCCACACAGACACAGGGAGGATGGGTAAATTCCACACAGACACATGGAGGATGGGTAAATTTCACACACACAGGGAGGATGGGTAAATTCCACACAGACGCAGGGAGAATGGACAAATTCCACACAGACGCAGGGAGGATGGGCAAATTCCACACACACACAGGGAGGATGGGTAAATTCCACACAGACACATGGAGAATGGGTAAATTCCACACAGACGCAGGGAGAATGGGCAAATTCCACACAGACACAGGGAGGATGGGTAAATTCCACACACACACAGGGAGGATGGGTAAATTCCACACACACACAGGGAGGATGGGTAAATTCCACACAGACACAGGGAGGATGGGTAAATTCCACACAGACGCAGGGAGAATGGGTAAATTCCACACAGACACAGGGAGGATGAGCAAATTCCACACACACACAGGGAGGATGGGTAAATTCCACACAGACGCAGGGAGAATGGGTAAATTCCACACAGACACAGGGAGGATGGGTAAATTCCACACAGACGCAGGGAGAATGGGTAAATTCCACACAGACACAGGGAGAATGGGTAAATTCCACACAGACACAGGGAGGATGGGTAAATTCCACACAGACGCAGGGAGGATGGGCAAATTCCACACAGACACAGGAAGAATGGGCAAATTCCACACAGACACAGGGAGGATGGGTAAATTCCACACAGACACAGGGAGAATGGGCAAATTCCACACAGACGCAGGGAGAATGGGTAAATTCCACACAGACACAGGGAGAATGGGTAAATTCCACACAGACGCAGGGAGGATGGGTAAATTCCACACAGACACAGGGAGGATGGGTAAATTCCACACAGACACAGGGAGAATGGGCAAATTCCACACAGACACAGGGAGGATGGGTAAATTCCACACAGACACAGGGAGGATGGGTAAATTCCACACAGACACAGGGAGGATGGGCAAATTTCACACACACAGGGAGGATGGGCAAATTCCACACAGACACAGGGAGAATGGGCAAATTCCACACAGATGCAGGGAGAATGGGTAAATTCCACACAGACACAGGGAGGATGGGCAAATTCCACACAGACACAGGGAGAATGGGCAAATTCCACACAGACGCAGGGAGAATGGGCAAATTCCACACAGACACATGGAGAATGGGTAAATTCCACACAGACGCAGGGAGGATGGGTAAATTCCACACAGATACAGGGAGGATGGGCAAATTCCACACAGACGCAGGGAGGATGGGTAAATTCCACACAGACGCAGGGAGAATGGGTAAATTCCACACAGACGCAGGGAGGATGGGCAAATTCCACACAGACGCAGGGAGGATGGGCAAATTCCACACAGACGCATGGAGGATGGGTAAATTCCACACAGACACAGGGAGAATGGGCAAATTCCACACAGACGCAGGGAGGATGGGCAAATTCCACACAGACGCAGGGAGGATGGGTAAATTCCACACAGATGCAGGGAGGATGGGTAAATTCCACACAGACACAGGGAGGATGGGTAAATTCCACACAGATGCAGGGAGGATGGGTAAATTCCACAAAGACAGCTGCCCAATGTGGAATTGAACATAGGTCCCTTGGTGCTGTGAGGTAGCAGTGATTCCTGATGAAGGGCTTTTGCCCGAAACGTCGATTTTCCTGCTCCTTGGATGCTGCCTGACCTGCTGCGCTTTAACCAGCACCACTCTAATCGAGACTCTGGTTTCCAGCATCTGCAGTCCTCACTTTTGCCCTGTGAGGTAGCAGTTCTAACCACTGAACCAGCATCTAAACTGGCACGACAGAAGGGGTGCTGCACTGTCAGGCACTGAACTGCAATCCTGCCTGCCCTCTCATTGAGTTATATTTTCCAGTCAGTGTGGTGCTGGAAAAACACGGCAGGCCAGGCAGCATCGGAGGAGCAGGAGAATCTACCTGACCAGCTGTGCTTTTCCAGCACCACACTCTCGACTCTGGTCTCCAGCATCTGCAGTCCTCACTTTCTCCTGGTATTTCTCAGTGAATTGTGGAGATTCTCTCGGGTCCCTGACCCTCGATTACCTGCAGCAGAGAATCCAGTCAAGCTGGGAGTGTGTACATTGACTGCTCCGTGAGTTAATCCCGATCTGTGTCATTCCTGGAGTGATAGCAGCAAATATTAAGGGCCACTAGGCATTTCTTACAGCTGCGGAGTTTTCTTGTTATCCTTCATACAGAAGCTGCCAATGAATTTGCCTCTGCCAGAGAGAGTGACACCAGCCTCCTCAATCCAGAATCTTCACAGAGCACCAGGAACTCTCACACCACAGTGAGAATGACAACAGAGATCCACAGTGGACACGACAGAGCACATCTCAAGACTTCATACTTACTGAACGACGTGGTCTCACTGAGTAGGTAGCAAGCATCCTTCATGGATTGTCCAAAACCGAGAACGAGGGGTCACTATTTGAAAGGAAGGGTTGTCTATTTCAGGCAGAGATTAAATCATTTGCTCACAGAGAGTGCACGGGCCTTTGGCATTCTCCCCCTTGATAGAAGTGGCATCAGAGTATCTTTCAGGCCGATGTAGATAGATTCTCGAGAAGCGAGAGGCTGAAAGGTTATTGGGGATTGGGCGGGAATGTTCAGGTATACCTCAGCCTTTGGTCTTATCGAATGGTGTGTCAGGCTTTTGGGACTGAATGGCCCACTTCTGAAACGAACAACAGAAATAGCTGGTGAAACTCGGCAGATCTGGCAGCATCCGTTCTGAGTCGGTAAAGTATGGGGTTGGAAATAGCACAAGTCAAGCAGCATCAGAGGAGCAAGCGAGTTGTTATTTCGGATCAGCACCCTCCATTTGAGCCGTGATGAGGGGCACTGACCCAAAATGTCGACTCTCCTGCTCCTCCGATGCTGTTAGACCTGTTGTGCTTTATTCCAGCTCCATACTTTATCGACTCTGCCTTTCCAGCATCTGTAGTTCTCACTATCTGCAAGCATCAGTTCTGAAGAAGGGTTCCTGGACTCACAGAGTCATACAGTCATACAGCATGGAAACAGACCACTCGGTCCAACCAGTCCATGCCAACCATAATCCCAAACTGTACTAGTCCCACCTGCCTGCTGCTGGCCCATATCCATCCAAACCTTTCCGATTCATGTCCTTATCCAAATGTCTTTTAAACATTGTAACCATGCCTGCATCCATCAATTCCTCAGAAAGTTTATGCCACATGCAAACCACTCTCTGTGTAAACGATTTGTCCCTTATGCCTTTTTTAAATCTCTCTGCTCTCACCTTAAAAACTTGCCCCGTAATCTTGAAATCCTCCCTCCTTGGGAGAAGATAACTACCATTAACTCTATCCATACCCCTCATTATTTAATAAACTTCTATAAGATCACCTGTCAACCTCCTAGGCTCCAGTGAATTAAGTCTCATCAGAGTTAGGAAGTCATATTGCGGCTGTACAGGACATTGGTGAGGCCACTTTTTGAATATTGTGTGTAATTCTGGCCTCCTTCCTATCAGAAGGATGTTGTGAAACTTGACAGGGTTCAGAATAGATTTACAAAGATGTTGCCAGGGTTGGAGGGTTTAAGTTACAGGGAGAGGCGGAATAGGTTGAGGCTGTTTTCCCTGGAACATCGGAGGCTGAGAGGTGACCTGATAGAGGTTTATAAAATCATGGGGGGCATGGATAAGATAAGTAGACAATGCCTTTTCCCTGGGGTGGGGGAGTCCAGAACTAGAGGGGCATGGGTTTAAGGTGAGAGGGGAAAGTTATAAAAGAGACCTGAAGGGCAACCTTTTCACGCAGACAGTAATGAATGTTTTGAGTGAGCTGCCAGAGGAAATGGTGGAGGTTTGTACAATTACGACATTTAAAAGGCACCTGGATGGGAATATGAATAAGGAGGATTTAGAGGGATATGGGTCAAAAGCTGACAAATGGGACTAGATTAGGTTAAGATAGCTGGTCGGCATGGACGAATGGACCAAAGAGTCTGTTACTATACCGTACATCTCTATTACTCTGTCTAGCCTTTCTTTGTAACTCAAACCTTCAATTTCTGGCAACATCCTGGTAGATCTCTTCTGAAACCCTCTCCAGCTTAGTAATATCCTTCCTCTAACTGGACGACCAGAACTGAACACAGTATTTCAGAAAAGGCCTTACCGATGTCCTGTGTAACCCCACCATGATGTCCCAATTCCAAAACTCAAAGGACTGAGCAATGAAGGCAACCATGAAAATGCCTTTTTAACCATTATGTTGACGTGTGATGCAGATGTCAAAGAATTATGTGCCTGCACCCCTAGGTCCTGAAACATGACCTCAGTTTTCCCTGCACATTTGTTACCCAGATATGCTGCTGAGCTTCTCCAGCAATTTCTGTTCTCCAACTGCCTCAGTTTTTTGTTCTGTTTTAGTGGATAACTTCACATTCTGGTTCGAATGTTTTTAAAAACATGCTATTGAAACATTCCCTCTTGTGCCCATCAGGATGGATGTCAAATCCCAAAGGGAACAACAACATATTCTAGAATGTAATATGATTATGTGAGCTAACAATGTGGCTCACTGCATTGACCAGAAGCTAGCTATATTCACATGGTTAAAAATCACACAATACCAGGTTATAATCCGACAGGTTTATATGGAAGCACTAGCTTTCAGAGCGCCACTCCTTCATCAGGTTTTCACATAGGTCATAGAACATTATAGCATAGTACAGACCCTTTGACCCTCGATGTTGTGCTGACCTGTGGAACCAATCAGAAGTCTATCTATCCATCACTATTCCAACTTCATCCATATGTTTATCCAATGGCCATTTAAATGCCCTTAAAGTTGGCGAGTCTATGCCTCTACTACTCTCTGAGTAAAGAAACTACCTCTGATATCTGTCCTATACCTACCACCCCACAATTTAAAGCTATGTCCCCTCATGCTAGCCATCACTATCTGAGGAAAAAGACTCTCACTGTCCACTCTATCCAACGCTCTGATTATGTTACATGTCTCAATTAAGTCACCTCTCAACCTTCTTCTCTCTAATGAAATAAGCCACAAGTCCCTCAGCCTTTCTTCATAAGACCATCCCTCCATACCAGGCAACGTCCTAGTAAATCCCCACTGTACTCTTTCCAAAGCTTCCACATCCTTCCTATAATGTGGTGACCAGAACTGTTTGCAATACTCCAAGTGCAGCCGCACCAGCATTTTGTAGACTGCAGCATGACCTCGTGGCTCTGAAATACAATCCCTCTACCAGTAAAAGCTAACACACCATAAGCCTTCTTAAAAACCTATCAACCTGGTGGCAACTTTCGGGAATCTATGCACATGAACACCAAGATCTCTGTGCTCATCTACGCTGGCAAGAATCTTACCAATAACCCAGTACTCTTTATTGCTGTTGCTCCATCCAAAGTGGATCACGTTCAAATTCATTTGCCACCTCTCAACCTCCGCAGCTTATCTATGTCCCTCTGCAACATCCTTTGGCACTGTCCACAACTCCACCAACCTTAGTGTCATCAGCAAATTTACTAATCCATCCCTCTACGCCCTCATCCATGTCATTTATAAAAATGACGAACAGCAAAACAAATGTTTACGGTACACTACTAGTAAATAAACTCCAGGATGAACATTTCCCATCAATGCCACCTTCTGTCTGCTTTCAGCTAGCCAAATTCTGATCCAAACCGCTAAGTCACTGTCGATCCCATGTTTCCATTTTGTTTTTGCAATAGCCTGCCGTGGGGAACCTTATCGAATGCCTAACTGAAATCCATATAGAGTCAAAGAGTCATAATGATGTACAGCATGGAAAAAGACCCTTCGGTCCAACCCATCCATGCCGACCAGATATCAAAACACAATCTAGTCCCACCTGCCAGCACCCGGCCCATATCCTTCCAAACCCTTCCTATTCATATACCCATCCAAATGCCTCTTAAATGTTGCAATTGTACCAACCTCCACCACGTCCTCTAACAGCTCATTCCATACACGTACCACCCTCTGCATTAAAAAGTTGCCCCTTAGGTCTCTTTTATACCTTTCCCCTCTCACCCTAAACCTATGCCCCTCTATTTCTGGACTCCCCCACCCCAGGGAAAAGACTTTGTCTATTTATCCTATGCATGCCCCTCATAATTTTGTAAACCTCTATAAGGTAACCCCTCAGCCTCCAAAGCTCCAGGGAAAACAGCCGCAGCCTGTTCAGCCTCTCCTTATAGCTCAAATCCTCCAACCCTGGCAACATCCTTATAAATCTTTTCTGAACCCTTTCAAGTTTCACAACATCTCTCCAATATGAAGGAGACCAGAATTGCTCGCAATATTCCAACAGTGGCCTAACCAATGTCCTGTAAAACATGACCTCCCAACTCCTGTACTCAATACTCTGACCAAAAAAGGAAAGCATACCAAACGCCTTCTTCACTATCTTATCTACCTGCGACTCCACTTTCAAGGAGCTATGAACCTGCACTCCAAGGTCTCTCTGTTCAGTAACACTCCCCATCACCTTACCATAAAGTATATAAGTGCTACAAAGATTTGCTTTCCCAAAGTGCAGCACCTCACATTTATCTGAATTAAACTCCATCTGCCACTCCTCAGCCCGTTGGCCCATCTGGTCCAGATCCTGTTGTAATCCAAGGTATCCCTCTTTGCTGTCCACTACACCTCCAATTTTGGCGTCATCTGCAAACTTACTAACTGTACCTCTTATGCTCACAACAAAATCATTTATGTAAATGCCGAAAAGTAGTGGACCCAGCACCAATCCTTGTGACACTTCACTGGTCACAGGCATCGAGTCTGAAAAACAACCCTCCACCATCAACCTCTGTCTTCTACCTTTAAGCCAGTTTTGTATCCAAATGGCTAGTTCTCCCTGTATTCCATGAGATCTAACCTTGCTAACCAGTCTCCATTAGGAACCTTGTCAAATGCCTTACTGAAGTCCATATAGATCACCTCTACTGCTCTGCCCTCATCAATCCTCTTTGTTACTTTTTCAAAAGATTCAATCACGTTTGTGAGACATGATTTCCTATGCACAGTCATGCTGACTATCTTGTGATACGGTCCTGATGACTGCAAGGAGAAAGGTTAAGACTGTTGTGTTAGCAGCAAGTCTCCAACTTGGTATGAACTGGACAGTGAGGAAGGGAGGCTGGGGAATAGGCAATGATGTGAACCCCACTTCCGTTTTTGAAAGTGCTGATGAAGAAACGAGGTATGGAAAACTCCGATAGCTTGCCAGTTTCATTGAAGGAGACCTCAGTCATCGTTCGCTCTCCGCTGTCAGTGATCTGACTGGGTACGTGTTCATTTCTTCAAGGGACCTCAGCTGCATGACCAAGCTGGAAAAGGAAAAAGTTAGTATACTAACATTTTCCTCTGCACCCTCCCCTCTTCTCACCTCTCTCTCTGCAGGCCTGATTATCATCTGTACTGTGAGTGGCCTCTTCGGACTGGGAGTCGCTGGTTTGTTCTGGTACAGGTAACTTCCATCACCACCTATGGTATCACTGAGCTCCCTACACTCCTCCAAGCCCGGCCTCACACGTGAATCAGAATTTTATCCTTTCGCTGGGAACCTCAGCAATTCCCTCTCGGTCTTCCTAAAAGACGAGTCATTAAAAAACAAGCTTTTATCCCAGGACCTAATACCCCCTTGTGTGGCTCAAAGTTTGCCTGACAATAGCAATTACTGGGAGAAACTCAGCATCTGTGGACAGACCCTCCTGCAGGGCAAAACCCCTGTGTATATTTAAGCATTTCTTCACACATACACACACTTATCCCATCAGGGATGGGGATGCTAGGGGCAGGCATTTTCCTGAGCCGATTACTGGTCTGCTGAAACAACACACATGCTCTCTTCACCTAGCCAAGGGATCCCGGAGTGGGATTTAAACCTGGAATTCTCAACCCAGGGGTACAGGCACTACCTACTGCGCCATGAGAGCTCAGAATTGTGCAGCTGACAATTTGGCTTGTCGTTTCCATCCCTGGCCAATTGTGATTCTCTGTCACATGATGGTTTTGGTCCCTGAACGTTGGTCAAATGGACCCATTTAGCAGCCTCTCCCCCTCCCCACCACTCTCACATCGGACACCTCAAACAACTCAATTCTCAAACTTTTTGTCCTCAGTTACAAATCATGACATGGCCTTGGCTCCCTTCCTTTCTCGATAAACTCCTCCAGCCACAACAACCCTCCAGATTACTCTCTTCTAAGCCTGGCCTCTTCAGAATCCCCAGTTTTACTGGCTTCATTCACCTACCTGACAGCTAGAATCAGAGAGTCAGTGAGGTGCACAGCCTAGAAACAGACCCTTTGGTCCAACTCGCCCATGCCGACCAGATATCCTTACCTAATCTAACCTCATTTGCTGGCACTTGGTAGTGGGCGGCACAGTTAGCACTGCTGTCTCACAGCGCCTGAGACCCGGGTTCAATTCCCGACTCAGGCGACTGACTGTGTGGAGTTTGCACGTTCTCCCCGTGTCTGCGTGGGTTTCCTCCGGGTGCTCCGGTTTCCTCCCACAGTCCAAAGATGTGCAGATCAGGTGAATTGGCCATGCTAAATTGCCCATAGTGTTAGGTAAGAGGTAAACGTAGGGCCTGTTTCCACACTGTAAGTAATCTAATCTAATCTAAAATATCCCTCTAAACCCTTCTTATTCATATACCCATCCAAATGCCTTTTAAAATGTCATAATTTTACCAGCCTCCACCACCTCCTCTGGCAGCTCATTTCTGTGTGAAAAGGTTGCCCCTTAGATCTCTTTTATATCTTTCTGCTCTCACCTAAACCTATGCCCTCTAGTTCTGCACCACCCTCTGCATGAAAAAGTTGTCCCTTAGGTCTCTTTTATATCTTACCCCTCTCATCTTAAACCTATACCTCTCTTGTTCTGGATTCACCCACGTCAGGAAAAAGACATTTTGGTATTTATCCTGTGCATCCCCCTCATTGTTTTATAAACCTCTATAAGGTCAGTCGTCAGTGTCCGACACTCCAGGGAAAACAGCCCCAGCCTGTTCAGCCTCTCCCTATAGCTCAAATCTTCCAAACCTGGCAACATCCTTGTAAATCTTTTCAGAACCTTTTCAAGTTTCACAGCATCCTTCCGATAGGAGGGAGACCAGAATTGCACGCAATATTCCACAAGTGGCCTAACCAACGTCCTGTACAGCCGCAACATCATCATCTTCCAACTTAAACTTAAGAATTTCCTCATTAAATTTCTTTGCCTTTCTCTCTCTCTCTCTCTCTCTCTCTCTCTCTCTCTCTCTCTCTCTCTCTCTCTCTCTCTCTCACTTCTTCCCCATAAAATTCTCCTTGAAAGCAAAATCTTTGACCGAATTTATAGTTGTCTGACCTCATGGCTGGTTTGCTCTGTATTGCTTGGAACTGTCTCTTCTTGTTGAACAAATATAAGTTGATGTTATAATGAGTGAAAATGGTCAAGGTGAATTAAAACCTCCCACTCCCCATGCCCAAATCATTGATTTTCGAGAAATTTCCCCAGTGTCTCTTTCTCGTTCCCTGGGGAATTACTTCAACTCACAGTCTCCAGGACATTTCCATCCTGCCGTTGAGTTTTGCCAGTGCCTGCTGTCTGATGTGGGAGTGGGGGTGGGAGGTGGTGTTATCCTGTGTGGGTTCTGACAGGAGCCTCTGTTTCACTTCAGGCTGCAGAAGGAGGTGAGGAGGGCCCACAATGCAGCCTACGACTGGAACAAGCAGCCACAACCCCAGGTAGGCAACTGGGCCCTGACCCTGTCGGACGGGGGATGCCGGGGAGGGAACGTTGTGGTGAGGGGTGGGGATAAGATCTCGCTACATGCTCCCAAAGTTTCGGAGCAGCTTCAGTCAGGAATGGTGGGTATCTGCCTTGCCTCTGAGGCAAATCACAGATTCAAATCCCACTTCAACGACCTGAGTGCAAAAGCTAGGCCAACATTCTCGGCGCATTACCATGGGAATGCCACACTGTTGCAGGTCAGAGTGTCATTACATTTGTCCAGGGAACACATGGCTTCCCATTTGTTTTTTGCAAAAAGAGCAGGCGATTTTTTTCCTGGTGTCTAACCCAGTAATTAACCCATAACCAACATAGCAACACTGAAGGAATGACAATATACTTCCAAGTCAGGATGGTGAGTGGCTTGGAGGGGGATTTACAGGGGGTGGTGGAGATAGTAAGAACCGCAGTTGCTGGAAGTCCAAGTTGATAAAATGTGCAACTGGAAAGGCACAGCAGGTCAGACAGCATCAGAGGATCAGGAAAGTCGGCATTTCAGGTCAGGACCCTTCATTGTATTCCCATGCATCAGCTGCCCTTGTCCTTCCAGATGGAAGTAGTTGTGGGTTTGGAAGGTGCTGTTGAAGGAGCCCGGGTGAATTTCTGCAGTATATCTTGTAGATAGTACACTCTGCTGCTACTGAGTGTCAGTGGTGGAGGGAGGGAGGGGATGTTTGTGGATGTGGTGCTAATCAATCGGGCTGCTTTGTCCTGGATGGTGTCAAACTTCTTGAGTGTTGTCGATGCTGCACCATCCAGGCCAGTGTGGAGTATTCCCTCACACTCTTGACTTGTGCCTCAAAAATGATGATCAGAGCCTTGGCGATGGTGGACAGGCTTTGGGAAGTCAGGAGATGAATTACCCACCGTAGTATTCCTAGCTTCCAATCTGCTCTTGTAGCTGCTATGTTTATGTGATGAGTCCAGATGAGTTCTACTCAATGATAAATCCCCAGGATGTTGACAGTGGGGGATTCAGTGGTGGTAACACCATTGAAAGTCAAGGGGCAGTGATTAGATTGTCTCTTCTTGGTGATGGTCGTTGCCTGACATTTGTGTGGCACAAATGTTACTTCCCACTTGTCAGCCCAAGCCTGGATCTTGTTGCATTTGAATATAAGTAACCTTCCTAAAATATAAACGCATCTCATGATTAAGGCTCAATGGGGGCTTAATGCTTGAAGGTATTGGCCTAAAATAGTTCAGAGACTCAGGCTGTTTCTGTGGCAATACAGGTTCAATTCGCCCTATAGTAGCAGGTGGAATGTAAGTTTAATTAATAAATAAGGAATATGAAACTACTTTCAGCGATGGTGACAACAATCAACAATTCTCATCAAAAAAACCATCTGGTTCGCCAGTGCCCCTTTAGGGAGACAACTGTCCTGTCCGTACTTGGTCTGGCCTGCATGTGACTCCTGACCCACTGTATTGGGGCTAATGTTCCACTGCTCTTTGAGATGGTAGTGAGATTCTGGGATGGGGGGCCAGTCTCTGGGGTGGGAGCGAGTCTCTGGGATAGGAGTCAGTCTCCAGGATAGGGGATTCTGGGATGGAGGTGAGATTCTCGGATGGGAGTGAGTCACTGGGGTGGGAGTGAGTCTCTGGGATGGTAGTGAGAGTCCAGGATGGGGGTGAGTCTCTAGGATTGGAGTGAATCTCCATGATGGGATTGAGTCTCCAGGGTAGGGGTGAGATTCCAGGGTGGGCATGAGATTCCAGGATGGGAGTGCGTCGCTGGAATGCGGGTGAATTTCTGGGATGGAAATGAGTCTCCACGATGGGGTGAGAGTCTCTGGGATGTGAATTGCCGGGATGGAATTGAGAGTCTTTGGGATGGGTGTGAATTTCTGGGAAACGGGTGAGTCTATCCATATCTGAACATGGGGCCATTGCTGAGTGAAATGGGGGAAACCACATTTCATTCACTTGAACACACTCACACCCCCAGTTACAGGAAAACAGAATGGACATTTTAGGCCCTTCCCACATTGCAAACAGGCTCCATTCCTGAATATGTTCACAAATCGAATTGTACACAAAATATCCATTTGTCATTATGAGCAAATGTTTGCATGTCGAATCCTTAAAACGAGCAGGAATCAGAGATCTTGTTTGTAGGTGGAAGTGTTCGTAATTCGGGTAAAAATTGGAGCTCAGATCTCTCTCCTCTCTCCCTCAGCCTGTAGACTGGAAGATAGTTGCAAAGCTTCAGAAACACCAATATCTGCACCAGAAGAAAGCTCTGCAGGCCATGGAGGAGTAAGTACGTGCAGGCCATGGAGGTGATACATGTATGGAATGAGCTGTCAGAGGATGTGGTGGAGACTGGTACAATTGCAACATTTAAGAGGCATTTGGATGGGTACAAAAATAGGGAGGATTTGGAGGAATATGGGTAGGGTACTGCCAGGTGGGACTAGATTGGGTTGGGATATCTGGTCGGCATGGATGGGTTGGATCAGCGAGTCTGTTTCCATACTGTACATGTCTATGACTCTATGACTGGTTGCCCCAAAGGGTCTATTTCCACATTGCATGGCTCTGTGACTCTCCAAATCCATTCCTTGCCATGTTGCCCACAAATAAGGACTATTTCTTTACTCATTCATGGGATGTGGGTGTCTCTGGATGGGCCCAGCGTTTAACATTGGACTCAATCTTAATTGCCCGCCCTTGAGAAGGTGGGGATGAGCTGCCTTCTTGAACCGCTGCAGTCCATGTGCTGTAGGTTGACCTACGGTGCCCATAGGGAGGGAATATTTGGAATATTATGTTCAGTTCTGGTTGCCTTGTAATAAGAAAGATGTGAAAGCTTTAGAGAGGGTGCAGAGGAGATTTACCAGGATGCTGCCTGGACTGGAGGGCATGACTTATGAGGAAAGGTTGAGGGAGGCTTTTCTCATTGGAGTGAAGAAGGATGAGAGGTGACTTGATAGAGGTGTACAAGATGTTGAGAGGCCTACATAGTGTGGATAGTCAGAGACTTTTTCCAGGCAGAGATGTCGATCATGAGGGGATATAATTTTAAGGTGATTGGAGGAAGGTTTAGGAGAGATGTCAGAAGTAGGTCCTTTACACAGAGAGTGGTGGGTGCATGGAATGCATTGCAGGGGTGGTATTAGAGTTGGATACATTAGGGACATTTAAGTGACTCTTGGATAGGCATATATAACATAGTACAATGAAGGTTATGGAGGTTGGTCTGATCTTAGATTAGGATAAAAGGTCGTTACAACATCGAGGGCCGAAGGGACTGGACAGTGCTGTGCTGAACTATTCTATGTTCCTGTAACTCAGATAGAGCCACTCTTCACTCTTTGCCCAAGGAAATGTAGTGGGCTAGTTAACGCCTACATTCCTGATGAAGGGCTCCTGCCCGAAATGTCGATTTTCCTGCTCATCGGATGCTGCATGGCCTGCACCACTCTAATCTTAATGCATACATCCCAGGCAGGTTTCCTGTCCTCAGTTTCCAATCTCTTCCTGGCCTTGCCTCTCCCTCGCTATCTCTGCCATCTCCTTCTGCTCGGCAATCCTCCCTTAAGCAGTCTCCTAACTCTGGCCTTCCTTCTCTGCTTATGTCTGCCGATCTACCTCGATCTGTGAGGCAAAACTGACCCAGTCTTGACTCAGCTTAGCCACGAAAGACCGAAAGAGAGAGCTAAGAAGAGCGAGGAGGGGGCTTGAGAAGTCATTGGTGCATAGGATCAAGGAAAACACTAAGGTTTTCTTTAGGTATGTCAGGAATAAAAGAATGACTAGAGGGCAAATCAACGATAGTACTGGGAAGACATGCGTGGAGTCAGAGGACATAGGAGAAGCACTAAATGAATATTACACCTCAGTATTCACACTGGAAAAAGATAATGTTGTCAAGCAGAATACTGAGATACAGGCTCCTAGACTAAATGGGATCGAGGTTCACAAGGAGGAGGTATTAACAATTCTGAAAAGTGTGAAAATAGGTAAGTCCCCTGTGCCAGATGGGATTTATCCCAGGGTTATATGGAAAGTCAGGGAGGAGATTGCAGAGCCTTTGGCTTTGATCTTTATTTCATTATTGTCGACAGAAATAGCGCTGGAAGACTGGAGAATAGCAAATGGTGTCCCTTTTTTCAAGGAAGGGAGTAGAGATAACCCTGGTAATTATCGACCAGTGAGCCTTACTTTGGTTGTGGGTAAAGTGTTGGAAAAGGTTATAAGAGATAGGATCCATAATTATCTAGAAAGAAATAAGTTGATTAGGGATAGTCAGAATGGTTTTGTGAAGGGTAGCTCATGCCTCACAAACCTTTATTGAATTCTTTGAGAAGGTTACCACACAGGTAGATGAGGGAAAAGTGGTTGATGTGGTGTATATAGATTTCAGTAAAGTGTTTGATAAGGTTCCCCGCAATAGGGTATTGCACAAAATACAGAGGCATGGGATTGAGGGTGATTTAGCAGTTTGGATAAGACATTAGCTAGCTGAAAGAAGACAGAGGGTGATTGGAAATATTCATCCTGGATTTTGGTTACTAGTAGTGTACAGTAAGGATCTGTTTTGGGGCCACTGCTGTTTGACATTTTTATAAATGATCTGGATGAGGGCATAGAATGATGTGCAAATAAATTTGCAGATGACACTAAGGTTGGTAGAGTTGTGATGATGTAGGTTACAGAGGAACATAGATAAGCTGCAGAGCTGGACTAAGAGGTCGCAAATGGAGTTTAATGCAGAAAAGTGTGAGGTGATTCATTTTGGAAGGATTAACAGGAAGGCAGAGTGCTGGGCTAATGGTAAGATTCTTGGTAGTGTAGATGAATACAGAGATCTTGGTGTCCATGTATATAGATATCAGAAAGTTGCCACGCAGAGTTGTCAAGAAGGTATACAGTGTGTTAGCGTTTATTGGTTGAGGGATTGGGTTTCGGAGCCACGAGGCCATGCTGCAGCTGTACAAAACTCTGGTGCTGCTGCACTTGAGTATTGCGTCAGTTCTGGTCACCGCATTATAATAAGGATGTGGAAGCTTTGGAAAGAGTTCAGAGGAAATTTACTAGGATGTTGCCTGATATGTAGGAAAAGTCTTACAAGGAAAGGCTGAGGGACTTGAGGCTGTTTTTGTTAGGGAGAAGAAGGTTGACAGATGACATAATTGAGACATATAAGATAATCAGGGTGGACGGTTAGAGCCTTTTCAGATGGTGATGGCTAGCACAAGGGGACATAGCTTTAAATTGAGGGGTGATGGATAAAGGACAGATATCCGAGGTAGTTTCTTTACTCAGAGTGTAGTAGGCATGTGGAATGCACTGTCTGCAACTGTAGTAGGCTTGCCAACTTTAAGGGCATTTAAATGGTCATTGGCAATACATATGGATGAAAATGGAATAGTGTAGGATAGATGGGCTTCAGATTGGTTTCACAGGTCGGTGCGGTATCGAGGGCCGAAGGGCCTGTACTGCGCTAGAATGTTCAATGCCCAGTTTCTATCACTTGTACTAAGATTTCAATGGGGAGGGGGGATCTCCTTTGTTTTGTAATGATCCCATAAAGCTTCCCTTTCACATTTCATTGTGCTAACCTTTGATGTTTTATTGCGATAACAGCGCTTTACAACCAGAGTTGTTGCTATTAGTTGGACGGTGCTTTGGAATGCCAGCAGAGGTGTTATATTAATGCAAAGTTAAAAATCACACAACACCAGGTTATAGTCCAACAGGTTTAATTGGAAGCACTAGCTTTCGGAGCGTCGCTCCTTCATCAGGTGGTAGTGGAGCACACGATTGTAAGACACAGAATTTATAGCAAAAGTTTACAGTGTGATGTAACTGGAATTATACATTCAAAAATACCTTGATTGTTTGTTGAGTCTTTCATCTGTTCGAATACCATGGTAGTTTCACTTCTTTCATGTGTAAATCACAAAATTTTTTTAAAAGTTGCATTCTCAGGTTAGCTGTAACAATTGATGTTAGTTAGACAATATGTTGAAGGTGTTAGCCCCCTGTGTTCTTTGTCTGTGCCATGATGTTTAGATTGATTCTAATCTAAAAAGTGAGATACAGAGTTTTACATGAATTCATGCAGTTTTTGAGCAAAGTAAAATGTAACTCTGCAAATACAAGTTCACCCCACAGACGAATATATATACGTGTGCGTGTGGGTCTTTGGGTGTGTGTGTGCCTGTGTCTGTGTCTGGATTGGGGGGGGGGGGGGTGGCGTTGTGAGTGTGAGAGAGAGTATGTATGTGTGTGTAGTGAGTGTAGAGTGTCTTAAGTCTGTGAGGCGGTGCATATGTGAGTGTGGGAGTGTGTGTGTATCTGGGGTGGGGGGTTGTGAGTGTCTGTGAGAGAGAGTGTATATGTGTATGCGTGAGTGTAGAGTGGTCTAAGTCTCTTGAGAGGATGCACGTGAGTGTGGGAGTGTGTGTGTCTGTAACGGTGTGTGTGTGAGTGTCTGTGTGCGTGTCTGTGTGTATATGTGTCCGTGTGTATGTGTGTGTATAAGAGTGTCTGTGTGTGTGTGTATAGTGCAATGGTGGTCACCTGTAGTGTGACATGAACCAAGGTCCGGTTGAGGCCCTCCCTATGGTTGTTGTGTGATTTTTAACTTTGTACACCCCAGTCCAACAGCGGCATCTCCAAATCATGACTACATTAATGCAAGTTCTTTGTTTCTGTCACTGTCTCTCGCACATGCCAAAAAGTGTAAAGGAAAAGAGAAATTGCATTTGTGTAGCCCCGTTCCCACTTTCAGCATCTCCCTTTACTTTAGATTCCTGAACTCCTTGGAAGGGCATTGGCTAACTGTGCTCGATGGATTTCTGGTTTACACCATCTAAGTTAAGGCGAAGCCAGTTCCACCTCAACCAAATCTCCTCTCTGAATTATCACCAGCCAATCCCCATCCACAGACATGGATACACCTTGTTCACTCAGCATGGGTTCTGGGGAAAATATAGGCACTACCGCAGTTAGGCGGTAGTGTGGGAAAGACAGAAAAGTATAAACTGGAAAGAAGAGAAAAAATAACCAGATTAGAGTCTCCTCAATTTAGGGACTGACTCTGAACTGACTGGCCATAGGTAGTGTACTGTATACAAGACAACAACGGGTGACTTAGAACATAGAGGAAATGTACAGCACAGAACAGGCCTTTCGGCCCACCATGTTGTGTCGAGGATTAATCCTAATCTTAAAAAAACATACACCTCGCTCACTGACTGGGACCGTCCTCTTTTCCCAACTCCAGGGGCAGGTCTGAGGTCCGGAAGACGCAGACATCCACAGACTCGGAGATGGCTAATGGGAACGGAGAGTACACCGTCTACGAATGCCCTGGTCTGGCCCCGGTAAGACTTTTCCACGAAGCAATCCGTATCCTCTATTTCATTCCGTACAAACTCCCCATGTCTGTGAGCGTGCAGCCCCAAAGGAGGTCTGACAGGGAAGTGTTCCGAGCTGATGTCAGCGTTTCCCTGGCTCACTCCCTCGGTATATCCTTCAGTTCCCTCTCTGCCTCCTGAATCTGTCTATCGCCACATGAAATACCTCAATGCTCTTCACACCAACCACACCCTCACTGCTCGCAGGCTAAACATACACCTTTGGAATTCCTGACTGGATTTGTTAGTGACTACTTTATAATTCTGGCGATGGTTGTGTACTCACCCAACACATTGAGGTTTATTTAATATCCTCACTTGTAGATAGGTTGAAATCTTGCCATGCTCTGGTGTCACCTTGGATTACAGAATGAATCACTAATTAATTGTACAAATGGTAAAATACTGAATAAATACATGTTATTTAGATATTACTGAGTCTGAAAGGATCCATCTCCACCTCTCTCCAATTACCCAGACCTCCCTTGATTATTCTAAAATCTCTCTCAGCCTGTCCCCTTATCCTTCCGTCTTCTGAAGAAAACCACTCAGGATTAGTGACTGTTGCTGTCAAATATGAACATTCAGCTCCAAGAACTTCCTGAAAGTGTTTTTTAGACCTTGTCCAATACTTTATATCAGTGTGTATGCGTTTGTGAGTATATGCATGTATGCACATCAGACGTGTGTCTATGCTTGCATGTGCGCGTGCATGTGTGTGTATGTTTACATGTGTGTGTGCGTTTATATGTAGAAACGTAGAATCACAGAAGAGAGGAGCAGGAGTTGGCCATTTCACCCTCTAGCCACACCGTCATTCGGTACTGTCATAGCTGATCATGGAGTTCAATTCCGTCAGGGTGTGTGTGTGTGTGTATACCTGTGCATGTACCTGCGTGTGTGTGTATGTGCACCTGTGTGTGTATCTGTGCATGTACCTGCGTGTGTGCGTATGTGTCTGTGTGTGTGTACCTGTGCATGTACCTGTGTTTGTGTGTCTGTGTACATGGGTGTGTCTGTGTTCATGCATGCATGTGTGTATGCCTGTGCATGTATGTGTGTGTCTGTGTGTGTACGTGTATGTCTGTGTACATATGTGCGTGTGTTTGTGCCTGTGTGTGTGTTTGTGCGTGTGTGTCTGTACCTGCGTGTGTGTCTGTGTGCGTGTGTGTATTTGTGCCTGTGTGTCTGTACCTGCGTGAGTGTGTACATGTGTGTCTTTGTTCCTGTGTGTCTGTACCTGCGCGTGTGTGTGTGTGTGTGTGTTTGTGCCTGCGTGTCTGTACCTGCGTGTGTATGCCTGCGTGTGTGTGTGTTTGTACCTGCGCGCGTGTGTGTACCTGCATGTGTGCCTGTACCTGCGTGTGTGTGTATGTACGTATGTGTGTGTTTGTGCCTGTGTGTGTACGTGCGTGTGTGTGTGTGTATACATGTGTTTGTGCCTGTGTGTACATGGATGTGTGTGTATGCGTGTGTGTGAGTCTGTACCTGCGTGTGTGTGTGTGTGTGTGTGTGTGTGTTTGTGCCTGTATGTCTGTATCTGCGTGTGTTTGTGCCTGCGTGTCTGTACCTGTGTGTGTGTGTCTGTACCTGCCTGTGTGTGTGTGTATGTGTGTGTCTGTGTATATATGTGTGTATGTGTGTGTGTTTGTGCCTGTGTGTGTGTGTGTGTGTGTGTACGTGCATGTGTGTTTGTGCCTGTGTGTGTGTACCTGCCTGTGTGTGTGTGTGTGTATGTGTGTGTTTGTGCCTGTGTGTCTGTACCTGCGTGTGTGTCTGTACCTGCCTGTGTGTGTGTGTGTGTGTGTGTGTTTGTGCCTGTGTGTCTGTACCTTCGTGTGTGTCTGTACCTGCGTGTGTGTGCATGTTGGGCTTCACTAATAGCTCCTGTTCAAGTTTAGATCTACCACATCCACAATATTCTGTCCTTGTACTGTATGTGGTTTCCTTATCTCTCCTGCAGCCCCTTGTCCGATCCAGATTAAAATTAGTTTGTTATTTTCACACCCGGTTCTGTTATTACTGACTTCCTGTCCTTCCAAGGACATTGCTCCTCGTGCCAGCTCCTCCTGACCCAGTTAAATATACCTGCTGACACAGCCGTGAGTGCTCAGATCCAGCTGGACCCGCAGTGCCCACAGCATTTCCTACATAGAAACAGGCCATTCGGCCCTCTGTTATTCCGTGGCAGCCTTCAGCCCAGGCACATCAAACCCAGAGTAACGGCAATGGGGAGGCTGTTCACCCTGGGGTTACTAGCTGCTGACTGTGGTTAAATGTCAAAATGAGACACGGGAATCCAGATACAACTCCTTCTTTCAATTTGTATGTTCATCCACAGAGAGTAGCATTACAGATATCAGTCACGGATCTGCCAAAACCCAGTGAGATAGCATTCCTCTTTACACACGTTCAGTAAGCCAAATAAAATATTCCACAGCGGTGGGCTGCTGATGCTGTATAATGCTCTGGCCAGACTGCATTTGGAATATGGTAAGCAGTTTGGGACCCTGATCTAAGGAAGGATGTGCTGGAATTGGAGGGGGTTCAGAGGAGGTTTACAAGAATGATCCCAGGAATTAAGGGCTTGTCATGTGAGGAGAGGTTGAGGACTCTGGGTCTGTACTCGATAGAGTTTAGCAGGATGACGGGGATCTGATTGCAGCTCACAGAATATTGAGAGGCCTGGATGGAGAGGACATTGACAAGATGCTCCCACTAGTGAGAGGGACTCTGACCCGATGATACAGCCTCAGGGTGAAGGCATGACCCTTTCAATTTTAGATGGGGAGGAATTTCTTCAGCCAGAGGGTGGGGAATCTGTGGAACTACTTGCCGCAGAGGGCTGTTGAGGCCAAGTCATTGAGTGTATTTAAGACAAAGATAAATAGGTTCTTGATAAGTAAGGGGTCAAGGGTTACAGGGAGAAGGCAGGAGAATGGGATTGAGAAACATCAGCCATGATTGAATGGGGGAGCAGACTGGATGGGCAGAATGGCCTAATTCTGCTCCTATATCTTATCGTCTTATGTTCTAACTAGTAAATTGAAGAAACACACCCTTTAAGTGGTCATTTTAATTAAAATCAAAAGTTTAAAGAAAACTATGAACTTGAAATTAAATTAACATATTTAGGAGGAGAAGATGTGCCCTTATATCACACAATCACGGTGTCAATAGGGCACAGAAAGAAGCCATTCTGCCCATCGTGTCTGCACTAGTTCTGTTGCCCTCCATTTCTATCTGAGTGCCCGTCCAATGCCCCTCTGGAGTGCCTCAGTTGAAGCTGCCTCTCCCACATTTCCAGGCCGTACATTCCCACACGTGTGTCAGGAGTGACATGTGACACTTCCCTTTGAATTCCACACGGACCTCCTTGCTCAGAGCTGGAACCACTACCTGCAGTCCCTTGTTATCACAGAACCTCCACAGCGGAGAATTCTAGAGATTCATCAGCCTCAGACCGAAGACATTGCACCTCATCTCGCTCAGAGCTGGTCCAATGGTCCAAGTTAAGGATTGAGATTAAATTCTCCTGGGTCATTAGCTGGTTGAAAGGGAGGCAGTTCTGATGTGGGGGGTTGACTGTGCTGTGCTCACTCAGGTTATTGGTGTGAGTTATGGTGTGTGATTGCTGACCACTGCTAACCTCAGTCTCCCCGTCTCTATCCAATCCAGGCAGGCGAGATGGAAATCTACAACCCTCTGTTCGACGCCTCTGTCCTCCAAGCTGCTTCATCTGACCGGGAACACTAACAAACCCCCCCTCTCACCCCGCCTCAAACCCAGATCGAGAGGCATCTCTGCTTTCCCCTTTGCTGAGTGACCCAGCGCTGTTTCCTGACAGTGAATTCACTCAGTGCCCCTGCAGCTCCATGGGGGAAACCCCATTCCTCATCTGTATTGTTGAGGGGATGAGGCACAAAGGAAATTGACCCTCGCGATTCCTCGGAATTTTTCCGGAGTGGCACAGGGATCCTCGCCTGGAGCGTTGGGGGGAATTGGTGCAAGTGTGCAGAGCTCAGATGGGAAAGGTCAATCCTCACTTGACTGATGCAGACTCAGTAGACCCAGAGACCAGGCCCATCCATACGTCCCATTGTGATGATTCAACTTTCTTCTTTCAGAGAATGGGACATAGGAGGAAAATCCAAATCAACCACTCCAACTGTCAGCCGAGTTCACCCCAATTCTTGCTTCCCCCTCCCATGAGCAGATCCTCCAGCTCTGGACAGAAGGTTAATTTGAATCACCCAAGCTATCACAGTCATGCTCTGGTAGTGTCCAATGTCAGTTCCATCATTTCCACTTCACTGTGGATACGGAACGTCTGTACACATCCATCCCCCAACAGGGAGGGCCTGAAAGGCTCTCTGATTCCTCCGGTACTGTCCCTCTAGTGCCTGACTGTATTTGTTCTCCATTCCTGACGAAGGGCATTTGCCTGAAACGTCGATTTTCCTGCTCCTCGGATGCTGCCTGACCTGCTGTGCTTTTCCAGCACCACTCTGATCTAAACTCTGGTTTCCAGCATCTGCAGTCCTCACTTTTGCCGTGTATTTGTTCTCACTTTGAATAACTTCCACTTTAACACCTCTTGCTATCTGCGGGTCAGAGGGCTGGCCATGGATACCCACACAGGCTCCAATTACAGAGGTCTCTTTGTGGGGTACATGGGACATTCCTTATTCCAGTCCTACTTGGTCCCCACTCTATACCTCTTTCTCTGACCCTAAATTCATCAGGACTGCTTCCAATTTCCATCCTCTCTCACCTCCACTTGGTCCATCTCTGACTCTTCCCTTCCTTCCTATGGGTGGCACTGCAGCCTCACAGCACCAGGGTCCCAGGTTCGGTTCCTGCCTCAGATGACTGTCTGTGTGGAGTTTGCACATTCTTTCCTTCGGGTGCTACGGTTTCCTCCCACAGTCCAAAGATGTGCAGTTCAGGTGAATTGGCCATGCTAAATTGCCTGTAGTGTTAGATGCATTAGTCAGAGCGAAATGGGTCTGAGTGGGTTACTCTTTAGATTAGATTAGATAACTTACAGTGTGGAAACAGGCCCTTCGGCCCAACAAGTCCACACCGACCCGCCGAAGCGCAACCCACCCATACCCCTACATTTACGCCTTACCTAACACTACGGGCAATTTAGCATGGCCAATTCACCTGACCCGCACTGTTCGGAGGGTCGGTGTGGAGTTGTTGGGCCGAAGGGCCTGCTTCCACACTGTAGGGAATCTAATCTTCACAGGATCCCTACAATGTGGAAAGAGGCCGTTCAGCCCATTGACTCTACACCGACCCTCCAAACACCATCCTGCCCCTAACCCTGCAACCCCTAATTTAAGGTGGCCAATCCACCTAACCTGCACAACCCCTGGATGCAACAGTATGGCCAGTGCACCCTAACCTGGGCATCATTGGGAGGAAACCAGAGCTCCCCGGGGAGACCCAAGCAGACATAGGGAGAATGTGCAAACTCCACACGGGTAGTGCCCGAGGCTGGAATCGAACCTGGGTCCCTGGCGCTGTGAGGCAGCAGTGCTAACCACTGAGCCACCGTGCCACCCTTGACTTTGCAGTGTCTATTTCCGGGGATATCTATTACAAGCCACCACCTCCCACAATTCCCTGGAATACACTTTCTCACACCTTGCTTCCTGCAAGGATTCCACTCCAGTCTCCCAGTTTCTCCATCTCCGTTACATCTGTGGCCTTCCACTAGGCTGCCTCCAACATGACCTCCTCTTTCCTCGACAAAGGATTCCCCCCCGACCCCCACCATGGTCAACAAGATCCTCAACCATGTCTTACCCATCTCCCACATCCTGCCCTCACTTCTTTCTGTCCTTTCCAGAACAACGATCGGGATCCACTAGTCCTCACTTTCCACATTCAAAGGACCATCCTTTGCCATTTCTGCCCTGTCCAGCAGGATGTCCCCCACCAAACACACCATGCCCTCCCCTCCACCGTCAGCATTCCATAGCGAACACTCCCTTCACCATCTCTGGGTCCATTCCTCCATCACTCAGAACACTTCCTCACTATTCCTGACACTCAACCTTGCGATCGCAGAAGGTGGGACCCTTGCCCCTTCCTGTCCTCGCTGTCCAAACACACCCTCCAAATGAAACAATGATTCATTTGTCCTTATTTTAGTTTGGTTTACTATACTCGCTGCTCACAACGTGGTCTCCTTCAAATTGGCGAGACCCAAGCACAGACCTACTGACCATTTTGCAGAACACCTCTGTTCTGTCTGTAAGGATGACCCTGAGCTCCCAGTTACCTGCCATTTCAACACTCGCTTTATTCCCCGCGAACATTACTGACCTGGGCTGGCCCCAATGTTCCAACACAGCATTCACTCGAAAATCAACGCCTCATTTTCTGTTTAGATCCTCTACAAGTTTTCAAATTTGAATTAAATAACTTCAGGAACTGACCACATTATGTCTGTTTTTCTGACATTCTCTCCACCCCCACTCTAGCCTTGTCTCCTTTGTGTCTTGTTTACTTTGCTCTTTAGCAGAGAGGGCCCATTCTCTGCCTTTCACACTGTAATTTACACCTATTTTACATCTCTTTTACTCTTCCACCACGATTAAAAAGACTCTTTGTCTTTTGCCTCGACCATCTGTCCCCTTGTGTCTCCTCCAACTCTGACAAAAAGTGTGAAAGGCACATTTCCCAGCTTCTTTCAGTTCTGAAGAAGATTTTTTTAAAACTCAAGATTTGAAACACGAACTCCATTTCTGTCTCTGAGCTTGTTGATGCCTCCAGTATTTGAACAGAATTTTCTGTCTCCCTCTCTCCACTGCCACCTCCCCTCCAGTGTCTCGATCACAAATAAAGATCATGTTTCCAATTTTGTTTTAGAAAAACCTGTTCTTCTCAAGGGCCTTGTGATGGTTCACCTACAGTGCATTGGTCTTGTAGCTACCACAATTATCCCTGGACCATTTGACAAATGGCAGAGTAGGAAGTCATTGACTTGACAAGAAAGCTCAGATGACCTTTCTGATGTTGACCTTTCTGATGTCACAATGGTTGCCTTCACTGTCTCGAGTTGCCTCCCTGGTCAAACTGGTCATCCAGGAGACCAGCTGTATTGACCCGCACCATACCACGTGGGGTGGCACAGTGGCTCAGTGGTTAGCACTGCTGCTTCATAGCAGCAGGGTCCCAGGTTCGATTCCAGTCTCAAGCGACTGCCTGTGTGGAGTTTGCACATTCTCCCTGTGTCTGCGTGGGTTTCCTCCGGGTGCTCCGGCTTCCTCCCACAGCCCAAACATGTGCAGGTTAGGTGAATTGGCCATGCTAAATTGCCTGTGAAGCATTAGTCAGAGGGAAATGGGTCTGGGTGGGTTACTAGGTAAAAACAATGACTGCAGATGCTGGAAACTAGATTCTGGATTAGTGGTGCTGGAAGAGCACAGCAGTTCAGGCAGCCTCCGAGGAGCAGTAAAATCGACGTTTCAGGCAAAAGCCCTTCATCAGGTTACTCTTTGGGGGGTTGGTGTGGACTGGTTGGGCCAAAGGACCTGTTTCCACACTGTAGGGAATCTAATCTAATCCTGATGTCAGGCTGAGCTGAGGTCCAGGACAGGCAGGTTCAGGGAAGCATGGGGGACAGATTATGTGGAGAAGGGGCATGGTTTGGGAACTCGCTATCTGCACATCAGCAACGATTTAGCACAAATTTAATGGAATTGTTCAAAATTGTGGGGATCACAGGAGTTGTAGATTACTTACAGTGTGGAAACAGGCCCTTCGGCCCAACAAGTACACACCGACCCGCCAAAGCACAACCCACCCATTCCCCTACATTTACCCCTTACCTAACACTACGGACAATTTCCCATGGCCAATTGACCTGACCCGCACATCTTTGGACTGTGGGAGGAAACCAGAGCAAACCCACGCAGACACGGGGAGAACGTGCAAACTCCACACAGTCAGCCGCCTGAGTCGGGAACTGAACCCAGGTCTCTGGTGCTGTGAGGCAGCAGTGCTAACCACTGAGCCACCGTGATGAGAGTAGCACAGTAGCTCTGTGGTTTAGGGTGGCACGGTGACTCAGTGGTTAGCACTGCTCCCTCACAGCACCAGGGACCCGGTTCGAATCCAGCCTCAGGCAACTGTCTGTGTGGAGTTTGCACTTTCTCCGTGTCTGCACGGGTTTCCTCTGGGTGCTCTGGTTTCCTCCCACAATCCAAAGATGTGCAGGTTAGGTGAATTGGCCATGCTAAATTGCCCATTGTGTCCAGGGATGTGTAGGTTAGGTGCATTAGTCAGGAGAAATGTAAGGTACTAGGGTGGGGGATTGGGTCTGGTTGGATTACTCTTCAGCGGGTCAGTGTGGACGTGTTGGGCCGAAGGGCCTGTTTCCACAGGGATTCTAAAATTCTATAAAAGATAGATTGAGCAGTTTAGACTCATACTCTGTGGAGTTTAGAAGAATGAGAGGAGATTTAACTGAGCTTTGGAAAACGCTGAAGGGGATTGACAAAGTTGACATGGAGAGGAGGTTTCCCTTGTGGGACAAGCGAGTACGTGAGGATAAGGGATTGCAGATAGATTGAAAACAGAGATGAGGAGAAATTAAAAACTGAAAGAGCTGCAGATGTTGCAAATCAGCAACAAACACAGGAATTGTTGTAACAGCTCAGCAACTCTGACAGCATCTGTGAAGAGAAACCAGACCCCGTTCTGAGGAAAGGTCACTGGATCCGAAACATTAACTCTGATTTGTCTTCATGAGGAAAAATTACTTCTCTCAAATATAGTGACTCTGTGTGGAATTCACTCCCCTAGAGTGTGGTGGATGCTGGGACACTGAGTCAACTTAAGGAGAGTGAGAGATTTTTAATTAGTAATGGGGCTGAAGGGTTATGATTTGGAGATGCTGGTGTTGGACTGGGGTGTACAAAGTTAAAAATCACACAACACCAGGTTATAGTCCAACAGGTTTAATTGGAAGCACACTAGCTTTTGGAGCGCTGCTCCTTCATCAGGTAGTTGTGGAGTAGTCCTAATGAAGGGCTATTCCCGAAACGTCGATTCTCCTGCTCCTCAGATGCTGCCTGACCTGCTGTGCGTTTCCAACACCACACTCTCAACTCTGATTTCCAGCATCTGCAGTCCTCACTTTCTGAAAATGTGTTGCTGGAAAAGCGCAGCAGGTCAGGCAGCATCCAAGGAACAGGAAATTCGACGCTTTGGGCATAAGCCCTTCATCAGGAACGAAACGTCGAATTTCCTGTTCCTTGGATGCTGCCTGACCTGCTGCGCTTTTCCAGCAACAAATTTTCAGCTCTGATCTCCAGCATCTGCAGACCTCACTTATTCCTCACTTTCTCCCAGGTTATGGAGAGCAGGCAGGAAAGTGATGCAGCAAGCTCGATGGGTTGAATGGCCTACTCTTGCTTCTGGTTCTCGTGTTTTTACATTTCCTCACACTGTCCAAAGGCAAAACACGGGAAAGTTTTTGCAAGAGATTGAACAAAGTCCCACGCAAACATGACATCTCATGTCTGCCCATTAAGGCAAGATAAACCATCAGTCACAGATTGAACCTGAATCATCCCTCACCCAACCCCTCCCCCAGCCTCAAAAACTGCACATTCCTCAGAGCAGACTTGAAACTGCCCTTGGCTAGAGCTGCCATTGTCATGCAGTCATCAAGGGAAGAGCCAAGGGGAAAGAGCTATTCATATTGAACATCAGATAAGATGGAAACATCTTCAAAGAGACAATTCGGCTCAGGCCCTGATTAAAGAGGTTGGATCTCAATCTTTCTGCTTGGAGAATTTCGTAAGAATTGAAGAGGCACAGGTAGTGTCGTCACTGATCTGCCTTTTGTTGGAATGTGCAATACTACCAATCATCTCATTGTTACCCATCGGACAACAGAAAGAATTGAAGACACTGCAATGTAGTGGCAAGTCAGAATATTAAGGATGCCAGAGAAGATTAATCGGGAGGAAGCTGGCTTGATATGCAAAAATATAGCATTTGGATGTGAACATACAAAGTGTGGTTCGTAAATTTGCAGATGACACCAAAATTGGAGGAATAGTGGACGGGTTCAGTCTGTGTGGAGTTTGCACATTCTCCCCGTGTCTGCGTGGGTTTCCTCCCACAATACAAAAAGATATGCAGGTCAGGGTGAATTGGCCATGCTAAATTGTCCATAGTATTAGGTGCATTAGTCAGCGGGAAATAGGTCCGGGTGTGTAACTCTTCGGAGGGTCGGTGTGGGCTTGTTGGGCTGAAGGACCTGTTTCCACACTGTAGGGAATCTAATCCAATCTCTCGGATCAATCGAATGACCCTCCTCTGAACTGCAATAATATCCCTCCTCAAGCAAGCTGACTAAAACTTTACACAATACACCAAGTTCAGACTCATTAATGCATTATACATAGGTTTAAAGGGAGAGGGGAAAGATTTACAAGGGACCTGAGAGGCACAGAGGGTGGTGCATGGATGGAATGAGCTTCCAGAGAAGGTGGGAGAGGCTGGGACATTTACAACATTTAAAAGGCACCTGGATGGGATTAAGAATAGGAAAGGTTTCCTGATGAAGGGCTCTGGCCCAAAATGTTGAATTTCCTGTTCCTTGGTTGCTGCCTAACCTGCTGTGCTTTAACCAGCAACACATTTGCAGCTGTGATCTCCAGCATCTGCAGACCTCACTTTTTACTCGAAGATTTTAACCTACTGCGAATCCTCTTGCAAGGATGCCTTCCTTGAAGAAGCTCTCTTCCTCCCTCTACAAGGATTTCAGTGAGTCTCTCTCTCACTGCACCCCCCAGGTCATCTCATTCCTAATGAAGGGCTCTGGCCCGAAACGTCGAATTTCCTGTTCCTTGGATGCTGCCTAACCTGCTGTGCTTTAACCAGCAACACATTTTCAGCTCTGATCTCCAGCATCTGCAGACCTCACTTTTTACTCAGAGGGATATTGGCCAAATGCTGGCAAATGGAACTAGATTAATTTAGGGTCTATCTGATCGGCATGTAGGGTTTGTTTCTGTGCTGTATATCTCTATGATTCTATGATTCTAAGCAATAAGACAGACAGTATGGAAAGGGTCAGGAATCTAACATCAGGCACTGCTGGTAACTGGACAAGGAGAAAGTGAGGACTGCAGATGCTGGAGATCAGAGCTGAAGATGTATTGCTGGAAAAGCGCAACAGGTCAGGCAGCATCCAAGGAGCAGGAGAATCGAACCGATGAAGGGCTCATGCCCAAAACATCGATTCTCCTGCTCCTTGGATGCAGCCTGACCTGCTGCGCTTTTCCAGCAACACATTTTCAGCAAGGAGTCAATCAATGCAGCATTAAGGGTGTTGTACTTAAATGCACACAGTATACAAAAAAGGTAGATGAGCTTACTGCGTAGAGTGAAATTAGCAGGTACAATGTTGTTGGGTATCACAGAGACATGGCTGTTAGGGGATCAGGATTGGAAATTAAATATCCAAGGACATATATCCTATCGAAAGGTCAGGCAGATGGGCAGAGGAGGTGGGGTTGCCATGTTAATAAGAAATGAAATATAATCGATAACAAAAACTGATATAGAGTAAGAAGGCATAAACCCTGTGTGGGTGGTTGAGGAACTGCAAAGGAGAAAAGACCCCCATGGGAGTTATGTTTTAGCAGTCGTCAGGATGTGGGGCAGAAAATATATCAGGACATTGAAAAGACAGACAGGAAATGTACTACTTCAGTAAACATGGGCGCTTCAATATGCAGGTGGACAGGGAAAATCCGGCTGCACTTTGGAGGCTGCCTGAACTGCTGTGCTCTTCCAGCACCACTGATCCAGAATCTGGCTTCCAGCATCTGCAGTCATTGCTTTTACCTCTGGGAAAATCAGGTGGCACACCTCATGGAAAGGAATTTGTGGAATGTCCACGCGATGGTTTCTTTGGAGCAGTTTGTGGTAGAGCCCAGTAGGGAACAGGCAACACTGGATTTGGGGATGTGTAACGAGACAGAAAGCTAAAGGTGAATGAACCCCTTGGATCTGAGGGTGCAGGTGTTGGACTGAGGTGGACAAATCAGAAATCACGCAACATCAGGTCATAGTCCAGCAGGTTTATTTGAAATCATAAGCTTTTGGAGCGCTGCTCCTTCATCAGGCAAGGATTACAGGTTTGATAAAACTTCAAATTTCTGCAAAGATGCAAGAAAACAGAGAAGTTCCCAAAACCCTTCTCATAATATGATGGAATTCGCCCTGCAGTTTGAGAGGGAGAAACAGGAATCTGATGGAACAGTTCCATAATTGAGTGAAGGTAACACCAAAGACATAGGGAGGAGTTGGAGAGAATTGATTGGAAGGTGAATCTAGCAGGAAAGACTGTGGAGCAGCAATGGCAGGGGTTCCTGGGGGGGAGGTAGTACGGGGAGCACAGCAGAAATTCATTCCAGGGAAGAAGAGATCTACTCAGGCGAGGATGAGGTAACCATGGCTGATGGGGGAAATCAGTAGTAGCAGTGTGAACCTTATAGAGGTTTACAAAATTATGAGAGGCATGGATAGGGTAAATAGGCAAAGTCTTTTCCCTGGGGTTGGCTGGTCCAGAACTAGAGGACATAGGTTTAGGGTGAGAGGGGAAAGATATAAAAGAGACCTAAGGGGCAACTTTTTCACACAGAGGGTGGTACGTGTATGGAATGAGCTGCCAGAGGAAGTGGTGGAGTCTGATACAATTACAACATTTAAGAGGCATTTGGATGGGTATATGAATAGGAAGGGTTTGGAGGGATAAGGGCCGAGTGCTGGCAGGTGGGACTAGATTGGTTTGGGATATCTGCTCGGCATGGACGGGTTGGACCGAAAGGTCTGTTTCCGTGCTGTACATCCCTATGACTCTATCTGCAAGATGCTCTGCAGAAATTCACAAAGGCTCCTTCATAGCATCTTCCAAATCTTCAACCACTTCCATCTAGAAGGACAAGGGCAGCAGATAGATAGGAAAACCACCCCCTGCAAGTTCCCCTCCGAGTCCCTCACCATCTTTGATGTGGAAATATATCAACGTTCCTGTATTGTCCCTGAAATCCAGAACAGACCCTTCCTGACAAAGGCCTGGGTATTCCTCAATCCCAGGGACTGCAGCAATTCAAGAAGGCACCTCCCCCAGATCAACAAGGGGCAGCCAATAAATGCGGCTCAAAATGTTACTTTGATATTATTGACGGTGATCTGTTTCTTTTTCTGTGGCATGTCAATGAAAGATCTCCTGTTTTGAAAAGCATCCCCTCACATTTGTTTTATCCCAGCTTCATTTCTTAGCGCACAGGATTTCGGAATAATGTCAGCCACACAATGTCAGCTACTGTCCATCTGTACGGTGAGTGTCCCTTTAAAGCAGAGAGTTTCATGTTCCCCAGTTTCACAGAAGCAGAAAGTCATTGTCCTGACTTTCAGTAAATGGTTTCCCTTGTCACTCTCTCCCATTGTAACACTGCAATCCAGTGATTGTTTGAACAATTTGCAGGAACCTGGCCAGTGCAAATACTGCTCCCCTGTCCTCAGGGCCCCTCAGTCCTGTAGAATAGGCTTGAGTTAATTGCTTATCCCTTTGAGGTGTACTGAGTTAGTGAGTGAGTGTATCCTCCCTGGCTGACATTAAACTTGCATCCCACAGCACTGACCTATGCCATTCCCCTGTAGCATTGACCTGTGGCCCTGTCTGCATTACTGCGTGGGGCAGTGACTGCGCTGACTTTGTAACAGGCACCTAGACTGAAAACACCATCCCACAGACCAAGACCAGGCCTGAACATGGGCCAGAAGGTATCTGTTTCCGCGAGTTGTCACTCAGTCACTGAGTCATAAACAGCTCCTCCAGCACCCGTCCAGTAAGAAAATGGCCGCTCGCACTCTCCAACCAGTTTGATCGTGCGAAGCAGATATTAGCATCCAGTGCCATCTTGGTCAAAGAGGTAGAGACAGAGAAGTTAAGGTAGGCTACCACAGGTCAACGATACTGAAAACCATCAGAAGATACAGTAAGTTAAAGGCCATTCGACCCATTATGCATGGCCTGGCTCTTTCCAGTGGTTCACTTCGTTCTCCATGAAAAATTTCCTCCTTTCAGAAGGACTGACGGACTTGGCTTCCAGTGTCATTTCCCACAGCACATTCCAGATCACAGCTACACTTAGGGAGGGAGTCTCAGGATTCCGACCCAGGAACACTGAAGGAACAATGATATTCAGCCAAGTCAGGAGGGTTAGGGGGGAACCTACAAGGGGTGGTGTTCCCATATATCTACTGCAGTTGTCCTTCTAGATGGTAGTGGGGAAGTTACTGGATTAGGAGCCTCGGCATATTTCTACAGTGCAGCTTGCAAAGGTAAAAGATAAAGTTGCTATTGTCTTACCAGACCCTCATTAGAGGGAGGTGCTTGGTGATGGTTTAACCTATGGACCACCATGTCTCAGGCAAAGGGAGAGGGTGAGAGGAGAGTTCTTCATGGTAACTTCTGCTACTGAGAGTCGGTAGTGGAGGGAGTGAACGTTTATGGATGTGGTGCCAATCAAGTGGGTGTTTTGTTTTGGAAAGTGTCAAAAACTTCTTGATTGCTGTTGGAGTTACCCCCATCCAGACAAGTGGGGAATATTCCATCACCCTCCTGTGAATTACACACCCCAAAATTCTCAGGTGCTTGTCTTGTAGCTATAGTATTTATATTACTAGTCCATTCGATTGTCTGGTTAATGTTAGGGCCTAAGGTGATTCAGTTATGATAATGCCATTAAATGTCGAGAAGCAGTGATAATGGAAATGGCTCAGTCTTGTTGGAGAAGTCATTTAGGAGAAAGTGAGGACTGCAGATGCTGGAGATCAGAGCTGAAAATGTGTTGCTGGAAAAGCGCAGCACGTCAGGCAGCATCCAAGGAGCAGGAGAATTGACGTTTTGGGCATAAGCCCTTCTTCAGGAATAAGGAAAGACTCATTCCTGAAGAAGGGCTTATGCCTGAAACGTCGATTCTCCTGCTCCTTGGATGCTGCCTGATCTGCTGCGCTTTTCCAGCAACACATTATCAGCTTGGAGAAGTCATTGCCTGGCACTTGGTGTGGTACAAATGTCACTTGCCACTTTTCAGCCCAAGCCTTGGATATTGTCCATGTCTTGCTGCATTTGGACATAGACTCCTTGGAGGCATCTTCTGGAATACTGTGCCCATTTCTGGTCTCCTTATTCTAGGAAGGATATTATTAAGCTGGAGAAGGTTCAGAAGTGATTTCCCAAGATGTTGCCAGGTCCTGGGGAGGGTTTGAGTTACAAGGAGAAGTTGGATAAGCTGGGACGTTTTTCCCTGGAGTGTAGGAGGTTGAGGGGTGGCCTTATCGAGTTTTATAAAGTAATGAGAGGTACTGATAAAGTGAATGGCAGATGTCTTTTTCCTAGGGAGGGGATTCAAGACTAGGGAAGATATTTTTAAGGTGAGGGGAGAACGATTAAAAAGGACAAGAGGGGCAAGTTTTTTTTAACACAAAGAGTGGTTCAGATGTAAAATGAAGTTCCTGAGGAAGTGGTGGATGTGGACACAGTTACAACATTTGAAAGACATTTGGATAAGGACATGAATAGGAAAAGGTTTGGAGGGATATGGGCCGGGAGCAGGCAGGTGGGACTAGTTTAGTTTGGGATTATGGTTGGCATGTACTATTATACTGAAGGGTCGGTTTCTGTGCTGTATAACACTATAACTATGCTTCAGGACCTGAGGAGTGACGAATGGTGCTGAACACCGTACAATCATCAGCAAATATCCTCACTTCTGACACAATGATGGAAGGTCACTGATGAAGCAGCTGAAGATGGCTGACCCTGAGGACATTACCCTGAGTAACTCCTGCAGGGATGTTCTGGAGCTGAGATGATTGACCTCAAACAGCCACAAGAACATATCCCTTATTGCAAGATGGCATCAACATTGACAGGATCACAGTGCGATTATAAAGCTCACTGGAATAATAGCAGACCCCAACTGAAACTCCCATGGCTGAGATATTCAGCATGTCCAGCAGTATCGGTGCACTGACAAAAATCTAAAGTGAAAGATGGTAGTGGAGTATTAAAATACTGTGTGTCCTTGAAAGTTTTTGCCAGGTGCTATGTTATTGTAGGTTGTTGTTATCATTGCGGAGAGTGCTGGTAAATCTCCCAATTGTTCCAGTTTTGATGAATAATCATTGGCCTGAAATGTTCTTAATCGCTCCCTTGTCTGCTGCTTCCTGCACTTATTTCCATTTTCGCCGTATTTTCAGTGTTGTGTTTTTGTGGTACACTTTGAAAATGAGTCTGAATGAAATAATCACCAATACAGATAGATGTCTGACAGATCCATTGCCCAGTGAGGAGCTGCTGAAGCTATTAGAGGGTAATCAACAGCTGGCCCATTATTGAGCAGGTCCCGATGGCTTGGGTAACTACAGCTTATTAACTGCAGTAAGTGAGCTGCAGACTATACTTGGAGTCAGGGTAACTCAGCCATTGTCCAATGCCCCATAACAGCTCAACAAGAGACTCAGGAATGTCCTGTTCCAGAGCTGCGGCTCGAGATAGTGTCATAGAGTCATGCAGCATTGAAACAGACCCTTCAGTCCAAACAGAATCCCAAACTAAACTAGCCCCACCTGCCTGCTCCTGGCCCATATCTCTCCAAACCTTCTCTATTCATGTACTTATCCAAATACCTTTAAAATTTGTAATTGTACCCACATCCACCACTTCCTCAGGAAGTTTGTTCCACAAGCGAACCACCCTCTGTGTAACAAATTTAGCTCACTGTCATCTCAAGGTTCCAAATCCTGCTGCAGAAATCTCCATACAGGAGCCAGGCCAACACTTCAGGGTGGTGTGGGGCCGAGGAGAGGTATAATGGAAACTGTGGGGAGGACA